>NC_051059.1:22335213-22935213 GCF_904848185.1 Acanthopagrus latus | reverse complement strand
AATCTCCTGACTGATCCTGCTAATTCTGTCTTTTTCTTTTTCTCCACCACCCCCCTCTTCCCTGGGCCACACTTAGCTGTCCATCATCATTGTTTCTACTGATAGGCCTTTTATGACATTTAGATTATACGCCTCTGATAGTCCACTTCCCCTCCCTCCTGCTGTTCTATTCTTTGCCTGTGTCTTAAGTGTCATTCTCCATATCTCTCCATCGCTAATTCTGCCACCTTGCCTCCTCATTTTCTCATTTTCACCCTCTCCGTCCTCCTCAGTGCTCTCGTGCTCTCGTGTGTGCGTGAGCGCCCATACATATTTGAAAGAACCGTTGCTCATTTTCAGCTGATAACACCAACCGTTACACATCTCACCTGCTACAGCGATTAATGAGTGTAATCTACCATAACCCGATAATGGGTTTTTCGGTATGTGCGCACATGCCTGCGTGTGTGTGCGCGCCTCCATATTTCTTTAGTTCGGACTCTCTTTCTCCCACAGTGTCACTGTTCCTCTCCAACCCCCACATCTGTCCGTCTGTCTCAATCCATCTCTCTCCGTCCCTCCCTCCACATCCTCTCTATTCTCCTCCCTCTCTGTACGCGAGGATGTGGTCCGATCCCCCCTCGCTCTGTACGTGCGTGTGCAGAATAAGGAACATCATCGGATTTCTAACCGCCAGTATCAGTGTTCTCATGTGAGATATCTGTGGACTGTAACCACACAGCCGACGCACACGGATGTGTGTGTTTAGTATGTATGCATCTCAAGTGTAAACCAATAACAGCGGAGGAAGAGGGAACATGCGTGGAGGGATTATAGATAGAAGAATCAACCAATATAGATTCTTACAGGAACACACTGCGAACAAATTAAATTGGAATATAATCCAAACATTGTGTTTTGTATTAATTTACATTTCATGACATAGAAATGTCAACAGCCAAAGCACAGTGAACACACAGTAGCTTACGGTTGGATGAACCTCGCTCGCAGCTCATAAAATGTACGTGTGTTTGCATCACTCACGCGTGCAGGCCATGGAGCGCGGGTCGGTCTCAGCGCGGTAGAAACCTTTCTCGCAGACGCACTCCTCTGCTTGTTCCTGCGGGGAGGAGCTGTGCGGGGGACATTTGGTGCAGTAGGCGTCCGTGGCCGAAGCTTTGTAGGTACCAGGTCTGCACGCTGAGGGGGGGAGACAGAGGAACAGCAGGGTTAGAGGCTGCGCCGACTCAACCAAACATTAGCTTTAAGATAAAGGCGAGATAAAACTCCAGCAACACATACACGCACATACAGTATACTATATGAGGTTTCATTTAAAACATTTAATCAAGATCTCAGTGAAGCGGTCTCTGTGATGATGTTAAAAAAGATGAATGATGACATGTGGATTTATTAAGACTATTTCACGTAATTCAGTCTACATGTGTGTGACACTATGCCATAAATTGCTTTTCTCCATGATATGCCTTAATTAATTAATTGATTGATTTTGGAGATTGATTCTGCGTGTTATCATAATGTTTTGGTGTGTACATTGCCCAATATGTACTGATATGAAAACTCTTTTCAGAAATTTTAATGCGATAAAGATGCTTTGGATTCAGGCTGCACGACATATCACCTGACACAGAAAGGCAAAACTTTCATGATTCTTAGTTTCCATGACTGATACATGAGGGAAGTCTGTCTAACAGTTCATAATGTAGTCAGAGTTACTGGTTCTTGGTTACATGGGAGCTTGTTTCGTCGAACCAAAATCATTCTCAATCACTTAATCAAAAAACGCAGAGCCCACTCAGGCTGTTTGTAATAAAATGCACTCCCCTCCAAAAAAACATCCCCCACATCATTCATGAATGATTCATCTCTTTTCAAATAGAGCTTTTAAAGTTATCTAAATTCCTTTTACTTTTTAAAATATCACAAAATAGCAGAACATTTATGCTTCGCAATATCGTGCAGCCCTTCTTTGAATAATTTCTAATTATTAAATTCCCATGACGTTTATTGCACTGGGGCTATTTTCGACCATAAAGTTTATTGTTGAACTGTAAAATATCTTGTAAAAGGTGTTCGATGACCACATTTGATGGGGTCATTGCAAAAAGAAAAATGGTTTTACTTCCAACTGTTGGTATCAGTATTGGCCACAAAGAATCAAGTATTAGGTTGGATCTAATAACGTTACACTTGCCAAAGTAGCTGCTGAGCTCTGGGAACACGCCGACATGCTGAAAAGGAGTCACATGGCAATAAATATGTGCAGTCAGATGATCAGACAGGTTTTTAACAAACCTCCTGAGCAGCCAGACTTAATTGGAAGAAGGAAAAATTGTGAAATTATTTCCCAAACTGCCCGTTTTCAGTTTTTTTTTTTTTTTTTTTTATTCAGTGCACCTATTGCAGTTAGGCAGGCACACCCTTTTCCTGTGTGAAGCTGCACTCTCTTTCAGTATGACCTGTAAATAAAGTGGTTAAATCAGTCTCGCTAAATTGTTGGCTTGTTCACAACCTGTCTGATCCACGTTGCCAGCTCTCAGCTCGCTGAGTGCAGTGATATCAGAACAGACAGAAATCACGGCCAAAACTGCAGAACACAACCAAGGCTGAGCGATAATATCCTTCATATCCTGCGTGAAAACAGAGTCTGAGGCTGAGCCGAAAGTCGAAAAAAAAGGTAGAAAATGCTCAAGAAACACAGAACAACATCAGGAGTTATGCTGCAACAGAGTTACTATAGATAGATACTGATAGGTCATAATATGTGCCGTGCAGCACCCGGGGCAAAGAGCGCTCGGGAAAAAAAAACACAGTTTGAGCTAACGCGCTATGACATTAGGTCTACGTGAGATCCTTTTACATCAGGCTGCAGGCTCGTATATCCACAGTGCAACCACACAGTGCAACAGCAGATCAACTGTCATCCCTGTTATATAAGCTTTAGATCTGCAGGCAACCAGGGGGGGACGAGAAATACACAGTTGCAGTCACAGCAATAATCACAATAACATAATATGACTATCGCTACGACTGTTACAGTGGCTGCGTATTAGTCATTATGTGGAGTCGTAAAACTGGGGAGGGGAAAGCGTGCCACTGCTCAACAGGAGCGAGGCAGCCCGCTGAAATAGATTGGGGACTTGAATGATTTCCCTTCCGCATCCTCGGCAGTAAAATGGAATTCCTGACTTCCCCTTTTGGTAATCTGAATATATATTACGCATGTGTTTATTTATACATTCATAGGCCCCGGAATTCTCGTCCTCGTGAGCCTTTTCTGCCAGCGTGGTAAATCGCATTACGGTGTACAAAACCCCCATGTAAGGAAAACGAGGGTTTCTCAAAGGCAATTCGATAGATGCCCTGTGTGTATACGTGTGTGTGTGTGTGTGTGTGTGTGTGTGTGTGTGTGGGCTGGATCAATGATGCGACAGAATCCACCAGGTGCTGATTGCTTTGCGTTCGTGTGCGAGAAGGTGTTAAGTATGCGGCGAGTATGAGTGTGTGTGTGTGTGTGTGTGTGTGTGTTTGAGCATGTGTGTGAGCTTGCTGATTGCTTGTGCTGGCGGTGAAGGTCACGAATTTAATCAAGCTACACGTCACTTGTCCCAGAAAGGCTGTAAATTATAACACACACACACACACACACACACACAGGCACACACACACGTTTGCAGGCACACGCGTACGTTCAACGCCATGTTTAACCTGCGGGTGCAGGAACGGAAAAAGTGGCCTAAAAGCAGTGTGGAGGTAAGTTCCTCCACCTGGACGCTGTGCTCGCTCGCGTACAGACAGTATTTTTAGGTATTTTTAGGCAAATCATTCATCATAGGGGAGCAAAGTCCACTAGCACAATCCCCAAAAGACCTTAGAGAACACTGGAAAAGGGGTGTGTGTGTCTGTGTGTTTGTGTGTGTGTGTGTGTGTGTGTGTGTGTAGGTGTGAAAGAGAGGGAGTGCAAGAAAGAAAGAACGAACGAACGAATGAAAGGAAAGGAAAGAAGAGAGTGATAATTCTCAAAGGGTTTCTGCTCTCTTTCCTCCTTCCTGTCAGCTTCCAAGGTAATGGGTGCCTATGTGCTGTGTAGTGACTATATGTGTGTGAGTGTGTGTGTGTGTGTGTGTACGTGTGTGCTCGTATGTGTGTGTTCCTGTTGGCCCGGCTGTGCGAGCGCGGTGGAAAAGCTGCTTTTCTCCGGGGACGTTTCATCCGGAGAGTCCTGGCTCCGGGCGCTGGCCAGCCACACAGGCACAAAGGAGCCCGGCGCTGGAGGACAGACAGGGCGCCCCATGCCAGGGCCTGGCGTCCGAACAACTGCCTAATCAAAAACTTTCTGCAAGAATGGTGGCTTGGCCGCTTCAAGTGGAGCTTCCTTCGCCCGATCTGCTGCTTTCTGTTCTGCTTTTCCACCTCGTTTTCACTCCAGTTTTCTTCTTTCTCTCCCCCCCCTTTTTTTTCCACTCTCTCCCACTTCTTCTTGCTTCTTATTTCCTCCTCTGCTCCCTGTGTGTGTGCCCCATGGGAAATGTGTGACTTGACTTGGTTCCCTTATGATTAATGATTTACCACAGATACACGAAAAAGGGACAAGAAGGCTGAGGCGGTGAAGACGGTGTTCGCATAAACACGCACTCACACTGAGCAGACGCACAGGAGCGCAAAAGTTTAGTCACAGAAACTATGTTGACGAACTGTGAGCTAACTCCAAATGTTGACAAGACTGTTCTGTATGTAGGGTGCGTGTGTGTGTGTGTGTGTGTGAGTGAGTGTGTTTCTCCTAAAGACAAAGAGTGGCATCAGATCCAGTGTCTTATTAAAAATTCATTCGGTCACCAGAGAGACTTAGTGTATTTATGCCAATCGATAGCTCTTAGATATGATATAGTACTGCTACTCAAGACACACCCTCAGTCACCACGCACTGATCGAGAAGGAAACAGCCCAACTGTCTCCTTTGGGGAAAACACAGTATGAGCTGATTGACTTCTGTAGTACTCCATGTTCTATTATACTGCTGTTTTTAGAGCTGCAACTACTTTAAAAAAAAAAAAAAAAGAAGAATTGTAAAGTTTTATAATACAGTTAAGAAAGCTCTCTGCAGATTCCCAAACATCACAGATATCCCTCTGAAAAGCAGCACTAATCAATATATTTATAATAAGTGAGTCACATGATGATGATGGTGTCACTTAAAGGGAAACAAACATGCAGATTTCTTTTACCAGACTCCCGTCAGCTCTATAGAGCCTTTTTAAAGCACTGATGAGCTCATTGTTCTGGTTTACGTCTCTCACCACACTGTAGATTTTAAACATTACTTTAAAAAACTGAGGAAACCAATCACCTTAGAATTACTAATTAAAGTCAGAAACTAATACATTTATGTTTTATGAGCTGAAAAGTTTTAATATTTTCGAAGTTATTAGTCTACCTTACTTGGTAATTTTGAGGGTCACCAGTTTTAAGCTAAAATAGTTGAAGAGTGTAAAAACTGACAACAGACAGAGTTAGCAGCTAGCGGCTAAACGAAGTGGAGCATTTAGACGTGAAAGGAAAGGAAGTGTGCAGAATCACGACAGTATGCTAACATGTTAGCCACTTTTACTTTGAAGGGGGTGAATATGTTAATATTTGGGTTTATAGCTTGTTCCTTCAAAACGAAAGAAAAATCTGTTAAACAGCTTGTGTTTGCTTTACTTGACTAACAGTATTTAATCTAACTGTGCAGCGTTCTTATTTAGAGTCACATGAACGAAAAAAATCAGAACATCCATACATTTCAGGAGCTGAGATACTGATGAATGTTTCTTTCTGCAGCATGAAATGAAGGTTATCTTTTAGAAGTGGCCTCCACAGCGAAGGGAACTTAACTGCATGGGTACAGAGTCTCTTCTGCATAAATAAAGACACACACAGACAAATTGTGCTTTCACACAAGCAGCTTTTACAGTTAATTCACAGTGTACTTTCAAGGGGGTCATGTGTAAGTACGGAGCTGTAAGTGACTGTTTTAATTAAAGCTGGGAACATGAATGTGTTACTCAGACCTGGATACTGCGGCGCCGCTTCGCCTTGATCACAATTCAGCCCAGTGGTCACCCACTGGGCTGCACCCACAACTGTTGACAGGACACCAAAGTCAGCTGTGACTCTGTCAGTTATGACTGTTTGATCCGTGGAGGGTTTATATCTGTAAAACATCACAACAATTAGCATCACAGTGCAGGAACTGGCAGGTGGGACCGGCAGGAGAGCGGGTCGCATCAACAGGAAGTAAACCCAGAAGCTAGAAACTTTTTTTCTACCAGGCAATAGGGGCCGACTTTTGGGTTCAGTATCTAAGTTTTTTTGTTTTTTTCTTTTTAACATTTTTGGCAACTTCAGACTTCAGCTGCGTTTCTCTATAATTGGTTACATCACGCTCAGATAAGGTGTAGGAGTTGTTTGTGTGAGTGACGAGAGCTGCCGACCGCACCGGAAGAGTTGAGGGAAATGCGTTCACCTCATGTTTAGAACGGGCCCTGAACAGACTCAAACACACACACACACACACACACACACACACACACACACACACACACACAGACCCGATATATCTCATTGTCAAACTCATTACATTCTAATTACATTCAACCAGGCGGCTCTGTACGTACGCAGAATCACATCAGCTGCACTTTTTCCTGAATCAAACACTTCCTCTGCCTGGCTGGGAGCCGTCTCCTCTCCTCCACTTCCCTTTCAAATCTTCCTGCTAGTTTAACTGTTAATTGCTCTGTTCTCTTGCACTCAGTCGCACTCGCTTCAAGTCAAACATTGGCTCCCCGCCGGCTTTACCATAAAGGGCAGAAAGAGGAGGAAACTCTTGTGTTGTGTGTGTGTGTGGTGTTTGTGTATGGGTGGGGGGTATAGGGAGGGAGCGAGTGTTTTGTGTGTGTGTGTGTTCTTTTGAGAGAGAAGTTGTGTAAAGCTTGCTGGCCCACGGGAGATGAGCTCCATAATGGTCACCATGGCAACAGGCTTTCAAGATGGAGCCCTTCTAGTGCCCCTCGAGTGCCACAGCTCCTGGAGCACAGAGCAGCCTGTCTGTCTGTCTGTCTGTCTGTCTGTGTGTGTGTGTGTGTGTGTGTGTGTGTGTGTGTGTGTGCGTGTGTGTGTGTCTGTTTGCAGGCTACCCAGGCGTTATTCGAGGCCAGCTACTTAAAAATTGATACATCAAGCGTCAGTGGAGAAATCTGACAAGATTGAATCTGACGTCCTTTACGGCCACCGAGGTCGCGTCTGTGTGTGCGTGTGTGTGAGTGAGTGAGTGAGTGAGTGAGTGTGTGTGTGTGTGTGTTAGTGCTCATGTGTACATACCCGTGAAACATGCTTACGGTCAAACTGACATGTTTTCATGACGGACAAACTGTGTTGTGTCGACACGTTAAAGAATGACTTTGAAAAAGCAAACATCAACCTTTAGGTGCCAACAAATCATTATTTGTTGATGGTTACTTCCAGAAGATTCTCTGTTTGTTGGCGTGATGGGAAAGAAAAGCAAAAGAACATATTTTCATGTTGCAGCAGAACATGACATATGGCTTAGTCAACAATTTTCATGCGGGCAGAGCGAAATATATCAGTGTGTGTGTGTGTGTGTGTGTGTGTGTGTGTGTGTGGTAATGAGGAGGTGTGTGGAATAGAGATGTCAGCATCACCGTCCCGCCCCCCTGCTGAGAACCTCTAATCCCTAATCGGAGTTCATAACAACCTTTAACACCATAATATTCACCATTACTCCTAATCCTGTGAAACACACACACACACACTCACCCACACACACACACACAGTTCATGAGTCTGCCTTTATATTACATCAGCTTCTCTCTTTCTTTCTTTCTGAGGATGTCTCATATCCACGTATTAAACTTTAACCACCTCATACAGTTTGCTCTGTATGAATAACTTTGCACTGCGCTACAGAACGTCACTGCCTCAGGTGGCATCGTTACCATCACAGGAATGTTGTACAACAGTGTGTTCAGTGTAGTCATATGTGCGGTGACGCACAGCGATGTTAAACCACACTGTAGAATGTGACACAGTGACTTTACTTGATGAAAAGAATCGAGAAAAAAAACGATATGATTTTAACTTGTTAAAACCTTTCAGCTCGTACAGCTTCAATCTCATAATCAACTTTTAACATGAATAGAGTGCCTGAGTTACTGACAACAATCCACAAAAACATTATCCTCTGAATTACCAAGTAAAGTAGATTGTTGCATTCAAGTAAAACTAAAAAGTTTGACAACTTTAACTTGTTCAGTTTGAGATTATCAGTTGCCTTGATTTTTCTTTTTTAAAGTCACTTTGTCAGATTTTACAGTGTAGAAAACATCATTATTATCTCAGCAGTCAGAATATAAAAGCTCCACAGATGCAGTGAGGACATCAGTTGAAAATATACTGAGCCACATCTGGAATTTTACTTTTATTACAAGTTTGATCTGATAAATCTATTTAAGCTTTTCAGAAACTTATGATTTTTAACAACTGTGCTTTTAAAAACTTGCTGAACTCAGCTGAAGTTGTTATCAAGTCATGTCAGGTATCATGCGGTGCAGACTGTATACAGAAGTGAAACACATCTGCATGTTGATTTCCCACACTGTCAGCCGTAAACACAACATATTAAATTGCATTACAGGGCTGCTTACCACGGCTGTGTGGTTATGCGGGTTTGTAAAGCATTAAAAAGTTTATATACTGGGGACATTTGCACAGGTTTCAGTGCTTGATCTGTGCTGGAGCTCACTGGCACCGACAGTCTGGATATTTGCCATCAGTGGACGATAAAACCCACCTGAACCAACCTGACGATTGATCCCCAGTGTTTGAGACTAAATATTGTGTTGTTTGATGGTGTTTTAGGCCGGAAATTCAGGGGTTTAATATTTGTACACACGGCCCTTGTTGTTTGTCGTGGAAAAACGGAATTAGTCGACCATAGCAACCTGAACTATCGGTGAATACATTTAGTTTCAAGTGTAGGCAGAGGTCAGATCCTGTGGTATGTGTGGGCTTATATGGTGTCAGGATTTTACAGAAAGAAAATGTCACATTGAGTAAAAAAACTAAGAAAATATATTTTGGAGGACTCGTTTTACAGCATCAACATCTATACATCCCAGCTCAGTCTGTGCAGTTCAGTAACACACTGTGCTGTTCACCAGCGAGTGCTTCTGCATGCAAACTTTTGTTGGCGAGAGACGAGGCAGGATCAGCGAGAGACGTGAGCTGTGTCCAGACAGGACATGTAGACCTCTGTGATTGACACCTCAGGACAGACCCTCACACACACACACACACATGCACGCACGGTCAATCAGACCGGATATGAACGGTTTGTGATGTCCAGTACATGAAGCACATGAGTACACTCTGGCTTCTTTCTGATCTACTCTCTGTCCTCTGGATGCCAGCCAATTACTGCGAGCGGCCAAGAGGAACTACGGGATGAAGCTCCTACTCTTCCTCGTTCTGTCCATCTCTGTCTTCCCCCCGTTCTTCTGTCCCTCCATCTATCTCTTGTGTTTGCCCTGCAGTCTGTCTATGTCTGTCTGTCTCGCTCTTTTTTTGGCCATCTTTATTCTCTCTATATATATGTGTGTGTGTGTGTGTGGTGTGTGTGAGAGAGAGAGAGTGAGTCTGCCTTTATGTGTGTGTCTTATTTCCCAGTGGGCTGTCTGTCATACGTTGACCCTGACCTTCTCCAGAGCTCCTGCACAAATATTTACTCTCTCGCTGACAGGCACACACACACACACACACACACAGACACACACACAAACCTTAAGAGAATCAGAGGGAATGAGAGCTCAATTTTAGTGCAATTAAAACATGCTCTCTCACTCGCACACACACACACACACTCTTCTTCTCGTGGCAACCCGAGTTGATGGCTCACTAATTTTGAGCCGGGATGATTATCCTGTGGTCTAAAAACAGATAAAATAGATACCAGGTGCATGTGTGTGTTTCTGTGTGAAAGGGGTCATGGGCGAGGGACAGAGAGCGAGAGAGAGAGAGAGAGCGAGAGAGAGAGAGAGAGAGAGCATGACAGGCCTATAGAGGGAATCTGTTGGGAGTTTGGTTCACCGTCTGAATAACTTATCCTTCAGTCTGTCTGTTTCGCCATCAAGATAAAAGGCCAGAAACACAAAGATTCACCTTCTCCTTTCAAACACGCACACAGACACACACACACATCTGCACACACACGCATTTTAACCTACACAATAACCACACACATCCTCCCTCCCCAGGCACACACGTCACTTAAAGATCCTCCATCAAACCAAACCCGCAGCGCTGCTTTCACACACACACACACACAATCACACACATCGTCTCTCCCCAGATACACTCAAGACACATATACGCCACGGCAGTAAACGTGCCCGCACCAGGCCAGCCCCGTGACCGGAGAGTGTGTGTGTGTGTGTGTGTGTAGGACGAGTACGCCTCCTTTTCCTCACCCACGTTATTTTCAGTTCATCACTCTCAATAATTCATTCTTTCAGGCGGAGGAGGAAAGGAGAGCCCCGTGCCTTTCTCTCTGTGTCACTCACTCACACACACTCACACACACACTCACACACACACTCACACACACAGTCACACACTGACGCAGCTGTACCTGTCAGGTGGGGGCCATATTCTCGCCGTCTTTAACTTGTGGGTGGGCAGGGGTTGAATTTGTCAGCCAAACGTGCAGCAGTTTGTATTAGCAGGAAAGCTTCTGTGTTTTATTCTCATTCGCAGGTGAAGATCACAAAGACCTCATTGTCGAAGGCAAAAGAAAAGCCAAGATCGACAAAGCTCGCCTCCCTGGTGTACAAATTCCTGATTGTACATCTTCATAGAGCTTAGATCGGGCCCAGGGCCGTGGCCGTGCACGTTGTGTCCGAGCCCGACCCGACACATTAACTGTAATTATAAGCCCAATTTAAACCCGACATTTTTTTAATACGTGGGCTGTGATAACTGACATTTCCAACTACAATTCCGAGTTGTTTGAACTACAGAAATCTGTTTACAATTATCTTAATGAATAATGCAACAAGTGCTGCACTTAATGCACTCAACCGAGCCGACACATATGTTGTCACTGCCCACGACTTGTTTAAAATGGTTCCATACCTCCGACTTTCCTCCAAACTAGCTCAAAGTTAATTCTCCTGTATTTATTATTTTCTTTACATCTTCAAGCTCCATGTTGCACTTAAGCTACACAATCAGTGATGCCGGTAATGCGTGCTGTTTTCAGTGACGAGTAATCTAATGTGTTTCCAAACCAGTAATCAGATTAAAGTTACTTATTCAAGTCACTGTGTGTTACTGTTATCATTTTCCTCAGTGAAAAGATATATTTTTGCTTTCTTCTTGCGTCTCAGAGAGTGATGTCATATATGCGACAAATCACATGTTTATCCTGAAGACAACTCATGTGTAACACCATGCAGCGACACAAACAACGGTGGAGGGAGGAGAGAGATGTGTGTTTTGTAGCTGGAAATACAGTCATGATTTCATGTATGCGTACACGTGTGTCCCCACGTGCCCCCCTCCACCTGACAGAAACCAGCATTACCTCCTAAAGAATGAAGCATTTACCTGACACACATCCTCGACACCCCGGCGCCCATTCAGCGCTCGCACAGGAAGTCAAGGGTGCCACATACAAAAGAGTCCCCTCTTGGGGAAATTGCCACCGCTCGTACCTTTTGTGCTCTCTGTAATGAAATCTGCAGCGTTCAGGTTAGCAGGTGCTTTTCACCTGATAAAAACGTATCTGCAAAACAATGAGATCTGTGAGTAGATCTGAGGTATTCATACTCGACCTCAAGGGTGGCCTCTCAGCGTAGCAGTGGAGCAGGAAGATCTTATGCTGCTGTTTTTTTTGGCTCATGTATTCTCAGCTTCATTTACTTCTTTTTTGGTAATTTGTTAAGTTGTTACTGATATCCACGAGTAGAATTAGCAGAGTGAACTACTTCTTCTTGGTTGCAGACAAGTAATGTTTTGAAACAAGGGCTTCATGGTGGGTTCTTTTCAGACGATATCAAGACAACTGCGTCACATATGAGACGAGTGGTACCACTTAAACCAGATGCCGAATTTGTTATCAGCAGTTCATTTTTGCATTGTACTCAAATATGGCGGGACAACTATCGTCAAATTTCCTTTATGACTGAAGTAAACTTAAAAATGTGACAATTCTCAAGCAAGTTCTGGATTTGCAAGGAGCCATTTTCTTCCCAAACTCCTCTAAGTGAGATTAATGTTGACAGACATCAGCGATAATGATATATCCAGAAAGTGTAAGTCAGACAGAATGACAAATATATATGTCTGTGTATTCAGACGTCGCTGAGTTATGCCGCTTTAAGAAACAGTGATAAGAAGCCAAATCAGCCGGCGAAACTTCCTGTTATTTCAGAACACCGATATGCATCGGTCCCTTTCATGTCATGCCGTATCTCTACCTCACATCTCTCCCACGAGAGTAAAAATGGCTGATTTGCAGGTGGTTCAGCCGGGCCTGCTTAGACTAGACGTCAGTTTAAGCCTGAAGCGTCTGTATAAATTGTGCGGGAACTGTGATATGGCCATTTAAAAATGAAATTTACCCTGTCACGTCTCTCATCAGGTTCTGTGTAACCATTCTTTGTTCTCTGCGGCGCTGGAGCTAAAAGCCGTTTGAATTTCCTGAATGGCTCCTCTTGGCTGTGGAACAATAGTGCAGCTGTACCGCGCACAAAAGCGGCAACAAATTGGACCTTCGAGTGCGGCTGCATCTGCACGACGTGTTTTGGAGCCGAGCAGTGACGTCTGTGCACTGCCGGCCCAATCAGTCTGACAGGCTGATCGTTACATCTGGAAGCCATCCATGGACTTTAAAAAAAAAAAAGGGGATGGCGAGGGAGTGGGGGGAAGGGGAAGGGGAAGGGGTCAATGGCTGACTTCCTGTTCCTATGTTTCCTGTTCTAGCCGCCTGCATGCCTCCTCTCGTGCACCTTCACATCTTAAGTGGAGCAAACTCAACACTGATTCGACACTATAGAAATGTGAAAATTATGAACTTTCCCATGAGCGCACACATGTTTATCCCTTGCTGGATCTTGACAGCGTATGGAAAGCAGCCAATTTATGCCAACTGTACCCAAAGGAGACCGCCCCCCTTTTCTAAACGCCCCCCCCCCCCCCCCCCTCTCTCTCTCTCTGTGCCCGGGGGGAATAGTGCTATATAAGGACATGAGGAGTTGAAACAGGCGTTAACAGTTTCTCAGTCCTTGGCCTGCTTTTCTTCCTTTTCTCTACGGGCTTGTTCACACAGCTCAACCCACTGCACCAGACTCAGCCGAGCTATACGAGGTCCCGTCTCCCACCTCGACGACCTCTCGCTTCACCGTGGCTAACACCTCAGTCTCGGTGCTATGGGTGGCTTTTGGGAGACTGGCGAGTGGTCCTCCGTGGTGAGCGAGGAGTTGCGCTTGGAAGCCCTCCATGTGAAAAGACATTATCTGGGTCAGCGCTGTGGGGGTATATAGATGGGGGGGGGGGCTGCGGTGTGTAGCGTGGAGGATATAGCCAGCACCTAAGCCTTTGTGATTTTGTGTGTCATTTATTCACACACAAAAGAGCGGAGATGAGGACGAGGGAGAGGGAAAAGGGATGGAGCCGAGGAGGTGACACGTGAGGGAGAGGAGATAAAGGCGAATAAAGGGAAAAAAAATTGAGGGAAAAGGCGGCTGTCATTATCCAAATAAATTGAAAGCGAAGTCAGACAGATGGACAAGACGACAGGCAGGAGGACACACTCGGCCACAGACAGGTAGAAGGCCTTCACTCGGCCCATATATCCGTCTGTCTTTTAAGAACATCTGGCTTGTAATAACACGGTGCTGCCTGACACTTCAACAGCTTAATGCCTTAATGCCTGCAGCAGCGTACACACACACACACACACAGCGTGAACTGTATACACACAAAAAATCTCTTGACTTGCTGTCTAAATCCTTCTGTTAGCCGCCCACTCCCTTCCTACCCACACCTTCATGCTCTCGAGCTCCCTGAGCTGCCACTAAGAGAAGAGCAAAGAAATGAGAAAACTGTGTGTGTGTGTGTGTGTGAACATACAACATGCAGGAGGGAGCCCTTGACCTTCAAAAAGTCTGTATGTGATCAACATAAAAATGCTCACTTTACCGACACACACACACACACACACACTTCCGTTGCGAGAGTCGAGGCAGAGATGGAGCTCTGTGTTGGAGAGGCAATAAAGAAAGGCAGCTTCCCCACTGAGCTTTCAACACACATACCTACACACACACACACACACACACAAAACCCTCTGTAAATGAGCTCAATCTCTTTCGCAGGTGTGAAGATTAGCCTTTTCCTACATCTGTTCCCGGCTCGAACCTTTCACTATGAACACAAGGCAGCAATCCTCTTATGAGATACAGTGTAAAAGTCTATTGTGTGTGTGTGTGTGTGTGTGTGCGTGTGTGTGTGTGTGTGTGTGTGTGTGTGTGTGTGTGTGTCTGTGCATGGTCATGGCAGCCTTACAGAACGTGTGCTTAACTTTCACTCTATCCTGTTTTAAGTTTTTCTAGCGGAGAACAAACAAAAGCGCTCACTGTTAATCCTCCCCTGCTGCTCTGTGGTCAGCTCTGATCGACTGAGCAGCCGGCCTTTGATCGCTGTACATCACCGGGTGCACAGAAAAAGACGAACCCCTCCTCCCCATCCCGACAGGTCGGGCGCTTTTTTTTCCCAAAAAAATCAACTACAGTTTATTTCTTCTCCTGAGAATGATATTGTACAGGACTTAGTTTCCCCTCCCAAAAGCGATGATCTCACGGCGAAGCCCAAATGGGGCTTGGAGTGTGTGAGGGGCTGAAGCGGTGCGATGTTTTCCCGGCTTTTGAGGCTTTCGTGGCTGTGCCTTGACGGAATAGTTCAGCGCTGGAGCTGTTTCGCAGTGAAAACACATCATCCAGCCGACACTCCTGTGCAGCGTCTCCTGCTGAAAGTTGCCAGATACAGTCGGCGAGCACAGATTTGGGTTTTGATCTCCGTACAGACTCAAAGTTTCTGCAGCTGGCCAAGCAGTATTTTCCGAGCACATAACTCATCGTAACACTGCTCTCTGTTTTTGCACAGATTGCAAGATAATGAGGGATCATTATAGCTGCTGCTAGGCAGGTTTTTGTATTTTGAACAAGGCCAGGCAACCTTTGTTTCAAGACTTTACGCTAAGCTAACTAGGCTGTGGGTGGTTACTCCTATCTGCGGTACAGACATGAGAGGTGACATCAGTCTCATCCTAAATCTTTTCAACACGGCCACGTCAACTCCACTTTATGACTTGCACATAAAAACTGCTGTATCTGTTTTGGCTGATTTATCGTCACTTTGGAAAAACAAAGACGAAACACTCCAGAGTCTATGACGAGGTCAGATGTTGGTCCATAATTCTGCAAAACATTCACATTTAAATGTGGAACAGTCTACGTACAATATCGACAAACGGTAACATTTGTAAGCGTCACACCACTGGATATTTTTAAGGACACAATTCTTAGTTGCGTTTCTTCAAACATGCTCCTGTACAGTTCTGTCCTGTAGCATTCACCACCTTTTATTCTTTAACTTGTTAGTTCAGTTCTTGTTGTCCATATTTCTATTCGATTCAGATTTCTGATTCTGTTTTGTGGTGAAAAAACCTGGATATTTTTGACAGGAGGCAGGGAAATCACCATTTAGCCATATTTAAGCCAAAAAATACAGATTTTCCAAACCCTGCCTAACTGATTTTTGTGTCATTGTCAAACATTGGGACGCAGAGAATACAGCGATGCCTCGTTCTACTCACATTTTCCGACAGTACGTGTTTGCTGGTTGTGATCATTATCATCCAATCAACCTGAATAGATACAAATATAAGCATCTGTAGTTATTATAGATAAGCTGGTAGAGCATGCAGCCCATGTACAAAGGCCGGGTCCTCGCCTCTGCGTCCCCAGGCAACCTCTGGCCTTTCGTTTTCAAATATCATGTCATGTCCTGTAGCGGTCCAGAAACCCACTGTGTCTGCCGACGCCAAGTTCCGACCGAGCACGCAGTTGATAAAACACTTGGACGTGCTCCCTCAGTGATTTACACTTCGGTTTTCTGTCCGAATTCAGAAGTGAAATGAGCAGCGGAAGAGCTCGTAAGCTTGCTTCATATTGGCGGCATTGAACAGACAAATGAGTCAGAAGAAAAAGGCAAAAGTGGGCGCGTAAAAGCCCACAGACGGACAGACGGGAGGACCGACATGTCATGCTGACCTATATTACTTTTGCCCGCTGAGAAAGGGAGAGAGGAGATGAGAGCAGGAGAACTTGTGTCGAGGTGACAGGTGTCTGTCCTTCTCCACTCCGTCTCCTCCATCTCTGCAGCATCTGAGGCAGTAATTGGTGCTGTCAGACACACAGAGGAGGACAGAACACACACACCCGGTCACAGCTGCACACACAAACACACACACACTCGCACACACACTCGCACACACTCTCCTGCCCTTCAGCATGTACCCCTAGGGCTTAAGGCGGGAGAGGTTTGAGAGGAGAATTCACTACATTCACTACCAGCTGTGAGACAGAGACAGAGCAGAGGGGAGCGAGGTGGAAATGGAGGGGGCAGAGGAAACGCTGGCAGACAGAAACAAAGAGAGAGAGAAAAAGAAAAGCAAAGGAGAGTGAACCAGGCGGAGGGCGCACAGACCAGAGGCCTCGGCATGGGGTAGAGAGAGATGGAGGAGAACTGACGAGGCTGTGCAAATGTATGTGACAGAGAGGCGGGAGAGCGAGAGAGGATGTGTTTGAATAAGAGGGAGTGTGAGAGAGAGAGAGATTATGTAACTCCAGCGGTGACAAAGCAGATGAGTGTGATTTCAAGTGATTGGGCAGCAGAGCCGCGGCGACTGGAGCCGCAGAGTGTTCGGTAGAAAGAAAAACCAAAGACGAGTGAAGTACAACCAAAAGCACTCTTAACCACTCCAGTCGTGCACATAAGAACACTTTAATATCCCATTTAATCTACTTTTTACTACATCTCAGAGGATAATACTGTACTTCTAGATTAAAGACCGCGCCGACCCTCACAGGTGTTTTCAGTTACGGCGCTGATCCGACCGGCTCAGGTTAGACTTGTACAAAGCTCCTCTGGGATTTACGAGGGATCATCACGTCCTATGAGAACACTAAAGTTATAGTTTCCAAAAAAACAAGATGTTTTATTTATTCCCTGTCACACATTATAATGATTTAAAAACTATATATCATCTCCTGGGACCTTGAATATCAATATTATTATGTTATTTTTGATCACACTACCTTGACATGTGCATAACATGCCCTCTTTGAGCCATGTCAGTGAGTATGCACAGTAGCAGAGCCCTGGAACTGGATCACCTGAATGGAATGCAGCCATCACTAACGTTACAAACTCCACTTGTGCTTTTTTTCTGTCAAAACGACTGGCGTGAAAAGGCTCAACACACGTCGTCTTTGTAGCAGAAGCCTGAGCTCGTTCCTCGGTTGCCACAGAGCTCCTCTCCTCTTTTCTCTGATTCAGATCAGACACTGAATTGGCTGCAATTTTACCTCAATTACTCTCCCACGTTCACCGTCCTGCTGAGTTAAATACTCACTACAGTAATGTGTATTAATCCACCGCTAAATCCGATCCCCAACAAGTGCGCTAGTGTTTGAGAAACATTTTTTACAGGTCTCATAGTTTACTCATGACTGACGTGTAATTACACATCTCACAATGATGCATGTCAAATTCTGTGTAACTGTATATCGAAGGCAGTTGTACAGTTCAATCACAACTATGTAACTTCTGTGTTTATTATTTCAAAATATGAACTAAATACTTGTCACTCCTGGGACATTTTTTAAAAAAGTCACAGAACCGGTGATCAAAAAAAAAAAAAAAAATCCCTCGGCTAAATCCTTCGATCCTTTGGAAAAATCAAGCTTATATATTCGTGACCAGGTTTTCCAGACGTGCATCCTCAGTAGCAGTGAATGGGCCGGAGAGCGAGGGCTCGGTTAGGTTAGAGAAGTATTGTGGCGTTGATGCATGAGGCGTATGAATGAACGGTTGGTTGCTTTTGGTTTGGAAGCCAATAATCCCTGTCTCGTCCTTATTTTAGATCCAACAAAATACCAATATATCACTCTCAGGTCGAATGGTAACTGTGGGTGTTTGTGTTCCATGTTTCACCTTCTTCTTCTTCTGTTGCTCAGTTTGCTCTGCTCAAATTGGATGGCTAGTGTCGCTCTCTCTGTGTCGGCGACAACCCTTTTTTAATCTAATCTGGCGGTGTCCAACACCAACGGCGCCAAAACACACACAAACATTTTAAACACACTTTGCGCCCTCACACTGGGGAATAAGAGAGCAAACCGTGGGGTGGGAAAATGGAAAAAGAGAAAGATGAACCCGTGATCTATAAATGTTTAACGAGCGCAGACAGAAGAGATGAGGGCTGCGAAGAGGAAGAGGAGGGAGGAGAGGGGACAGGAAAGGAAAAATGGCGAGGTGAAAAAGGAAGACATATCAGGAGGGGATGGGTGAGGAGCAAAATGGGGGAGGGTGATGGGGCGGGTGGAGGTGTACAGTCCCATTATAGAAGCAGACACCAGAGCACCGTTAGAAAATAGCAGAGAGGAGGGGAGAGAGGCAGAGATTGAGGAAAAAAAGGCTGTAATTGGAGGTGTCTGGTGTTTGTCTAACACAGAGAGGCTAGTAATGATTCCATTAGCGCCTCACGCCGAGAGAGAGCGAGGGGGAGAGAGAGAACGAGAGGTACAGAGAGGGAGAGAGGGAGAGAATGGAAGTCAGGGGGGAGAGGGAGAGTGACACGGAGACAAAAACAGGAGGCTGGAGAGGCCAAAACAGTACACCGAGATTCACACGGAACATCAGAGGAGGAAAACAACGAGCTTCGGAGCGGCTAAATGGCACCAAAAAAGAGAGAAGAAAAAACAAAACAAACCGCGGCACAAAAAGAACAAGAGGTGGCGAATTCAAGGCGTCCATTAAAAGGCTCGTTCACCTGCGCGGTGATGATAATTACAAATGCCCCTCCAGCTCCATCTCCCCAACCTCACCCCTTCATCTCTTTGTGTGGCGGCGGACGAGAGAGGGGTGATTTAAATGCATTAGCGGCGTGTGTTTTCCCTATGGAAGACCTGCAGGCTGTGTCGGGGCAGGAACCTTTTGTTTGGAGCTGACGGCGAGCGCTGAGAGGACTCTTTAAAAGCCTGGCCCTTGTTCTCCCAGGGACACATTAAAGCGCAACGCACCGGGTTGTTGTACTTCTCTGTGTCCTCTCATGTCTTTGTTAAAAGCAGGCTGATTACAGATGCAGTTACATTAGTTGGCTAAGTGTAATTTTGACGAGGGAAGGATCAGAATAGAGGCACGTGCGGGACAAAAAACAAAAAACAAAAAAAACAGCAAAGGCACGTGTGTCGTTTTAAACAAAGGAAAGCTGGTTTTCCGAGGCTGGAATCTGGCATAATTTCACAGGCTACAAACAGCTATGAGATGTGTCAGGATGACATACGTGGGACAGTTAATTCTCCTGCTGTATGAAGAGGAGATTTTCATTGCTATGCAAATCCCTCCAAAGATCCCACAGAAAATGTTTTCCCTAACACCGAGTAGGTGGCGCAGACGAGCCCGCGGCGGAGGAGCTTCAATTCACCACCGAGGAATTAAAATCTATTGGAAAATGCTCGTTGATTGTTCCGAGAATAATTGCCTCGCCAGAAAACACGCCTTGAAATGAGCTGAGACCAAAAACAAAGCTTTCCTTCCTGTGCCGCAGACAATAAACACCTGCTTCATACCTTCAAACACACGCAAGAGCCCACGCGTCCACATCTGTCCTGACCACGGCTTATTAGACCAGGGACGCATATACACCCTGACCCCTGACCTCAGACTGCCAATAAGAGTCCATCATTACCTAAACACACGGCTACAGCACACACACACACACACACATACACACACACACACACACACACACACACACACACACATACACACACACACACACACACACACACACACACAGGCATGCCGTTGCTGAGTTAAAGCCGGCTTGTTAAACGTGCTTACATCGCTGTATTTATCCCCTCAGGAGCGATAAGACTCAGGGAGCAGACTGATGAGGTCACGGAGATCACCGAGGTCAACCGCTGTGCTGCGTCAGACCGACTCACAATAAAGTTGCAGTGCAGGCGATGTGACGCGGGGGCCTTTGCGCGCTGTAGGTAGCGAAGAATCATTTGAAAGCCTGTCAGCGAGTTCACCTGTCACGCAGCCACAGCGTGCCACTTTACAAGACAGACATGCTCAACAGTCGGCGCTTCATGATTGAGATGCAGCCAGAGTTCTGCCACAATCTGTGCACATTACCAGCCTGCGCGCCGCAGAGTGCAGCTTCTGTTCTTATTCACTTGTCTCTAAGGCCCAGCTGCCAAGTTTTTCTCTCTGCGTCTTTGGCTGCCACTTCTCCCGCCAAAAAAAAAAACAACTGAAATTGCATTATGTGCACCGATTTCCAAGTTCGCGATGATCAATATCTATGATTCCATTTTCATTTTCGAAGGAGGAGGCGAGGCCCGCGGGGACAGGTGACGGCGTCGGAGTCTAATGCTGCTCGCGCACTCAGAATCGCACGCACGCACGTACCGCACACGCCATCTGTGGAGTTTTTACGATTCAATAATCTGCTTCCTAAGGCTTACCACCAGCACAAACACACACACACATCAACAGGGATCTTCTGACACACACTAACACAACCCAGAGAAGAAATTACACATTCACCTCTGACGCGCACACACTCGGAAAAAAAAATGAAATAAAAGCAACATATTCACTTTTCCCTGGATGTACTGTCCTTGCAGTGCTGGGAACTTTAAAAAAAAAAGTCAGAACACCCACACTGACACACACACACACACACACACACACACACACACACACACACACACACACAGACAAAGTAACCCAAATACACAGTCATTGTTATTCCATCCTCAGTTTCTCAGCAGAATTCAGCATCGAAATGTTTCCACACACGCTGAAAACACACACACACACACACCTTTACACATCACATATTCACACCGCAGAGAGCAGAAGAGTAATTATCGCTTTGTTTGGTTTGAGAGCACTGGTTAGCCATGCAGCGATCTCATGCGTCACACTTTGACACTCCTCTTCTTTCACTTCTGAGGCCGGCCTTCATGAGACCTGAGCATATAAGTGATACGCGCCAACAGAACTTGCACTCAGGTGTAAATGTTGCTATAAAAAAAGTCACGTACACTCGAGCACTGTGGAACATTTCTCGTTCTCTCTCTTACACACACACACACGAACACACACACACACACACACACACACACACCACCAGCCCACTTACGTTGGCAGACGTCTTTGTTCTCCTCAAAGCCCGGTTTGCACACACACCTCCCGATGGGCACCAGCCAGCCTCCATCCGCACTGCAGTACATCTTAGGAGCCTCGAACTCCTCGGAGGCGTTGACGCACATGCCGTGGACCTCCACCAGCGCCGTGTCCCCGCCCGTTATCGTGTCGGGGAACTGGGCCAGGTTGAGCACGGTGAGGGGACACTTCTTGTAGAAGACCCTGACCGAGACCAGAGCGATGCAGGCGCCCAGGTCCTGGAAGGCCAGGTAGAAACCCTTTTTACTCAGGTTGCTGATGTCGCGCACCTCCGTGTTCAGCTTCATCACGCGGTCGCCGACATCCACCTGTGGACAGAGGACACTCATTTATCTTAGAGGGAGCCATCGGTATTCAATCAGAGCATTTTAAAGCCCGGAAAGTGATAAATCCATTCCAGTACTGAAATAATTATGTCCTCCTGACAACTTTGCAGGCAACTGGAATGTGATAACTTAGTTTAAACATAAAAACGGTGACTAGCTAATTACCTCGGCCATGGAGGTTGTGTCCATTTGTTTGTTGGTTTGTCCGGAAGGTAACGCAAAAACCACTCAATGGATTTCCACAAATCTTGAGCGAAGGATGTGCCTTGGCCCAAAACAGACCCCTTTAACCTTTGGTGCGGATCTGGATAAAATATTTCTCCCTTCTTTCTTTAACAGGCCCATTTAAGTGGTTTGTATCTACTGGGTACATTATTCTTGCTACTCCAGGTGTAAAACTCTGGATTGTGGAGATTCGGATGTGTTTGTGTTCCGCGTACCTGTGTGAAACTCTCATCGGCAGCAATCGTGTCGATCTTGACGTACTGGCTCTCCTTGATGAACCACAGGTTGGCATTGTTGGACTCGTAGTAATACATGTTGAACGTCTGCAAAACAAACAGCACACATCACCATTCAGACTCCAGAAATGTCAGTTATCAGACATAAAATCATAATAATAAACAATTAAAAAAAAAGCTAGACAGATAAAAGTGAGACGGTCCATCCAATGTGAAGTTTTAACAAGGCCCCCACAGCTCTCCAGCTATTCTGCTGCTACTCTGCAATTCTCAGTCCATCTGTCTCGATGGCCGGTCAGCGACGCTGTCTGCAGTCTCCATGAAAGTGCAGCTCTCTACTGTCTCATGCAGTATTATCTCCACTAGTCATTCTGGAGAAAGTAATGAGAGTGAAAAGGGTGCGGAGGGCAGACAAAGTAGAGGGGAATGAATACAGAGGAGCTGCGACGTCGTGGCTGATATGAGAGAATGGGGGACAGTAAAAGAAAATATATATCACGAGTCGAAATATACGAGCGGCCGCAAAAAAGAAGCCTGGAGAGCATCGTCTGTTTCATTCTGCAGCTATTCTCTCATGTCATTCTTTCACCGTCTCTTGTCTATTTATCTATTCACCAGCCATCAAAGTGAAAATCCATCTGTGTGTGTGTGTGTGTGTGTGTGTTTTGAAAGGAAAAAAGACCGAAAAACAAACTAATGAAAAGGATAATTCAAAATCTCCTTTTGCTCCTCTGCAGAATAAGCGCTGAATTAATTCCAAGAAATAATAATTATACTTTGAAGAAAAAGCTTTTGTCGGTCCTTCCATCAATATGTATGTTAATGCACGTGACAACAGGCGGCAGATGATGCTGAAATCATCCAGCATCCTCTGAAATGTAGCTTTATTCTGACTGAATGGCTGCTGCTGTGAACTGGCTTCATGCACTTCACAAACATTTAATTGTTGCTTTTATTATTTTTTTTAATTAAAGTGAACCTTGAGGAAGAACAAAGAATAAACGTCTAGTGGTTCTGCTCGCTTCTTTAAGGTTCTGTGTCTAGACTTAAAGCAAAGAATGTGATATAATCGTGTTGGATTAAATAAATCAGGCAGGTTCGACTGAAAACTCGGAAAAAAGAGTGTCAATAAAAAGTGAATTTTAGGGCTGCGTGAGACGGTCAAAGAAGTCACACTGCAAACATGATTCAGGTTCAAGGTAGATTTAAGACACAAGGGTTTAAAACATGAATATCTGAGTCCTTTGGGCTACATTCACAGGAAGTTGATGGGTGAGATTCTATTGGATTTTGAGCTGAAGTCAAACAAACGAACAGCACTCTGATATTCTGAGAGGAGGGAGGTGGATATAACATGATGAAACATTTGTTGGACTCGGTACCAAACAGACATGTGGAGAATACGTTTTGTAGGCCAGCGCTTCTCTGCAGCGCCTCAGTTCTCTGTGCTACTGCGCTTCATCACACATTTGACCTTATCGCTCTGCAGTTTGTGGTATTTGATTGATTGCGCAGCCCTGATTAATGTCATGATTTAGATGATTGGCTGAGCACAGCTAAGAAAGTGGAGATTGTGTGTCGGTTTTTTTTGTGTGTTCTTAGAAGAGAAGTCCTTGAGAGAAGTGAGAGAGACTGATCACATTATAGCTAACTCGATTTTAAAGATGCTCAGAGCGAACTGCACAGAAAATATTTTGTTGCTTTCTCAGAGGGGATTTTTTTCTTTCACCTTCTTTCTCCACCGTGTTTGAAATTAAACTTACTCCAGTGTTGTTGAAACTCCAAAAAAAACAGAAATACTGTCTTCCTTCCAAAAAAGACCTTCAGAGCTTCAGAGCGCACGCAGCTACACAACCTCACCAGCGGAGCAGGTCAGAACTCAAGGTCTTCACACCAGGAATAAACAAAACACGCCAGATGCAAGGACATGTTTTAATCTGCGAGCACAGTGTGTGTGTGTGTGTGTCTGTGTGTGTGTGTGTGTGTGTGTGAAGTGATGCACACCTCTTTGCAGGTCCCAGGGACCCCGGGCAGGCTGTTGCAGTCCCTCAGGGTGAACTTGATCTCGATGTAGACGCGCTGCGCTCCTTCTCGGCTGATGTGACGCGTCCTCAGCCAGTTGTTCTGGTTGGCCTCCATCACGTTACACACCTGGTAGGTCCTCATCGGGGTGTTCCTCTCATCCATGACGCTGATCTCCTCCCACTGAGGGCGAGAGAGAGAGGACTTAGCTGAGTACCCTAAGGTGGAAAGGTAGCCTCAGGAGAGAGTGCATCCGTTTATTCCTGGCCAAGTCGACCAACGTGCTGACGTTTTGGCCTAGTGGCCTTCACGAGCAACTAGACAACCAAGACAGCTGCCTTAAACATGCAACATCTGAATTTGAGATTATGGGAAGGTAAAAGGGTAAAACTCAAAGAGGACAAATTGAATGAAGGGTGTAAAAAGGTGGGGAAGAAAAGAAGAGAGAAAATAGGGATGTGACAAATGTGATAAAAAGAGGTGAAGAAAAGAGTGTAAGGAGGACGTAACAAGGAGAGTGCACATCAGGGGAGCGTTAACGTCGAGGAGGAAGTCCTTTCAGCGAACGTGTACATTTACAATCAGAGGCTAAGCAAACGTGCAACCGGGGCAAAGTGACGTTCAGCAGCACCGTGCCGGGTCGACAACAGCACCGCTCAGCTGTGAGACCGTCTTATTTCATCGCCACTCAATGGACAAAGGAGATCTCAGTCCAAAGATCGCTGGAGGGGGAAACTGGGCCCGAGTTCAATGAGCTGCGGTTTTCGTGCGAACACACTAACGGAGCCGAGCCTGCACGTTCTGTTTTCATGTCTGGGTGAAAATGAGTGATGATCTGTGTCAAGATGACTGAAGGGCCGTCTTTGTCTATGCTGCACGTGTGCACAGTGTGTGTGCATGTTTTTTTTTTTTGTTTTTTTTTTAATCGAGCGAATGCGTGATTTAGCGCTCGAGAGGTAGGAGTGTGTGTTCGCGAGAGAGGGAGAGAGAAGGAGTAGGTAGGACAGAGCTACTTTGTCTCCCGTCATCTGCTACCATCTGTTTCCACTTCTGACTAAGGCCGTAATTGAGAACACTTCTCGCATGAGCAGGAAAACATTTCTATCCGAGCACACACACACACACACACAGGCAGGCACACACATGTATAGCATCACAAAGAGAAAGAACATTTTCTATTCCTTAAAGAGAAGGAAAATAAACCGATGCGGTTTCGGTGTCTCAAGATATCTGATCCACTCACTGGGAAGCTAACTGGATTTTCTTAGACACACATATGCAATGACACACACACACAGAGACACACACACACACACACACACACACACACACACAGACTGGATGAGTCGTAGTTTGTGGTGAGGAATCAGAGGACCACCATCTTTGTTCTGAGCTCCTGTCATCATCCTGAGACTGAAGCTGTAAGCTCCAGAATGATGAGCACGTATCACCTTACAGTCGTCACACAGGCTGTATACACACTCACACACACTCACACGCAAACACACACACACACACACACACATGACCCACAGGAGTAACCACCCGTCATGCCTAACGTGCCCTGGAATTCAAATCAAAGTCGAGTGGTGGATGAATGAGAGGTTAGGGTGAGGAAGAGCGAGAGGACGGGCTGGTGAAATGTAAAGAAAGCAGCGAAAACAAAAGGCGCTCCAATCTGATTGGATTCTTGAGGTTAATCTGATGTGACGGCCCAACAACCCGGCAAAAGCTTGGCGCGTTTCACCTCCCGAGTATCCTGAGCGCTAAAACAGACCCGCATAAGAAAACTGGATTCTCACACAGACTCTCTCCAGCTCTCCCACACACTCAGATGCTTTTAATCCCCACAGAAACATCTACCGAGTATGAGCTGGAGCTCGAACAAAACCAGCTCTTGATCGTGACCCAGCAGTCCTTCAGCAGCAGAAACAGAGAGAGGGGAGCAGAAGAAACGGGAGGAGGAAGAAACAAAAGGAGGACGCAGACGATTGTGCGCGCTTTTGCAAACAGCTGACGCGAATAACCCTGGCAGGGAGTTCAGACTTTTACACATGAAGGATGTATCGCCGGAGTCGGGCTCGACATTTTGCGCGCACAACAGCCGAGAGTCATTTGCGATCAACCGCACTCGATTCAATTAAAAGAGCAAAACACAAGACGGAGGAAGGAAGAGAGAGCCGGGAGCGGGGAACGAAATGTTGGTAAATTACAGGCGAGCCTGGCAGCTAAATAGACCCATCTGTGCCGAGCTGAGACCAGTCGGACATCACAGGACGGTCGCACACACCCACACAAACACACACAAACACACAAAGCTGAGTCCCCAGGGAGTGGTGATTAAAGCATTTATGGGAATAGTCATTGAGGGATAAAGAGGGCTTTATGATGTCTTTGTTTATTTCTTTGTAGGCAGAGTTTGGAGTGGCTGGATTACTGCCACTTCCTGGTGAGCGACTTATTTCCCCAGTTGGTCAAGTCTGCTCATTGTCACTTTTGCCTGGCGTAAAGTACAGGTGTGCTCATGAACACGAAAACAACCTGCTCGCCCTCGTGCTCGGTAATGATACAGCGGCCTCTTGAGAGAGAGCGAAAATCTACCAAAAACACAACCGGGGAAATGTTTGGATAGGCTGACTCACTTACTCAGACACACACAGAGTGAAAACTGTTGCCTGTGTTGGTTCAGTCTGAACACTAATCATCATTCAGAATGAGCCCCCCCTCCTCCCCGAACCCTCAATCACCTCGGCCAATCAGCACGGAGCCCGCTTGATTGCTTTGAAGTGAAGCAGAGACGTCGGATCAGAGTTTAAATTCAACCGTTCACCAGCTTAACATAATATCCCTCCTTCTGCAATCATCTGATGGGTACACCTACGACGAGGTAATTGGCCTCTAAACTCTGGAGCGAGCTCCGGCTCAGCGAGGGGAGGGAGAAACAGAGACGCAGGATGAAGAAAGAGGAGGAGGAGGAGGAGGAGGAGGAGGAGTGGGGAGGGCAATGAGGGCTGAGGAGCCTCCAGGGGAGCTGGGATGCTGTGGGGGCCTCCCATTTTTAAACATCATTAAGACGTATCTGTTTTGTGTCCCTCACGAGGAACACCCCCGCTCGGTGACAGAAGTGGGTCGCCCCACGCAGTCTCAGGCACATCCGGCCCCGCACGGCTCGGATTAATTTTGACCCGTGGGGGTCAAGTGTGGGTTTTGGTCTAATTCAGGTAGACGTGGACTCAGATTGGTGGGAATTGCCTCTCACTGAGGCCAGTCCTCAGGTTTAAAGATCAGAGGTCAACTAGATAATCCTCCTGATATGCAACACAAGAGCTCCTCGCAGCCCTGGCACCTCTCTCCTCTCACTCCATCACTCTCCTATCGCTCCTCTTCTCAGTTCATATGCCTTTGGAGACGTGTGCAGTCATATCAAACAAATAATGCTGTTGCCAGCAGGATTGGCAGCCTCTGCCACTCTCTATACTGCCATTTATGATGTACGCCACCATTAGATTAGATTAGATTTGACGTGCACCTTTATAAGAGTTTAATAACATGTTACCAGGAGTGATGAAGCATTTAGCTTTAATACACCGGGCCGTCCTCAATGCCATTTTTGGTGCTTCGAAGCATCAGAGAGAATTTCCTGTGAATGTCTGAAGCTTGCAGACAGCACGAGATATCATGCAGTCCTCAAGCCTGCGGGAGAGAGTGGAAGACACCAGCCACTTGTTAATTCCGTCCTCGCCACCAAAGTGTGAAAATATTAACTTGACGAGCTGCTGCGAGCACGTAGGGAGGGTTGAGCTCGTGCTCGTCACAGCCCATTGCTATGGATACTGTTTTATTTAAAATCAAAGTGAACAGTATTCTCCACTGGAGGACCTTGGCTACATAGAAGTGTTCCTCGTTCAGTTGTGGACCGTTTGTTGGAGCTGTTTAAAGCTGCTGGACTGTAGATTTTCTTTTCAAGAAGGAGTCGGGTCGGGTTCTCTGCGACAATCCAACGGATGTGGCTTCATGCACGTTCCCAAGTGCGTCTCTCCGCTCCGCTAACAAAGAGCAACAGTAACTAGTTTAGAAACTACAAAAAAAAATACGTGCTATTCCAAACCTTTGAACAGTAGTGTACTTTTTTTTTGGGATTTTTTTTCCAAAATACTTTGAAGCTGCTTTGGCGCCGTGACTTTCTCCAGGACAGCACCACAGCTCACTGTTTCTCTGCTTATTTCTGCCTGTACTACTTAAACTTTATCGACTGACCGAATGGTGCCAAATATATCCCCTTCTTTTTGTTGTATACACCTGTTTTTGCTCAACTGACTCAGCGGCAAATAGGCTACAATTCCTATAAGGGCTTCACAATAAAAGCATGCCATTATCCTCCGTGTAGGGCCCCGAGGGAAATGTTCCCAGCTTGATGCAGCACTATTTATGCCCATGTAAATATGGACTCAGAATCCATTTAGCTCAGCGGGAATAGCTTGTGTCAGACCAATCAGCTGGCAGCAGTGGGTGCAGATGATGACAGACCTCGCCCTCGCTCAAAACCTGAGAGCTTCACATACAGCAGATATAAATGAAGCACAGCCTATTTTAATCTTCAGTCTGAGACTTGACACAGATGCTGTAGCTTCAGCTGTATGTGTTTTGTTTTGCCTGATGTCTGATTGCCTTCTCGCTCTTTAGGAGAAACAACATATTCATCTCATGTCAGAGTCCCGGCTGACTGAAGAAAACCGCGAGCCTATTTCGAGGAGCAGAAGCGGCTACGTATCTCACACAGTTCAACATTTTTAGCTGACACTCGCCAGGCTGAGAGAAGAAGAGCGAGGGGGAGAAGGAGGATCATGACTTTCGCTGAGAGAAAGATAACATCGCCTTCAAACAACCGGCTTTAACCAACTGAATCATTTCCTCGGTGAGATGGAGCAGCTGATAAATCTTGTGGCTCACCCCGAAGTAAAGAAACTCCGGAGACAACACTTTGAACAGCATCTCAGTTGAAGCTGTGGTATCTGTTTGTGTTTTTTTTTTTTTTTTATTGGACGGGGGAGCTGTGTCGACGCTCGCAGAGCCAGTGTTCCCTCTGTTTCTGTACACATGCAGGGAGGAGAGGCCTGATCGCCACTATGTTGACAGCTCATGTACAAAGATATACAGGACTGAGACTATTATATATATTAAACTTTCCAGCCAACACACGTCTTTGAGTCTAAACTAACAACATATGAGCATCTGCGGCATGACTAAGCCACTCAGAGCGGAGCCATATTTTCAATAAACTTTTTTTCAAAATTACAGTGAACCTTTAGGAAGACGACCCTTTCTTCTACAAGGGCCTCGTTGAAAAAGATCGGCGATATGGCCGCACAGTCGGAGCGCTTCTGTTGAAATGAACTTGATACCCTTTGCTTGCTTGAGAATACAACCTCGCTTAACTCCGCTCACTTCAGATGCCTCTCTCCGCGGCGCGCAACCATGAAACCGCGTGTGGCATCCTGCAATTTAACACACCGGCGCTGAATGGCGGAGAGGAAGTGTGACTCAAGGGGAAATAGAATTAATTCAGCGCCATTCAGCAGCTCCCCGCGCCGGAGTGACATACAGAACCCACTCTTATTTCTTTATTGAATGCACTTTGTCGTTCCTGCTCTCTCTCTCTCTCTCTCTCTCTCTCTCCGCTCTCACCCTCTTCCTCTCCTCTCACATCTCTCTTGTCATTTTCTAATGCATGGTGGCTGCACTCCAGACTCCCCTGGTCCCTCTACCTGCGAAAGGGTAGTTACGCAACCCCCCCCCACCCCACCTCAAACACACACACACACAGATGGAAATAACACCAACAGGTACACGACATCCCTCCTCTTACGTAAGAATATTTCGCCCTCCATCCCCCAAAATCGCAGCCCAGAATAAATGGAGGCTCCAGTGCCACAGAGTTTGCAGCGCAGCGGAAATAATTTGTAAATTCCCCCTGCAGACTCCCGATTTAGCAAGGAGCGCTCGAGAACCCAGTGCTCTCTGCCTAAAACACACTCCAGTGCTGCTGCCGCTGCCGCCGCTAGCTCCGAGTCCTCGCTCGGTCCCTCAAAAACACGACCCGCTAGTTGTGATCAGATTTTTCCCGACTTGTGCCAGTTCCAGCATGAAGAGAGGATGATTTCTTTGCGTGTGCTGTGCTGCATATATACTCACCCCCTCACTTGGGTAGGCCTCCCAGCCCAGATCGGCCAAGGCTGACATGGAGTCCAGCAACGTCACTGCAAGAACACAAAGAGAGAAAACAAACATGTCAACACACACGTAATGAAAGAAGAGCCGCTGAGTTCGACACTAGTTTTTTTTTTCCTCATACACAGTGAGGAGATATTGCTTCCTTCAAAGCATCAAATAAACCCACATTCTACCCAGCACCTCCTATATAAAAACCCATATACACATACAAGGGCGTCTTTTGTTGTGTCAGCCTGCAGCAGCGGCGGCGGCGGTGAACCTATCATTTAAATTTACAATTACTGTGGTTGTGCTGCAGCTGCTGTGGTTCAAGGGGACACAAAGTCGGTGAAACAGCGTCACGATACAGCGGCGAGAGTTTGTATCAAGAGCAGGAGACGAGAGTAAGCCCACGAGCAGCCAAGACAAGTACGGCTGGTTGTAATTGGTCAGGTCTTCTGCAAGGTCAGTCATTGGTTGGAATCTCAGGGCAGGAAGGGATTTGAGAAGAAGATCCTTCAATGGATCAATTCACACTTTTCTCATTCACCCCAAGCATGCAGAATGTTTAAGGTACACGTCCCGGAGATTTCTGCCAATTCAATGGAAGCATATCAATTTACTACTGCCACTAAAAGAATGAAGAATTGCATTTAAGAATTTCAGCAGCGACATCCATTTTGTGGTGGTTACTTCATGTTCTTTCTGTGAACACATCTCATTCAACTCCACCAGAAACTAGTCCCTGAATAACAAAAAAACCTGCTGACAACATGGTCTGTGGATTATGGAAGATGGATATCTGGGCACGCTAAACAAAAACTAAATCCAAGGCTGGATGATGGCATTCAGGAGTGCGCATTCCTCCGCCAAGGCCCGATAATCCCCTCAAATTCAACCAAACCAAATCCAATAACAAATACAACATATATAAGGCAGCTAGATTTTAATTGGAGCCACATCAGATTGTACGCACTCACGGCCACATGAATACACCAGATGTATTTCATCAACATGCATTGATCCCTGAGAAAATAACGAGAATGTCAGAAAAGTTAACTGGGTCTATTCTGATCCGAGGGATGGGAAAGTTCAGGAGTTCTTGTGTAAACCTGCTGACGAACCAACCAACCAACCGACCAACCAGCCCACTCACACATGAAGTCAAGGCTGACAAACGTAACAAAAGACTCACTCTGATGACTTTGCTTCCCACAAAGTTGCGTGGGATAATGGGAGTTGCTGTCTTCACCGTGCAGCGACCACAGTTACCAACTCACCGTATGTTTAATCACGTTCTCTCTCTTTTTTATTTTCCCAGCAGCTTTAGCGACCGGCCAGCGAGTGAAACACACTGTTAGCTCTAATAGAATTACACATTTCTCGGGGTTTGAACACTGTTGGAACAGGACACAGCTCTACCTCACACAAAAATGTTGTGCAGCAGCGAGGATGAATGTGCGTTTGACTTTGAGTTGCATGTGTTGTTTGTGTGTGTGTGTGTGTGTGTGTGTGTGTGTGTGTGTGTGTGTGAGAGCTCCGTGCGGCAGCAGGAAGTGGAGGGCGGATGCAGAAAGGTGAGAATGAAAAAGTGAAGAGCGGAAGGTGGCAGGCTGACCAGCGGGTGGCATAATGAAAACCTGCTCAGATTCTGGAGTGTGTGTGTGTCACTTGTTAGTGTGTGTGTGTCTGTGTGTGTCTGTGTGTGTGTGTGTGTGCTTGGCTCAGTCAGGTCCTAATCAAGCCTTCAACACCGCTGACCATCAATATTTAATCAGTATCCATCTGCGGGCGCTGCTGCTTCTCTCTTTCTTCTCTCACACACATTGTGGCGCTCTCAGGTTCATCCTCCTCCTCGCTTCCATCGGAAAATCTTTGAACCTATACGTTCAATCCGCAAGATCGGAGATCAGACGGCTGAGTCGCCGACCCGATGCAATTTAAACCGACTGCATCACTTTAAGAGCCGCACACTTTCTCATTCCCTCCAGTTTTTTTTCTTTTTTATAAGCAGTGACCTGGAAAAGCTGAAATAAAAAGAAAAACATAGTTTGCCCTCCAGAATGCAAATGAGGGTAATCACTCAATTTAAAAGTGCCTGTTTACGAGCCCCTCTGTGTATTTATACTGCCTGTAGGTGTTACAAAGGGACTGCAGTAGTGGTCCAACCTCTACATTTCCTATCTTTCCCTCTCTTTTCTCTCTCCTCTCGCACTCACGCTGTTCATCAGCCCGCACCGAATCCCGGCCGTTCGCCTCAGTTCAGAGCACCGTGGCAGCGGGGAGGCATGTCATGCTGTATTAGTGAGCGCATATGAGCGTGTGTGTGTGTGTGGAGGGCATGAGAAAACAGCTACAGTGGAAAAAAAAATAGTGCCCATGGCATAATGAAGCAGAGAGAGAGAGAGAGAGAGAGAGAGGAGTAGATTAAATGAGAGGGATGAGACGGGAGCGTCGGAGGAGAGGTGGCGAGCAGCTAAAGGTCAGAGGCAGCCTGCAGGTTCACACACACACACACACACACACTGAACACCGTTTAGACTGCTTTCCTCAGCGCGTGAGCATCTGAGTGGCGGACAGAAATAGGACATAATAGCATAATAATATATGATTTCAGGAGCAACACACACACACACGCATAAACTCATGTTTCCGCTCAGAGATAAAACGCTGTGGATCAACAAGCTTGTTGGAATTTAGCAGATTCTGATTCCCTCTGTGTACTTCAGAGCCTTTTCATCTGTTTTTCATGTGTTTTTTCACAGAGTGCAACCTTGATAGACTGAAGAGTCGGTTCACTAAATTACCAAGATAAATATATCTATTTTTTATCGCTTAAAGCCGTTTTTATCCAGATGGATAGTTGTGATTTTATATGTGCAGATTTTAAAAAGATATCTACATCCAGCTTTTTCAACCGGCACAATGACGGGGAACCAAAGTTTAGTTCTGAAACTCAGTTTAAGAGTGTCTTTCCAGAAATAACGTACAACACAGACCTCGCTGTGTTAGATACTCGGATACGCGACCCGGGTCTGTCCATGTCCATTTTGTGCATAAACAGATAAATAAAATGCAAACATAAGTGATGATCAGTGACTGTCTGTGTCGGGGCTGTATGTCCTGTTAGCTGCTGGGGTTTTCTATTTCTGCGTCAGTGCTTTAAATACAACACAGAGGCTTTTTGTGACTTTCTAGGTGACAAACATCCATGTGGGACTTCAAACCCAGTGTTTCAGGGGTCAAGAACAGAGTGCCTGTGGAGTTGGGGTCGGGCTTGTTAACTACTCTCTGTCAGGTTTGACTGGAAATACTTTTTCTACCGACAGCACGGACGTAAGCCGTGAGCTCGGTGGCAGCGCAGCCTGAGCGCCCACTGTGTTTGTGTCTGAGCTGATCTCAAAGTGCACAAAGAAGTTCAGCCCTTCTCCTTTTTCCTCCTTTCACCGCATTGTTTGTTAAGTGGGATCAATAAAACATAATCAGCAGACATTTTCCAACTCCCGCGCCTCATTTTATATTCAGGAAGACACTCGGCGCTGCATTCTTTAAAGTTAATTTGAGAATATTTGTTTTCCGTCCGTTTCTCAACGTGGCATAAAGACTGGAGGCAGGGGTAAACAGCTAGCCTAGCCTAGCATCGTGAAGCCAACTAACCAACATGTGAGGCCGTATCAGGTTCGTTTAGTACGATTACTCTAATTCTTTTAACTTTGGCATTCAAGTCTCCACCTCCTCTGCACACTCTCACAGCTGTACCCCAAAATACTGTGAACACAGCTCGTCCTCTGAGATACATTTACCTTTACTGGAGCTGCTCATCCTGAGCAATCTAGCCTTAAAAATATCGTCCAGTCAGCTGATTGGCTCTGAGGTTGTTACATGTCCTTAAGCCATTTTGCTGCCCGCTGGGAAAACACACACACACACACACACACACACACACACACACACACACACACCAACACTTTTTCCTCTCCTCCTCACACCTCTTGTCAATACCACTTATCACTTCTGATCGATGAACCGACTCATCAATTATGTATTAGCTATAGCTTCCTGTCTGCTGACACAGCCAATATGCATATACTGTATATGTGTGTGTGTGTGTGTGTGTGTGTGTGTGTGTGTGTGTGTGTGTGAGAGGTGAGGGGAAACCAGTAGAAAATCTTCAGAATACAGAGTTTTCTGCCTCATGCAAAAATATAGCCACACCTCTGTGTATCCCACCATTCATCTGTAAATACTCCCCCACATGTCTGCCCCCTTCTTTCTTCCCTTTCACCAGGGAATTGGTTAAAGTGTGTGTGTGTGTGTGTGTGTGTGTGTGAAATCTAAGCCAAGGCCAGACCCGCTTTGGCCCGGAATAAAAACACCAAGCTCATCACTCACTCACTCAGGCCGGGCTCATGTTCGATTTAATGACCAGACTCTCTCTCTCTCTCTCTCTCTCTCTCTCTCTCTCTCTCTCTCTCTCTCTCTCTCTCATTCTTCCACACACACACACATTCACAGACACACACACACACACAATCACCAGCTGTGAAACATGACATATCATACCCACAGTGGTGCACCTCGCCAAATTTGAGCATTCAGTAACAAACACAGAGAGAAAAAAAAAAACAAGAATCTGCGTTGTTATCTCGTCTCTCTGCAGCGTCCCTGCCTGAAAACACCACTTAGCAGACACACACACACACACACACACACACACACACAGTTTTTTCCCTCACAAATGCACAGATCCATACAGACGCACATGTGACCTGATTACTGTGAGAGTTGTTCGGTTACACAGAGACATGCTGTCTTATTGATTTCCGGCACCAAGCTGTGAGGTTTGCATTCCGCGAGTGAAACGCGAGGAGGAGGAGGAAGAAGAGAGGAGGAAGAGGAGGAGGAGGAAGAGGGTGCGAATCTGTTGATCAGAAAAAAAATGTCTGTACAAACGCAGCGAACTGCGCAGGTACAGCAGCGCTCATAGAACCATGTGCAGAGAACACAGAACATTTTCAATCTCTTTGTCTCTTCATCTCAGCCTGCGCTTGTCTTGTTTTTTCTTCTCACTCCTGTTTCCTCCCTCCGGGGTGTCTCTCTCTCTCTTTCTGTCTCTGTCTCTGTCTCTCTCTCTCTCTCTCTCTCTCTCGCTCCGTCTTCTTCTCTTTTTCTTTCTGCCTCTCTGTTTGTTTACGTCTCTCTGCCTCTCTCTCGCTGGCCGACATCCACTCCTTCAGCTGGGGCTTCAAGAAGCTGTGATCCACCTGCCAAGAATCAAACGGCGCTGCCAACAGCCGGACTGGCGCACAATGACACCAGGATGCTTACACACACTCGCACAAAACAGACTCACACACACACACACACACACACCTTAAGATGGTGCCAACGCAACGAAGAAAAAGACTGCTCAATAAGACCACCGCACAGATTCAATACAGAGGACAATATGCGACTCCATAATGAGTTCACGAGATCTTTTTCTGCTCGGAAAATGCTCACAAAATATTTCGCTTTTCCTTTTTTTTTTTTTTTTCCCACTGGCTTTTAAATGTAAAATCCAGATTTCTTTAAAGGACCAGATGATCTTAATCAGACGTACAATCATATTTTATGCCCCCAGAAATTAAGTTTCTGAGTTTTAAATCTGATTTTCACCCTCCTTGTATTAGTAAAAGTAAATAAAAATGATCACCAAGATTGATGCCCATCTCATGTGTGCGTGTGCCACATATGATGCCCCTGCTGTAAAACCAGCATAGACCAGCACCAGAACCACAACATATGCTGGACTTGCTGGTGACCGCTAGCAGCTGTTTAGCTTAGCATAGCGTAGCATAAAGACTGACAATGGGGGGAAACACTAGCCTGGGTTCAAACAATCGAGATGCTCTTCATAAATACTGGCAGGTGGATGTATTTTACATTTGGACAGAGTCAGGGCGGGTGTGTTTCCTCCTGTTCAAGGCCTTTAAGCTAAGCTGAGCGTCTCCTGACGATAACTTCATATTCAGCGTACAGACGCGAGAGAGTTATCGATCGTCTGGTCCGTTTCTTGGATAGGAAGCAAATAAACCCATTTTAAAAAGAGAGACGATGCATCTGAGTGTTTCATGAAACACTAAACAACTGAAAAGATGATTGAAGTAAAAAAAAAACACAGTAATATTTATGTTCCTGCTCTAGTAAAGGCAGCTTTCTCACAGCTCGGATACAACCAGATGCAGTAAATAAAACAGCCGTACAACCGTACCCGAGTACACACACAGGCCTTACACCCGATATCTGTGTGTTAGTGCTGCACACACACACACACACACACACACACACACACACACACAGACCTTCCCCCGCTTCCACTCTACTGTGAGTGCAGTTCAGCCACACAGAGTGTCTGTCTGGCCTACCAACAGGCCGGCGGAGAGCAGCATGAAGGAGTGGGAACAGTTGAGCTCTGAACTTGACGAACAAACCGGCATCTCACCGAGTCGCCGTGTTTTTCCATCGGTCCTCCTCTCCACTCGTCCTCTGAATCAGCCCTCTGGTTTTCGCTCTCTGTGTGAGTTTTTTCTGCCCATTATTCTCTTAAACGTACGCATCTTTTCTCCATGATGCTTTCATCCGAAGTCTTCCATTGAGACGTGGCTCTTGTACGGAGGGAAAATATTAAGTACATTTATCCACGGAGTCGAGGGGAACTATTATGTCTTCATCCTTTCTCACGGCCGATGTAAAGCTTCTCTTCTGGCTTATCATACAGCGCTCTGTACAGTTATTCTCACAAGCGTATATCTGGGCGCAGTCAAAACCGGTGAGCAGATTTTTGGGGAACGTTAGAGGACTGCAAACATTTTTGATCACACTTCAGATTCGCAGACTCTGTTATGTGCTGGCACAATCACAAGCCGCCGTATTTCTAATCTCAACTCAGATCTCTTTTGCAGGACGAGGTGGGATCTGGCACGATTTCGGAGGGAAAAAAGTGTTATTCTTTTGGAGTGTGATAGCTGTCTGCAAACTAAATGTGTCTATGAATAATTCAATGGATTTAAACGATTATAATTCGAATGCTAATTCTGCTTTGATTCAGTTCAATTGCGCTCCGCTTTCCAAACCCCCCCACCACCACCACCACCGTTCTGTTCTGCTGAGAAATGTAATGCCGATCCTCCACACTCCGACGAACACAGAATTAAAAGCCTCTTTCGGGTCGGCCTGAATAATATAGCGGTAGCCTATAGCTTTACTAATGAGTGATAGACAGGAGCAGCTCACTGGAGGTAAAAGCTGTGAGACACAATAAAATTCAATTAGCCGCAGCACGCATGGCTAAATGGTAGTTTGAATCACGGTCGTCTGAATCATGAGTCGATAGAAAAAGAGGATCACTGAATGGGGAGGAGGATATTATATATAATTTGCAATTAAATTGCAAAATAAAGCGGATTAAAGTTCGACTCGATTGGTTAATTTGCTCTTAAATATGAATTTGTCATTTTATCTTTACTTTTCAACTCAACAGCCGCAGCAGATCTATGTTGCATGTACGAGCCTGCTGGTTGTGATCGGGCCTCTGGAGTGTCTCATATGTTTGTGCATATAATAAGCAACCTGGTCTCACCAAGCACTGACATCTGAAGCTGTTTCACAGGTTATCACAACACTTTTCTTGATTTTGGTCATTTAACATCGTCTGTGTGAAGCTTCTGCTGTGACATTTTAAGGAAAAAAATATCAGGTGACGTAGCAGAAAGAGCAAAAAAAAACTAATGTGGAGATGGACGGGGTGAGTACCTGCGTCACACATCAAACTCTGTTACATTTACTGAACTAAACTTGCATCATATACAAACTTCAACCCACTTTATAATGTTTTCCTAAACTTTGTCAAGTACTTTTGGTGCCTGAACCCAACCAACCTGCAACTGTTTCAATATATCAGCCACATGTTGGTTTTTCTTACCACAACTATGACAGTAAGAGAATCAGAGGGGACAAGTAGAAGTACAAATACTTGTTGAAGTGTGACTAATTCAGCTTCTTTACTCAAGTAAAGTTAAAAACTTCAGGCTCTGAAATGTACTCGGAGTATAAAAGTGAAAAACATCCCTCTGAAGAACATTTCTGTGCCCGAGCCTCTGCAGCCTCCCCAGTCAAGTCTCCCTCCTGCTCTGTTATGGTCTTGTCACATCTGTGGTGCGTGAGCTGCACTGATCAGTTAAAAGCAGTCTTGTGATGCTGGGTGCTGGGTGTGCGAGGTGCTCTTTTTTTTTTTTCTTTTATAGCGACCTCCCTCCTCTGCTGACAGTGACAGTGAAGCTCACCTGACTCGGGCTCTTTGCTGCACGGCCCAAACTCATAAAATACCGACAGTGTTAAATGACACGCAGAAAGCTTAAATCTGACGCTGTTAAATGAAATGTGAAAAGCTTAAAAAAGCGCGGCGTGGTGCTAAAAAATATACTTTAAAGTGGCGAGCAGTTATGGGACAGCAGATGAGATCATCCTGCCTTTCGCGCTTAATGTTGGCTTCAGAGAAACATCAGATGTGCCGGCTGGGTGGCACAGTGATGTAAACATGGCAGTGTGACACTTGAGAAAAGACGCAGACGTTCACATGATAATGTTCATGTATTAATTATGTGTTTGGAGGTGCCAGCTGACTTTATGTTCCATATAATTGTCATATAATCAGGATACGAGTGTGCATGTGCACACAGTTTACTCCACATGATCTCTAATCTGTGAGAATAAGTCTGGACACTTCATTAGCTGCCACAAATGTGCCAAGACGAGATGAAAATAAACTGAGTGTCACTTGGTGTGACGTTATTGACACTCTGGCTGTGCAGAGCACACGTTAAGTGATAAATACCCACATCGCTGCAAATGACACGCTGCTGAGAGAGATGTAATAAATGATAAAGACATTTATCAGATCTGTTGGTCGGCTTTAATCAAAATCCTTCAGGTCTTGTTCAAAACAAGTTAACGATTAAGGGCAGCAGCTTCGGTTCTCCATATTTTTATCATGTTTTCTCTGTCGAACAAAGAGAATGTATAATAAGGTTAACCAGGCGAAATGTTTGGAGGGAGATCAAGGAAGAAAAACAGGAAAATACATGGACATTATTTATCAGAAGCTCTTGCTGTTTGTCTAAACTGTGAGGTTGTCGTTTCCTGCATTAACCAGCAGAAATGTAAGACACTAACCCAATTTCAGGTAAAAGATAACAGGCAGAAGAAGAAGTCTTCCACGCTGCAGTCACAGGCGGGTAAAAAAAAAAATGTTTTTTTAAATGTGACGATTGTTAAGAAGCTCTTTTTCAAGGCAGCTGCCTCGGTGAAGTGATTTTTAAAAGGGATGCACATGGTTTATTGAAGGCCTAACTCTCCACAGCCTTGGAGAAAGAAACCCTGGCAACCAAAAAAAAAAAAGAAAAAGAGAGGCAGACGTTGTGCAGAGCTAAAAATGTTTATGAAAATATTCACGGATGTGATGCACTGTACCTCGTTGAGCTTGCATTTTTTTTTTTTGGGACCTTCCTCCCCCTGCCGCTGTGGCAGAGAGTACATTAGCCTACTCTGCTGTTTCATATACACTGGCAGCACGAGCAGAAGAGAAAAGATGCCATTCTGACAGACTATGACAGGAGCACTGCCCTAGTTTGTCGCTTGAAGAGGCTCTGGAGTGTGTGTGTGTGTGTGTGTGTGTGTGTGTGTGTGTGTGTGTGTGTGTGTGTGTGTGTGTGTGTGTGTGTGCGTCCACGTGTGTGTACGGGTTTGTCTGTGTATGCTGGTTGAATGCTTACAGGCTTGAACTGTGACACCCAGTCAGATCCAGACACTTGTTTTTTTAATAAGCTTCTTCCACCAGTATGCCGACAACTCATCAAGGGCAGAGAGTAACAAACACACACACACACACACACACACACGACCATAATGACGCACACATACATAGAAAACAGGCGCACAACAAACCAGAGACCTTGAGGATTCAGAAACGACTTGCAGTGCAAACCAGAGGCTCGTACGCCTCCACACCTGCGCTCCCACACACTGTGACGCATCCCACCATTCATTTAAAGAAGTGAATTAAAACAGCCGCCGAGGGGCGAAAAGAGTGAATGAGCGCTGACGGATGATCTTGATAAGACAGGACGGCTGATTCTATAAGGGGTGGCTTTGTCTTAAGTGTGTGTGTTTTCCTCTTTTCTTGGTTCATTCTTGACCTTTTTTGGGCTCTGTTAGTCCTTATGACATTCCTCCTGATGGGACACACACACACACACACACAGGGCTGTCACACAGTGGTCAGTCACAGGAGGGCAAATTGGCCTCGAATCTCACGCTCACATGTCAGCGCCGAGACAGGCTGTACAGTCTCTGTGCACACGTGTAACATGCATACACACCTGCAGTAATTGTCTGTCTGCCCCGGCGCCGCCGTCGAGTCAAACTTAACCCAATTTGTAGCTGATGTGGACACCATCGGGTAGTAAACAAGAGAGGCAGAGCAGGCGTAACTAGCAGAACGCTGAAGCTAAAAAGGGTGCGGGGGCGTGGATGTACTGCGCCGAAATTCATGGGGGAATTACGTGAGCAAAAAAGAAAAAAAAAAAAAAACCAACACAGAGACGGTTGTTAGCTCGGCCCCATTTGCTGCTATTTTGTCTGGCGAGCCTCGACTGAACTCCTAGTTTGTGCTGATACCCGAGCATCGTTAGCGTAAGCTCTCCTTGAGTCTGGAGACAAACAGAAGGACAACGAGATCAGAGGAGGTGTGTTTTTTCTCCTTCAGTGTTTTATATACTCCAGGTTTTTGTGCAAGTAAAAGATCTTGAAAGTAAAAACAAAAGAAACCTCGGAGTCCTCGCCAACAGAAGCTCCTCTCTGCTCCTGAAACACCTCGTCAGTGATCCCGCCTTTTACTCTGTGACTTTGTGACATCACACTATACCTCAGGGTTGCACCTTTGCTGGCTCAGGCATGTGTGAGCGGACCAATCAGAGCAGTCCAGTTTTTCAGGATGGGAAACTTTAAGAGACGGAGGGGGAATACAGAGCTGCAACTGCTTCAACTTTATTCAAAGTGGCTGTTTCTCACCAGTATTGTGAAACTGTTAAAAGTCATTTTCTGTGATTTACAATGCTCTGACGCTGGGGAAAGATCTTGAAACCGAAAGCGACCAGCTGTTGGCATAGAAATGTGAATAGCGATCTCCAGTTTCAAAGTCGCACACGAAACTGGAGACTACAGCGCTACATCTGCCTGTGCTTCTGTTACAAACGAGTCGTAATTTGTGTCACCAAAAGAAAAAACTTCCCCAAAGATCATTTTAAGTGTTACTCATGAAGGTGCTGTCATTCAGAGCTGTTCTCAGATATATAAATCCACCTACATCAAGAAGAAGCAATGAGAATATTTTCTGACAGTTAAATCACAGCTCCTCAGGTATTTTCGGTCTTATAATACTCTCGCAGCCGCTCATCAGCAGGGAGGAGATTGGAGCAGCGGTCAGCAAACACGCTATATCTACGGCTGACACAAATCCTCGGATGTTTGTTTGCGGAGCTGTTTAATGCAGGCTTTCACAGCGGTGGCACGAGCCAAGCCCACAGAGCAAACAACGAGAGAGAGAGGTGAGAGAGAGAGAGAGAGGGGGGAAGAGAAAGAAGAGACAATTTAGTCAGATTGGAGGTCGGGACAGGGGGTGCAGTCTTCTCGTGAGTAGGGGCAGTGAGATTTAAAGAAAAAAGAAGAACTGAATGTGTGTGTGTGCGTGCGTGCGTGTGTGCATGTGTGTGTCAGACTGGCGGGTAGAAAGCGGTCAAGGCCCAGTGATCAGTGATTTGACCAGCAGTTAAGGGCCTGTTCAGAGGGGGGAGGGGGTCTGCAGACGAGGAGGGCGCCCACTTTCACCAAGAAAAAAAAAAAAAACCTCACTCCAGCCATCAGACATCAGACATCACACACTGAGAGAAACGACCTCTGCATCCAGCGGAAATCATTCAAGCCTGAAAGACTGTTACAGTTCAACTCTGGCTGGCCAAGATGCTAAAATGTTCACTTTAATGGTGGGAAATGAAATAACGTGTCTGCCTTGGTGGCTGCATTGTCGCCTAACCTGCTGCACATTAGACACATGCACCGATTTGTTTAGAGTTCTACGCACAAAAACCTCGACGTTAGTGCTGTTGGTGGTTTCATGCGAGGCTTGAAGTTGAGCGTGGCACGATGGGGCGGTTTCTTCTTCTGTGACAATAAAGTTAAGTTGTGTGCTGAACTGCAGGGGCAGGAGTTTCACTTTGTGTGTGTGTCTGCTCATCTCAGCCATACTTAAAAACACAATCGCAAACAGCAGGGATACTATTTTTAATGAGCATCGGTGTGTTTTCTTGCCAAAAGGATGGATGGGCAAAGTGACGTCATAGATACCTCACAATGACAACAGGAATCCAGGAAGTCACCACCTGCAACCCCTAGTAAAACCATAAAATCTTGTTTTTTGGCTTCCATTTGCGCACAGATTCAACATAACTTGTTCATTTGTGAGCTCCCAGTATGCAGATATCTTACCCTCAGACAGAACCTGCCAGTGAGGGCTGAACTATTAATCGAAATACTATTTATTTTGATAAGCTGACCAGCTGCTGGCCATCGCTTCATTAGAGCGATGTCGATCTTTTCTCCTCCGACAGGAAAGTGACGACACGTAACGTCGAACTGTTCCGTTAAACATTGACAAAGGCGCTTTTTTAACGGTTAGCTGTTAGGAAAATAGGAAAATGATTTGAATGCAAAACCATTTATAGCGAAAACCTCCTGACAACCATCAAACACAACACAAAGGCTGCGTGAGCGCTGCTGTGGGTGCTCGGCTCAATAGACCGCGGAGAAACTGGTGCGTTATTCAATTTCTTAAGAACTGCGTCTCTTTCTTTTGTTCTTTTTTTTTTTTTTTCTAAATTTCTTATCACTGTTGTCTCACACATTCTCTCTTGTGGATTTTCATTTCAGTCTCTCTCTCTCTCTCTCTAACACACACACACACTCACACACACACACACACACACACACACACACACTCAATGGATCCAGGAGGTGAAGCCCTCACAGCCGAATCATTCTCTGTCACTGAGCTGTATTTATAACCTCATCTATCAGCCAGCCCCGGGAATACATGACACTATTCTCTGGACCAAGACCACCAAACTGCCCCCCAGCCGTACATTACGATGGCATGTGTGTATGTGGGGCGCGTGTGTGCACGTGCACAATCGTCCACGTGCGCTTGTGTTCGGGGGCCTTTGTTAAAGCACATACAGGAGCTCATTACAGAAATCATACAGTGGCTCGCGGCTGCTGCTCCAACTGTTCCACCGCTGCTGGAGGTCAGAGGAAGAAGGCAACCGAGGAGAGAGAGAGAGAAGATGGTGGCCAGGAGGGAGGTTGATAGAAAACAGAGCAGGGCAGATATGAAAGTAGAGGGTTGGATCGGAGTGGAGGAGGAAGAGAGGAAAAACAAAACAAAACAGGAGGGTCGCTCGCTGTCTCTCTCTCTCCGCTGCCCGAGATCTATATCCTCCTCAGTCCAAGGTCATGGTTGTTACATGGGAGCACGGCAATCTCCCAGACCTGAACGCACGCGCTTAATGAGGTATGGCCCTGCCGATAACTACAAGCAACCATTATGGATTAAAGCAATTAAACCAGAGGGGACCTTTGACCCGGCATTATACCACAGGCGGGATCTTGTGTGAATCATGAGACGGGTGTGTAAGGGAGAGGGCATGCTTTACATATGCTTGCCTCGGCACTAACCGCTCGCCCTCATGTTAACCTTACAGAGCAATACGGCAGTTCACCCCTGAAGGCCAATCCAATGAGAGACCATCAAGTGCTCTGTAGCAATTACAGATTACAGTAAACCTCAAGACTATAACATGAACCACAGCTGAGTCATGTTTTTTTTTTTTTTTTTTTTACTGCCATGTTTTCTTGTTTGTGCTCCCCCTCCATGCCCACTCCCGATTATTAATTCAATTATATTTCCATTTGCGCGCGGCTTTCAGGCAGAATTTGGGAGTTAAATCATTCATTTACCTCCATTAGAACGCTCTAATCAACATACGCTCGCAGTGGAACGAGGCACGGGGCTCCAGTCTGTGTTTTTCTAGGATCGGAAGAGGGAGGGGGGGGGAGTATATTTAGACACAAAAATAGAGTCTGCTCCTTTTACCCCCGACGGGAATCTTGCCCAAGGAGGGTGCAAAAAAAAAAAAAAAAAAGGAGGAGGAGGAAACATGTTTTGTCAGGATGCTGAAAAAGAGTAAAGAGGGGTCGAGGAGAGCAGGACAGACAGACGGGGAACCATGGACGACCTGTGAGCATCCACCCTGCTGTTACATCAGTCCGCCCTCAGGGTTCAGACAGACAGTGTGTTGGGCTCCCTCTGCTGGTGCACAAAAACTCCTCCACACCTCTTCCTCCTCCTCTTCTTCTTTTTTTTTTCTGTCAGTAACAAAGACCTCCAGAGGATGCTGTCCATCTCCCTCACAGCAGCTCATGAATGAACCCATTTCCCCTCCATCCCGTGTCTGCAGCTGGCAGCGGTTTCTATCAAATCTCCCAAAAGCTCCGCCGGGTCCACCCCTCGCATTTCTCATAAATGCCAACAATTTCAGAGCAGATCAATAGCTCTGGTCGTAAACTAAGCTTGTTGACAGCTTAACACTATTTCCCTTTTCTAATGCTATCAGCTCTATCAAAGGGACTGTGTTCTTAATTGAGCCTTGAGAGCCGCGTATCTCTCCTTTTTATGACAGCCTCGCTTCTGCTACTAGACGTACTCAGAGGGAGGATTTCCTGGAATAACACAACTGCTGAGATGCGTGGGTGGAGAATATGCAGGCTCGTAGACAAACACAAGGTCTGCACACACACACACACGCATGCACACACACATTCACACTGGCACAAAGAAGAGCAATCCCTCAGCTAAAGCGTGCAGTCACAGCAGGAAAACTGGCAGGCCGATAGGTAAACGTAGTGCCTGGTGGGGCTGACAGACACGGCTTCATTGGATTACTGTCTCATCGGAGTGCACACACACACACACACACACACACACACACACACACACACACACACACACACACACATAAATACACCCCTACATCACCAACAGTGGACTATATTTCTGCACCTGCCCAGTGTGGACCTCTGTTTCTGGTCCTTTTAATTCATAGAAAGTTGACTTTTCAGGTCTTTTCAGCCATGATTCTACCGGAAGCCCTTCGGTGAATGTGTAACGATGCACAGGCCCGCAGGCGCACCCCTCCACACACACCTGGGTTACGCAAACGGGCTTAAAGGTGCCAGTTAGGCTCATGGTCTGACACAGCAGGACGGAGCAGGTACAGCAGATCGTTTGGATCTTGCCGAGGCTTCTGACCCGTCAGTCACCTCCAGCTGAACACGACCCCCACGAACACACACGAACACTCTCAGATGTCCCCGAGCGTTTATCTAAATCAACAGGAGTTTCCTTTTTGGCTCCCAGTCGGTTTCGTCACTCGCGCTCATTTCGATGAATATTTCAGCAGAACGTCAGTGTCTCCCCTTCGCATGCATTGTCTCCTGCTGTCGACAAAAACACTCCTCCTTCTCCTGCTCCTCCACTCTACTCTCCCCCTGTATCCTCAGGAGCCTTTGTTCTTGCGTGAACTCCTCGGGGCTGTGACATACATTCAGAGCGATGTGCAGACTATACTGTGAAGTCAGACGGGGACAGGAGATCCCATCAAAACCCCGGCCTGTGTGTGTGTGTGTGTGTGTGTGTGAAACGTTTGACTGCTTGATCTCTGCCATCCGAGCCCTGGAGTTTCTACTGTGTGTGTGTGTGAGTGAGAGAGGACAGAAAATGTCAATGAGAGGCAAGTCATGCAGCTCACAACAGGGCTGGAGAGCTTTGTCGAGCTACAGAACACGACTGACGGGAGCTTTGCGGGGTGGATGAAATGATTCACAGGATGAGAATGGAGGCACACAGCTGTATCGTCTCCGGTCAGACTCGACAGCCAAAACAACACGACTGAAACCCTCCCAGCTGCTTTTTTTTGTGAATTCAACTTGTGCATAAATTCTCTCCGGCTCCCCTCCTTCCATGTTTTTTTTTTTTTTTTTTCAGCCACAGCAGGCAGTCAGGAGTAGTTAGTAAGTAAATGCATTTGCTCATTTCAGGGCTGAACATCGATGTTAATACAATAAGTGAGAGAGGCTCAGCAGCAGCGTGTGACAAATTTAATGTAATTGCTGCTGCTCATTTGCAGTCTGAGGCAGGAGAAGTCCAAGAGGAAAGAAGAACAAAATACATATATATATACATGAGTGAGTTATATTGAGGATATTTCAAATTAAGAGGGATTCTTGGCGGATATGTGGATGCTGTTCTGGCTCCATCTTTTATATAAGTTAGGCAAAGAGAAAATGAAGAAGTTGGATGTGCGCACCAGCCTCCTCCGTCTCCAAGCGTGTCACGGTGTTGCCTGTGTGTGTGTGTATACATGTCATACAAATTTAATGTCAACAAGCCTGAAGAAGAAGAAGAAAAACGTGACGAACAGTTTTCCCATCCCTCCTTCTCCGCGCGTTTCTTTATGCATCATTCATAACGGAGCCGAGCACTTAGCGGGAGTCTCCGCCGCGCTCCTGCGCTCCGTCCCCGGCGGAGAGCGAACCGCGTGGCGCGGAGCGGAGCTCTCCAACCTCCCTCTCCATCTATCTATCCATCCATCCATCCACCCATCCGCCAACACATCCATCTAACCACAGCACAGCGCACGGCCAGCAAGTCGCCTCACCTCCTCACACACACACACACACACAACAGCAACCTCACCTTCATTCTCCGGGTAATTCCGTAAGGCTCGGCACGGCGACAGCGCGTGAAAAAGCAGGAGAAGCAGCAGCGGCAGGGAGGACACGAGGGGAAGGGATGGATAGATCCACAGGACGCGTGGTGGTGGTGCTGGTGCCATTTTTCAGGCTGCGCTGCGCCCTCGCTGCATCCCTGTTGGCTGGCGGTGTCGAGTCGGTGAGCGCAGCCCTGCGATTGAGGAGAGGGAGAGAGAGAGAGGAGAGAGAGAGAGAGAGAGAGAGAGAGGGAGAGAGACGGAGGAGGAGGAGGAGGAGACGCTGAGGAAGGAAGGAGGGTCCACAGGCAGCCAAGTCCTGTCAATCAGCCTCCTGACTCCGGGGTGGCATGAGAGGCCTTTGGAGACGCCTCACACTGAGCTGCACTGTAAAAAAACAAAAAGGAGAACCCAAATGAACAGGTGACCTCACCCTGACGTTATGTAATGTGATGTGTGTGAAAGAGTGGTGGATAAAACAAAAAAAGAGAGAGATCACAGCAACTCTCTCTCCACCCCTGCGCCAAGCGTGTTGTTAACGGATGAATGAACTTGTCAGAGCTGCAGAGACACAATCACAATGTTCTCATCTCGTCCAAGGCCACAGCCACAGCACAGTACAGCCGGAAATAATAATATAATGATAAAAAGAAGGAGAAGAATGGGCCACAAATGTCGCCTCTCCTGGGATGAGATGATTCTGAGCATGTTCTCCAAAAAATGTTGGAGCCTGTTTGTCCAGAAGAGGAGACGCGAGCAGGGATGGAGGATTTTTAAAGGATCACTCAGGGAGTTTTTCATTATCTACTCTTGGCTTCCTGGTCACCATGAAAGAAATGCTGAAACTGAGATCAGGTTACCGCCATCGATTTATCCTTTATTTATGGCTGGAAGACCTTGTGATTTATTCCTTCTGATAACTTTTTTTAAAATTAGTTTTTCAGATGAATCATCATTTTACGCAATATTTGTATTTGCAGGTTGACTAATAAGCTGAGAACAGCACACAAGCGTCAACAACAACCAATGAAAGCAACACAGCAAATTATATATGGACACAAGGATACAAAAAGAAACAGAAGCAGGAAGCAGGAAGACCTTGTGATTCATGACGAATTATTTACAATTCTTTGATTGATGCATTAGAAAATTGTTTTCAAATGAATAGTTTCACAGTCATCTAACAATCTATATAACTCACTGTAAAGACAAGAGAAAGGGTCAGACACATGCACCCATACAGACATTTGTATAATCATATGTATAAATTTAAATCCATACCAAAAATACTCAACATATACATTTGAGCTGTGAGTTAAACTCAAATGATACAGCGAGTTGCTTCCAGTAGATGCAAAATACAACAAGAATAAAATAAAATGAAATAAATTCTACATGCTGAACAGAAATGGGTCCTCTGATCATCTGCTGAACCTGAATCCTTAATGAAAGTGATGAAGAGGCTCCACACACTTTCACAAACACGCTGTTTGGCCTCTACGTCGTCGATGCCCGATAACATCTGTTTCATCCACCGAGTGCTGCTCGGCCTGTGAATGGATTTCCATCGCAGTGCAATACATCTTTTGGCCTAAAGCGAGTTGAGATCTATAAACACTCGTTCTTTTTATTATTATTATTATTATTATTTTTACCAAAATTATGTTTCTCTGGCTGGAAACCAAACAGAAAAAGCTCAGCATCAAGTTTTGAAATGATCCTCTCGATTACATCTCTTACCTCTTCCCAAATACAGTGAAACAATATTTCTCTGTGTTTCTTTCAGTGCGTATGCGTGGTATGTTTTTATTGTATTGATTTAAATCCCCCAGTGTCACATACAAACGCATTAACCGCTTCTACTTTATTGGTTTAAGACGTGTTTTATTGACATTTTACGAGCTTTACTACACGCAACTCTACTAACTCCATCCAAAATGTTTCGTTTTCAGGTGTTGAACTTGTGCTATGAATCCTCAGATGAGCTTATTACGTCTACATGTGATTGTAGGTTTTAATTTTAAGGTTTTAAGAATATATTGATGAACATTGGCATAATATTGCAAGTTTTCATGCGAGATGCGAGACAGAGAGGTATACGACTGTGATTTATTGTTTTGCTCAGCTGCGTTTAGTGCAAATGAATAGTCGACTCATTTGAGGAGAAGCAGTGACAGCTGTGTTTGCCGCCTCCCCCTTTTCAGGAGCGGTGAGGGGCGAAGCAATCACTGAAAATTAGAAGCAAATTTAAACATGACCTCGCGACCACGAGGTTAACGATCACCTGTGTGAACCCGAAGAGTTGATTCACGTCATCGCGCTCTGTGAGGGTGGATGCAGGATAGGAAACACGTCTCTGCCTTCAAAAAAAAAAAACAGTTCAGATTTATTTTCTCAGAAGCGAATTCTTCTGCAAAACAAAGCCAGTCGTCTCATTACTGATCCGGAGTTGTACCATCCCACAGAATATAGTCTGGGAGGCTCCGCGGTAAACACTCGCATCTCACTGTAGAAAAATACTGTCAATTATTTTGATAAGCGACACGGGCACATGGCAATTACCGGATTAGTGTCAGCTCGGGCTCGCCTCCCTCCGTCTTCTCTTCGCCCAGTTGTTGGGATGGTTTCCTGCAGATGTTCCCAACAGCAGACGACGCTGACATGCAAACCGGATCCCAATCAGACACTTTATGGAGATTTATTCTGCCTATATTGCATCTATTGACTGCAGTTTGGATGTCAGGTGTGTGTGTGTGTGTGTGTGTGTGTGTGTGTGTTGTGGCTGTTGGTGTGTTTCCAGCAGGCCGTCTTTAAACATGAATAAATAACGTGCGCAGCCTGTCATGTGAGATGCGCGAGGAGGGAGCGCCGAGAGTGTGCGAGGTCAACCTTTCAATCTCCCTCTCGTTTAAACGCCGCCCTGTTGACAGACAGCGCTCGCGTGGCGAAACCCCGAGAGAAGACGGGGGGCATGTTGCCTCCCTCGCTTGACTTGTCGAGAGCGTGCATGTGTATTTGTGTTCATATGCAGAAAATTGTACTTCTCATGTCTCCGCTGTCAGACTCTCCATGTGTTTTAACAAATCCGATCCCCCGTGGGTTGAGGTCAACCAAGAAGATGTGGTGACACCCTGAAAACAACCCAGCTACAGATCACAGGCACACAAGATGCAAAACATTTGAATTTGCTGACCACAAAATGAGAAAGATGGTCAACCCAGTCGCCAGAATACATGCTGACGATACACATCTCTGAAAACCAGCGAGGGTTAAAACTTCGAGCAACAACTTTGAGTTTTTAATGGTTCGATTTTTAATTTTTCTTTCTTATATTTCCGGCGCAGAATCACATCTTCAAATCCTTCCATTTAAAAAGAGGACATTTGCTAATTCTACATGGGAATGTTAAGATTAGACCCCCCCCAAAAAAAAGTTCAGGGTCAGGAGATCATCATCATGTTGGCTTACCCGGTTCTCTTATCTATGTGAAAGTGAGGTGTAATATTCCTTCTTTTCAAAAAAGAAACCACTGGGGTGGGCGTAAACATGTGACGTGATGTGAAGCACGAAGTTGGGCGTGCACAGTGACGTGCAACATAATGTTTCAGAAGAATATTTAGCCCCGTGATACCAGTGTCAGTCATAATTGCTCTGCAGCTGCCTGCTCAAGGCCGGAGAGATGCAGCATAATCATGAATGGCCGCTGCCTCGTCATGGGTGCTTCCCGCCTGCTGTGGTATTAAATGTGGCGACACTTGATAGATTTACTTAATTATAGACTCGTGGCCCATATTCTCGCCTCCTCAGTCAAACACACGCAGATGTAAAACCCCCGCTATTAAAGGAAGCGTGTGGCAGAGCGCCTCACCTCCTCCGTTAGCTGCCTCGAGCTCCAGACAGCTAACAGGAAGCAGGTTTTCAAAATAAGAGCTTTAGATTGCACCCCATTGGAGTTTAGAACTGGGTTCTTAGCGGGGGGCTTTTAATTTGTTTAGCTTTGGAAACGAGGGGAAGCAGCCGGCGAGCTAGCTGATGAATTTGCAGGGTGCCAAAACCAAATTGTAAAAAACGTCACCTGGTGGTTTTAGGGGTTATTCTGGGCCCAAACTTGGCCGGGTCGCTGGTTCCAGGATCACAGTGTAATAGGTATAATTTGTTAATGAGTGAGGTTTTGTTACTGTTAGTCAGAGCTAAGCGAGCTGTTTTCAGTCTTTCTGGCTAATTTAAGCTGAAGTATGAATCTGAATAAGCAAATATCCTAAAATGTCAAACTGTTTCTTTAATTCAAGAGCTTATTTCGGTGCGGTTTTGAATATGAATTGGGTGAAATTAGAGCCTATTTTCTTTTTTAAATTGGCATTTCTCCGGCTGTGAATGCTCAGCAGGACAGCTGGAAGAACGGGGCGAAGAGATTCCCGCAGGTCACCTGATGCACTGGGATTTTTTTTTTTTCTTCCCTTCCCTCCCTGCAGCCTGGAGGCAAATGTGAGCTAACAACGCGGTGATTTATGGAAGGATCATGACCACAATTATATTTACCACGAGCAACGTTCCTCTATCACGCTTCTGTCCCAAATGAGGCTCCTGAAAGAGCTATAAAACTGTCAAACATCCCCTGATTTATGCTGAAATTCTGTTTTACCCCCTCTTGGCAATATGTGTAGCTATAGAAGTGTGCGTCGTCTTTTGTGTTTCCTCTTGTGTGTGTGTGTGTGTGAAGCAGCCACCTCCACAGATTTGTTAAGGGTCCAATTATGATGATGATTTGTTCCCTGCAATGGCTTTACTTGGATGACCTAATTTCCTCATCGAGTGTGGGGAGAAAGAAAAAAAAAGAAATACTAGTCCTTTTTTTTTTCTTCTTCTCCTCCTCCTCCTCCTGCTCACTCCTTCCTTCCTTTTTCTCCTTTCTTCTTCTTCTCCTCCTCCTCCTCCTCCTTCTTCTTCTTCTTCTTTTTCTGCTGCCATGACGCCGCATTCATCCGTGGGGTGACAAAACATTGCTGTCATGCATTCCAGCAGTGACAGCGTGACACGGCCCCTTAAACCCTTGTCACTCCCCCCACCGCACACACACACACACACACACACACACACACACACACACACACACACACACACACTCTGCATGCCTTATGGAAGAGTGATCTTGCCAGCGTAAAGCATCGCTCTCTACATAATGACATTTCGGGGGGCTGCGCGCTCACACACAAACCTGTGCAGTGACAAGGCGCTGACGGAGCTGATCAACAGCACAACAAACATTTGTAAATCGTGCGTTTTCCCGCCGCACGTGACTCCATCTGCCTCTTTCCACACCCAGCCCTCGCTCTTCTTCACTTGCAGAATTTAATTCCACGAGGAAGTGCTGATCTCTTCTCCCCTTTTCATCCCATGTTTCAAAGGAGCCCTTCTTTCATTCCCTCTCCCTCCTCTTTCGACCTCTAAATTCTCACCCTTCACCCCCTCCGATGGGTCACTTTCTGTCACGAGCCACCCTGCCTTCCCAATTTCCCCTGAAAACACACGTCTCCCCCACAGAGCGCTCCGGTCTGGACTGTAACAAAGTAGAGATGGAACTTGGATAAGCGCAACAGGCAGGAGCAGAACGTGCGAGTGTGTACATGCATGCGCGTGTTGCTTGAATGTGCCACTGCCGACGATTTCTTGTTTGACAAGGGGGCAGAGGTGATGACAGGGTCGTCTGCCTTGCCAGGAACTCCCCCCCCCTCCTGCCATAGCCACCACTCTCTATATACACACACACCCTTAGCCCTATTCAAAGCCACTCACTCATGTGGTAATGTCTCTATTGTGACAGGCTGAACGCTTTATGGGCAACAGCTTGGTGCTGGCATTTGGGCAGAGAGGCATTAGTGTGCATATGAGCGTGTGTGTGTGTGTGTGTGTGTGTGTGTGCGTGCGTGCGTGCGTGTGTGTGCTTGTGTCTGGCTCATCCGCTGTGGAATCTGCCCACCAGAGAGCTGGAAGCATTGAGACCTCGACTCCTCTGCTCCAGCCCGGGTGACAGCCGAGCACAGAATTGCAGGACAGAGGACGGAAGCGGGGGCGGACTCAGGCAGGAAGATTAAAGGACCAGACCGCACACACACACACACACTCTCACACACACATATACACATGCTTCCACTCCACTCTTACTTTTTTTTACCGTCTCTGTTAAGCAGGCAGAGCGATTCGTCATGTCAGAGAGCCGCGGTGCTGCCATACAACAAAAGGTGAAAGGGAGTGTGGGAAAGGGCTGGTGCACAAAGCCCTCCCTGCCCCCGTCTGTCGCCCTGTCTTGGTTGCATACGCAGCCCGAGAGCCCCTTCAGCACCAAACCCCCCACCCTGTCGTCCTCAAGGCCCCCCCCCCATCTTGCAAACACACAGCCAATCTCCCCGAACGTTTCTACTTCCATATCCCGGCTTACTTCGGGTCATTTTTTTGCGAAGCAGCATACGGTTACAATTTTTTTTTTTTTTTTTTCAACTGAGGCCTCCAATCCCGAAATGTCTGACTTCTTAGATAACGTGCCCGAAATATCTCATAATCAGCTTCTCCCCCCTCTAAAAAAGCAAAAAAAAAAAAAAAAAGCTCCTTTAGCTCAGTCGAGACAGTCATTCAGCCAGAGAGATGGAGGGGTGGAGGGAGGGAGAAGGAGATAAAAACAGCTATTCAGGGAGGAAATTCTGCCAGCGCTAGCCACAAGAGGAGAAAGAAGAAGGAGCGAGGAGAAGGAGGATCTCCTTCAGAGTGACACCGGCTGTGTGGACAGAGCAAAAAAACAAACAGAGCGACAGACGGATGAAAAGGCTGAGAGAGGAGGACATTCACACTGTTCCAATCGTCTCCTCATCTGGCCCGTGTTTTCTCCGGTTGCTAGAGACTAAATATTTGGGATACACACACACACGAGCACGTACACACACACACACACACACACACACACACTTACACACACACTTAGACTAACTGCTGACTCGAAGGCAAAGTGAATGCTGTCTGGCATATAGCTGAGCCCGGAGGAAGGATATTTACCGTAAGTCAGCGGGGGGAAGAGCAGTCAGTGTCTTACCGTCTCAATCGTGTTCGTCTCAAACAGAGGAATGATTTAACAATCAATGGAAACTGACCTTGCTTTCCTGTATCACATTCCTGCCCGAGCCGAGCCTATTATCCAGTGATGAGAAGACATGCAGATTCGCCAGGGGAGGTGAGGAAGCGGGAGACAGTTTGAACACCATAACAAGGTCGTTTGTGAAACAATTTGATTCCGCTGAACAAGGCCGCGTGTCGCTTGCATTTATCTTGAAATAAAAAGCAAGTAGGAGCACGTCGGGACGCTTGTGTTATCTGCTTTGCTCAGAGGCATTAAAGGAACAGTGTGTGGGTTTTTAGTGGCACCTGGAAAGGCCCTCTGTAGAGCCAGTGTTTGGGTTGTCTGTCCAGTCTGGGCTACTCTGCAAAGACTGTGAAAGCAACTTATTACTTCTTACATTTACAGTGCGTTTCTTGTCAGACAGCAGCCTCTAGTGGCCGTAGTCAATATCACGGCAACAAAGGAGGAAATCAGGCAGCACAAAGAGCGATAATTCTTCGTAGGGCGGAAGTCAAGAACGGATGGTCGGGTCAAACGTGCACAGGTCTTAAACTCAGTAGTTTTCTTGCCTAAACACAACCGATCTGCACATGCTGTCATGTTGTCTTGAAAACGGTGTAATTATACGTAATTTTTGGCGTCACTGGCAGTCGATTCAGTCGATCCGTCATGAGGATGTGTTGTGGAAGAGGAGGCCGTCCCACTGTAGATACAAAAGGCTAATTCCAAGCTAATGAAAACACAACCGTTCCTAATTCACGTTGATTAGACACCAACAAAAACATAATTGTGACTATTATTATTCAACTACTGCCAATAAATCCCTCTAAATTCTACATTCTGTGCCTTTAAAAGACAACGAGAGACGGATCGGATGAACAAGGAGGAAGATGGAGTCATCGTGACAAATTGGAGTTTGCCCAAACAGTGACAGTCCGTTGGCAGAGCCTGGAGGCGGAGATGGCCAACTTCAGAGCTCCATCATTTCCTGCTTGCTCAGTGCCCTGTATTGATGAGCCGGCTCAGATCAAGGAGAATATGAATAGGGAGTTAAGCTCCGCTGTCATGCATATGGATCACACTGCTGCTGTCATTAGGTCTCCGGTCTTGTTAGGATTTTGCGGATGCTGATGCCTCCGTGACAGCTAATCCTTGGTCCAATAGTGTCTGAGGCCATGCAGGACGCAGATCGAGGAGAGCCGCCGAGGAAGAAATCACCTTAAACGATCGTTATTCCCTTCAACGGGAAGATTTTTAGATTTACGGAGAGCTGACCTTCAGTGAAGACGTTCTGACATGTCACACAGCACACGGCGTAAATAATACAACGAGTGAATTCTGTTTGGCTGCTTCACTTTGACGGTTCTGGTGTCGCTGCCACACGGAGCCGCCCTTCATGTCGTCAGTTACCAGGTCTGGGGAGGAGCTGATTACATGTAACAGGATTACATAATTAGGACACAAAACAGGTAACTGTAATCCATTACAATTAGATTAGTAATTAGATTGCAGATACGTTCAGTGAAAAAAAAAAGGGGGGATCACTAACAGGATTACACACAACATCCTCACACAACGTCCCTCCGGTCCTGAGTGAAACACACAATCCTATTGATATTTCTCTTCTCTTGTCTTTGTTTGCAGATGTTTGGTATCGACAGGATCCAGAAGTGTCTGAAAGTAATCAGGTTACATCACTTTAATATTATGATGCTTGGATTACATCATGTTTAGACTACTAATGAGGAAGTTAAATGAATTCACCTTGTAGTGCTCTAAAAATGTCACACTGGAACAAAAAAGTTTCGTCCATCTGTCCAACATCTGAACTCATCTTCTTGAAACCATTGCCCTGTGTTGATTGTTGATGATTAATGATTCGTACTTAGCAAAAGTTTTGGACTCAGTCCAGTCGATCGCCTTGGCTGGCTGCAGTGTGATTGTTTGGGGCCTGTGCGCCTGTCAAAAGTTACATCCATTGACAGTGCTTGATTTTTGCCATTGACAGGCTGATGTCGTTATTCCAAATTATAGAAAAAATTCTGACAGGGACGGAGCGTTTTGTTGAACAAAAATATCCTCTTTTGCAATCAGAAACTGAAGTCTTGCTCAGAAATCTCACCCGACGAGGTTTCAGAGCGAGACTGAGTTACCGGATGTAGACTGTTGGTGTGAGTTCTGTCACTGGCCGCCCCTTCCTTCTGCTGTCTGCATGTACTGCTTTCAAAATCCCCACTGCTACATAAAACAACAACCACAACCTCCCATATAGCAGCCGACATGCAGAAACTGACTGAAGTTACCTAAACACTATCCTGATTGCTAATGAACGTAAACAAGCTGCCAGCCTTTCTTCAGCGAGGGATTTGGCCAAGTGCAAACCACACTTCCTCTAACACTGTTCTGTCCTGCATCCTGGGTTAAGTGCCGACCGCGATGACTGTGGTGGGTTTAAAAACATGCAAACAGGCCGGAGTGTTTGTTTTCCCCTCGGTGCAGCCGGGCCTTTCTCCAGCACTGATGCAGCGGCTGTGCAAGACTACCTTGAACACAGCTTGTGTTTCTGAAAAATAAAGGATCTTAAAATTCAAATCAGACAACCCACCTTTAGAAGTTGGATCGCTGCATTAATTCCCTTTAAGAGGTAGAAAATAATGCGGCACAAAGGCAGCTCAACTTCCTGCTGCGTCGGCTTCGTTCGATGAAGTGCAGGTGTGCACGTCTATCGGAAAAAAATGTCTTTTTGAGTCCAGAGAACCAGAACAGTGAAGCAGAAACAAAGTTAGAGCCCCAAAATAACTCGAAAAGGAACACTTTCCAAAAGGAAGTGTGGATTCTTCTCTTCACACACACACACACAATCAGAAACACAATTATGTACACAGAGCAGATACACATGTTGGTGTGATTTGTCACCATCTCTCTTGGCACGGACAGGCCCGCGCTAATGGACAGACACTCTTTGTGTGCTAAACAAATTAGCTCCATTATCGGGAGACAGGCGGCGAGGGGCGAGAGAGGCAGATAGAGAGCGAGTGAGAGAGAGGGAGAGGGAGAGAGAAGGGCCAAAATAAAGGGGGTGAAGAGGAAGATGAATGTGGCGAGGAGCAAAACGTACACAAAAGGGAGAGACGTACGCGCGGTGCACAATGAATAAGAGGGAAGCCGTCTTATCAAGCGACGTGTGTGTGTGTGTGTGTGTGTGTGTGTGTGTGAGTTTGGCTAGACATCTAAGCGCTTCGAGCCCTCGTGAGAGAGAGAGAGAGAGAGAGAGAGAGAGAGAGGGTAAATGTGCATTATCGTCCATCCATCACTCACTCATTACTCATTCACTTACTTACACTCAGACACACACACACACACACACACACACACACACACACACACACATAGGGGCAGCACATACATGAATGCTGATACGCCCTAATACGTGCACTTAACACCAGACTGGATGCGAGTGAGACACATTTATCTCCATGCAACTTGTGTGGAAACGCCGCTGAGTGCATCCGCCAGTGTGTGTGTGTGTGTGTGTGTGTGTGATCGGAGTGAATGTGATCCGCCAGGTTTCAGGTCAAAGCAATCCTCGCTCAAATGATTGGCTCGTAATCTGATTGACAGGCCGGCTCCCTCCCTCCTCTCTGTCTTCTCCCCGCTTTTTCGTCGTTTATCATCCATTTTCATTCTCTCTCATTATCCCTCCTTCCCTCCCTCCCTCCCTCCCTCCCTCCTTCCCTCCCTCCCTCCTTCCCTCCTGCCGTATGCATTCCTCTCCTCCTTTTCCACCCTAATCTCATCTGCTACTCCTTCCGATCCTTCCATCCCCCCCCCCTTTTTTTTTCAGCGTCATGTTTGTCCTCCCCTTTGCAACTCTCCGTCCTCCCTCCATCCTGTCTCACTCTTGATGATATAAACACATCATTCTGTCTGCGCCGTGATCGCATTACCTGTGGTAACGCCGCTCAGAACCACAGCACCTCTGCCATCTGGACGTTTATGTGTGTGCCTGCGTGTCTGTGTGAGTGTGTGTGAAGCTCTTCTATACAAATATGTATGAAACACGTCATTTTGGGCCAAAGTAAATGGAAACAGAGGTGGTAACACTTTCCCCCTCAGTGGCGGCGGAGCTGTAGTGGCCTTGGACGTGTCCTCTGGAAATACTACACTCACACAGAGTTGTGTGAAGAGGAAGGTCGACGCTTTTCAGTGCTGACATGCTGCATGAATATAGAAATCATCATCAAGACCACCAGGTGAAGATGAAATCGGAAGAAAAGCTCCGGAGGGCTCCTTTTAATCGTCGTAGTTTACTGTCGGTACTCTTCGAGGCTAAAAAAAAAAAAAAAGAAAAAGAAAAAAGCTAATCTAATCAGAAATCATGTTGGGAAAAATGTAACACTTGAAGATGTGTAAAAATAACCCGCCCATGAGCGACATGCTGATATATGTTCACGTCCTCCTACCTGTCTGTCTCCACTCATTTTCTGTTGGCTCTCTCTACTTTTCTGTAGAGAAGCTTTCAGTGGACACGGCACCAGTAATCATTTTCATCATCATGTCATCTAACGTGCAAGTTTTTATGTTCATGGCTCGGGGGCAAAGCGTTGGTTGGACTGTTGGTCTCTCACTTTGTTCCCGACTGAAACATCTAAACAAGCACCAGATGGATTGCTGTTTAATTTTGTGCAACATTCAAGTTCAGTGAATCCCCCTGTGACTTTAACCCTTTAAACCTTTTCTCTGGTGCCAGATTGGAGTCAAAGTTTTTGGATATTTTGCCATGAAAGTCATAATAACTTTTGATGATCCTGGGGTGCTCATCAGCTCAGATGGTAGAGCGGGCGTCCCACATGCAGAGGCTTTGTCCTGGGTGCAGCAGCCCCGGGTTAGAGTCCCGGCCTGGTGTCCTGTCCTGTGTGTCACCGCCCCTCTCATCCTCTCACCTCTGATGCTGTCCTACAAGTAAAGCCATACAAAGGCAAACAAACAAACTTTGATGATCCTTTCATTTAGTCTCATCATCAAGTCAAAATTCAGTCTGATTCATAGCTGCATATCTGCAAAACCCTCTGATCGCTCTGTATCTAGCACCCATCTCATTTGGTATTTGGATGCGCGTGTCTTTTTGTTGTCTTGGAACCGTGATCATGAACATGTTAGCACACTGATGTTAATGTTAGATTCAGAACACCGATGTGCCAACCTCATATAATAGTCGCACTTTCGGCCCCTTGTGTGGGAAAAACTCCAAATGCTCAGATTTCAAGCCAGTCGCAGATTATTGTTGGACGCTGCGCTCCACTGCGCCCTTATCTCACATCTCTAGAGGTTCTTTTTGTGCAAGTTTATTGATAAGGACAGCTTGGAATCCGTTAGTGTCAGTAGTAATGTACAATGCTAACACTAATGAGCAACAGAACAACAATCAACTTGTTTATGTGCTCGTCTTAAGTCAAATCTAGGAAATGATGTAAAGTTCAGAGGATGCTGGGCCTCTGCACGTCTCGTCAGGTCGAGGCCACTGCACCCCAATCACACGGAGGCTGATCGATCCGATGGTCCTCAGTTAGACCAGGGCTTCTTTACCTCTGGCCCGCCGACCTTTCACCTTGGTATGGATGTATTTACAGTGCGAGAGAGAAACTTTAGAGAACGAAGAAACACTTGGCTGGAGTTCATTTGACATTACCAGAGAGATTTAATAATATGTTTAAGGCCTCATTTAAACTCTTAGCAGCTGCTTTGGATCTATAGCGCCATGTCACTCAACAATCAATACATCTCTTACACACACACACACACACACACACACACACACACACACACACACTCTGTCACTAACACACACACACACACACCCTGGGAGGAATCTGTGTTATCGGGGAAACATCAGATCAAGCAGATACACTTGAATGGCCATTGGGGCCAGATTGACTCACAGTGAGGCGACTCGGGATCAATGTTTTCGCTTGCAAGCCAAACACATCCTGTTGTTGTGTGTGTGTGTTTGAAAGTGTGTGTGCGTGTGTGTGTGTGTGTGTGTGTGCGTGTGCCTGCCCAACCAGCTGTCCGCTCATTCACGGCTGTTAATATTAAAATGGTGCCGGTAGGGGATCAGAGGACCCGACCGGCAGGCCGAGTGCGTCCGTGGACTCGAGGCCCCTGCTCGAGCTCCCCCACTGAGCTCAGGAGACAAAGACCAAGTGCCTGTGTTTCCAAACACGGGCCCCTCTCACCACCCAGAGGTCAGGAACTTAGAATAATCTAGCTCAGGCAGGAGGGACTGTGCTTTCTCATGCAGACACACACAGATTTAGGCATTAAGGCTTTTAATATGACCCTTCTTAACCCAGCAGCGGAGCGAGCGGCGAGGGGAAGAGAGGGCTGGAGGCAGGAGGATTCGTAGCCTGAGGGTCTGAGGGGGTCTGAGGGGGTCTACGTGGGTGGAAAGAGACAAAAAGTGGGCAATCAGGGGACATATGCTCGACACACAGAGAGCGCTCGCATGCTGAAATAAGAGAAACAAGACGCGAGAGGGTGAGATGTGAACCCGCTGTGTGATCAAAGCAGACAAAGAGAGAGATGAGGAGAGAGAGAGGGAGAGACTGGCTGCAGTCGAGTCGTGAATGAGCTCGGTGGTCTGAAAGCGACGTGCGCTCTTTGATCCTCCTTTGACAACATTTCTGGAGCGCAGCCTCGTGTGCAGTACCACCACCGACGGGAGGCACACGACCGGCGAGCAGACACAAAAAAAAAATCAAAAAAGGGACACTTGAGTTTTTGAGCACTCCTTCTGAGCACCGGCAGTCCACATTTAAGCGTTGTGGTGTCCAGATTTGGAAGTCTGAATAATTCAAGGCCAGCTGACAGTTTATCTCTTCAGCCTCACGACTTACTGTATCGCGCATGAAGAGCGGAGTAATGTCAGCTGTAGCCTAGGGGCTGCGGCGGTTGTATTTTTGCAACTCTAGACTGCCGGGCTAAATTTGGATGACTCTCTCAGAGCCTGTCAAGCTCAGACGGCCCGTTTCCTCTCTGCAGGGGAAGGACGCCATCTAGTGCAGCTAGAGTGCAAATTCAGAAAGGAAACGGAGAGAATAGGAGGGTAGATGAGGAGCACAGAACTGTGTGTGCATTAGACATTCAGTGGGATGACGAGACGCTGCACTTCAATAAAAAAGATTATCATAGTGGATTCTGACAGTGAGCAGGTCGCTGTCTCAAACATCCAATCCATTTGATTCAGTGGAGCAGCTGTGTGAAGTTTCTGTTGATGATGATCCATAATGTTGTCTTAAGACTAATACAATAAATCCTGCCTTCATAAAGATGATAATGTTCAGATTACGATTCAACTTTATATTCATTTTGGAGGATGTCGTCTGGAGTGTTGTAATTGTATCTCGCTAAAAAGAGAATTGTCTCTCTGTCTCTTGTCTTAAATAAATAGAATGAATAAAATGCAAAACGATTCAGCAGCACCACAAACTACATCTCAGCTTCGTCTCAGACGGTTTGTTACAGGTCAGGACAGGCATCAAGTAGCTCCGGAGTCCAGACGGAGACCGTCTTCCACTGCAGTGTCAGACGCATCAGTGATAGAACGCTCCCCCACACGATCGAAAAGCTACACTTAAATACCACAGACGCTTATTACTCTAATGTAAAAGATCTTGAGAGTTAAAAAGGTCAAAGCCTGCCTCCACAGAAGCTCCTCTCTCCTGCAGAAACACTGCCCCTGAAACGTCTCGTCAGCAGCCCACATCTTTAACTCCTTGACTTCGTGACATCACGCTGTCGGCTAGTTTGGCACGTAAGAATCGATTCAACGCAGCTTTGAAATCTTGCTGTGAACCTGGTGTGTGGCCCTGACGTAGTTACCTATTGTGTCTAGTTGGTATCATGACCAAACATTTGGGGTATAAAACACTTCCATTATACATCATTTAAAGGACTTTTATTGCTGCATCAGTCATTAACATCAAGTACCTGGAGCTCTTTTGTAATAGTATTCTCTGTAGCTTTTGATTAAAGTGACTGTGTAGAATTATAATTATTATAGGGGCTAAAAAAAAGAAAGAAATTGCTCCATAGAGCCCCTTTAACACACTAACATTCCTGCATTACATTTGATTAAGTATAATACACTATAAATCAGATTGACTGCAATAAACATTGTACACGTTTTCAGTGTTGTGGTACTTTTAGTCTTACAAAAGAACCAGCACAAAGCAGCAACACAATAGCAATGAAGCAGCTTCACCCCCCTACTAATCGGCCCCATTTTACCAAATCTAAAGAGAGGAGTGGACAATTTGCTGTCTATAATAGCACTGGTCGAAAGAGACAGGTCACTGAAGCGGTGAAAACCCACTCTGTCTGAAATGATCACACTGGATCAGCTGTGGCATTGCGCGTCTCCCAACCGTGAAGAACCACGAGGCTATAATTAAAGGGCTTATTGATTAGACTCTACGCGCTCCTGCGTCCTCTGGACCGTGAGCCGGAGGCCGGGGCGGGTCACTCGCGCTCACTATGCTAATGTCTATGCTAATACAGACCGCCGGTTTAAGTCGATTATTGACGCTTTCCCTAAATGGACGGTTGATCCACAACCGAAGCTTTGTGTGTCGGGGTCAATAGCAGCGAGATTGATGCCGGGGCAGGAGGTCAGCTTCATTTCAACTCCACTGGTTTCAGGGTATGAATTGGGAATGACTTCCGTTTATTGAAATATTAATTGGAAAGTGAGTGGCATTTCTCAACTCCAAGTGGGATTTCTGTTCATCATCCGGTATCGAGCAGAATTATATAGAGATCCATCGGTAGAGGCCCTGGGGAGTGAGCCTTATCTGTTGAGGATCAGCCTCTCCCGAGCATTTTTATAGTCGATTTGTAGTACAAGTCAGTGAATGTACATCAGTGACGAGATAAAGATAAAACAAAAACAGCAGAAAACAAAAAAAGAAACACGGCCCGTGAAAGAGAACCAGCTCCACCTTGCTGCCTGAATCAGAGAATAACAGTGCTTGATGGCTGATGGACCTCTGGTCGGTGCCGGTGCTGGGGGCAGAACACAACATCATGCAATCAGTCTGAGAAAGGTCGGCGTATTGATCGGTGTGCATGGCTCCACCGTTACATATCAAAAACATCTCTGCTCTTCCCAACACTTTCCCGGTTCTAAAAATGACCCAGAGTGCACTGCTCTTTACAGCAGGTACCGTCCCCCAGACGGCTGCTCCGGCCCGTCACGTTGCGGCACCAGCGCCTCTCAGACTCGAAAACCCAGACGCATAGCTCTTTGTTACAGCATACCTGGCCTTTGTAGAAGTTTTTTCTGTCTGTTTTTTCTTCCTCGAGATGAACTTATCAGTGTGTGTACACAGACGGGGAGGAGACGGAGGCGAGTTTATCAGGCCGGCTGATCGTTATAATTCTGCGAAGAGAGAGAAAAAAAAAAGAGGAGACACATATCTTCAGCTTTCACAATGAACCAATAAAATTCCTCAGTTGCCGGATGAAGGGTAAAATTAAAACCTTGATCTGTCTGGATTCTTTATTAGACAGAGGGGGGAGCAGACACAGTCAAATATATCCATCTGATGAGACGCTACTTTAATTACTGCTCTCGTTCACTCGACATGCCACTCACATTGTGTCTCTGCCTGCAGGTGCGTGTGTGTGTTTGCTTTGAGGTAGCACGCCAACCGGTGTGTTTCATATCAGGAAATGCTTCTGTCAGCCTCGGCCTGATCTTAAAAGCCCCATATCTGCTGTAATAGACTGGCACGGAAGACTACACAGAGGGCACAGCCACGACTCCGGGCATGTGAATCACGCATGAGTGGGCTGTGAAACAAAGAGTTGTAATCGTTGAGTCGTGGTTCGAGGTGGAGGAGTTTGCTTTCAGTATCCGCTTTCTCGCTTCTGCTCTGTGCGCGGTCAGGAGGTGGGCCTCTGTAAAAAAAATAATAAAAAATTCAACCTGTTACAGTTCTGAGAAAAAAGGTTAGGACCCAGATGCAGAAAAACGCCACAGGCAGACGGGATTCAGGAACAGAAAGCGAGCTTTATCAAACAAAAGCTGAACGATCCAATAAAACCAAAGAATCAAGGAAAACCAAAAATGAGTCAAAGGGACAAAAAACACAAAGTAGCAACACAAGAGCTTAAACAAGGTGCAAATCAATGAAAACACACAAGGAACAAAAAAAGTACAACATACAGCAAGGTCAGATGGAGAAATGCTAGAGAACACTGGAGGATGCTGGGCTGAAACACAGGGAGAAAACAGAGCGATCTGACAAGAGGGAACACAAACACCACACACACTAACACACACACACACACACTAACACACAAACACAGGTGCAGGTGGAATGAGGCGGGGAAAGGCCAGGTGAGGGAGAAGAATGTAAAAAACACTGGAAGGAGGGAAATCACACAGTGGGAGGAACTGAAGAGCAACATGAGGGCACAAGTTCAAAATAAAACAGGAAATAACAGGACAAAAAAACAGGATCTTGACACAGCCACCTTTAAAAACACCAACTTTTCCTCTTAACCGCAGTGTTTTTTAATCCACCTAGATTGTTTTGGTGTGAGTTGTTGAGTTTTTGGAGACACAGGCGCCTCGAATCATGACAGCAAGGAGCGTTACAGGACAGCTCAGCTGAGGACGCGTCTTCTTCGGGTGCATTTGAAGAGAAGCATCAGAGGCAGGATCCCTCTTTGTCCTTCGAAAGCTGCTCGGTGGGGCTTGACACTAAAAAAAGTTCAATATCTGAGTACAAAATGACTCAGATCTTTCACTAATGGAGCGTTGACATGAGAGACTTCCTGAGACAAACTTCTGGTTTAGCCCTCTGCTAACTTGAAAGCGGCTCAGTATGTTGGACTAGAAAGGTTTCTAAGAAGGCATCCAAGAGAGCGAACGAGTCCTTGTTGTGATGGAGTTTTGGGCTGCTGCGCATCACAGTTTGTTGCAATTACAGAGTTTGGCCACTCTGTAAAATCAGCATAAAGGCCTGCTGGTCATCCTGGAGGTTCTGGTCTTTTTAGTCAGCCATTAGCAGATGCACGCCTCCGTCTGTCTGGCAGGTGCGGTACAGTAGAAAGAAAAAAGTTCCTTCATTATAATGCTCACAACAAGGTCTCTGGATTATCTGTGGGGTAATGAGGTCATGAGGACATGAGAACACAAGCTAAGTGCCATCTAGTTCCATTACATATGAAAGAAGAGCGACATCTCTCCGGCAACTCACACAGAAATAATTTAGATGTACAAATAGAGCTACAGGTAAAAAAGGAAAAATGTGTATTTTAGGTTTTACTAGGGGAACTGCCCCTTTAAAATGTGTGTATGTACATCTGTGTGTTAATATGCATCCATATGTTAATATGTTCTTAAGCGTGCCCTCCCGTCCCATGAACAGCGACTCGACAACGTGCATTTCATTCCCGTCCGCGGTCGATATAGGATGAGGATATGAGAGCCAGTATTGATTGTAATTTCCTGCGACGCTACGTTCCACTCTCTTGCTTTATCAGGAGACTAATTCCTATCAGCTACGCTGTCGGCCAACAGCCCAGGCTGCTGCCCAGGACAACAACTAATGAATACGAGAGGAGCGAATAAGCCGGCGAGGCATTTCTGCTCTGACAAACAGGTTGCCACGGGGATGATGATGATGATGATGATGATGATGGGGCCGGGATACGTGTGGAGAAACGCGTATATACAGCATGTTTGTATATGAGTGCAGGCAGGGCAACATGTGTAGCTCGCCTGCATGAGTGGCTGCAGACCTGTGTGGGGTTGTATATGTAGGTATGTTTTCTCCAGTGTGTTTGTGTGTGTATTTGTGTGTATAATGTGTTTGGTGAAGATACACACCAGCCGGGTTTTCACTGATTTTAATGACTGGACTCCTGGGAGGACGGCTGCTTGTGTGCCTTGGGATTTGCTGTTGCTGACTAAAGGATTCAAGGGCACAGAGCTAACATTTGCTTTCCATCCTGACAGCAGCTGGAGCGCCAATAAGGGGTTTATTTACGCCGTCATTGTCGAGCTGGTATAATGATGTGCTGGCTGAGATGCCCCACGGTGTCCAGACACACACTGCAGGCGTCCTCCATTTTGTTTTCTTTTCTCATTTTTCTCTGCTTTGCACCTGTTGTGCCTCTCTGAAGCTCTCTTCTTCTTCTTCTTCTCCCTCTCTTTCGTCTCTCACTGAATCCATCCTCTCTTTCATTTCAGGCTTTATATTGAGTCCATTATATTGCCAGTTAGCCTGTCGTTACGGTTGGTTAAATGCTGTGATAGAACTTGAGGACTGACACGCGCCTTCTTCTGAATTCTTGCCCGTCTTTCTTCGACGTATGCGCTTTTTAGTGCTGTTTTTCTCCTCCCCGTCCACGCTGTATATTTTTAGTTAATTCTTCCTTGTAGTCTCAGCAGGTTGCATACTAACATCTGTTTCATTACAGGCCGCTCAGGTTAAAGTTAGTCGGAGCAACATGTCAAGATTCTGACGTTCACAACCTGAATCAGAAGCTGCTTCTTTTTGCCAAGTATGTGTCCAAATACGAGGAACCAGGACGACAAAAACTGAACAAATTAGACAAAAAATGATTAAAAAAGAACAAAAGAAAGAAAGAAAGAAAGAAAGAAAGGTGACTGGTCCGGACTGTACTATACAATAGCATGTGGAAAGAAAGTAGCTATTTGTACAGTATATTAAAAACACCATGACCATCACTATAAAAAAGCACATTATAAGTAAGATAAACATGCATACATGGTGTGGGTGCATTGTGTACATTATATGCATGTATTCATGACTATATATATATATATATATATATATATATATATATTGTACTCATGGTTTCTTTGGCAGATTATGTACACCTGGCAGGTGCTTTAAATGGTGCATTTACAGCTGTGAAAAGTGGATGTTTGGTGTAAATGGGTCAACACTGTAACACAGTTTTTCTTTTCATCAGAGTGACGGCCTATTGATGAAGATACAAGTTTTGGAAATTACAGCTGGGGTTGGTTAGATTTGAGATGCCGTGGAGAGAGGACTCTGGGAGAATCAGACTCAGAGGAGACTCAGCTTTTCTCCTTGGAAGGTTACAGGTCAGCGCCGTCGAGAGGGATCACAGGCCTGAGTTCATCACAGTTCACTTTCATTTTGACTCACATTCTAACAAACTGGAAATTTTCCAAGTCCATGGTTGTGAACGCTGGTGTGAAATGAAGACAGATGTCTCTCAAAACAGTCTCTACAAACACATGCAGTCTTTACAAAGAGCCAAAAATAATCCGAGCACCTACGTGGGCGAGAGTATAGATGTGCTATTTTAAGTGCAAACATTTCTGATAAAAAAAAATAAAAAAAATCATCTGTGTGACATCTCTCTTAACAGATGAGCCACAGAAAATTTCCCCCTGACCAAATCTAACATTTATTAAAATTTAAAGTGCATTTCAGTCACCAGTTGACTTTACACTCAGTGACTAAAAGTAGAGGCAACCTGTGGCTTTCACAGTGAGTGTAAAGGAAAGGGCTGAGTTTCTGTGTGTGTACACATCGTATGAGTGTTAGTGCTTTTGGGTAATGCTACTTTGTATATTGTGGGCTTGTCTGTGGTGAATGGACTGTTTCTCATCTTTGGTTTTTGAGCGGTGAATCATTGTTTCCCCTCCCCATCATGTGGCCACAACTCTCCATGGTGACGAGTGAGGGGTGAGGGGTGTGGGGTGTCGGGGGACGGAAGGGGTCTCTTTTATAAGAGACGAGATCAAAACTTGAACCATCAGAGAGACGGCGAGAACTTGACTAATTGGTAAAGCCATGAAGATATGCGCACAGCTGCCTGAGCACGTCTAAGTTTGATTCAGCGCTCTGATAACAACCTCCAAGGGGTGAATTATCATCTGCGGCCGACTTGGATACCTTTGTGCTGAGACATATCCCACACAGCCGTTGAAGGACAAAGTCAAGGTGTAATCCTGAGGATGAACGTCAGCCTGGTGTTTGCCACTCTTCTCTGCCTCACCGTATGGAAGAGCTGCGTCCATGCAAGTGAGTACTGGAAAAAAAAAGTACCAGATGTTTGACTGAATGTATATCTGAGTGTTTGACAGGGTTAAATGAAGGAAACTAATCTAAGTCTCTCTGTTTTTGTCTTGTTTAGTTCATACGCCGCTGGTAAACTGTTGCAGGATTTCCAACACCAAAATCTCACTGACAAGAATTGCAAATTATACCCTTCAGTTCGAAGGCGTCTGTCCAATCGCAGCCATACGGTGAGTGGTCCTGATATTTTACGATGTAAATTGTACAATGTCTCAATTGAGAATGACATGTACTCCAAAATACTTACAATTCACCCAAAGCAACACTTTTTTATTCTTCTCCCTGTAGTCGGTATGTAGCCGTTTTGACAGTTTTGGTTTTATTTGTCCCAAGTCAGTAACAATTACCCATAATTCAGGCAATAGCACCCTGACCTATTCACATGCCTAGAATGGATCAGCAGCTATCCTTGTCCAGATTCATTTATGGTCCCTTTAGTAAAATATGTGTCAACAATGGCATTAACAGATATCAATCCATTGCAGGTTTGAGACGATGCGTGGGAAAATAATTTGCTCCGATCCGAACGATGGCTGGGCAAAAAAAGCCAAGGCCAAGGTGGACAAGGACGAGGAGAACAGAAAAAAAGCATTGCAAGAGCACGGACAGACCAAAGAGGGATCTACAAACGGTGTCACCCCAGCAGCAAAGGTCACACCAGCAGCAGAGGCCACACCGGCAGCTGAGGTAGTCCCGGCAGCAGAGGCCACACCAGCAGCAGAGGTAGCCTCACCTGCAGAGGCCACATCAGCAGCAGAGGCCACATCAGCAGCAGAGGTCACACCAGCAGCAGAGGCCACACCAGCAGCAGAGGCCACACCAGCAGCAGAGGCCACACCAGCAGCAGAGGTAGCCTCAGCAGCAGAGGTAGCCTCAGCTGCAGAGGCCACACCGGCAGCAGAGGTAGCCTCAGCTGCAGAGGCCACACCGGCAGCAGAGGTAGCCTCAGCAGCAGAGGTAGCCTCAGCAGCAGAGGTAGCCTCAGCAGCAGAGGCCACACCGGCAGCAGAGGTAGCCTCAGCAGCAGAGGTATCCCCGGCAGCAGAGGCCACCGTGTCAAAAAAGGCCACTATGCCAAAAAAAGCACCGCAGAAGGGACGCTGGACAAGAAGGAGGCTGCTGGGGAGGAGATCCAGGAAATGGAGGAAGAGGCAGCTGAGAAGACGCGGCTGAGGAATCACAACACCAATGAGAGTTTCCGCTGTCAGCGAACTTTACTTTTTCCAATTGGACTTTTCCTGCTGCACTGCTTCAAGAGTTTACAAATATGAGACAAAGTCAGGCTTTTATATATTATTCAGTTGAAGATTAAATATGCAATATATATTTAAAAACATATGTTACCCCGTACCTCGTTATCTTAGATGTTCATTAGATTAATTGTTTTTTCTTCTTCCAGTCGGTTGCCAATAAAATCTTTGAAAGAAAATCAAATGTAAACGTGCTTTTGTTATGAACAAGAGGAACAAACACCGAAACTGATCTGGTTGTAGTAGGCTGACACACACACGCATATAAAAAGAAACAACACGGGTTCTCACAACCTGTCTGAATGTTTTCACGCTCAGCGCAAATAACAAATGTACAGAAAGGAAAACCAACACAAGATAACAGATAACAAATCTAGACAAAGATGAAGGTCAGAGATACTGCGGCTCTGTGCAACGGAGGGGCGCAAACAGGAAAACAGCTGGAAAGACAAACACACAGAGTCTATATATAAAGTTCAAAAGCTAACTAGTTGGGTTAGTGGCTTTACTGTGGAAGAAGTGCAAATAATAAATGATATATCACATGTGCAGTGGTGGCTATCCGTATATTCATTGACCGACTTGAGAGACTGCTTTCTAAGAAACACTATGTCATATTAACACCGGTCGCTGCACGGTTACTGTATCTTATAGAAAGTGTTTCACAATGTCAAATAGCTGGTCTCACTACTGTCCACCAACAAGGGATGTGTACAAGTCCTGGAACAGAGCAGTTCGATATCATGAACCGTGAAAGTCTGATCTGCCAGGTGGCCCTGCAGCTCAGTTGGTGGAGTGTGAGTCTCATGTACAGGTGCCGCGTCCTCACCACGGCGGCCCATGAATCCTATCCGATGTGTTTAGCCCTTTGCCTCATGTCATTCCCCCTCTCTCTCTTTCCAATTCTTGCCAACTCTTAACCTGTCCCGTCCAATACAGCCATGGAAAAATGCCAAATTATTATAATAAAAAGTTATTAAAAGTCCTGACTCTCAGTCGCTGTCTGCTGCTGTTGTGTTCAGAGTCTTATTGATAGAGGACCTTTGAAATTTAAGATCTAATCTCTGTTACACCAAAACCTTTCAACATTTCATTCAACGTACTGTGACGCACACAGCACACCACAAAAAACCCTGAGTGTGAATGTCAAGAACATCACAGCACACGAACTCTGAAGTCAGACAAGTTGTGTTAACAAAACTGAAGTATCGCAGAATGAATTATTCCATAATAATCGTTATATTTTTTAGTATATATCTCGTTCTACTCTTTCTCTAACCCCAACCCCAATATTTATTAATGGACATCTGTAGGTCATCAGTTAAACGGTCATTTGCTCGAAGACACAGGTCAGTATTTTTACTCCCCTTCTCAGCCCCCCGACAGAAGCAATATTTAAAGGTGATATTTTAAGATGCAAAGCAGTTTTATCACATAAGTGCACAAATAGTGAAATGCAGAAAAGGCTTGTACATTTGTGCCTGGAGTGTAAAAGTGGAGCTTTAGTTTGTAGCTATGAAAGATATGTTTGATATTATTGTCTCTCTGTTTCAGGCCTGGGTTTACTTGAAACTGTGGGGCAGCCACCACATCCTGAGCACTCAGAGGAAGATCAGTGTGCGCATGTGTGAGGTGCTGCATGTTTGGGGTCGCCGAACTTAGCAGAAGAGTATTATAGTGAGACTGTTTCCTCTCTTCTAAGTGAATTACACAATGTCTGTATTATTTTTTTTTCAGTTAAGTTTTTCAGTTTAAGCAGTCGAGTAGCACTGGACATTTATGTTCACCACAAAAACAAATTCCAATAGTTTCATTTTGTGCACAAACTTAAAACAGATAAATTGTTGCAGAAATGGCACTTCGATGTTTTGTGTACTATAGTAGAGTCTTCAAGTCACATAAAGCATGTTCCAAGCTTGCGCCGGCCCACTGTGACTGAAAACTGAGATTATTCTCTTAAATACCTGGAAAATAGAAATTCAGTAGGTCAAGAAATCTTCCTACACACAGGACATGAACTCTTGTCATTCACATGTGCAAGATCCACTCACCCAGGGACACTTGTTGAGGGAGCAGTCTGTGTCTACCTTTGACCCATATCACCTGACTTCCTAAAGGGTCGCCGGTAGAAAATGTGTCACAAAACCATCAGAGCAGTCTTACAGGAAGTTATGGCTAGAATGAACTAAGTCATGAAAACTGAAGACTCATGAAGACTTAAGACTTTTAGCTGTTCTTAAAGATGGCTTTGGTAAGATTGTAGAATAACTGCAATAAAAACAAAACCAAAAAAAACAAAACAACTCCTCCTTTCAGGCCTCCCACCATAGTCACTCCTCTAAAACACATGAACATGCACTGCCTGACAACACCAACTGCCTTGTTGCTCTCGATTGTCAGCAAGGAGATCTGTTTGTTAGCAGCTAGTTTGCTATATCCACCAGCTCTCTGACCTGTTTTAGCCTAATAATAATAAATACATAAATGAATAACCACAATCTTATAAACACAAGCCAAATAGCTATCATAAACGTAACCCAGTCAGAATCAGTTACTCCTTACTGCTGTAGGTGTGAGCTTTATGCTAACTGGGTTAGCATGAGTCTGTTGCTGCCTGTTTGCATGTAACCATTAGTACTCTCACAGGAACCATATTTTATTTAGTTTCAAGCCTCAAACTGAGTACATTGTCATTTTGCCATTCTTCACAGTTGGTTAAAACCAACTGGTTCAGTAACGTCTCATAGTGTCAAGGACTGTAAAACAAAGGTAAAGTGTAAAGGATAGTGTTGCGTACCTGCGTGTCTATGCATGCACATGATGGTTTTTGCTTCTAGGTGATGGCATAGTCTATATATTGTGGGTAGGTCTGTGGTGAACTGTTTTTGCTGTCGTTGCCTTGTGATAAGTGAACTCTCCCTACTGTGCAGCTGTAGTGTCTACCTGCAGAGAAGGTTTTTGCTCAGAGATATTCCACACAGCCACTGACGGACAAAGTCGAGGTGTAAATTTGAAGATGAGGGTCAGCCTGGTGTTTGCCACTTTTCTCTGCTTCACCACGTGGACGAGCAGCATCCAATGTAAGTACCGTAAAAAAAGTGCCAGATTTTTAAATGAGCGTAATTCTGAGCGTTTGGCAAGGTAAAATGAAGATTGACTTAATCTGTCCGTCTCTGTTTTTGTCTTGTTTAGCCCATGGATCAATAATTAGCTGTTGTCTGATGGTGTCCAACACCCGCATCCAAAGAGAACATATTGCTGATTATGTAGTTCTGACTAGACCCCAGTGTCCAATCGATGCCATTGTGTAAGTGGTCCTGCAACTTTGACTATCATATATAATTAAAACATGTCTCAACTGAGAACAAAATCTGAAAACAGAAATCTCAAGCTACACCCCCCCCCCCCCCAACGCATTTTCTCATTTACCTCAAGTGCAGGCGTGCTAATAGATTTGGTTTTACTTGCCCAGGCTTTCAAATGCAGTATATGTCGGTGAAAATTCTGCCAGTACACCATACGGGGCTGTTCAGAGCATTTATTATGAAGGACTAAAACTTCTAAATGCACCAAAAGTAAATTTAGAAGTAAATGTAGACATTAACTATCACCAAAATGTGATGTAGATTGATATGCTGTTTGATTTGATTTTTTTTATTTATTTAACTTCAATTAATTCCTTTTACTGTTTACTTTTCCATTTTATTTATATGCTTTTTAATTACTCTCGTAGACTGAATATAACTTCTGCCTGACATATTTAAAACTGATCTGCTTTCGACCGCTCTTCTGCTCTGTAAACACATATTTGTGCAAAGTGACAAGACATTTAATTTCTTGTAACTGGTTTATTTGATTTTTTTTATAGTATTGTATTTCACTTGCATATGAATTCTAGTTTAAATGAGTGTGAAGCAACTAAAATTTTTTTAATTTTTTGTGGGTTGGATTGTGTTATATATTTTAAAGCAGGGCCGAGGACAGTGGCCACTAATGTGGAAGCAAGACATATATGTAGAAGATCTCTGATGTTAATAAACCAAAGTCAAAAAGTCGACCATATGACACATCTTAAACTTGCATTTATTAGGCCAGCACATCAGGAGCAGTTTGGGGTTCAGTATCTTGCCCGAGGTCACTTCGACATCCAGACCAGGGGAATCGAACCAGCGACCTTCCAATAACAAGACGTTGGCCCTACACCTGAGCCACAGCCGCTCCCTATCTTTAATGACAACCCCCTGATTTTTAGTAATGAAGCAAAAAAAAAGGAACATAAAAGGTTATCCTTAAGATAAATAACATTTGTGGAAATAAATAGAGGAAAAATGCAAAGCAATAAGAATATAGAAATGTGTACTCAAATAGATAAATAAATAAAATGGGGGAATGAATAAGAAGTTAAATCAAAACAAGGATAATAAATTCAGAGGCAAATTAAAGCGTGAACATCACCGATGTCATATTTTATAAATTGATACCTACATTTATTTTCACTCATATTTTTATTTTTATTCAAGTTTAATTTTTGCATTTTCAGTCCTTAAATGGAGTATCACATTTTTTTTTCCCTACAAATTTTCAGCGCTGTGATATTTTAAAACCTATCCAAACAATCTATGTGCATGATATGTGAGAAAACAAGCTTTTCTTCAAACAGCCGTGAACCTCACCTTTCAGAAATTATTTGTCTGGACTTCATAAACACAATATTAATGAAAAGCATTACAAGACTGTTAATAGACACCAATCAATTGCAGGTTTCGCACAATACACGATAAAAGAATTTGCTCCGACCCGGACAGCCTCTGGACAAAAACAACCATGGTGATGTTGGATGGAAGAAGATGGCAACAGAGTGGACCGCACAGGTAAGGCAAATAATGATGGAGACAGCTGGGGGAAAAATATCAAGAACTAAATTAAAAAAAAACAGTTAAAAAAGAAATGTTAAAAACAGCATTATGATACTATTAGCCTTTCACAATGAATTGTAGGTTTCGCACAAAGACTGGAGGGATGATTTGCTCTGACCAGAATAGCAACTATGCAAAAAAAAGACATGCTGAAGATTGAAGAAAGTATCATGCTTGCTTTGATGAACTACCTCTATGAATATGCAGGAAGTGATTCTGGAGGTAGATAGTCGATTTAGTCTCATTCCAGCTCGTCAAATAAGTAAACTTGTTGTTGATGTCTTGGATCGAACCTGCCACTGCCCAATCTGAAAAACAATCTGTTCTACGTATGTGTTAGTAGAGAGAATGAACAGAACGACGAGGGAGCAACAAGCGCCGTCACACCAGCGACGGCCACCACGTCAAAACTGCACCACAAAGAAAAGCCAAAAGTCCAATGGAAGAATGTGCTAAATATCTTTTGTCTGAGGAATCACAACACAAGTCCCAGTTACCACAGTCAGCAAACATCGCTCTTTCCAGTTGTGCTTCTCCTGCTGTACTGCATCAGTGAACAGTAAACTCATGTGAAACAAAGTCAGGCTTTTATATATTTGTTCTATTGATGATTAAATATATCAATCATATATTCAAACATTTGCTCACCATGCCTTGTTGTCTTGAATATCATTGCAGTTAATAAGGAAATGACATACACAGCTCAATAAAGATCACAAATCTAGACGAAGATGAACATCTGGACAAACAAACATACAGAGTCTATATATAGAGTTCAAATGATAGCTGTAGACACTGTGGTTGGGTTAGTGGCTTTACTGTGGAAATATATAAGACATGTACTTTATTGGGAGACTTGAGAGACTGCTTTCTAAGAAACACTTTGTTATTTTAACACTGGTCGCTGCAGGGTGACTGTGTCTTATAGAAAGTGTGAGTCCTGGAACTGAGCAGTTCAACATCATTAATCATTAGTCTGATCTGTCCGGTGCCCAAGACACGTCCTCTCTTCTGTGGCCCATGATTCGTGGCCCTTTGCCTCATGTCATCCACTCTCTCTCAACTCTCAACCTGTCCTGTCCAATACAGCCATAGAAAAAATGTCAAATGATAATAATGATAATAAAATGTCCTGACTGTCAGTCGCTGTCTGCCTCTGTAATGTTCAGAGTCTTATTGATGAAATACCTTTGAAATTTAAGATCTAATCTATGTTACACCAAAACTGCTCAACGTTTCATTCAACGTACTGTGACGCACACAACAAACCACAAAAAGCCCTGAATGTGAATGTCAACAACATCACAGCACAAACTCTGAAGTCAGACACATTATGCTGATATAAATTAAGCACTGCAGAATGATTTATTCCATAATAATTGTTATATTTTGTAGTAAATATATCTCGTAAACCTGTAGGTCATCAGCCAAACAGTTAAACAGTCATTTGCTCGATGACACAGGTTAGTATTTTTTCTCCCCTTCCCAGCCACCTGACGGAGGCGATATTTAAGGGTGATATTTTAAGATGCAAAGCAGTGTAACGTTTAAGTTCACGAACAGTTAAATGCAGAAAAATAGGCTCGTACATTTGTGCCTGGTGTCTAAAAGTGGGGCATTGTTTTATGTGTGTGTTTATTATGATATCATCTCCTTTCTGTTTCAGGGCTGTGTTTACCTGAAACTGTCAGGGCAGCCGTGGTGCCACAGCGACCACATCCTGAACGTTCAGAGGAGCATGAATACGTGAATATGTTAAAGGCTGCATGTCTGTGGTCAGCGATTCAGCAGAAGAGTATTATCGACTGTTTCCTCTCTTCTAAGAAAATGATGCTCGAAGCAACAAAATGTCTAAAGCAGTCATGTAACGCGCAACATGTATGATGGATGTGTCAACCACCTACACACAACTGAGTGATAACGGAGGAGATATTGATTTGTACCAACACAAATATGCCACACCTATTTATTTTAACACTGAAATTATTATTAGTCATGTCAAACGTGTTGCTCGGAGTGATAAATTGTTATGGATAAAGTATTTTCCGACTCTGTAGTTCCAAGACATTTGCTCATTTAGCATCTTTCAGCTGATTGTTTTGGATTTACAGCCCTACAGCTTTCATGTTTTGGTTCCTTCTCACTGATCTTATCTGCCCTGTTTCCAGCTGCACCTGTCAAAAGAAGCTCTGATGAAACCACCAGCTGGTAAAAATACAGTATAGCAGCTAAAGAGCCTGAAATTGCCCTGAAGAGTTGGTATAGGCCCAGACGGGGCTAAACACAAGAGTGAATAATACACTTATATTCATCAGGTGGTCAGAGATGAGACTCCAGAGACGTTATAAGAGAGCGGACGAGCCACTTAAAGCAACATTACGTAGAACATGTTGTGTGATTTGTCCCTCCTCACAGGTTTGGAGTGAAACACCACTGTTGTAAATACAAATCCCAGGTGTGTAACAGTTTGTCAGACGTAAATTAGGTGCTAGCTACAAACAAAATCATTACCCCAAAACAATGTTATGCGTTGAAAACTTGTATGTTGAAGTAAACTTGTGTGTAACTCTGTGATCCGACGCTCTCACTGATGGGAGGGTGGAGGGGATGAGACAGAGACACCAGTCATTATTAGTCTTACTACGGGACACCGAACCATTAACTTTAAAAGCCTTTTAATTTAGGAAACTCTTGGTGGTCTTGGCGCCTGAAATAACTGCCCGTAGGCGTTGCCAAGATCAGTGGAAAGATTTGCTCTTAAAGGACTCTGATGACTGCCATTGAATTCTCATGTTGCTCCATGTCTGGTGGATGATGGTTATAGGTTGTGTTTATTGCACTGCCCCCATGTTGCTGTGGTCTCATTTCTTTTTTTTTTTTACCTTTATTCGATGGCGACAGTCAAGAGGCAGACAGGAAAGCGAGGCAGGAGTAGGGTGTGATGTGCAGCAAAGGTCTCCAGCTGAAGCTGAGGTGACTTATTTAGTGACATATATGGAAACATCCCTGCTTTTCTAACACCAATAGATAATGAGAGAAATGTCAGTAAAAAGGGTCCTTGAAGGGTTCAATTTGGCTCAAAGGAAGATGGCTCAGCATTAAACCTGAGCTGAGACAACACATGGTGAGGAAAGATAAACCCAACATATAGAAAAAGTTTACAGTGAACACAGATATGTGCAGAATATGTATTTATTTCCTATAGTTCTGTGTCTGTGTGTGGGGTTTTGTATATGTGTGTGCACCGGAGAAGTGTTTTGTGGTTAACCTATCAGGAGGAAAGTGCGATACCACAACGCTTTTCTCTTCTCCACACAGCATCACGCTGAACCTAACTCACTGGGGCATGGGAAGAAATGAATCTTCCTGCTACTGCTAGACACACACACACACACACACACACACACACACACACACACACACACACACACACACACACACACACACACACACACACACACACAGATAAATATTCCCACCCCACAAGTCCCACGTGTAACTGTTGCGACTTCACCCATTTGAAGTAGTCGAAGGTGGCAGAAATGGCACAAGCCGGAGCTTAGGAAGTCCCACAATCCTTTGCAAAAGCAGCTAGTCACCAAAACAACACATGTTCGAGTTAACATCCTCTCGATATAACTGTATTTTTGAATGACTGATACAATAATGGCCCTAAAATGACACCAGACGTAGCATGTGGAAGCCAGGCCTTAAGACCCCTGTGTGCTACACACATAGGTTTATATTAAACTTGCTGTAGAGCGCATTCACACTTATAGTTACACTTTTTTTTTTTTTAATCACAGCCTTAGTTGTAATTCACTTTTGCATTCATGCGTTTAACGGCTCAGTCATACAACCTACAACAACGGTGGGCCACCAGCGTTGGGGTGGGGAAAACCCATTGCACTGTGGTTCGAGCGAACGTTGCACCGACCTCAAACACTCTCCACTCTCAGCCCCTCAAACCTCCTCCAGCTGTTGCACTCCGAGACCAAGCTGTACTTTCTCTTTCCGCCCACGCTTAGTAAACAACAGTTTGTTTCTTAAGCTTTTTTTTTTATTTTAGTCACACATCATGTATTAGCGCCACCCAATGACGGAAAGACACTAAATGAAAGCCCCTAAAAGTTTCTCCCCCCCCTCCCCCCACCCTGGCCGGCATGAAGCCCACCATGTCACAGCATCACAGTGAGGGGAGATGGAAAATGGCGGCCACCAGAAAAGTTGAGAATCAGAGAACTCTGTGAGTCACCTGTGGTCTTCAGAACAAGCGTATACTGTAGACTTATGATGTAATTGAATTGTGTGTTGGTGTTTGCATTTCATGAAGTGGTTTTAAGTCTCATGAGAGTGCCATTTAAAGGTTGTGTGTGGTTGGAGAGTAGGTCTGAGATTACAGAGTGAATTTGACATATTAACTGGAGAGACTATATAACAATATATGTATTTTTAAATCTTCCATTTTATCTAGATATCATCTAAAATACCATATACATTACTTTTGTATAGGGGCTTTGTATCAACACCCTGGCTTACCACCATGAGGCAAACGTTTACCATAGAGTTGAATACACAAATTCAATATTATTTTACATTAATAGTCACATTCCTTGTTATTGTTATTAATAAGTAGTTATTTTTGAGTTTACAATATTAATTTTTAAAGGAAGTATTGAATCCCTGGATGTTTAACAGGTTAACAGGTGGGTGCTACCCCTAGTGGATCCTCAGAGTTACTGCAGGGCCACAAAAAATATAGTTTCATGTTATTTTTAAAAGTTTATGAAACATGTTTTTTGTTTGTTTGAAGTATAATTTGGACCTTTATTTGGCTTTATTGATAGAGCATCTTAAGAGGTGACAGGAAAGAGGATGGGAGAGAGCAACACGCAGCAAAGGGTCCTGGGCCGGGATTCAAACCCGGGACCGCTGCAGCGAGGACCAAGCCCCTGCACACGGGACGCCTGCCCCACCAACTGAGCACGTGTAAGTTTCCTGGTTCAATCAATATTTAGTATTTCAGAGCTACAGTAGATAATGAGATTACAGTGTTTACAGAGAGACTTAGAGCAACTTACTTTATATGTTTCTATTTCCAGAATAATTTAAAGAATTTTGCTTTGGCCAGTGGTGGAAAATGTTGCACTTCTTCCTTCCACTGCCTTTGTCTGACAGCTACAGTCCAAGGCTCTGAATTCTTCCTCCACAGCGGGCTTTGTGCTCACCCTCTTATAATCCTCCAAGAATTTTTTGGATGCTCTTCAACTTAAGAAAAAAAAAAAATCTCTCCCATCTTTCACTCCTCTAAGAGAGAATGTGGACTCAGTTATGTTACCATGGTGAATATCTGTGTTTTGAAGGATTTTATGTGGAGATGAAACACAAAGAGATGAGATAAGGAGAAGTACTTCTACATGCTGAGACACAGACTGTAGTGTTTCTCCGTACGCGGACTCCCGACAACTATTCTGCAACTCATAATCATTAAAACTTAGGCGTTGAAATGTGATTAATTTTTTATTAATATCAGCAAATATCATTGCAAAATGAAAGCAACATATTATTAAAAATCATACATTCATACAGAACAGAAAAAAGACATATAATGAAAAATTATACATCGTATAATGAGGTAAGACATTCACAGAAAATATTTATATATGTATAAAAAAACAACAACATTCAAAGTCTGTGGAGCTCAGAGAAATTGAGCACTTAATTTGAGATCCATAGTGGCGTCTTTTCGTATGCAGGTGGATGCTGTGTCAGCGATGGTATGAGCTACGCTGACGATGATAGTTCTTTCCGTCGATGAAGGCCATGCTGGTCTGCGTCCACAATCTCTCTGGGTCAGCGCAGATTCTCTTGAGACTCAGTGTGGTAAATCTGTTGAGAATTGACAGATTTAGTAAAATGTTGCAGCAGTTTTCAAGGGAAGGTGATTGATCAAAAAATCAAAAAAGATTATGTTATCACAGTCATGCATTTACAGAAGTGTTAGTATAAGAAGATGTATCTATAAGAATGTCATCAGAAACTATGCATCTAAATCAGAGATTGAATGAACAGATTGAGGGACTTACACGACTGCGTGAATCGGGCATTGTGGCCGATCTTGTACGTAGTATTTGATCAGATTTTCCCGTCGGATTTGAGTATTTGAGGTGGTTAGACAACAACTGGCTATCGCACCTTTGAACAAAGAGACAAGGGTCCGTTAGTATCATCATCTTCTCCATAATCCAAAATGAAATAATCCATATTAGCAGTGAAATATTACATAAATGACCACCCACACTTAAAAAAAAATGCTTGTAATGCTCTTACCATTAGATGAGACTGTTGATGCCATGATGGCTACGAGGAGGAGGGAGACAAAGACGAGACTTGTCATCGCGGGTCTGTGGCTCAAACAGATATGTGTTAGTCTGCACTGCAACACCTTTATAGCCCCACCACCGCAGTTGATACAATCATTTAGGCCGTCTGCAAGTAGAGCACGCTGCACCCACAGATACGCACACGGCTGGAAAACACAGTGCTCGTTTCCTCCTACAGCACAGCTCACCGGCGCGGTCCTTGCCCCTCCACTCACTCATCGGCGGTGGTCTGAGGGTGTCAGAACATGTTCCACTTGCAGGCGGATGTGGTCTCTGCATGTAGTATGTAGTACAATTCAAATTACTGTGTGGAAAATACCTGTACAAGCGGTAAGTGTGATACCAGGGTCTCAAACATGTGACCCTCGATCATTACGGTCAGTAAAAGTATTGCCATCCGTCGGCGAAACGTCATTTTGAAAGGGATCGCATTTCATCAGTACTTTTCTACATGTTTTCCAGACAGCTCTTATTATTTGGATGACTAAAGAGCCCGATTAGGTTTCGTATGAATAAAAAGAGATAACTGAATACTTGTCAAACCCAACAGAACCTGGAAACCTTGTGAATCTTAAAAGAAGATACACATACAGTGCGTAGGTCACAGTTCATTCCGACATTATGTGAGTTCTCACTTTCTAAAACAGTAGCTTTCTACTGTTAGGGTTTTTGAGGTGAGCTGAGGCGCACTCATTGCTGCAACCACAGTGCATGCAGGGGGGGAAAAGGAGAGACTCTTTTTCTGTTCTCAGTGATATGAAAGCTTATGCAGATGAACACATGCACACATACACCATGTTGCTCGGCTCCACTATGAAGCACATGGGTTGATCTCACGTGTTCGTTCATGCAAGAGAGCATGGCAGCGCAGATGCATGTTCTGAAAGTTTTGACTTGTCCCCAGTTGTTTATTCACGTCTGCCTTTGGTTGTTATATCCGCTAGGCTAACTGAGAGACACTGTAAGAGTTGTCTTGGTACTTGTGTGGTATACAGTAACGTCTAAACAACTGGGTCACCCAAATCTCCATCTCTAAAGAAAAGCCCCTTTCAACTTCCTTTATGGGACTTTCAGAAAAAACGTCCTCTATATCTTCAGCTCACAAAACTCACTCACGGCCATGTTGAGCGAGACAGTGTAGTTCACTGAGCGGTGGAGGATCTAGACGGTATTTACTTAATTTACGACAAGCTACGACTTTCTAGACGTGACAATGTGTCGTTTATACCAGCAAACATCTTACGCGTCAGTATTTGTCTCTCTCCATTCACCAACGTACAAAGTTTTTCCGAAATAAATTCCCATTTCTACTGGGAGGAGCCTGACTTTGACTCTCTATAGTTTTGAGGTACTTGAGAGGTACAGAGGCTTTGTCCTCATTGCAGCAGCCCAGGATTTGAGTCTTACATGCGGCTATATGCTTCATGTCACCCCCCCCCCACCCACCCACCCCATCTCATCCCATTTCATGTCCTCTCTTAAGCCTGGAATAAAAAGCCTTGACTAGGCCAAAAACAACAAAAACAAAGAAGAACAAAAAACCCATAAAAGTGATAATCAGCCCTAAACTCTTCTTGCAAAGAGAAAACAAAAGTAACTAAATGATAAATAACTTACCTCATCTCCTTAGCAGTAAGCAAGAGGGAAAAAAATGACCATTTCTATGTGGTCAAAGTCAATGCTGCGTCAAAATTTACCTTCCAACTGTACAACTCACTAAACAGGCTTGTTCCTGGTTCCTCACAGATAAAGTGAACACACACAACAACAACATGCTGCAGCTTGTTTGGTGGAAGTGGATTGAGAAGGCTGCTGACATCGCTCTGCTCCAATTCAAAGGGAGCAATCAACTCAAACTGACCAATCAGGAGGCCTGAAATGTTTACACCTAATTTAACCACACAAAAATATAAAAGCCATTAAATGAGGGAGTGAACTCCATATTTATCAGTAAAATAATGTCTGTAGCCACTGGAACTATTAATATGACACTGAATGGCTGCTGTTGTCCTCAAAGTCCGACAGAGGGCGCTACTACGTTCAACGACGTCCGTCAGCAGAGAGGAAGGAAACATCCAAGATGGCTGCAGGTCAGCTAGCTAGCTAGCTAGCTAAAACATGAGTAAAAGTTCTTATTTTATTTCACATATTACGTCAGAATTAACCAGGACCAACTTTATGTTGCTCCAGGATACTGGATACTTGATTTTCTAAAACGAAATCAAAGGTGTTATGTTTATTCATAATGATTATCTGGTGAGTCTAAGTTCGATGCTAACGTTAGCTAGCTAGGTGGTAAAGTTTTGTTTCCATAGCAACGTTGTAATTTCATCATAGCCATATTTTATATTAGTTTCTGCTGCTTTCATTCCGTTACTAATGGGGTAATGTATTAAATTAATGTTCAGCTTATATATTCAGCATTATGTTGTGTTTTGGTGCTGGTCTATGCTGTTTTGTTTTTTTTCCCAGCAGGGTACATAAAGATAAGATGGCTGTACTTACTGTATATTCTGCCTTAATATGTAGGTTGTAGCTGTGGTCAGACAGTGTGAGAGCCTGGGTGATGCTGACCAACACCACATGATGGAGGAACGCACAGACCAACACCAAGAATGCTTCACTTTATTCCAGGCAAGTTATAAGAGACTGTATGTGACTCCCAGAATTTTCTATACTTATGTTATAAAATATGTTAAAGCACAACAGAATATAAACTACATGGTATCTTTTAGTTTGGAGTTCAGAAGACTTTGACTAAAGGGAGAGCTGTATGTTATTTTAATGCCTTTATGTTTTTATTGAATTTAAGTAAATTAATACTATATGAAGGGTAATGTCAGTTAAGGTACTTTCCTGTGACTGTCACCAGAGACAGTCTTGTTGAAATGCTCAAAACATAGTGCTGTCAAAAATATCCAAAGATGGATACATGTCGATACCGCATATATGAAAACATTCAATACTAACTTTTTCCGTATAAATACTCCAGTACTGGCTGGGTTTTTTTTTTTTTTCTTTTTTTTTTGTGCTCCTCTTCGACTCCCACATAGTCGTACTGTCTCCATTTGTCTTTTCATAAGAATCTGAAATTTTATGTTCCCAAGGTTGTGTCAATGTTTCCCCGCAGTACTGATGACAGTATTGAATATTGACATTTTTGAAGGTATTGTATCGGAGTTTCCAGTGTCCAGATTCCAGTATCCTGACAACACTGTCACATAGACATGTGTTCATGATATGTCTATATAATGGTATGTCTAGTGGCCGTGAGAGTTGTGACTCCTGTCCACCATGAACAATATGGAAGTATGTGACTTGATTGCCACTTAATCTGCGTCAAAACGCAGTCTTTTTAGTTAAAGTCAAAGTGAACTTTATGCAATTAGTGCAAGAAATTACACTGAGGATCGAAATTGCGTTTCCCCATACTCCAAATATGCAAGTAATATTTAACACACAACATAAACATAATAGTGCACACAGATTTAAACAAATAAACACGACATATACAGACAGTGGGCTTATACATTATACAGATACAGATATGTTCATTGAATTTTCTTGAGTGAGTTGAGTAGTCTAAGGGCCAGTGGGAAAAAGCTTTGTGGTGTTAGTCTTGCACTGCATGCTGTGGTAGCACTTGCCAGATGGTAGGAGGGTGAACAGTTCGTGTGCTGGGTGGGTTGGGTCTTTGGTGATATTGGTGGCTCTCTTGAGGCAGCGGGACCGGTACAGGTCCAGGATGGATGGCTGGGCTGATCTTCTCTGCCGTCCTCACCACCCTTTGTAGGGCCCTCTGGTCAGCAACAGGGGCAGCTGCTGACTGAGAGGCTGCTGGATGCTCTCAATAACACCCCTGTAAAAGGTGGTGAGGGCAGAAGGGTGGAAATCAGCTCTGCTCATCCGGCAAAGGAAGTGGAGGCGTTGTTGTGCCTACTTGACTAGGGAGGTGGTGGTGATGCACCATGTCAGGTCATCTGTGATATGCACCCCCGAGAACTTGGTGCTTTTCACAGACTCCACAGCACTGCCATTGATGGTAAGTGGGGTGTGTGTGACATGTGTTTCTTCCTGAAGACCACGGTTATTTCTATGATTATTTCTAGATTCTTGATATCACACCAGTTGATAAGTAGAAGTACCTCCTCTCTGCAGGCTGAGTCTTCATCGTCGCTGATGAGGCCCACCACTGTTGTGTCATCTTAGAAGATGATGATGTGGTTTGAATTGTGTCTGGCACAACAGCCCTGTGTCATCAGTGTGAACAGCAGACGGCTTTTACCATTAGAGCAATCATTTCCTCTTCTTAAAGCAGCTACAATCCATGATTTTCTAAAACATATGTATCAAATGACAGTGTGAAAACAATCTGACAATGTGGAAGAAGCAGTTTGTTGTGAATAAAAACAGCAAACAGAGAAGGTTAGTGACCATTTGGTGAAAGCTTTAGTGGAGCATTAAGCGGCTAAAGAGCCTGATACTTCCCTCAGGAGTCTGTGAAGAGACTCCGACTGAATGATAATGTTGTTCTGTAACTGCTGGATGTGGAAATAAACGAAAGTTTGAAGGCGCTTACATAAGAACAGAAAAGACTCATAGGTGATGACGAACATTGTGTTTTGTCATTTAATTTTAAGTAGGTGCTGACATTTTTTTGTACATAATTTTGTGTTGTTATTTCTACAAAGTAGTTTGTGATTTATTTACATTTGTTTCCTTTATAAGTATATAAGTAGCCCGTCACCAGTTTGTACAAAGACAGCGCAGAGGGGCTCCTATTCACTTTTGTGAATGAGTCTATTCACAAAGCTATTGAACGATGAACTATTTGTAATTCCACTGAGACAAAGGGATGTGAATTACTAATATAGTATAATATTAGTAAGTTATGCAGAACATAAAGTGGATTATCTGTCATGAGAGCTACTTCTGCAGCAAAACAAGATGAAGACAAAACTAAAATGAAGAATTCAACTCTCCTGCAGCCACTGTGTTTTTGAAGAAGTTATCTTACACTCGATAAAGACTGATGGAGCTGCTCTGGTGCGTTTGAAATAACAAAGTGAGTGGTACTTTAATGGGTCCATTATGTTCAGTTGAGTCTATCCTGTCCCTGTGCGATGACAGTCTGTTATTATGACTTACTGATATGTGCTTTAGTTGTGCCGCAGAGTGCTGAGGTCTGCAGGGCAATCATTCACTTTAAGATTGTTCTACCAAGTGTTGTACTGTATTGTTTTATCATTTGGCAGTCGGCTGGAGCCCATAAAGATAATGATATGAGAGAAGTCATGACCCAGCACAGCAGGCTGCCAGGATTGTTGAATCTGATTTTTACACAATACAGTACAGTACTAATCTGGTTTAATCTCTTAGATTAAAAGCCTTGAAGCAGGATAAAAAATTGTGAATGAAGTCCGTAAAAAAGGAGAACTTCCTTTTACATTCCCTGCTCAGTAAGTTCTTACCCTGTTGTGCAATTGTATCATCATTTTAGTGAAGGCAATCACACTGTTCATGCTTCCTTCCTCATTTTGAGGATCACTTCTGCTTCTCAATGAAAAGGAATTTTAACATTTTGATCAAGAACTCCAAATCCAGTAAAGTCATGTCCGGTATCAGCTGACACTGTCAGCAGCCTGCTGTATAAAGCTGCATGTTTTGAGATTCATCTGTGCAAATTATTGTTACATTCAACTTTTTCTCAGATGTCTCTTATACTTGGCTCAACTGCAAACCTGTAAAGTTTTTGGGGTTTTATCTTGCAAAAGTTTTGACACTGACACTAAAAGAATCCATCTACAGATAGACAGACATATAAACTCCTGACAAAATACTCAAAATGGCACACACAGTCTGAAAAACTGAAAGCGTTGCCAGCCCGAAACTGTCACGGCTGGTTAAAGGAAATCAGCTTTAACTTTTGAAATGGCAGTCTGGTGAAAAATAAACCAAGTCTGCACAGGTGAAGAAGGGGAAGAACTGCAGAGAAGAAGTCAATATTCTGAATCCATCTGGTTTGTAGATCTTAATATTAGAGGTTGATTGCTGATTGGTAACAGTAAGATTTCCTCACCAGGTGCTGAGATTTATGGATCAAGCAGGTTAGATGTCTTAACTATGGATTTTCAATACCATTAATCTTTGCTTTACATAAGTAACCTCCTTGTCTTTATTGTATATTGCTTAAAATCTAAATTATTAGTCCCTTTAGGGTGAAACCATGCAGTGACTTTCTTCCCCTTTTTTGTCATCAACACATTTTACCCTTTGGCTTAGCAGACAAGCCCTTTTCGGCCCTGCAAGCTCCTCTGAAATGAACTTCTTATGAAATTATTCTTTTTGCATCATTAGAGCATGCTGAGAAAAGTCTGAGATCAGAAGTTCTGCTTTTAGGAGAGTATTTTCTTTTGATGCATTACTGTAAGACATAAGGGGGGGAAATTAGCTAATTCAGACCACAGGTTGTTAGTCTCTGACGGACATTTATTTTTGTGCTCTAACTTTTTAAAACATGTTTAATCATTCACTGAAAACACAGAAACGACCACGAGTGGTTCTGTTAACCCTGCTTGGTAAACTATATACTGTTTGTCTACATACTGAACTCTGTGCCAGATACTTGTAGGTGGAGATGAGTTCCAGTAATGCAGCTCCTACTGGTCATGGAAAGAGATCTACAACAGTCACAGAAAACTTACTGATGCTTTAAGACAAGTAGTTTTAAAGATAAGATAAAATGTATATCTATGCAGTATATTTGGAATATATTTGCATTAATATAAAACATTCAAAATGTATGAGGGACTATTTAAAGCAAATAAAAGCCTGACAGATAACTGGATAACTTATTTTAAATCTACAAGTTCATACATTTCTACTTACAAATTAATTTTCAATTTCTTATATTTTCTGAGTTGTCTGAATCATAAAAGTCCCCTCAAACAAGCCGAGACTTGTTACTGCAGGGAAGGAGCATGCAAGGACATATGACCAAATTTGGGTGGAGGATGTCTGGAAGTTTGCGGTGGAAAGCCTCAGAATCTCCTTCCTTCCCCTTTTCCTGCCCCTGCTCTGACCGTTGAGAGCCAGCACCAGAGAAAGAGGAGGGAGGAAAAGAGAAAGATGACACATTGGGGAGAGTGACCGGCACATGATGCCGCTTTTAAATTATTGCTGAAATCAGCAGCACTTGTACCAAAATGCCAGTCTAACCCTCTGCGACTCAGGAGGTAGAGTTGGTTGTCCAGTAAATCGGAGGGTTGGTGTTTCGATCCCTGGCACCAGCTGCAATGGTGAGGTTGATAGAAGATGGCATCTTCGATTGCCTATGGCTGCCAGTCATTGACTTCTGAGTCCTTACATCGTATCACTGTGATTTAAAAGGCCCCGACCCGAGAGCAGAAAACAGTAGTATGTCTCCACGTCCTGTCTGGCATTTTCTTGATAAACCAGCTCAGATTGACAAACCTAATACAGTTACATTGTTGGCAGCTGTATTTCTTTCCTTCGACTGTTGTTTTTCTCAATCATACTATTATTATTTTAATTTTCTTAGCATAGCTTCCTCACTATAGCTACCCAGCTAGCTGTGTTGCAAGCTCCTGAGGCTGAACACAACTTTATACCACACATGTGGTGCAGGGATGAAGACACTGTTAACCACAGCAAGAGGGTGTTTGTTTGTGGTGACCAGAGACAGTTTGCTCTGCTGGGTTCAGTGGGTCAGAGTGGCAGTGATGTGCTAATGGGCTACTGATATACCTACCATCTAAATTTCTGCAACACAAGCAGTTTCACAGAGGTCAAATGCCAAGTTTGTTGACTTCGCTGAGTCCTACTAGTTGCATGTTGTGTGTCCTTCAGCAAAATACTGAGCCCAGATCGCACCCAATGGCTGTTCCATTAATGTGTGAGTGGATAATGTTGCTAAGATGAGCTTTGTTTATTAAGTTAAACAGCTGGTGCTGTATTTTCCAGTCAGGTGCCATTAAAACCCTTGCAGAAGAACAAGATGATGTGATCAAACTAGAGCCAGTCATACCTCAGATGGTTCATTAATTGGAGTCTACTTATCTCTCCACACAGTTCAGCAGAAGCTTCAGCGGATGTTTATGTCTCACGTCTCATGTACGCCATTATGTATTTGTGATTAAAAAAACTTTTTGCATTAGTCAGAGATTTTATAGAATTTGAAAGCAGTAATCATAGAATAAACCTGCTGAAAATCTGCTATATCATTCAGTGAAGGCGGATTTATTAGTTTGCTGTTTGTGAATTAATGTATTTGTAATGTTTGTCACTTTGTACCAACTGATAAAGTCATTGAAAAAGTTCTAAAACTGAACCCTTAACATGCAGCATCAATTTCTGTAAATGTCTCAGTCAGCTCAGTCAATGAAATGATGAAATCACAAAAAAGGAAATGGAAGATTACAGTGTCACCAAACTGCGTCCTTCACCCCACCTCGATACACACACACACACACACACTAGAAAGCCCGGGAGACCATTCATCCGGTTAGGTTTTCTCGGTTCCTCTTTTATTTGTATAAATTCAAGAGGTCTGGTCAGAAGAGATCAGTCATCTCCATCTGCCAGATCAAGCAGTCATCTTCTGCAAAGACCCTCTGGAACATCTCACGCAGTAACCATGCAGCTGTGCATCAGAAGACTGGCATGCCTCGCTCTCCTCGTCGGGGTTCTGGCGATGGCCGCAACGGCTGATGGTAAGATCCACGCAGGAGCTTGTAGCTTGCCATGCACATTTGAAACACATTTTGATTCAATTTATTTAGATTTGATGTAAGAAACGAAAAAGACGTTTGCTCATAATAACCAATTCTTTTTTTCCTGCAAAACAGACGTGAAAATCACCAGATGCTGCACTGAGGTCAGCATCGCGAATGTCACCGCTCCCATCTTGGGCTACAGGATCCAGAGGAAGAACCTCCCATGTGTCCGTGCTGTCATGTAAGAATCACCTCCTTGTTTTGTTAAACACACAGCAATTGTCCAAAACTTTGTACAGTTGACAAATAGAGCTTGAGTTTGTGACTGATCTTTTCTGTTTTTTTCCTCACAGTTTTGAGACCACGGAGGGAGACGTCTGCAGCCACTGGAGACAGGACTGGGTGTTTGAGAAGATCAAGGAGCTAGAGTGAGTAGGCCTTTGTCATATCACTTGGTCTCTAGTATTGCATGATGTACGGCAGAAACAGTTCTTTTTTTTAACGGTTATGTCCTCTTTGTGTGTTTTACAGGCAGGCCCGCAAAGCAAAGAAGAGCTCTACTGCCGCTCCCTCCACTCAAACCTCAAGCTCTTAGAAAGCACTCCTCACCACCATGAAAATCCGTAGCCTACTGTCTTGTAGTAATTTAAACTATTTAAAATGCTTTAAAATGCTTTCTAATGTTATTCTGGGATATTTATTATTTATTGGCAGCAATATTTATTTGTCTTTCCATTTTGCTGAGAACCTTGCTGCCTGTGTTAAGTTAAAATGAGGCTTTGTGGAGATAAAGGATACAAAAAGTGTCCTTCATGTCTGTTGTTTGCTTGAAACTAAATAAATGCTCTTGTCCTTCATGCACATGTGTTGTTGTTATTGCATACCTGAGGTAGCTGTGTTTATCAAATGTCCATCAGGACCGCATGATGCAACTGACGCAGGTTCAGATTTTACAGATCCATTCTGCCATCTAGTGGGGACGTGGAATCACTTCAGGACAGTTTTTGGTGAGAGGAGCATGTCAGCCAGTCTGACTGGAGCACGAAACCCCTTGTGGTGCTAATATGAAATAGAACGAGAGGCTGGCTCCCTGTCAGTCCTGTCATGCATTTGCATGAGCTCAGGGGGCCATGACAGCTCGTCGAAAAGTTCTCAGACACCTTCCAGCAGATGTGGCAGCTAAGTGTTCGTCAAGCAACTAAAACATGCACCATGCAGAGCCACAGTCTCCTCAGCGTGCACACATTGTTGACCTTGTGCTTTTCATTTTTATAATGATTTTTAAGGGTCTCTATGTATTATTGGAGAAGAAATTCATACTCAGAATTTTAATATTTACAGTATTATTGAGGTAATGATACGGAAATATTTTTTTTTTTCCATAAGTGAATAAACAAGGAAAATAAGGTCCAGAACACTGTTTGAAGCTAGGAAGGTGGCAGGGTCCGCCACATGTAAACAAAGTAAAACTGTATGAAACTGTGTTGTCCTTTAAGGTCAGTTTGTTTATCTAGTCATGCAAACAAATGTGTTTATTTAGTTTGTTTAGGCATAAAACAATCATTCAGTGAAGATTCTCTCTTCTGATTAAAATTTCCTCCCAAAACTTAAAGGCGTGTCCAGTGATGAGGATCAGGGTTGAGAGTGACATAAATTAGTTTAAACAAAAGTGTATCTAAGTGCAATATGGATTATTATTATTACATGTTGTAAACCATAAGTATGGTTTAAGGATGAATAACTTTTTCTTCACCGTAAAAATGCATTTTAACAGTAAATTGCATTGGCAACATAGAGCATCACATGACTCTTAAATAAGAGAGTGTCGTAGTTTGATTAAATAAACTTGGACAACAATAACAGAGTTTGTAAGTCACTTTATTGGTTTATGAGAACTGCTATTGGCACATTTTGGCACATAAACTTGATTAAACAGAAGATTCATAGCAGGGAATAAAACATGATAGACTGAATATGTTCACATAAACATTTGCTAAATGGCTAAGCACATAATCTACATCAATTTTCTCAAAGCTGTTCCTCTAAAGTTCCCCCTAAGTCATGATTAAATGGAGTATCAGGGCCAAAGCTGCATATTTTTTAAGTGAGTCAAAGTAATTAGCATTTCTTTGCCTTCTCAGAGATAATATCCCCAACATGACTGGATTATAGTGGGTTCAATTTCTCAAACGTTTGCTCAAATTAGCATTTTTTTAATTTTTTTTTATTTTTTAAATGATTTAGCTTAAAATCTCTGAGGCCACAGCCTGTTTTCTTGCTAATAGAAACTTTCAGTGCTGTTCGGGAAGGTCTGTGTGGTGGTGAAGTAAGATCCACTTCCATCACTGATGGGAGGGTTCACGGTTTTCTTCATCTGATTTTCACCTGCTGCAGGGCCGGCCTTGGACATTTTCTTCAGTTTTGAACTACAAAGATGAGAGGATTTTTTTACTCACAATGCCCCCAGAACAAAATAAAAAGCCTGTTCACACACAGAGCTTGGCCTGATTTTAAGCTCCGTGTTGAAACCGAAACTGGTTGGCATTTGAAAAAAGTGAGTGGGAGTCTCGTACCTGAGTCGGTCCAGGATTATTCTCACCCACTCATCCTTGCGAGTCGCACAAACCTCAGTCCTCCTAAGCGTGTAGAAACTGCAGTAGTGAGACAAGTTATCATTATCATTAGAAACACAGAGAACATATTATTTCTCTATTCAGTGAAGGATGACAAAAGTAAGTACAACCCTGATTTTACCTCATCAGCTACACATGTCAATCAAGTTGGGACAGGGGAGACAAAAGATTGGGAAAGTTGTGAAATATTCCAAAAACACGCGTTTCAAACATTTCTAATGATTCATTAGGTGATAGTGTCATGATTGGGTGTGAAAGGGGCGTCCTCAAAAGGCTCAGGATGGGGCGAGATTCACCACTTTGTGAAACACATGACTGTATAAAGGATATTATGTGTGTATACTACAAGTTGATACCAGAGTTTCAGTGCTGATAGTTAAACAATGCTTCAGTGATCACTAATTATGAGGATTATTAACGTGTTTCTACAAAACCCTTTTTTTGTCTTTTGGAAAAAATAAGCCAGGTTTATGTGGTGCATGAATCTTTTGTCCTACAATAACATAATGCAACTTTACAGTAAGTAAAATCACATGATTTATATAATAGTCTGTCGAGTGGGACTTAACAATTTGATTGGTTGTGCCTGATAGATCACATAAAAAGAAATGTTTTTTTTTTTTTTTTTAAATCTTGTTAGTGCAATTTCTTGTCTGGAGCCCTGGGTTTGATACCAAGCTTGTGTAATCGGATATTGACAATCTTAAACACGAGACAGCTTGGATACAAATAATTTATTAACATAATTTATGCAGATGTGGAGCAGACACACAGCTGCCTGTTTAGAGTTATGAAAATCAGAAAGTTCTGACAGCAAAGTGTCGTGGTAGGCCGGATCGAGTGGCTTGTTTTTAATTATGGCAAGAAGTTCAGCAGCAACAACATGTTTTCCACTAAATATCGCAGTGCCTTTTGAATTTTGGCATAAATTAAGTTAATGGAATCACTTCTTGAACCCCTCGTGAAGGTTGTACTTGCTCCGACAGTGATTCAAATATCATAGTGTGATCGGGGGCGGCGGGGTTGGAGATCTGATGGTTGCGTATCTTACATGATCGCCTCGATGCGGCAGTTTTCTTTGGTAGTTTGTTCTCTGTAGCCCTTGATGCGCTGGAAGGGTATCGGCTTCCTGTTGTATGTCGTACAGCAGGCTCTGCCATTGATGGAACCTGCTGTGTGCTCACACAAACACACAAAATGAATCAGCTAATCAGAGTCCCTGTGTCATTTCTAGTGTATTCATAATGTTCTTAACGAGCAGTCAAAATGTGATGAAACACACTTACGGGCAGATGAAGCTGGACTGAGCAGACCCAGTACGAAGCAGAGGAGAACAGCCACGCTCATCACTCCTCTGGGAGTCATGTTGACAGCACGGAGATCCAGCTGAGAACTTTCTATATCACCCCTGCACATATATATATACCTTTGGTTGTACTCGTGTTTTTTTGTAACCTGTGGCTCGTAAATTGAGGACAGGAAGCCCAATATTGCATCATGACAGCCAATAGTTGCAGACGATTGCACTTTTGAAATTAAGCCTTCACTGTGCCAACACCTACGGATCTTTATGTGGGTTTGTTTTGAATATCACTGTGGATGCATCACGTTCTTATTGTCTCCTTGGACTCTCATCTATATTTATGCTCTCTGGGTTAATAATCATGCTGTGAAGCTCTTCATATGAAGCCCAGCAGATTCTAATCATCACACATTCCTCGCTTCGCATAGATTTCTCCAAAGCTTCAGTAAATTGCTTCATATTTAGCTCTCAGTGCATATGCATGCATAATCACAATTACGTTGAATTTGTCACACTAAATATTGCCTTCATAGATTTTCTAGTGTTGACAGAGGTGACTGTAATATCCATTGTCATAATTTGACATTATATAGCTTAAAGCTGGGGTCGGGGTGTTTTACATAATCAGCAATCTTGAGATTGTTTTGTGGTGAGAACTGATGGAGTTTGAGAGGCTTGTCAAAACCCCCCCACCTCGTTAGCATGACCTATTTAGTCTGCAGAAAGCTGACAACTCCAAATCTAGCTCAGCTGACCTAGATAGGCGCAACATCTTCAAGTTGTAAACGCACGATAGTGTAATGAACATCTTAAAAAAAAAATACTACGCGTACGAGTTGTAAATGACTAAAGATTGACTCCTTCGGCGCCGTTGAGTACTGTGAAAGTGACGTTCGTGAATGGATTCATGACTGCTGTGCAGCCGTCGTGGGGTTTCTGTTACGCTGCATACAGTGTGCGAACGCATCTTGCCAGGCAACACGTACAACTAAACTGATCTTTCTTGCAAGCTGTTCAGAGTGACTGATTCCTGAAGGAGAATCAGTCTATTTCTGTTGCCCTCTCTGCAAGGAAATCAAGCGTGCGAAGGTCGGCAGCAGAGTAGGGCCGCTGTAGCTGACGGGGGATTCAGGGTGTGTTGCTCAAGGGCACTTCAGGAACGCAGATGAACGCTGTCAGAGCATGGACGCCGTGCTGCAAGTGGAGTGAGTCTCCACCACTTGGGCTGTAGCTGTGATTAATTGTCGTGTGTACTTTAAGTCGGCAATTGTCGTCTCCAGCGGCCTCAGACACAAACTGAATGACTCAACCTCGTAGTAACTTTTCTCGCCTCAACTGAATGTATGTTTGAGTACACAGTCAGTTAGAAGTAATTAGACAGCAAATATTCAAGCTGAATTGACAGTTTACTCCTGCTATTGTGTATATAATAAGTAGAATGTGTCTTTCTGTGAGAATAGCTCATAATGAAACAACAAGGTGCCTTTAATATGTCCTTGTGCTGTTAGAATACTTATGTCAAGTCTATTAAGCTCAATAGTTTCTCTTTTGTATTGTTTTTGTCTGTTATCTCCTTGTCTGGCCTCGGAAGCCTGAATTAGTTTTGACTGTCTTGAGCTTTTGAGTTTCAAAGATCATGACTCATTTATGCCCTCACGATGACTTGCCCAATTCTGCACCCTCCTTGAAACCTCCTCAGTCCTCCCACTTGGCAGTCAGGCCCACTCACGTCTTAATTTAGCACATCACACAAACTCATGCCACGTTTGATGATGTCCAAGAGCAGTTTTTGCCGTCTTCACCCATCGGGGGGCAGTGTTGCTATGGGCCACTGATGGATGTCAAGCACAGACATGATAAATGGATGTGAAGTGAGTGTCCCACACAAGCCGATTGTCCGTCATGACAACAAAAGGGGGTTGCTTGTCATATGTGAAAAGAAAATCAGCTTCTTTTTTTCTCTCTCTGTGGAGTAAGATAGTTTAAACACTGGAGTAGTAACAATACCTATAACAGTACAAAAGGGATGCGTTGGGAGAAACCTAAACATCCTCCCCCCTGAGGGAATTCTACTCAAGATAAATCATATCATAAAACACGGCGTGTGACAAAGTTTTCACATGTTCAGGGGCAGTTTATCTCCTGGCTTCTGATTCATCCTCTCTCTCATGTGTTTGTGTGGCCAGACTGCTGATAAAGGGAAAGGTAACAGGATAAACTGGACAATTGTCCGTTTGACAGCCTAATCCCTACTAATCCTCCGTAAAACACGGACTCTTATCATCTCCGTCAGATGGTTATTCTTACTTTTCATTTACTGTTCGTTTGTTTATATCTCACAGTAAATCATTCTAGAGCTGAAATTATCTGTCAACTGTTTGATTATTCAATCAACTGAAGTATGTACGTAAGTATGAATTAACCCCCTGAGAGACATTTCTACCGGACACTTCTGTGCAAAGCTAACCGAACAAAAATTAAAAGAGGGAATGTTTTGCCCCTCTGAATCTCAGTCTGTGGGCCATGTTATAGGTTGATAGGTTGATATCAGTCTTGTGTTGTTGGGAAGGTGGCGTGCAACGACACAAAAATTAACCATAAGTTTACCTTGGATGCATTAAAACTAAAGCAATGATCCTGTTTTGAAAATGTTAGGAGCAGAAAAGTACAGTTTGTTGTGTTAAAATGTTGGGAGGAAAAGTAAAAAGTTGTGTTACAGTTACTTGGAAAAACCTCATTAAGTACAGCAACAGAGTATTTGTACTTTGTTTCTCCTCGCCTTTCTATATCGGCCCAAATCCACCATGTGAGAGAAGATAGTGCTCCTTCAAAGATGATGTAATGAAGGGACTGAATGAGTTCATTTATTTTTTTATAATGGAGATTTCTTTGTGTCCTTGGCACAAAAGGGGTCTTACAAAACAAAACAAAACAAAAAACAAAAAAACACAAGTTTCATTATCTGCCAAATTGTTATTTTAATCATCAGTATTTCACGATTGGTGCATTCGTATCTTGAAGCATAATGCTTGCCAAATATTCAGTTCCAGCTTTTTCAATGTGAAGATTTTTCTGCTTTTCTCCATTAAATATCACTGTAAAATAAATAATTCTTGGACTGTTGGTCCAAACAAGCAATTTGAAAATGTCATCTCAGAAAATAATTGGCAGATTAATGGTGAGAATGGTCATTAGTTGCAACCCTAAATCATTAAGTCTGACAATAATGAATACCTGAAAAAACACATCTCACAAGTTACCAAAGAGGCAGATAGGGTTGATTATGTGGAGATATTTAGTTGACAATGCTTTGAAAAAAGAGAAAAGCATCAAATCCTCGGCACTGAGAATCCAGACAATGACTTAGCATTTTTTTTTTCTTCTTTTTTGCCACTTTGGGAAATCTAACAAGCTGTAAGCACAACATTGACAAATTATCACCTTATCAACTCGATTGGGTGATGCGTTAGCAAACAGTCGCCTATTACACATCCAGCAGACACGAAGCCTCATTAGCATTCCTCCAAAACGCTCCCCAGAGCCGAGTGGAAACACTGAGTCGGTGATGATTCTCTGCTGGTTCGCCACTACGACGGACTCCTTTCACATCACCGTCATCTGACCCGCTGTTGATATAGAAATCAGTGCGTGTCTCTTATTCAAAAAAAAAAAAAAAGTCATAGTTTAATGTTCTGTTTAGTGGTTAATCAGCTAATTGTCTGAACACTACTTCACAAGAAACTCCTGACAGCCTCTCCGGCTTTGTCTCTGATCTGTACAGAAGCTGCTGCTTCATGATCAAAGGCAAACATGCATTTTAATCACACTTCCTTATTATGCTGTTATTTTGCCGATTGCAACGTTTTGGCCAGTGTGTTCGTTCGAGGGCGGGTGTGAAACAGACTTTTTCTCCTCCCGGGCCCCCCCTCTCCTCCCTCTCCTCCCTCTCCTCCCTCTTTTTGGACTCACACTGGTGGACGGAGGGCAAGAAAAGAGGGGAGGGGAGGGGAGAGGAGGGTGAGGGTAAAGAGAGGGGGGTCACCATTGAGTTGTCCACCCACACAAGACCCCCTCTGGTCACCTGCGTGGGTTTGGGCCAAAAGAAACGGTGAGGATGCGTGCACACACACACAAGTACCCACACATAACCGCACGCACACACACACACACAAAGAACACAAAAACGACAGATTTCTAACCCCAAATGTCAAATGCGGCAAAGGAGCTCGGAATAAAAGCGGTTCAAATTAGCAAGAAACTTCCTCAAAACTACAGAAAGGGTCACTGTCGGGATCCTTAAAAGCTCCTCACAACAGAGGAGAGTTTAGGCAGCGAGCGAGGCGGCAGAGAGATGAAAAAGCTCTCAGAGCACTTGGCTGTGGCGTGATCTTCAAAAAAAAAAAGAAAAAAGAAAGAAAGCTTAGTTTATCATAATTAGCATTGTTCCAGACTGTCAAACCCGTGAGGCATGGAAAACAATGCACTCTTCAATATTTTATTGGGGAGTTATGCTAAATTACTTGATGTATAATTATGTGAGCCGGGCAGATTCTGTCCTCACTGTCTCCTCCTACATCCCATCTGCCCTGTGTGTCCAGAGTGTGGGTGACTGAAGTAGCTGCGGGGGGCGATGAGGAATTATTGTGGAAAAAAATTATAAGACAACTTGTGATGTAACGGTCTGAGTTGCACTTCTGCCGCTCGGGCCGACACTGTAACATCCACGGCCTCCGACATAAACAAGTAGTAGAAGAAGAAAAGGGGGGGGGGGGGGAATATAGAGTTAAAGGACCTCCGTGACATTAGGAAGCGCCCGGAGGTATTTCAGTCTGGCAGAGCTCAGTCCTGGCTATGGAGACTCCCGAGGATACAGTGAGCCAGAGGAGGTGAGGAGAACAGAGGGGAAGAGTGCCGGAGTGGTAGAAAGGAGGAGTATTTTTAGGGTGGTCTGTTATCTGCAGAGACGAGGGCGTGCGGTATCACAGCCGGGTCACATCGCTGAGGGGGGAAACAGCACAGGCCTCTCCGCCGAGACGGCAGATAAGGAGGCACAGAACAATGAGAGATCTCTCTGTCTCTCAAACGGTCCACGAAAAAAAAAAAAGAAAAAAGACACAAACCACATCCACAGGAAGACACGCTGCAGCTCCACTCTCACACATCTTCTCACAGATACTCAGGAACCCGCAGACATGTTCGATAGATCAAATCAGGATGAAGCCGCCACAGGTGACCCGAGAGAGACTCGGCTGCTCTTTTGACAGACAGAAAACGCTATCGTACAATCTCTTTAATCAGCCGTTTATCTCTGTTCTTCTTCCCTCTCCGACTCTTTCTGTCTCTCCTCTATTGTCGCCCTCTGACGATGTAAATGCCAGCGGAACAGATGGATGCAGGGAACATCTCATCACTCTGACACCGTGTTTATGCAATCGCACACAAACACGCCACACAAACACACACACACACACACATATACGCTCTGAAAGCAAGATGCTGATGAAGATTTCCTCAATCATCAAAGTGAGCACTTGATGCACACACACACACACGCACACACACACACACACACACACACACACACACACTTTTGGTGTTTTGGTGTTTTTGATGAAACCGTCTGTTCGCTTCTTCCTTTGTTTATACTGAACGCACAAACACACGCAGGCACACATGAGTTGTAGTAATTCGTCAGACTAGCAGCTGTTACGAAGAGAACCGGGTACTAACGAAAAACGCCTTGGACATGCTAATGACGCTTTGTCGACCCCGTGGAGCTAAACGAAACACACACAACACACACACACACAGTACAGATTTAGAAAATCTGACTATTATCTGTGGTACAACCCAGAGAATATCAGCCTCGTCACATGAATATTAAATGGTTTTAGCTCCCAGTGCGATAGAAGCACTCTGTGTAGGACTGCACGCCAAATGAAGCCCTAACTCGCTCCAGGAATATCTTAGCCAGGCTTTGAGGGAAGATCCTTTTTCAACACCCAACACCGCCAACCCACCCCCCCTGTTTCACCACCACCGCCACCCACCCACCCAATCAAATCCTCACTGGCAGTGCGCTACTCCTCATCTCTCTTCTCTGCTTCTTTTGTTCATCTCTCTCAGCCGCCCACGCACCTACCGTCCCTCGGGCTTTTCTCTTTGCACTCCCGCACACATGCAGGCATTTACATTTGGCTACTTGGTATGTACTTTGCTTCATTTCTTCCCGTCCGTTCCATTTTCCTCACCGTTATTAGCCACTTGGAGATGCTGTATGTGTAATGAAGGCAGGTTCACGTGTGCGCACATACAAATAAAAACAGACCCAGGGCCTATTTTTGGTGCTTTACAATACAGATGTGTGGGCAGTGGCCATCTGGGGCCCCAAAGGGAACAAAAAGTAAGTGTGTGTGTGTGTGTGTGTGTGTTTCTGTGTGTGTAGATGTGTGTTTGTGTTGTGTAGGGCCATGGGCCAAACTTAAAGTAGGGTTTGAAGCTGGGGGCCCGCTGTGGAGACCCCCCTCCGGAGAGCTGGGAATCTCAAGGGAGAGTGGGAAAAACATCCCGACGGTCATCAATCAAAACTTCTGTGACACAAATGACCAGAAACAACGGAGCGCTCTCCATCCGTGTCACCGTGTCACCTCCGCCCCACAGCCATGTCCCACCCACCTGCGCCGCTGCCCTATAGGCCCTCGCCGTACGCCGCCCGATGCGATTGGCCCGCCGGTCCCCGGGCGAAATCGTGATCCCATCTCGGCTAATTGGGTCTTTGTGATTGCGCAGTCTGTCGTGGCGCTGTGGGAGAATGAAACGTGAAAACGGTATTATGGTGGATGGGGGAAGAGTGGCAGGTCGAAGCGGGGAGATCGTTTTTTTGGCGTCTCAAAGCGCCAGATGCTCTTCCTGGGCCCATTATGATGCCTTACAGGGGATCGAGATGGTTTCGACGTAGCAACTGCGAAGAGACAAAGCGAGATGGAGACCGGCCGAGTGGAGGCTCACACGAGCACATACATGCAAATGCGGTAGCACACATACAGGTTCCCCATTTTAAAGCCTTGAAATCAACCACACTTCCTGTTTGCTACACTGTGTTGGTGGATTTTTTTTAACAAAGGTTATGAGACCTCATCTTTGTTCGTGTTAAATAAGCACTCAAGAAAGTGGAGCACATCTCTGTTTGACCTTTTGCGCATAAATTGTACAACATATCGGGGAAAACCCCTCCGGATCGATGTCAATGAATGTATTTATGTCTTCAAGCTGCGCCTCCATCCAGAGTGATTGTTCACGGCGTCTTTGAGAGACGGGCGAGTGTAGGAGGACGGGTCATGAGCCCACTCTTTGTTTGCTCCAACACACTTCTGCACGAGGCCTTTTCCTTCATCACCACCTCACTAATAAAGAATAAATCTGTCCCCAATTTCTTTATCACATCCAGCTTATCGATGAAAAAAAAAAATGGCAGGACAGATGGCGAGGGAGTGATCGAAGCTCCTTATGCTCATCTTATCATCCTTAAAAATATCCAAACAGCCTCTTTTTGTGTGTGTGTGTGTGTGTAAAGATCCCTGAGCACTCATTGGGTTTCTCCTCCTTCCTCCAGCATCCATCAACAGGTGGCGCTGCAGTCACACTCTTCGCTGTTGTGCTCCTCAGGACAAAGAGCCTCCAACGAGCCTCCGATACCAAACACATTCGAGCAGTTCAGCCCGTTATCAGAGAATTTTTTGACAGATTCATGTTTGGGTATTCATGTGAGGGGCTGCGGCCACTGATGACGTGACGTTCAATGACCCCCATGCCTGCAGGGTTATCTCTGCTGAATGTCACCTCTGACGTGCAGCAGCGGCTCTCTGGAGGAGTTGTGCATGTGTTAACTTTATCTTCTGTTATTTATTTGGATTACAGTTTCTCAGTGTGGCTCTGGGCTTAAACAAAAGGAGACAAGTCAGCGTTATTTTCTTCATTTGAGGTTACTGCAGTCACAGAGTGCTGATACTTATCCGTGTTCACTGGTTTAATCCCCCGAGCCTTCAGATACACCCACCAAATTACATCCACTGTCTCTTAAATCCATGTCAGTGTCGTTGCTTTTCACTTTTGTTTCTTTTCGGATAAACACGCCGTCGAGATGAGACGCTGACGCTCGTATGGACCACAGCACTGTAATGTCATTTGGCTCATGTCATTTGAATTACCATTAAGGGAAGCATCTGAGTGTGAGAGACCGCCCCAGCATCCGCTGCTGCATCCAACTCGCTTTCACACTTGGGTTCATTCACACACACTTTTCCCACCGGGATGGAGCGGCTTCAGCCAGCGCGCACAGCCAACGGGGAGCACACACGCTTTCACGCGGCACACATGGCTGCGAATCTGAGGCGAATATTTTCCACGTTCGTCTGGATAATAACACTCGTCTCAAGTTCCAGGACCAGGATTTATCCTCCAAACGAAGGTGAGTGCGGAGGGTGGAATCGTCCGAGCAGCGCGATGCGTTCACGGCTTTATATGTGTTTTTTTCCTCTCCGCTCCGGCGCGGCTTGGAGACACCGCGGCGTGCGCTCCGTGCGCGTCCTAGGATGGTTAAAGAGAGCAGGACGAAATGTGCATGAAACTGCCAGGAAAGTTGGATTTTAAAAGGGATTTTTTTTTTTTCCAGTTGGTATTTGTGGCGGAGTTGTGCATCTCCCCCTCCCCCTTAAAGGAGTTCACCTGCATGTTCTCTCGTGCTGCTGTCACGGAAATCTTGAAATTCTTGGATATTTCCTGGTGATACGTAGAGAAAACAGTTTAGTGTCAAGATTTATCATTTTATTTTAAGTTAAACCTGCAAACGCATACTTTTGTTGATGTTTTTGTACGCATAAATAAGGTTTAATGCCATTAAATCAATGCTAGAATTTAGGTTTTTATATATTCTCTATTGTATATGATATTATTTAAGTGATTATTAATAATAGAAGTATTGTACTGCAGCAGATCAAGTGCGAAACATCCTCCTGATTCCATATTCGTCCCAAGCTCAGCAGCCATTTATTTAGCGGTGGATTTGTGCTGTTATTGAGTCTTTCCAAGTAGAAAAAATGTAACTCATTTCTCAGTGCTAGGTGATTTATATCACTGAGGCGCTGTAGGCTGTTTGCCTCTAAAACCACCTGCGTTTGTGTGTTTATGTGTGTGTGTGTTGATGTGTGTGTGTTTATGTGTGCATTTTAGTGACCCTGCTGGATACCAGGACGGTGCCAGGAGAGCTGAAATGGGCAGCCAGTCCTTCAGAGGGAGGGGTGAGTGGGAGCGCTTCTTCTTCTTCTTCTTGTTATTCTTCTTCGTCTTCCTCTTCTTCCTCTCCACAGACACATTGTTTACAACCTGTTCTCTCTCTCTCTCTCTTTTTCAAAAACACACACACTCTACTGTATCTCTCACTTAAACACACACACACACACACACAAACACAGGCACGCTCTCCTCGGTCTGGAAACTGTAAAGAAAATCATCCCACAGATTTTTGAAATGTGCTGTTGTTTCGCCGATGCCTAACAAGAAGTGCTAATATGAGATTGCTGGCGCCGTGTTTGGCACGCGGGGAGGCATTAACCAGCTTGGTGGTGGGTGTCATTTTTAAGGGAGTCTTACTACCATGCAGTTGCCAGAATGAATCCTGGAAATATCTATTTTATATCATCTTTTTGTACTTTTTTGTTGCTGGTACATCGAGATCTGCCATCTATTTGCCCTTCCTCTCTTCCTCTCCTCCTCTCTCTCTCTCTCTCTCCCTCCTGCCCAGTCTCTTTCTCTCTCTTCTTTGTTGGTTTAGGAGTTATTGGTGAACTTGACTCTTATTTCTTTAGTCACCATGCTCTCATTCTCTCACATGCTGCTTGATTGACGGGGTCCTGGTCTGCACGCACTGAGCTTTTGATTACAGGCAGCCCCCCACCACCACCACCTTCCGCATCAGCTACACACACACACACACACACACACACACACACACACACACACACACACACACACACACACAAAGCACCATCTCTGTATGGTTGGTGCAAGTGTAAAGCTTTTTTTTTTTTTTCATCCTCTGACAGCTGTGATTTCGGTCGGCTGACAAAGACTCTAAAAGAGACCAGACAAGGAGGCATCATACCCCATGACAGCCTTTCTTTTTTGTTTTTACTCATCCTGCAAAGACACACATGTATGTAGCATACAGCAACACACAAACACACACAAAGACCCGACCATGTGCTCATGCGCGGCGCTCATGCGTACAAGCTCTTCTGTCCACATACATGTACAAGAAGGAGAGTCGGATCGATAAAGGATTTTTAAGGCCAATAACACTGTTGATATTTGCGAATAATTTTTTATTTTTTTTTTAAAACTTAACCACTCACTGGAAATTAACAAAAATAGTATAATCAGTATAAAAAAAACATAAATATTAAGAGAAATTAAGAAAAGTTTAGATCAGATGTACATGAAAATTAAGCCGATGTCACTTTTTTTCCCCACATTTTCCAACATATAGCTCAGTAATCGTTCATCAATATATCTGTGATAAGCCAGCATCAGCCAATAAGATCAGCTCTGATGACATATCGATCAGGCTCAATTAGACACACACAGACCCCCCACTCCCCCAACACACACACACACACACACACACACACTCTGTCTCCCTCTCCCTCTCTTTTTCCCTCTTTCGACACGCTGCATTTAGTGTGTATACGGCTCTCACCAGAGCAGATTATTATTCAGTGGCAATAAAAAGCCAATTTGGAGTTGGGAGGCTCAGCGGTCATTTGAAGGGGTCACAGTACAAGGCAAACAGTCGGCTCTATTGAGATGGATGGTGCAGCGAAGGTTGAGCCCGTTCCACTTGTATGGAAATGCGCCTGTAAAAAAACCTTGGAGTCGCAACAAATCTGAACCACTGTCCGCGGCAGAATATTGATGCGAGAGTGAATGTTTGCCGTTGTGGCTTTCAAACGACAGGCGTGAATTAGAGGAGAGGCGCCTGAGCATCTGAAATGTATTTGATCTTGATTTTTCTGTGTTTATGAGGGCAAAGATTTCCTCAAGTGGATTGAAAACGCAGATAATTCTCTACGGTGAGCACATTCTTGTGTCTACAAGGCCTAAAGATGAGAGTTTAGAGTTAAACTTTGTGTTATGCCATCAGTTTGAGTCCATGCCAGTAAAGTGAGAAACTTCCAGAGACTTTAACCTCCTTGTATCATCATCATCACACAAAAAAGTTTTGGATAACATTATCGTCTGCAGCTGCCAACAGGGACTGTTTTTAAACCCTTCAATGTTGGTGCGTTCGAGAACTCGTCAGAAACTCTTGAGATCTGAAACTTGAGAGTCAGCAGCCTTTTCAATACGAGACGCCTCCGGGTTCACATTATCCTTTTCATAACATCTGTGTGTATTTGTTTGTGTCTCAGGTTCATTTTTTTTTCTGACATCGCTTAAAAACACTTGGCAGCTACTTTAAGATTTCAAAGTTTGCTGCATTAGAAAAAGTTTTGACCTGCTCTTTTCTTCTGAACTTCTCGACATTTTAGTCAACAAAAAGTTGATTAATGATCACCTTATTGACCTTTTCTACAAATTGATTTTCATACTGTTGGCATGAATTGAACCAGTGGATGTCTGGAGATATTTATTTTACATTTTGCAAAATGGTGGCTTCTCGTGTTAAAGGAACAGTCTGTTGGGTTTTGTGGCATCTAGCGGTGTATTTGCACCGTGTCTCGCCTTCCCCCATGGCGGTGGCTGAAAAGGCGAAAGACCCTCTTTACTGCTGGCGTTTGCTTTGTCCACTCTGGGCTACTGTAGAAACATGCTGGACTTCAGCTCCCTCAGTAGGAAACTAACAGACAGTGATTCTTAGTTTAAAGGGGCTCTGTGGAACTTGTGTGTTGAGCTGGAAACTGGTTGTTAGTTTATATTTGAGGACATTAGCGACTGTTGCTCCCTGTTAGAAGAGCAGATCGAGGCGCTGAGATAAGGAACTCGAGGATGTACATGAAGTGAAATCCTTTGGAATACTGCGGAAAATCTGAAGTCCTTTATAAAGAAACCCACAGTCCAGCAGCATTAGACAAACTGTCAAGAAGAGAAGGATGGGGAGGGTCTCGTGTTTTGCTCACATATGGCCGTGAAAAAAGTGATCAGTACATGTAATTGTCAGATAGATCCCCTTTGAGATTACACTCTAATATTATATCCCATTTATCCCAAGAGATCCAATTAAATCCTTCACACCGGACCATTGAATATGCAGAGCTTGTTAAGAGCTAAAATTATTAAATTGTAAAAAGGTGTCCTCATTGGACGCCCTCACAGGTGTGTAATGCAGTCGTGTGTGTGTGTGTGTGTTTGCAGTGGGAGGAGGTGAGCATTATGGATGAGAAGAACATCCCCATCAGAACATACCAGGTGTGCAACGTCTTAGAGCCCAATCAAAACAACTGGCTGAGGACGGACTGGATCCCTCGGTCCGGCGCTCAGCGGGTCTACGTCGAAGTCAAGTTCACCCTGAGAGACTGTAACAGCCTGCCGGGGGTCACCGGCACCTGCAAGGTACAAGGAACATCCTCATAATGTCACGGCAGAACATGATGCTCATTGTTTTATTTAGATTAGACGGCAACAAGGATTTCTCTCGACAAAAGGCACCATTTCTTTAACATGTTAACTTTGAGGATAATTACTTAATGGACAGACTGCAGCTAATGGAGCTTTATTATATATTACAGCTGCTGGTTATTCAAGCACAAACCCCCCTTTGACTCATTATCATATTAAGAGAAAAGACGAGCACTGATGATGATAAATAGACGCCTCAGTCTGACTTTTTTTTTTTTCTTCCCGTCCCTTTTGTCTTGCAGGAGACATTCAATCTGTACTACCACGAATCAAACGAAGACAGAGAGAGCTACATCAAAGAGAGCAGCTTCATTAAGGTGGACACTGTGGCAGCAGACGAGAGCTTCACCCAGGTAACACTAAACAACTGAGTCAGGCTTTGACTTCTTTATCCTTCCTCCTCCGCTCCCTTTAATTTGCTCTTGTCTTGAAAATAAAACCCCCTGCGGCACTTAGCTGTGATTTTTCCTTTTATATTTTTTATTTTTTTTACAAGCGCTTTTATCTTAGATGTCCGTTCTGCCGTCCCAGGAATGTTGGCAGCGTGCTGCTTCTTAGTCTTTACGAAAATTACTTGTGATTTTAGCGTTGTAGGCATTACAGCTTATTTTACCTTTTGCAATCAATAGAAGTCGATCTGGGCGAGAGCCAAGTGCTGAAAATGCGAAGATTAGCCATGGTTCAGTAACAACTCCCACTTTAAGTTAAACAGGCAAATTGAATTAGTAAGGGCTGACACAGTCTACTGCACATTTTCTTTAATGTAGCTTATCTGTCTTTTCCGTCCAGGTGGACGTAGGCGACCGCATCATGAAACTGAACACCGAGGTGCGAGATGTAAAAGTCACGACCCGGAAAGGTTTCTATCTGGCTTTCCAGGACGTCGGCGCCTGCATCGCTTTGGTTTCCGTCAGAGTTTTCTACAAAACCTGCCCGCTCACCGTCCGCAACCTGGCAACTTTTCCTGACACCGTCACCGGAGCCGACACGTCTTCCTTAGTGGAGGTCAGGGGCTCTTGTGTCAACCAATCAGAGGAGAGAGAGGAGCCTAAAATGTACTGCGGTGCGGATGGAGAGTGGTTGGTCCCCATTGGCGGATGTCTGTGTAGCCCAGGATATCAAGAGAAGAGCGGCACGTGTAAAGGTAAGTGACGCTGGGTGCAGCAGAGCTACTGTGTAATAATTAGCTGTTGTTTTGTTTTTGTGGCAGTCTGACTCATCTGTATTGGCCTCACACTGTAAGCTCTCTGTTCCTCTTGTGTTGCCACTTCTGAGTCCCATGTCTCTGTGAGCAACAATCACCAGCGCTCTTGTTAACACTAATTCACTCCACTGTTTTCCATCACATTCGCTAATGATGCAACGCGACAAGAGACATTTGTTTTTTGTGTGTAGTGATTAACACCTGTTTGATTGTTCTGTGGGTTGTTGTAATTATCTTTAAGGATTTTGTGTCGTGGAATTGTCGCCATCTTAAAGGGGAGAGTGCGTTATGATCCGCAGCGCCTCGACTAATTAATGTCTGTGAGTGCTTGCAGAATTATAATGAGTTGTGTCAGAAATCTCTTCTGGGTTTGAAATAAGTTGTCAGCACAAGACTATGTTACAGATTGTGATAACAACAATCCCCCTTTTTTAATGGTTAAAATTAGCTACACATTTCCAGTAGTCAAACATATTTGAAGGGAACAAGTTTTGGGATTTTTGACTCCAGAACAGCAAACTCTCAACATTCACATCCAAATAAAAAAAGCAAAATATACCTTGCTGGCCTTCCCACGTAAACTGTATGTGTGGGAAACACTGCGGTTATCTGCCAGTGATGAAACTATAGCCAATAAATTGCAATACGATTGCAATTTATGATTCAGTTCCGCAGGGATTCAGAGAGGAGGGGAAGTAGTCTACAAGTTTTAACATATTAAGAGCTATGGATTATTAAATCATCCACCTCAGCCTTTCTTACACCCAGGTTTGCATAAACTACAGGTTAAGAACTTCTTATGATTTCCAAAATGTTAAATTATTGGTTATCGTATTAGTATCCACCATAAGAGGCAATTCATTACCAGTTGTCTTGGTCTCTAGATCAATTCAAGATGTTTGGAAATCCAGTATGTATATGGAACCAGGAGATAGATTCCTGAGCACAAAGACTGGAAACAGTTCACTGACCAGCATCTCTGAAGCTCATTAATAAACCCAGTCTATCTTATTGATGCTGCACATGTTGCCTGGCAACCTCACAGTGAAGACAAGACTCCGGAGAGTTATTGCACCCGGTCAAGAGTCCGACACACTTCACAAAACCATAATCTGTCATTTTTGCACTGTGTTTTCTGTATTGATGGAACACGAAAAAAGATGTGATGTGTTGATGAGAGCGCTTTAGAGATGCCAGGAAGTGGACGAGCTAGCTGTTAGCCCCTGTTTCCAGGCTTTATGCTCAGCATCCCATAGCTGTAGTCTCATTTTTTTTCAGACAGTCATGAGAATGGTATTGATCCTCTCATCTAACTCTCTTGGAGGAAAGCAAATAAGCTTGTTTCCCAAGATGCCAAACTATTCCTGTAAAATATTCATCTGTGCTGGTTGTAGGAGATTGCAGGAACAATCATTAAATTTTTAGCAGAAGCTCTGGAAGGCATCTTGCTCGGGAGTCTGTATTTTCCGCTTCTTTTGAAAAGTAATCCCCAATAACGGCGATCACATTATATTACTGAGTGCGGATATACTGTTATGTCATGAAACTTTAATAACTTCGATCAGTTTATACTGCATCCTTAAATAAATCCAAGATGTAAACAGTTTTTTACAAGTCGTGCAGTATCAGTAGAAGCTCACAGGTCTCAGTGTGAGGTGTGCTGACATAACAACAGCCATCTGGACAAAAATGTCTCCCTATCACTTACAAATCTGGTCTGAACTTTACAGTAACGAATGGGCAAGCTGTTCACACCTCTCCCCAACATACATGTGGCGTGGATGACGTGTAATGTTTGACTGTTGTGATAGTGGGGGCTACTAAATGCGCGCGCTTGTGTGAGAAAAGCGGGGTGAAAGGGGGACAACAGACTCGGTGGAGACATTTTTACAACATGGCCTCACTCCCCCTATTCAGTCACATATGCAACAGACACACAACATGTTCATTCACGCACACACACACACACATGCACTCACACAGATGGACAGAGACCAATAGAGAAAAGGGGAGAGCGACTCACTGATCTGCTCCCTCAGTTTTATTTATGAAGCCTATCCCAGCAGGCTAATTGTATAACAAACAGACTCATAATTCAAAGAGAAGAGAAGACAGGCTGAGAGAGAAAGACAGAGAGACGGACATAAAGAGAGCGATGCAGTCGGTGCCAGTTGGCGATAAATAGTGAAAAAAAAAAGAAAGAAAAAAAAACTTGACTTTTTTTATTCTCTCGCAATAAGAAGAGCAGCGGCCAAATATCTCCGTGTGACAAATGTTCACTCAAACCTCCACCCTGCTCGCCCCGTTTGTTCTCCGTGAAAAGAGGAGGAGGTGTGTGGGGTGGTCCCTGAGGCCTGAAAGATGTTCCTCCTCAACTAGATTTAGGAGGGGACCCTTGACTCTGTTGAACCTTTAGCAGATGTGAAGTGCCATCTATCTATCTGCGGCTCTCTTTTCTGTCTCCCTCGCTCTCGCTGCCTGTCAGGCGCTGTTGGCCGGACTCAGCTGCCTCAGTGGAAATCTATCAAAGTCCCGGTGAATACCGAATGCCGCTCAGCGAAAACTCTGACCCTGCAGTATTGGATAGACGCCTTAACGCTTCTCCCATCTTAAGTTTGAAAACTCGCAAGGAGGAAGGGAGGGGGAGGTGCCGAGCGGGACGGAGGGGGAGAGATAGATTTGAGAGGAGATTTAGATGACCTGGCTCTCCTCTCGTCAGCGGACCTTCTCGATTCGCGTGCCATCATTCAGACAGTACGACACGACAAAGACAGACGGACAGAAACTGAGTGAATATACAGCAGATTGGCCAGAGACACCTGTGATTACAACTCGGGAATGCAGAAAAAAATAAAAACGTATATCTGTTCTTTACACACCAAAACTGTTGTATCGTGAAGGAATTGTTCAACATTTGGAGAATTAGCTTCTTCGCACTCTTCAAGATTTAGATTAAAACAAAGTCGCTGTCCCACACAAAACCCTCTGCTTAACAGCGACTTGTATTTCCTTCACTTGGTTTTGGTTTGTATTAAAAAATATATATATAACATGTTTAGTTTCGAGTTTTTGAGGTGCTGGTTGGCAGATTGTTTTACTATTGGACAGAGCCAGACTAACTGCATCTCCAAGTAACTCTCGGCTAGAAAGCGAGGACGAGTATTTCCCTAAATGTCAAACTGTTCCTTCATGTTCATCTACGAAATACCTAAAATTATAGCTAAATAAGTCTGAAGCTCCTCGTTGAAAAAACAAAAAAAAATTGTTTCAGTCATTTTTCCAGCAGAAAGGTAAAAAGTTTGCCGGTTCCATCCTCTAAAATGTGAAGATTTGCTGCTTTTCTTTATCATTTATGACAAAGTAGAGTAAACGAAGAGTCTTTGGGTTTGAGTTGGTTTGGATCCGATTAGGTTCAGGCTAACTGTGATGAGTAGACGGAATGTGATTAATCTGGAAAATGATCAGCAGATTGATCAATAATGAAAATGATTGTTATTCGCAGCCCTAATAGAAAGTCTAAGTCTGTCTAACTACCAAATGATATACCATTCCCTGCATCACTGAGAACCTTCACAGACTACCAGAAGCTGCATATCAGAAATTTGGCTTTTTAAAGATAACATTTTAATTAAATATGTTTTAATAGTTTTACTTTTCGAAAGGGCGAAAAGCCCTCTCGACATGCTCGGTTTGCTTCTGTGTTAATATTTTAACTGTCTGCCTCACACTGTTGCTTCTCTAATGCACTTCAGCATTCCCAAAAGCTCCTGTTGAATTGAACTTAAACAAGAGTAGACTTAGCTAAAGCGGTGAAATGTGAAAAGTTCATTCTCAGTCTTGACACAGAGTAATGAGCATGGAGAGGATGAGAGGAGAAGCTCTGGAGAGGAAGAAGGGATTAGATGTTGAATGGGCCGAGAGGGGGATTGAAAGAAGGCCACTGACAGCAGAAGGCATCAATACAGAGCTGCCCCTCCCCCCGCTGGGGGTCCGTCACCGGGAGCAAAGGGGACGAGTAGAGAAACACAAGAGAGAGGGAACTCCCCCTCTTTTCTAAACCCCTGGTTAAGACCGAGGTCATGACTGAGCCCGATGAAGACGTCAAAAACTCTGACTGACAGCCGCACACACGCACACACACACCGACACGGAGAGTAGCTGCGGAGTGCAGGGTCATGACCGAGGTAGATGGAGACGTCAAAAGTTTGACAGCTGCGATCCGTCTGGGAGGATCGGAAACGAGGGAAGAGAGACAACAGAGAGAATTCGAAATGCGAGCGGACAGAGAGGCGTAATGAAAGCGGAGCCTTCTGCTTTTTGTTTCACTCTTCTCTCCGCTGGCCTCCTTTCTCTCTGTCGTCTGATTCTGCCTCGATTCTACTCACTGCCTGGGAGGGTTGGAATGTTTCTGTGTGTGTGTGTGTGTGTGTGTGTGTGTGTGTGTGTGTCCAGAGAGATTTCATGCCTGTGCTTCTCTCCAGCGCACCTGCAGTGTCTCGTCAACAGCAGAAAGCGTTTTTGGACGAGAGTGATGAAAAGACTGAGGAGAGAGAGAAAGACAGCCAGAGTGAAAGAGAGATGACAGAAAGAAAGAGTGAGCGGATGATAGAAAAGAGTGCGTAATCGCTGCATTCAGTCCCTCTAATTATTGCATCGCGTTTTCTGGACTCTGGACATGTTGGACTGCTGATTTAGTGTGTGCCTGCGTATATGTGTGTGTGCACCGTATCTCTGATTTTCTGCCTGACAAAGCTCTCCCTCCCATATACTCGCAGTTTGGAGGTCTGCCCGGGAATGCCTAGAGAAGAGTGTGGTGGGGCAAACAGAGAGGGAGGAGAAGTGTTTGTGTGTGTGTGTGTGTGTGTGTGTGTGTGTGTGTGTGTGTGTGTGTGTGTGTGTGTGTGTGTGTGTGTGTGTGTGTGTGTGTGTGAGCACGTATGGCAGGTGACAAAGCCTGCAAAGGAATGGCACAAGTGATTGTGTGAAGCACGCCAAACTCAGGTGGGGGGAATGGTTTGCATTCCACCATCACAATCAAAGAGTGTGTTATTTTCTGATTATACGTGTGTGTGTCCATCGTGTGTGTGTGTGTGTGTGTGTGTGTGTGTGTGCTATTGTCTCCGTCTCCCAGGTTGTTCTTAATGTAGCTGAGGTTTGCCAGCTCCACCAGTCCGTCTGTAGCTCCCTGGCATCGGAACAAGCTCCCGCTCTCCCTCTCCGGCTCTCCGTCTTGCTCTCATTATCCCTCCTTTCTCTTCCCTAACTCTTCTCCCTGATCCACGGTCAGGGGTACTGGGTGGGGGGTGCTGCTGCTGCTGCTGCTGCTGCTGGTGGCAGGGGGTTCGGGGGTGGGGGGGGGGCGGGGGGGTGTTGATCTGAGTGCGATGGGGAGGAGGGTTATTGTTGTAGGGCCCCTTTCACATGCTAATGTCCGGGCAGGCGCACACACAAACACGAATCCACACACATTTTCTCTTTAAAGCACCACTTTTTTTGTGTGCGAGTATTTAAATGTAGACAAACGTAAAGCCGCGGCTTCCACTGAGCACATTCCTACAGTTTTTAAATGCAAAATGATGCGAGGATCCGGTGCCGCTGCAAGAAATGAGATGAATTAGATAGCAAGCTCTGCAGGAATGTGAGTTTTTCCCTTTTGGATGAAGACATACAGTAGGGAAGAGATAAGGATCGCATCTTATCTCCTGCCGGTGTGTTGATTTTAATTAACAGGGCACGACCCCTGAGATTAATAGTGTCCCGCCCTCTCGCGTGACAGTCTATCAATCCGTCCATCCATCCGTCAATCCGTGCCTCCCTCCCCTCCATCCATCACAGAGACAGGTGTCAGACTGGAGCGGTCGGGGGTACTTCCTCCGTCCACACCCCTCCGCTGGGCAGGAACAAGGGATGATGACAGATAACACGGGGTCAAAGAGAACACACACACACAGCCCCACACACACATACAGTGCGCCGACGAGGCTCTTAGTTGGATTCGCGGTGAGCTGCATTTGCATATTAGGCAGCAGAAGAATGCATATGCAAATGCCGACAATGCTGATAGTAATCAAAGGGCACCTTTCCCTCCGCTTCTTCTTCTCCCTCCTCTTCCCTCGCTCCCTTTTTTGTCTCTCTTCACCTCTTTATCTCTCTTTATCGCTGCTTGTCTGTTTCTCTCTCTCTCTCTCTCTCTCTCTCTCTTTCTGGCCCAGTCTCCCCGTCCTTTACAATCTCGTCACTTTCTCCCACTTGTCTCAAACAGCTGATTGCGGTCTATTCACTCCCGCCGCTAAATGTGAGCGTGCTCATAAGCGACATATCTAAACAATCTCTCGCCTTATCTTATCAGCGCCGTGTGTACGTTAGCGTCGCCTTTTCAGGTTACCGGTCGGGCTCAGGCTCTGCGCGGGCCCTCGGTAGCGCAGGGTTAATGTCGGGTTAATGACACCCTCATGAGCTCTTATTCCAGGTCAGCAGCGCTCACCCCCTCCTGTCGGGTCCGCCGCTAAAAAAGACACAAAAGACTTACAGACAACAGAGAGAATAGAGACATGAGAGGGCACTGAAGGAAGTTTATGGCTTCAGATACTGGCTCCTTTTCTTTCTCTCCCGCCTCTGTGTTGGAGACAAGGATAGAGGATTTGGTGGGACAGAGACAAAGGCCTGTGTTACCCCCTGGCAGAGCCTTGTTCAGCCCTATAATCAAGTCCTTAGCAGGTCAAATACTTTCTATCTTCCTCCCTCTAATTCCCTCTCTTTCCCATCTATGGCTTACGTTGATGATTAAAAACAAAGGAATGTGCGCCACAGCAGGCGAGATAATACTCTATTTTATCTCGGATTTGATGATATCGGCTGACACATTACGATGAGTCATTCACGAGATGAAAGCCAACCTCATCAGCTGTAAATGTGTTTATGGATTTACAGATTTTCCAGAATGCGCAGTTTTGAGCTTTGTTTGTATCGATGGTGAGCTATAAATGATGCTCCGAAACTCGCCGGCAGGTCGGACGCTTGGAGAGGAGAAGGATGTACGGAGCTGCAGCAGCGAGAGAGTTATCAGAGACACAGAGCCTGATAAGTAGAGGTCGAGGAGGAAGTGAGCAGGGAGCGAATGAGGGAGGTTGTGAAAAATGTGAAAGGGAGGGCAAATGAGTGTGTGAAAGAGCAACTCTACGGAGGCTCACGCAGATGGGGCAGGATGGTCGGTGTGAGTAGATTACAGAGGAAGACTTCCTCCCTCTCATCTACTGATGAGAGTGTCATAAAGCACCATGACACACTCGAACACACACACACACACACACACATCATTCCCACATTCCTACCCGCTCCCACTAGGATGTCTTCATCTCCCTTGGAAATTTGAAGGGGTTGGAAAAAAGGGAGGGGGGGGGGGAGAACCGGGAAGAGATGGTGGGATTGAGGAAGGAGAATGAATAGGGTGTGATGATGAAAAAGAAGGTGTTGAAAAAATGATTGCCACTAGAAACAAACGGAGGGTTTCCTCCTGAAATTAAAGGGAGGGGGGAAAAAAAAATGGCAGTAACCAGCCACGCTTTGCCATCTCTTTTGCTTCACCAGTGGATGTCAAGCAGTATAATTATGCACTCATTTATTGTATTGTTACTCTGTCAATGCTTGAATTCCTTGGTATACAGAGAGAAGATTTCTCTCCCTTCACTCCCCCTCTGTCTCTCTCTCACCCTCTCTCGCTCTCTGTTTCTCCTCTTTCATATATTTAAATGTCAATTATATTTGTGTGGGCTGCCGACACTGTGGAGTTTTGATGTATTCAGTTCTGGTGTTTCTGGTTTTCTCTCTGTGTGTGTGTGTGTGTGTGTGTGTGTGTGTGTGTGTGTGTTTGTGAGTGGGAGCTCATCACTAAGTGTTCTGTTAGGTGTTTCTTTTCTTTGCTCATCAAAATCAAAGATAAAAGAAGTCAGAGTGGCCCTCCCCCTCACGCTGGATCTATTTCTCCCTGTGGATGCATCTTTACAGTTGTTTATCTTCTGGACTGAAACGCAGCCTGTGCGTTGATTAACTTGTTGTCCGGGTCATCTGAGCCGTCAATACAGAGGACAACAGAGAGTGTATCGGGGGTCAGAGGTCAGCTGGCCTCGAGTCAATGCTGACCGCCCAGCTCGCAACCCACTTACACTGCTTTAAACTCACTAGTAACAAGTTATCTTGAGTTTGTTCTTCTAAAATATTTCAGTATTTTGAACCAGCGTTTTATCAGCAGGTGCAACATGACACTGGAAACCTGAACCGTCACCTGTGTGATCGTGCTCTTTAGAGCTGCAACTAACGATTTATTTTCACATTTTTGACTAATCCACTGATTATTATCTTGCCTAATGGATTATCACAATTCCCCTGAGCCCATGTTGATGTATTCAAATGGCTTATTCTGTGCAACCAACAGAAAACCAGAGACATTCAGTGAGGTACTAAAATTAACTATACTTCCTTCTATGGCTACAAAAATTGTAGTATTGGTGGGGCTCTATTTGCAACCACAGATGAAGAAGAAAACCAGAAAATATTTACATTTTATAAACTGAAACTAAAGATTTTTGGCATTTTCACTATAGAAAGTACTTGAGCAATGAGTCATTTAGCTTAAGGGGTTCTCACTGATTTTCTCTCACACGGTAATGAGCATAACAAGTATAGTATAACCTATATAACCTAGTATAACCAAGTATAACCTTCACCTGCTCATCAAAATATTACTCATTAGCACCAGTAGCTTGCTTAAACAAGCACTGTGAAGAAGTGCTTTTTAGTTTGTAGCATACACTTTGTGTCAGCGTGACCGGTCTTTATTGACATTTTTCTGATGCTGGCGTACCTGACTAAGCATTGTTCTTTATTGGAATTTTATTTATTGGACCTTGTCCTCCTCCTTTGTCCCTGCTCCTCCGCAGCCTGCTCTGCCGGTTTTTACAAGGCCAGGTCCTCAGAGGCAGGATGCTCCAAGTGTCCTCCGCACAGCCACTCGCTCAGAGACGGGGCGACTGTCTGCGACTGCCACTCCGGATTCTTCCGTGCTGACAGCGACCCTCCCTCCATGGCCTGTACCCGTAAGACCACGCACACACACACACACACACACACACACACACACACACACACACACACACACACACACACACACACACACACACACACACACACACTAGTAAGACAATACCTAAGTGAACACAGACCATATTTGTGTGCATTGCTTGCGAATAAAAGCAAAAAAGCACACTTATTGTCTCCCTACCTCTCTATCTCTAACAAACAGAAGGAGACACAAACTTGTCTGAATGCCACCCCTGTTTCATGATCCCATTACTTATGACTAAGCCACCATCTACATCCTGTCTGGGAGTGATAACTAAAGACATTGAGAAGTGAATAAATGTCCTCTCTCTCCCTCTCTCTCTCTGAGTAGGTTCTGTGTGACAGACTTCGAGACCTCGGTCTGTGTGTCATAAACTTAATTATGCCTATATACAGCACATGGTTTCCTTGGCCTGGGAAAAATGAAAACACGCGCGCACAGACACACACACACACACACACATTCACACACACTTTGTCAGACACGCGCACACAAAAAAGAAATACCGCAGAAGAAAACATCCAGCCCATCAAAAACATCTCTGAACAGTATGGTTTTCAGTCTGATGCCAGATGTCTACATTTCAGCTCGTGCCAGCCGTTCAAAGCAACCCCCTCCCCCACACAGCCCGTATGCTTCCACTTCCATTATGTGCTGTATATAATGTAAGCTTGGTTATCCCTGTCTGTTCCCCAGAGCCGCCGTCAGCTCCGCAGCAGCTCATCTCTGTGGTGAACGAAACCTCGGTGGTCTTGGAGTGGTCCCCCCCTCGTCGCCTGGGAGGACGAAGCGACACCAGCTACAGTCTGGAGTGTCTCATTTGTCAAACAGGGAGCCACAGTCAGACAGGAGGCAAAGCCCCCCCTAGGAATCGCAGCATCTCCACGCCTGAGGCTCAGCACAGTGGTCTTGGGATGCAGTCAGACCAGGGGATTGTGGGATCTGAAGTCCAATCAGGGAGAGGAGTCTTCCAGGGCAGACCAGCACCAGGAGATTACCCGAGACTCAGCTCCAGCTCCAGCTCTCAGCTCTGCCTGCCCTGTGGCTCTGACGTGCTCTTCTCTCCAGGCCAGACGGGCCTGAAGACCACCAGGGTGGTGGTGAGCGAGCTCCGGGCCCACACACACTACACCTTCATCGTGCACGCACGCAACGGGGTCTCCCAGGCCAGCGGTGCAGCGGGGTCGGCCCAGAGTGTGTCCGTCACTGTCACCACCAACCAAGCCGGTGAGAAGACACGTCTGCGTGTGATGAATGTGCTTCACAGTGGCAGCAACACGAAATGCGCTTATAGATGTTGTCAGTAAGTGGGTCAGCACAATGCAAACTGCTGTTCACTGCACGTGGGCCCACAGGGGAGCAAGGCCCCATGGGTAATGTTCAGAACCATGGAAGCATGATACAGAATGAACCAGCTCTGCATGAATCTCCACACTCCATACGCTGAAGCTTGTACAGGCCTTCAACCCTTCAGAGCTGGAAAACGGCTGTCTGTGAAGTACTTTTGCTTTCAGAATAATACATATTCTTCGCCACAGTGCTCTCCGTATATATTTGATATATATGTTCTTAAAGGGGCATTGTGTAGAAATTCAAACACAGAATTTTAATATTTACAATATTAATGAGGTAATGATACAAACTCAGAATTATATATTTTTTTCGTGTGTGAATAAACAAGCTGTTGTCAGAGGAAAATAAGGTCCCAGAACACTGTTTGAAGCGAGAAAGGTGGCAGGGTCCGCCACATATAAACAAAGTAAAACAGTATGAACCTGTGTTGTCCTTTAAGGTCAGTTTGTTTATTCAGCTTATTCAGTCATGGAAACAAACAGAGCGCGCCTTAAAGATGCTTTCAGATAATCCAGTTGAGCCATTTGTTTGTTTTTGAGAGATATTTTCAGAGAATCGTTAAAATTTGATGAAGATAAATTGACTAAATTCGATTTGAAAACCAGCTCTGCATTTAAAGAGACCTGTGATACGTTTGCATTACATCTGACGTGCAGTTAAAATTGATTAGCACAGCTTCTCTGGAGCATAAACGAGACGACCAGATTACTGTATAATACTTTGCAACAAGACTGTATGTTGGAAACACGCTCCAGATGTGACGTTTAAGTGATGCTACAGCAGAGTTTAATAGAAGAAAACTGAAGTTGATCAGTTATGCAAGGGCTCATCCATCATGGAGCAGGCAGAGACATCAGTCCCTCCACTAACAACGGCGTCAACACAATGAAACGCAGCTACACGACATTTTTCTTGCTTTCTCTCAACTATCACTGTCATAGCTGCCATAGTTATTACTCTGTCCTCCTACACCTAACGACAGCTGAATTAATTATAGGGGTGTGTTCAAGAGGATGTCAGAAAGCATTGTGGGGAAATGTAAATCACTTTCTTAAATACAAATGGACCGAGCTGGCTGAGGGGAAAGCAGCAGCGACGTAGTAAATTACAACACTACACGGAGAAATTGTCGACACATAACAGCGCGAGTGTATGGAAGGGTGGGGTTTTCCTCGTGTCAGCTTTTTGACCACGGAAGTGTTTGAAAAATCACCCAGATTTTATGGCGTGTTTCATTTTAGCTGTGAAGGTGTCAGCTGGTGTGTGGCGCTCCTCACACATGCTCCCCATTAGTTTTTCGGCGCTTGCTTTTCATTTTTTTTCCCTTCTCCGCACGCTGTTACATCTCAACTGTCGTTGCTTTAAGTCTTTGCTGTGGCATTTAGGAAACGGCACACCTGCTTAGTTCCGGGTGCCCCGGGGAAATAAGTTCGCCGTGTGTGCACAGCATGAGAGCTGTCTGGAATGTGTCAGGTCCAGCCTGCACCACCATATGGCCCTATATCATATTATGAACAGCCACAAAGGAGGACAAATGCTATAAAGGGCTGGGAAAAGTAGGGATGTAAGAGGAGAGAGAGCGGAGAATGAGGCGTGTCTCTGTGGAGCAGGAAGGAATGAGATGTAGGTCAGTTCTCAGGTGCACTGGGTCAATGGGATTGTTGACAAACACGCAGCATAGATACCTTTTAAGTTGTGTGCAGGGCTGGAAAACTAATATACTGTAGATGGTATCTTATTTGCAGCATCAGAGAATACGCAAAGTTTTGCTATTGTCACTGAATTATCTCTCCCCATCTCTCCTCTCAGCTCCCTCTCCGGTGTCGTACATCCAAGCCACTGATGTCACCAGGCACAGTCTGTCGTTGGCGTGGCAACAGCCGGATCGACCCAATGGGGTCATCCTGGAATACGAGGTCAAGTTCTATGAAAAGGTGAGCCGCCTGCAGGTTAATGCAGCTCAGGATGCCGTGTGGAATGTCAATAAATTGGCATGCTGTTTGTGTTTCACTGATGGCGGAGATGGATTTGCAGTCAGGCTCTGAAACGCGGCCTCTCTTTTTGTCCCGTCTAATCAGGATCAGAGAGAGCGGTCCTACCGCATAATGAGGACCTTCTCTCGGAGCGTCGATGTCACGGGTCTCAACCCCCTCACTGTGTACGTGTTCCATGTGCGTGCTCGCACGGCGGCCGGATACGGAGAGTTCAGCACCCCTTTCGAGTTCTCCACCAATTCAGGTATTGTGACGATAACCTTCGGCGGGTTTTCGACGATGTGTTGAAGTTTTATGATGCCGTTCACAACTTTTGTTGATCGCCGACTTTTGTGTCCTTCCCTGATAGATCCCTTCCCTCTGATTGGAGAAGGAGTAAACTCAGCCTTCCTGCTGCTGTCTGTCAGCGGGGTTGGAATTTTACTGCTGATATCTGCAGCTGTTTTCATCATTAGCCGCAGGTACACACACACACACACACACACACACATATAAGCATCCATACAGGCAGGCACACCTATAGGCTTGTTAGGTTGGCCAGAAGTTTCCTGTCAGCACATCACTGACGTCAGTGTGTGTGCTGCCTTCTACCTTAACTACTGCTTTTTGAACTACCCCAGTCCACACAAACAACACACACACACACACACCTCCCCTGCTATTGTGTGGATAAATAATGTGTGTGTGTTACCTGGAGCTTTTAAAGGGGATTAGAGTGGAGACAGTGATAATCCCTTTGTCCCTGACTTGTCATTACTGTCTCTTCAGCGGCACAGCTTGTGTGTCAGCTTCCGCCGGCGCGTGCACACACACACACACACACACACACACAGGCACAAGCACGTGCGAGTGCCCACATTCACACACACCTGCTCACACACAAAGGTGTTTTTGACAGTTTCTTTGTTTAATGGAAAACACCTTTTATCTTTCTCTACCTGAGGCATCGCCCCTCCTCCCTCTCTCCCTTAAACGCTTTCATCTGCTCGCTCTGTCTTTCCTGCAGCCGCTCTGTTCTCATTGTCATCGCCTTCCATTGCGGCAAAATCCTGAAAAACCCCAATGAATGCGCGGCGCTACTGGGAGGAAAAATAAACACATTTTAAAAACAATGTGACGCGTATACCCCTTTGTCTGCTCTCTTAACTGTAGAAAGAAAATCTCAACAAAAAACACGTGAGAAGTGAAAAGAAGCGCTCTCTGACAGGCCGCCGTGTCTCTGTCTTAAATGTCCATCATTTCTTTTGTGCCATCAGGAGGAGTAAATACAGTAAAACAAAGCAGGACTCAGAGGAGGAGAAACATCTTAACCCAGGTACTGCACACACACACACACACACACAGACACACACCACACACACACACAGATTTACTGTACTGTTCCAAAAAAGAGCTGAGAGACAGATGGATGCTCAGTTCTCTTCTCTTCAGTCCACCTGCACACATCATACACACATACTGCCAAAGACATTTACATAACATATGCAGCAGTTACACAACTCATACTTCTCACCCTCCTCTGCATCCCTCCCTCTCCTCCCTCGTTTCCTGGCCTCTCCTCCTCCTCCTCTTCCTCCTCCTCCATTGGCAGGAGTCAAAATCTACGTGGACCCGTTCACCTACGAAGACCCCGATCAGGCCATCCACGAGTTCGCCAAGGAGATTGATGTTAGCAGTATTCACATTGAGAGAGTTATTGGCATGGGTAAGCTTGGCATTAATGCTCTCACACACACACACACACAAACACACACACACACACTTACCCACACACACATGCTTAGTTGGCGCTGACGCTGCTGTTTTGCTCGATGTGTGTAGGAGAGTTTGGGGAGGTGTGCAGTGGTCGGCTGCGCGCTCAGGGAAAGAGGGAGATCTACGTGGCCATCAAGAGTCTGAAGGCGGGTTACTCTGACAAGCAGAGGCGGGACTTCCTGTCCGAGGCCTCCATCATGGGACAGTTCGACCATCCGAACATCATCAGGCTGGAGGGCGTCGTCACAAGATGTGAGTTGTGGATAAAATCTGAAAGCTGTCAGTCAAAGTGTTTGGGTCCTTTGCACGTTCACATTAAGCCTCGTATCTCTACCTGTGTAGGTAAGCCGTTGATGATCATCACAGAATACATGGAGAACGGATCCCTGGATGCTTTCCTTCGGGTACATGTGTTTTATTTTCTTATTCAAAATGAGAAAAACATACATCTAGTTTTGATTAGCGGTAAAATGACGTATAAAACGCTCTTACGCCACGTTAACCTGCTCCTCTCCAACATTTCAGAAACACGACGGCCAGTTCACAGTCATCCAGCTGGTCGGCATGCTGCGCGGCGTCGCCTCGGGTATGAAGTACCTGTCAGACATGAGCTACGTTCACAGAGACCTGGCAGCGCGAAACATCCTGGTCAACAGCAACCTGGTGTGTAAGGTGTCCGACTTTGGCCTGAGTCGGGTTCTGGAGGACGACCCAGAAGCTGCCTACACTACGAGGGTAAGACACACACTCACAGAAGTAATTTATACACTCGCACTCACTCATGATGTGAAAACACAATCTGCTGTTTGCTTCTCTCCTGATTCCAAATTCATTATTGCTCATTACTTTAATTAAACATCCACAGCCTGTTGGAAAAAATACATTTATAGACTTTTCACAGGCTTCAATCAAAGAGTAAAACTTTTTTCGAACAAAAAAAAAAAAAGCAAACAGTTTCTCCCTTCAGATGAAGCAATCAGACATCTTTCATTTCTCCTGTTTTAGGAGGCCACCGGGACGTATCTTTCCCCCGGAGGGAAGATCCCCATCAGATGGACGGCTCCAGAGGCCATATCCTACAGGAAGTTCACCACGGCCAGCGACGTGTGGAGTTACGGCATCGTCATGTGGGAGGTGGTGTCGTACGGAGAGAGACCCTACTGGGACATGAACAACCAGGACGTGAGTCATTTCTGTTTCATCTCACCTGTGAGTCGCCTCAGAGACAAAAGCTCATTTCTGAAACCCTTTGCATATTTAAAGTAAATGTCAAATCAAAATACTGGATCACCTTCATTATTATTATGTAATGCTGTCAAGGTATGAATGATTTAGATCCAGAATATGGATGACTCTGCCAAGAGCTCTGCACGGGCTGTTTTCTGTAAACCTCCTGTTTAACCATGTGATCTTAAAGTAAACACAAAGTTGACCCAAACTGTTTTCCATTGCTTTGTGTTTTGGAGGTACATGGAGGCATGTCAAAGAAGGAAGCAGCTCTTTAAGATCTAATGAATGTTTACGCTTTGAGTAATAACTTGAAGATTCACCTTCACTTTCTTTTCCAAATAAGTGGTTTATATGATAAAGTCAGCACCAAGCGGGGATTTGCTTAAAAGCTGTGATTACTCATGTCGACGCCCCGAAGCACCAGCAGCGTTCTTTGTACTCTAACATGCTAAAACTTCTTCTCCTTATTCTCCATCTGTCAGATTTTAGCCGTGTTGGCAACTAAAATATTTTCATAACTCACGAGAAGATGGCAAAAAATATTTACACTCAAGCTTCTTGTCAAGTTCTCTCTGCAAACAAATGTTAATCCATCAACATCTGTGTGCTGGGAGAAATTCACGTTAAACTTTAGCTTCCAGCTTAAATTGACCTCATTTAATAGACAGATAACAGTAAAAGGCGACACTTCTTCTGAGTGTTTTTAAGACGGGCTGGAAAATAAACCGTCCTCTGTGTGACGCTGTGAATCCTGACCTGCTGTCTTTGACCTCTGCGCCATTCAAAATAAATGTAAATTTAAATCATCTGCAGAAAGGGCACTAAGCCAAGACTTTGTTCAGCAGTCAGAGGAGGTTTTATTGAAGTAAATATTTAGACTTCATTAAAAAAAAAAAAAGACAAGAAATTGCAGCTTAGTGTTATCCCTCTGCCAAGCACGCACTATATATAAATTAAGGGCCACTTTAGTTGTTCTGAACAGTTTTCGAGATCTGAGACAAAAATCCTATTTCAGAGCAAATTTGCAATCGCTCTGCTATCAAAGCTCGTTAAGTCTGAGTGGGTCAAGGAGCCGTGCTGGCATATGGATATTTTCAAACATGATTGATTTCATCTGCAGCTCTGATGTAGTCTGAGAAAACTTTCCTGAGGCGCCGATCTCCGGGCACTTTATCCATCTTATTTACTTTCTCTTCTTTTTCGGAGCAAGTAAGTTCACGCCGAGATGCTTTTTTTTAGAATCGCTGTGATCAACCTGACCGATTCTCACAAATATAATCAAATCATCTTTAAAACTCATAGTTTAGTGTATCTACTGGACCATGACTAAATTCCATAGTACATGCTAAGGCAGGGTTTGAGTTTGCAGTATTTTCATGTCAGAAACAGTGACTGATTTGTCCAAATGTTGCAGCAGAGGCTCTGACGCACAGCTCACCAAGAAGCCTCTTGGATGAGAGGTGAAACGTCTTCAAGAAATTGAAACAAGTCCAGCTGCCTACGATACAGCACTTAGAATAACATGGCCTGGACGACTGAGAATCTTCACCAGCACGTCAATAAATGAATGTTTTTTTTCTTCAGTGTCAGAGTTTTCCAGTGAAAAACACGAAAACATACACTGCTAACAGCTAACTTAGCATGTTTTAATGGTGCTAATTTACCAAACTGTCAACAAGTACAGGCTAAAAATGGGTCTTAAGTTATAGCCGATAGCGAGTTTACAACTAACTGACTGTGATGATATTATATGTCTTTACACCCAAAGAATCTGTAAAATCTTTACAACCTGCAAACTCATACTGTAGTTTCAAAACTGGGACTGCGATTATCCCCCAAACAGAGGTGAGACAAAGAATAATAACAGCAGTTACAAAAACCATGAATATTAACTATTTTCATGTTGAAATATAATATTCCTGTCTGACACTATGGCTCTGTTGTGTCTGAGTGGGGGGGCGCACAGTGTCAGACTTTGAAAGCCCCTGACGAACAGTATTGTCCCACAGAATAATGCACAAAGGAAATGGAGGAGCCGCTCACAGCTGCAAAAAATTGAAATAAATTGCAGATGGTGGCGAGACAGCTCTGGAAAGATCTCGGAAAACAACAAAAAAGTAATAAATCTTCGGCAAAAAGGTTTTTCTTCCTTTTTTGTGAAATTTAATTGGCAGTGGCGCTTGAAAGCGGCGGCTTGATTGATGTCTGCTGGCACACGCATTTCATCATTTCCTGTACAGAACTGTAATGGACATTGATTTATTTTATTCGAGCTGCAAGAAAAACTGTGGCATTAAGTACACTAGAATACTAATAGCGTACTGTATGGAAATGGGGGCAAACACTAATATCGCTGCGCAATTGTCTATTTTTTTCTTGGGTTATACTGTTTGGTTCGTTATTAGTGACACGTCTGAGTGCTTAACAAAGGAAACTGGACTTGCTTTAGGTTCAGGAAGACATTTCACTTCTCATCTTAAAGGCTTCTTCGCTTCTTACAGACTGGTGGGGAGTCCCCAGCAATTTATTCTTTGCCATCGACCCCACAGAGTCGTTAATGACCCCATCGAGAATAAATTGCCAGGGACTCCCCACCAGTCTGTAAGAACTGATACGGCTTTCTCACAGGCGTCGCTGAAGCATTTTCTACCTGGATCCAGGTCTTTGGATCTAGCCTGGTGATAAAATCAATCCTCCACCTCTGTCCCTCCTTCAGGTGATTAAAGCCATCGAAGAGGGCTACCGTCTCCCTGCTCCCATGGACTGTCCTGTGGTGCTGCACCAGCTAATGTTGGACTGCTGGGAGAGAGACCGAGCAGAGAGACCCACCTTCAGCCAGATACTCAACATGCTGGATAAACTCATTCGTAACCCGGGGACTCTGCGCCGCACAGGAGGGGAGAGGTACATGCAAATACAGGAACAGTGCTTCAGAATCACAGACTAATGCATGAATATCATTTTAATAAAGCCGAACATTCATACAGTGCTCACACCCACACCTACATTCTCCCAGCCAGATTATTAAGCCTCCATTGCACAGTTTCCCTTTAATTATGATTTCACACTCCAGTTTTACCACCAACCTGCCTCCTCTCACCGTCTCTCGTGTTTTTTTTTTTTTTCCACAGACCCACAGCCACCATGCTGGAGTCAGGGGTCGCATCAGAGGTGTGTGTGTCGGTCGTACCGGAGGTGTGTGTGCCCGAGTGGTCGGTGTGTGTGTGGCTGCAGTCCATCGGGCTGGAGAGGTACAGAGACACTCTGGCGGCAGCAGGATACACCGGCCTCGACAGCCTCCTGGCTCTCACACACCAGTAAGTGCACCTACGTGTGAAAATGGCTGAAAGTGAGAGTCACTTTCACTCATCACATTTATTAGTGCAAAAAAAAAAGCTGCACAAACAGAATCGTGTCTCTGCTGTGGTGGAGAAAAGATCCAAACACAGACTGTATTTTGTGGTGTTACAGTCACAAAAACATAATTATTTGGAGAGGGAGAGATAAACCGTGTTTCCATAAAACGTCTGAATCTGACACCCTTCTTGGATTTAGTATGCTTAAATGTCTTGCAATAAGTTTTTAACTCGTTATGAAAGAGCCTCAGTTTAAGATGAATGCCACTATATGACTGTATATAAGCAAATAACACAAAACAAGAAGAGTTACTTCAGTCAAATAGCATTGAATAATGTTGCCACAACAAAAGCTCGTGCCAGAAGATGAAGATCGCGGTGGTGTTACACTGCTTTTGTCCACAGGGGGCGCCGGAATCAGCAGAAAATAAAAGTTCCCTGTCGCAGCTTTAAAACAAACCGGTTCATGCGAAGAACGAGCGAATGAAACACGGCGTCTGCTTACCTTCTCACCTCTGCATACCTGACTAATTGCGGCGTGTGAAAGGAGGATTTAGACTGTGATCCAATAAGCACACTGAAACTCTTACAAGATGTCAGTTTATGCCTTGGAGCACTTGCACTATGTAATTACACAAACATGTTGGTGTGCTCTAATCGCCCCATTTAAGTGAGTAACGTCAGCTGGTTTTCTCAGTGAAATGCTCCTTTAATTACAGGATAAATCTAGTGTTTGTTTCATCTTTGTGCAATTCTTCTCGAGACCCCAAAAACCAGCGACGAGTTTACCCGACTGAATGGTTTTGTCTGATGTAGTCACGGAGCTCTTTTGTCTTCCGCAATCTGTTAAAGACACATTAAAGAATCGCACCGACGCACGAGCGGCGTATCACTTAATTGCAACGAACACGGTCCCTGCTGCACGTTGGTGTCGCTGAGCCATGCTCGGGGATGTGGTTTTTCTTGTTGCCTTGCTTTTGCTCTTTTAAGTGTTTTTAATAGCTCTGAATGACAGAGGAGCTCCGTGGCACAAAGGCACAAACTATAACAGGCTCCGGCTGCACAGACAGCTTGATAACAATGGTTATAGCTCGACTGGTAGACCCAGTTGGCTATTAATTGTCAGACTGGTGGCTAAATGTGGCCTTGAGCCTCCAAATAGCTATTTGTCTTGGGGATTAGAGTCTCTTTGGGTGAAAATGTCTGCCAGTTTTTTTCCTGAAATTGGTGCCGATAAAGAGAATAATCCCCGTCCAGATTCAAGCTTTGAATACATGTTGTTTTTCTCCGTGTGTGTGAACATGCGTGTTTGTGTCTGCACCCACAGGGAGATGGACAGACTTGGAATAATCACACCGTCACACCAGGACATACTAATTGCCAGTGCGCAGCAAGAAATGTTGTCTCAAATGCAGCACATGCAACACACAATGGTTCCAGTCTGAGCCGGAGGACGGATACAAACCCAGAAGAATTTTTTTCATTTACCTCATCCATGCACTTTAGAGGGACCCTGTCACCGGTGGGAGTACGACGAGCGGAGGGAAGTAAAAGTACGGAGCGAAGGGAGGAGAAAAGCAGCACTTTTTGTGAACTTCCATACTGTGGAGTTTTCTGAAAAAACCCCCCCTGATGCGGACGTGGCCGCAGATAGCATGAAGCTACGGCGAGCTCAGACTGAAGCCTCATCCTCTTACCCCGTTCTACTTCTCATTATTTTATTATATGTTTCGTGAAGGCTGACATGTTAAGGCTGTGCATAAGCAGAATGGCTTTCAACTTTTCCTCTTTTTTTTTTTTTTTTATTTTTGGCTGCTTCGGGCTTGACTTGAACAAAATATGTTTTGCTCGTGTGTGTTTGTGTGTGTGTGTGCGTTACGTGACTGAACGTGGAGTCTCCTGTCAAGACGTCAGCTATCTTTGATTATTCTGAATATGCAACGTTACAGAGAGAACGAGTGAGAGAGTGAGTGTGTGTGTGTGTGTGTGTGTGCGACGAGCCGGACAGAATGTATCATTACGAGCTCTTACCTGTTTCACACTAACAAACTGTATGATTTGCTGTTTTTTTATTTTTATTATTGTTCTTTTTTTGTTTTCTAATTGTGCAAATTATTGATTTTGTCGGTTTTAGACATGTAGAGTAGAACGTCATCCATCTGTGTCGGTCGCTTGTGTCTGGTTTGTTTCGCTGAGAGTTAGCTACACGAAGCATTTTGTTTTATTTATGGTCTTGTTTTTCTTTTTTTTTTTTTTAAATCTAGTTTGTACATTGTAAAATAGAAACACTGAGGAAGTATTGTAATGATTTGCCATATTGCATTGCAATAAATCCCGAAACTCGTCCCATGTCCGTAGGTTTTTAATCTCGTTTAACTCAAACTTTTGCAATCGCAGTGTGTTTAATGTAAAGTTTGTGTTGTGATGTAGACGGAGCGTCCGGTGGGGCCCCGAGCATTTTCATATTTATGATGTCTGAGTCTGGCAGAAGAAGAAAGTGTCCTCTGAGAGCTGAGACTTAGTCAGAGGTGGCTGTAACAAGGAAAACAAGTCCAGAAGAACACCAAGCTGAAATGCTGCTGGTGTCATCACACTGTGCTGAGAAAGAGAGGACGGACAGAGAGAGAAGAAGAAGACGAAGAAGAAAAAAGAGTCGCAGGGAAGAACTGAGAGCTTGAATTAAAAGGAGAGAAAATTAAGAGTGGGCTGTCACCATGAGCGTCTGTGTGGCATCATGTTTTTCGCCGGCTAAATTGGGCTGAGTTTGCAGCGCATACTTGCCGAATCAGCAAACATCTGTCTCCCACACTACACTACCACACACACACACACACACATACACACACACACACACACACACACACACTCACCAGGGAGTTGATTGGAGGAACGTTTTGATACATAAAGGAAGAGAAGATATGATCTGGATTCTGGCAAAAAAATGTCAATGTTTTTCCAGCCTAATGAGCGCTGCCTGCACACACACACACACACACACACACACACACACACACACACACACACACACACACACACCACCCCCTGCCTCACTCCTAATACATCCAAATCACACACAGCAAACAAAATGCTGATGGTGGTTAATGAGGCAGATGCCTCTGAGTAAGAGACAGAGAGAGAAGAGAGGCGGAGGGGGAGTCGGCTCGGCTCGGCTTGGGGCGATGAGACGGGCCGCTTCTGTCACATAATGAGACGCTGACGACACAGCGAGCAGGTAGCGTTTTGTGATGATGCATCACACGCTGAGCCTGAAAGTAAGAGGAAGGCATCTGTTAGTGTGGAAAGATAACTGCGAGCAAACGGTGGATAAACTCACTGTGACTGTCTCAGACTGCAGAACAGATGACGGTCGACGTCTGTCCGCTACTCCTGCTCCAGACTGAAGTCTGCTGGATGGCTGACATGAAACTATTATTAATTAGTTATTTTCTAGCTGAGGTGAAACTGCTCCTCTGTTTTTCATTATCAGAGAATATTGAGAGAAAGAAACACTTTGCACTTTTGAGTTTTTCTGGCCATTTCTTGTCAGCAATCAAATGGATGTTTAAAGCAACATGACGTAACTTTTGTACCTTAAAAATATCAGAATCACGTCGATGGCACAGTGACTTGTGACAGGCTGAACAGCTTCAGTGTGACATGTTTACCTCAACACATAATATTGTCATGATGTCACAAGTTTTGTTAGAATATTCAATACGTCTGACAAATAGTCAGAGACCTGGGATTTGTATTAACAGCAGTTTGGAAACTTGTGAATCTGTTTTTTGTTTTTCCAAAGACAATCAAACATTCTGATTTTGTCACGTGTCGCCACGTGTGTTGGCAGAAAGTTTGTATTTCCACCTCTAACAGAAAAAAACATCCGCAGGGCTTTTTCTCAGCACTCTATAGTTGTTAGTCATCAATGGGTTGATTAGTGGCTAATTAAATTAGCAACTGTGCACTTCCTGTTCCCTCCTCTCAAAGTCTGTGGGCTTTTTGAGTGTTTTTTGGGGGCTAAATGCTTCACATAATAAGTGTTTCCTTAAATACCCAACTTCTGACTTAAAAAAGTGTTTAGGTTGATTAGCACACAGAAGTTTTCAGGGGACATCTCGACGAACATGGAGAGTCACGTCCTCGCTCGTCGGTCTTTAGCGAACTATTCTTACTCTGTTTTGCGACTTATAGATTGATCCATTTATAGTAAAGTGTTGAACAGCGAGATGCTCAGCGGTGGCGACTGTGATGTAGTTAACTTTTACTTCTTTTTAGTACTTTCTACTTTCATTTACGCTTCAAAAGTCGTAAAAGTTGAGTTCATCTGTGATTATCTTGCTGAACAAATCATATAAAGTAACTTATTTTCAGTGACAATCCAAAGTTCAATTAAAAAATCTCATAGACTTTTTGTTGATGGAACCAGGATGATGCTAATTGGTTAGCCTAAAAACACATCTTTCCTGAAGCACTCTGTACAGCAGGTGTTTGCTTTTGACCCGTTTGTGACCCACAATTATATTCAAGTTTCCGCCCTCGAAGTGGAAAAGTTTAGGCCCATCTGCTCCAGTACATCAAGTCATAAAACACGTTCAGGAGTTTGTTTTATGATCGATTCTCTTCAAACCCTCAGCCTCACCTCAGCTGTGTTTGCAGTGCTAATTGGAAAAAGTTAGCATGCTAACACATTATAATAAGATGGTGAACCGTGCGTGCCCACATTAGCGTTTAGCTCAGCGGCCTCACAGAGCTGCTAGCGTGTCTTCACGCCCCTTACAGACTTCTTCCATTGGCTGCCACAGTGTTCCAGTCTGTGATGAAAGGGATCGATCAGAGGGACATAAAGGACACCGTTTAGGGCTGAATCCCCCGTCGCACCGGTGGTAGAGTGAGCAGTAGTAATTTTAACCTCAAAAGACACTCTTGTTGTCTGGAGGAGGGCCGATCAAATTGAATCTTTCTGTCTCCGCGTCTCGGTGGGAGGCGATTGTGGGTTTTTGTCCCCAGATTAGGGCGGGTGTGGAGCTCGCTAATCCTGCCCCACTCTTCCATGTGGGAGTGGCGGTGGGGTGTCTTTGGTGCGCGGCCAGCCGTAATGTAATGGGTGTGAGATTGGGCTTCACGCACGGGCACGCTCGCTCACACACAGCCGGAGACGCACAACACAAAGTCCAGATTTGTTTCAGGATTAAAGGCATCACCTCAAAGACCGACACAATGCCACAGGCATTCCCACGGTAACCCTGATGAGGTCGTCTGTGTGTGTGTGTGTGTGTGTGTGTGTGTTTCTGTGTGTGTGTGTGTGTGCATGAGCATATCTGTGAGTCTGTGAGTGTGTGTGAGCTGTATTTCTGGATGCTGCTGATGAGAAATACATGGAGAGAAGAAGCAGAAAGAGCATGGGGAGATGTGAGGACACACACACACTCACACTCACACACACACACACACACTCGGTCCCACTAGAGAAGCAGCTGCCCAAGTTGGCAGGCCATGTCCCTCTCATTATGCTGGCCAGTCACTCGTGTCCTGGATCTCTCTCCCCTGCTGCTGCTGCTGCTGCTGGACAGGTACCATCTGACACACATTAGCCTGCTATTAATGACTCCTGCCGCAGCCATTATCACACACTTAGGGAGAAACATCCCCAGGGTGCCGTTTTTGCTTCGACATGCCTTCTTATATCCAAAATCATCCAATTTTCTCCAGAGTTCTGCAAGCAAAGCAAAGCAAAGAAAGGCAGAGCAGAGCAGAGCAGAGCAGAGCAGAGCAGAGCCGTGTGTGGAACCGACAGTCAGGATCGCCTTCTCTTCTTGTTCTGTCACGACCTCCAGTTCGGTCCAGGATGAGCGAGAGTCTTCTCTCTCAGAGGTGACGCTGGAGGAATGTGGGGCGTGGCTGGCGGACCTCCTACATCAGCCCCATTGTTTACCCGTGATCCTGGAGGGAATGCAGCTGCGATTAACATTAATCCTACAAGTCTGCGCACAAACAACACAAGCACCGCCCTCAGGATCTCCATCGCGTTAGCAGCAGGTGTTCCACGCCTCTCCAGTTTCACCGTCCAGGCTCAGTTCAGCCCAGGTGGATCGACCAGGTCCGTAGATAGTATAACTTCTAACCGCCGTGGTCAGTTTTCATCATGTTCTCCCTCCTCGCTGTGATCAGAGTCTTAAAAGGTGCATTCTGTAGTTTTGGGGAAGACGTTTCAATCAGAAGAGAAAGATCTTCATTGATTGAATACCGACCTTAAAGGACAACACAGTTTCACAACTTTGTTTATATGTGGCGGACCCTGCCACCTTTCTAGCTTCAAACAGTGTTCTGGGACCTTATTTTCCTCCAGCTTGTTTATTCAGCTATGGAAAAAAAACCCTTCAGAGTTTGTTTTATAACCTCATTAATATTGTAAATACCGAAATTCTGACTTTGAATTTCTCCTCCAAAACTGCACAGTGGCCCTTTAACGTGTTATTCCAGTCAGTTTCTCACATACAGTATGAGTCCGAGGGGACCTTCATGAATGTGACGATTCAAATCACACATTTACACTTCAAACTTAAAAACTAAAAAAGGTGCCACAGATTTAAGTACAAAAAAAAAAAAGAAAAAAGAAAAAAGAAAAGTCCTACTTGGCTCGCTGCAGTGGTCTGAAACACTCAGATCTCTGTGCCAGAAAGAGTGCGCAGCCAAGGTGTCCTTCATGAGGACAGTGAATCCCAAACTGCTAATTAAGAGCTGAACATTTGAGTTTTTATATAAAAAAAAAAAACTGCCATATGGAGAGCAAAGAACATACAGTACAACGATGACAAAATAATGGCTCTCAGCAGGAACGAAGAGCAACAGAAACTACTTGAACGGAGATAAAAAGTCTCTTCAGGAAGACACTCGGTAGATTTTAGCTTTTGGCTGATGTGCTTGTACCAAAATTAACTTTTTTGTTCCGTGCACATTTATTTTTCTGGTCAAGTTCTGATGATATCTGTATAATAATATCCCTGAAAGTCCTCAAAACATCTGTATTAACATTAATATGTGCGATATGCAGGAACTGGCCACTTTGAAAATTCAAAACGGGGGGCAGCGTATCACCAGAGTAACCGCTAACTGCTGCTCACTGTAGCTGTCATTAGCCCAGTTAGCGCAGTTTGCCGTGTGGCTAGCGGGTCAGGGTTCACTGCTAGCACAGGAGCGCTGGAGCAGGATGGGCAGGAGCTAACTGGTTAGCATGCTAACTTCAGTGGTTATCTCTGCAACACAATACACACAACACAACAGAGACAAGTTCAACTGACTATCCTATTATGTCAGGGTTAGGGTTAGATTAATATATGCTTGATTGATCATTTATAAGCATATATTTATGCACTTATTAATAATTAACCACGCGTTGTGAAGCTGCTGGTTCTAAAGCAAGAACAATGCCTTATTGAGGTTAATAAATTCTGTATTATGAACTCTAAAACTATTTTTGTTAAAGTTGGATTTTAGTGGCTTTCGCCTCTAACACAAGAGCAGAAGGAGTCAAACCCACTGCAGTGAGCACCTGATGAAAGTCACCTTCTTCTTTTTTCTCTGTTTTCGTGTCCACTCTAACTCCTCAGAGGAGAATCTTCCTCTTTAGCTGCTAAAAGCTCGACGTGTTCACCTTGAACTGCTGCTGTGTGCTGTCTGGTGACGAGCAGGTAGAACTGAGTGGGCACATCACAGCTTTCATGAAGGAAACGGACGCCTGCGGTGGCTGAAAACCAGGATGATGAGAGTGAACAAACACAGCTGAGTGTCGAGTCGTACAAACCAAAAACAGCCGAAGACGCTAAAATGCTTGATGTGACGGAGGGGAGCTGCAGAGTTGGGTCATCAATCTCTGCGGGTTCATCTCTCAGGGCGACACCTTTTTTATTAGGTAGTCAGTCGACAGACGAGAACTGAGATCGTCCCTGCAGCATACGACAACCTGAACCAAGCGCTGACTACAACCGAGCACGTACTTGTGGATATGAACAAAAAATATTTAGCGTTAAAATCCAAACAGATGCAGTAAACTCTCCATCGATGGGGAATGTGCTATATATTTATCTTTGATAAAGCTAAACAGTGAACAACTGATCCACTGCCATCAGTGTCTGTGTAAGTGTCTGATGAATGTCCTTAATGTAAATGAAGTTAGCTGTTAGCAGCAGAGTCCTCGGGCGCTAATATCTGATGGAGCTAATAGAGTAAAGTTCACAGCAGGACTGAGTGTGTCTGGTCGCAGTAACGTGAAGCCTTGAAGAGTGAACATCAATTAAATGGGAAGAGTTTTCCGTCGATAAACGAGTCCAGGTTGAAGGTAAAAGTACTTTAAATGCTAATTTAACTTAACTTAAGATGAGCTAAAACAAATGGGAACCCGTCCAGGATGATGCTGTTGCAGCTTTAAATAAAGACGGTTGGTTAAAACATCGCTTTGGCAAGAAACTGCTCCTAATTTTTTGGCTTTTGGTTTCATTTTTAAACACAACGAAACGCTGTGTTGGTGCATCCAGCGCTCGATATCTTCTAGTTACCTTCAGGATCGTGGAGCTGACGACGTCCTGATCTGTACGTGGATGTAAAGATCACATGGAAGACATTTTTTTATATAAATGGAATGCGTCCCTGTGCTGTGTGGTTAGTTTGGTCGTTATCAGAGAACATCACTGCAGAAAATACCATTACTGGTGTTTGGACCGAAGCTCGATCTCCTCCCGCTGTGTGTGCACACATGTGCCCCTGTGTGTTTTGTGCATTCATCCATGTCATCCAATTTCAATATTTAGCAGAACCTGCGTCGCTCCGCGGGCCTCCAGGTTTGATAAACCTCCGCAAAATCCACCAGGCTGCATTTATTTTCCATCCCAGCATAAAGAAGTTAATGAAAGCCCCCCCACGAGCCGGAGAGACAGATTGAAAAGAGATGGGTGATGGGGGGGGGCGGCGCCCGGGAAGGGAAAGTTTTGTCCTTCATCAGCCCTCCATCCCTCTATCCCTCCATCTCATTAAGGATGGATAGATGATCAATAGGAGAGAGGCAGTAGAAGGGGATTAGGATTAGAAATCGATGGCTTTGTTTTCTTCAGCCTGCCAAAGATAAACACTGCCTTAAGACACTGACGAACGCAACGCGGAGACTTTCATGGCGTTTCATGGGTGTGTGAGAGGGCAGCAGATCCGCTGTGTGTGGACAGACGTACATCTGTTAGCAGCTTCTCACGCTGAGTTAAAAGAGACACTTCGATCCCCTCACCAGATCAGGAGATGATGGTGGTGGGGGGATGGGCTCCGATCCAACAACTGGTAAGTAATCTTCTCCTGTGGAACCAAGATCTTGTTCACATTCTGCAGATTTCTTTTTTTCCTCACTCTTTGCATCGCAGCGCTCGAAATACACATGTGGAGCCGAGCGTGGGCGAATCCAGCTTGTGCCGCGGGTCAGAGGTCAGCTGCCGGCTCACACCGCGTCACCGCTTCAAGACTCTCGGAGAATATCTGGAGACGGCGGATGATGATGATGATGATGAAGAGGAGGAGGAGGAGGAGGAGGAGGAGGCAGCATCACAACGCGCTCGCTGAGAAGAGACAGTGATGCTCCTTAAAAACCTGAGTGGGCTGCGAGGAGTGAGGCAAGGCATTCTGGGTAGGTGAGGCTTCAACTCCCACACAAGGATTCAACAAAACACACACACACCCACCACCATCACCCGCTTTGATCTGCCTTTCTCTTCTTTTCACGTGCACACACACACACACACACACACACACACACACACACACACACTCCCTGGCCCTGTTTGTTGTGCCTTTCGCCCCTCTCTCCTTTGAAGGAACAAAGACATTTGTTTATGGTTCCTGCAGATGAAAGCTCAGCATCGCCGCGGCTGATTTCACCTCAGGTGCACACGCCGCCGCGCCGCCATTTATCTGCGGAGTTCATGAAATCTTTTTAAAAACAAAGACTTAAGAACCGCGTCTTTATCGTCATCTGTATGTACTGCCTCCTCACTTCACGCTAAGCTTTTTCTGTGTGTATTTTTTAAAGTGATAATCAGGGTGTTACTGCCTCCTGTACAAAGTCACAGGTGTTCTGGCGCTGCTCTCCCAGCATGCACTTGGCGTAAAAGCAGCGGGAGGAGCAGAAGCAAAACTGACATGAAGACGTGCATGAGTTTGGACCGTTCGGAAACATAAAGTGGACGCTGGGAGAACATCCAGCTCAAAGCCGCCGTTAGCACAACAAGAACGATCGCTACAAGGACGACCATGACAATAAACCTCAGCGCCGACACTGACGACTGATAACTTTCTATAAATTGCGTTGCAAAGCACGAGCTGTGAACTCCGGCTGCGTCTGCACATCAGGAAAATGGACGCCGCTGACCTGTTGCTGCTGTACGTTGTGCGAACCAGACAAACTTGAAAGGAAACAGGTTTTATGAAATTCCTCAAAGATCAGATGAGTGAAGAGAATACGGCTCTCTGTGAGTTATTGTCTTTGAATACAGATGTTATCCTTCGTATGAGTCGACATCAGATATCTGGGAGATCGTCAAAGAGGACGTCATGAAAGACGAAACGCACTTCAGAGACCCGTCAGCGGCAAAGACAGTTTAGCAGGTAGTTTAATGTGTAATTTGGAGGCTTATATAAATTATAAAAGAGCTTAACGAGATGTTTAAATAACCAAGACTGAGTTATTAGAGTCTAAAAAGTGTCTCATCAGTGCCATCAATTAGCATAAAAGACTAGGAGGCTAGGCTAATCAGAAACCAATATCTTCAGTCCCCCAAATCAAGCTAATTGATTGGCCCCTTAAATTGCAATGGATTTTGATTGGCTGTCATTCATCAGATCGATCTGACATCAATTAGCCGTCATTTGCCATCGTCATCGTCGTAGCTTCAGAGTGGAAACAACATTTGAAAATATATATTTTGAGTTATTACCTCCGAGGTAATGTTTTCACCTCTGTTTGTTTACTTGTCAGCAGGATTACATCAAAACTACCAAACAGATTTCTAGAAAACGGAGGCGGAGGATGCGTCTCAGCCCAGAATAGAGCCCGGTACCTTTTGGTCAGGGACAGAGCCCAAATGTGTTCTGACTTTCTTTAGCATTGTCGATGCAGACACAAGTGGAAGAAGCTTGGCTGAAGATATTTTACATTTTTGCCAAGTATGGGTCGGTCCATTTCTTAATACTTCTGTTAATGTGTCCAGCCTGTATGTGGCTCGAGAATACATGCTTTTGTTTTAAAAAAGGCAAAACTAAACTGTGGGTTCTAGCACATTAGTCAAACAGGACTTGATGGGGGACTATTTTGAGCTGTGGATGAACACACATATGGTGCTCTGGTGGGTATTTACTGCAGGGACACGGCGTATGTGCAGAGAGACTCAAAATAAACATCATCGTAATGAAGTAACGCGTCAGCTAGTAAAGCAGAGGAGTTATAGGGGAGTTTTTAATCATGGAACTCTGGCAGAGAGGAATATGCTACAAGATTTGAACTTTTCGTGTGATTTTTAGAATATCACTAAACATATTGTCTGATAATTCTTCCCCTTAATGAATCAGCTGCACGACAGGACAGCTGAAGGAAAATCTTCCTGGATGTCAGGGAGACAGAAGTGAGGAGGCAGGAAAGGAGCACAGGGATGGGGTGTGTGTGTGTGTGTGTGTGTGTGTGTGTGTGTGTGTGAGAGAGAGATCAGAGGTAGGAGAAAGGACAAAACGAGAGGGGAAACCAAGAGAGAGGGACAATTTCATTCCAGGGCAATTGGGAAGCTGGCTGTTGATCCTTGTCCATCACACATTCCATCATGGCCGACATGGCTGACTTGTCACCCTGAGTGACATTCGTAACTCGAAGCTTACACATAAAACACACAAACACACACACACACACACACACACCAACACATGTGGATGACATAAAGGAATGTGGTGAACACAGTCTGTGCACATTTTCTTACTTGATTGTACAAATTCGACTTTTCCTTGTTTCCATGTGTGTGTATACTGTTGTAGATACAGAGTGTGTGTGTGTGTGTGTGTGTGTGTTGCTGCACATAGCGAGCCAAGATCTCAATGGGCTGTTTTGATTGAAGCCATATTGATCCCTGTCTGTTTTATTCCGATGTATTTTTAGCAGCCGAGCCAGTGCAGATAAATAAAACGCCCTCCCCGGTGAAGCAGTCGACACTTCATACCATCACGATTGTGTGTGTTCAAAAAGCCAGTGTGAGCCCCCCCGCACCCTTTTTTACGGTCCATCAGCAACACAAAAAAATGAATTATGGCCCGTGGACTGCCCGTTTACTGGAATGCATCTTTGTGCAATTTAATTTTGCAAACAACTACGAGCGGTGAATTGTACACTGCATTAGAATCTGCACTAGATGTGGCCGGATGGAGGATCATACTTTCTGAGACACTGTGCTGCCATCTAGTGGGCTGATGGTGCAAATAACATTTTCACAACCAACAGATTCACTCGGTTTTTTTCAGCTGGTTTGTCATTTAAAGGAGCTCTGTGTAACAATTTTGCAGCAATTAACACGTATCAAAGGTGCGATGTGTAAGAATTCTAGTGTAAAATATTTTTAAAGAAATTACCTGAAATTACAGAGAGAATGTGAAGAAATGCGACATCATGTCAAACACCTCTGAAGTTGGCATGCTAACCAGCTAGCATGTCCTTTACTGAGCTTCCTAGCTAAAGGCAGCTAAAGCTAGCAGCAGTTAGCGTTAACTCTGGTGATACACCGCCCCCTATCTGTTTGGAGGATTAGTCAGCAAATTCCTACACATTGCATCTTTAATCACTTTTTTTTTTTTTTTTTTTACCAGCGATATGTGAGCAGATTATTATCATGACGGAAAAAATGAGACGGTTGTCGTGCAAGCCAGTGGATGATTTGTTTAAGCTTTATGGACATCCTCAAATGCTTCGTCACAGAGAAACAGTATCCAGTGTTGGTTAAGAAAACAGAGTCCGCTGACACAAACAAACTACCAGCTTCCAGCACAACACAGAGGATCCACAGAGCCCCTTCAGCAAAACTGTTAAAAATCCACCAAAGTCTCTCTCTATATTTTTTACACAATATAATCTTTATTTTCTTTTACACAGTGATCAGCTACAAACACTGTCGCCTACAAACAGGCAGGTTAGCTCCAGCAGACTCAAATAATACAGTCATATGTTACAGCAGTGCTTATCGACAGATAACGGAAGAAGAATTTATGTTCTTTACTAAACTGTATAGAAAAATTGAGGTTATTTTAAGTCGAGCTCTGTTTGTTCGATAATAATAATAATAATTTATGCAGCGTTGTTAAAGACTCGGGTTCCTGTGTTTCATCTGTTTCTCACACAGCCAACATGCTCATAGCTGGTTCGGACTTTCACCGCCCACAACAACAAATGGAAGTTTCACCTTCGGACAGTTTGACGACAGGTGGGAGAGAAAACGTCGTACACTTACATGTCTCCGAGTCACACACCAATACGCATGCAAACACATGCACGGACAGAGACATAAGGGCACGCACTGACTGACATGCATGTGTTTAAACACAAACACACACAATTTATCTACAATTTACAAAAGATATGTTTTTTCATTTGTTTTTCTGTTTTTTTGGTTCTAAAGCCTGAAATGGTGTAAATACATGGTTGCTAGATTGTTTTAATTCTGCTTTTGTTTTTTTTCCTCAATAAAATGCTCTGTATGTTTATATCTATGTTTATATATATATATTTTTCAAATATTACAGGTGACCGAAATATCAAAAACAGTTATGAAAATGAGTTTGTCGATAAGGCATTTTTTTTTTTAACACAACCGTTCACCGTCAGATCAAAGTTTTCTTACGTGGACCACCACACAGAACATAACAAAAAGTTACCCAATAACAAAATAACAAAAACACGGACGATTTCATAAGACTGCAGCCACGTGTACATCGGTAAAGTGCTAAAAATAAAACTTATATACAGCTTTGACATGACCCTGGTGAGAAAATAAATGCGTGAATAATCTCTGAGGAGGTTGTAGAAGCATTAGTCAAAAGAAGAAATCGATAATCAGGATGTCCTGTCTTGCATAGGCGGAGCTGGCACACTGCAGCGTGACTCATGGACACTGAAACCCTAAAAACAGCAGGGAGGAACACCGCAATGATACCAGCCACCAGGATCCTTCGCAGTGCTGATCAGCTGATTGCGATTTTAAGTTTATTTCACAGATTGTCCAGGAATTGATCCTTTATGATTTTTTTTTTTGTTGCATAATATTTTGACAGTTGTATGTCTGTAGGTTTTGTTTGGAACGTGTGCATGATTGTATTGAACTACACTTGAAATGCTTCTTTTAAATTTATTCCTCTAGTCTCAGTTGGCAAAGCAAGCTCCCTCATGCAGTTTGGGTCGACCAGCACTGACTCTCACAGAGTCCCGTCAGCTTCGTTATCCAAAGCTCACAGCTTCTTCGTATGTGGAGACAGCATCTGGCTCCACCCCTCACTGCTGTCTCCACTGTGAGTTACTGAAAGAGCAGAGAGACGGAGAAAGGAGAGAATGCTGAAATAATACTGTTCATCTGTTCTGTGAGTTCATGCTCAGTAATGGAAGAACTGTACACTCACTGTCTCACTCTCCCCGTCGGAGCCCCTTCTGGACCCTGAGCTGCAGTGCAGAGGAGAGTACACCCAGCTCCGGTCGTCCTGATTCTGCTGTAAGAGCACGCAGCCAGCAGAGGGCAGCAGCAGGAGAGAGGAGACAAGAGGAGAAACATTAGAGAGGAGTTGGGGAAAGATGCTTTTATAAAGATGTTCCTCTGACACTGGAGGGTTTGAAGCGATGCATGCTGGGAGCTTCAAAAAGCATCAAGACGAACCTCTCAACTGTACTGTGCTCATGGTCTGTTCAGAGGACCATCTGCTTTTTGTATGTTTTAAAGCATCACCTGCTCTGTATGAGACTGTGACTGAATCTGAAGTTTCACTTGGTGAAAAAAATGTTTTTAAAGGGTCTCAGTTAAAACATTCAGGATAGAATTCAGGATATTGGTGACATTTCACTCTAAACCTTGATGCATGCAATTAATGTTTTTTTTGTTTTTTTTTTTCAATATATCTTATTTTGAAGGCGTTACATAAACGTCCACTGCAGTGGACACCATGCATCAACAGTATAAAACATGTAAATCTTTTTAAGCGGCTTTATGTAAGAATTTTGGTTTAAAACATTCCAAAATTAACAGAATCTTAACAAAATATGAAGAGATAACAGTTTTAACATTTGTGTTTCAGTGGTACATTGTTACAGAGTGCACCTTTAAATCTCAGAAAACCAGACCATCTACATCAGATATTAAAAAACCTTTTATCCAGATTTTAATTATGTTTTTCTTTTACATATTTTTATTTAAAACTGACATACAAAGATAATTTCATATGTCATTTTGACCACTGATTTGGCGGTACACCACCTAGCGGTTTGGTCTCTGAAGCAGCTTCTTATTATGACAGATGGGACCCTCATTAACACACAATTTCCTGTGACAGTTGGAAGAGTTTTGATTGTTTCACCTCACAGATTTCTGTGTGGTTTGAAGTGGGCGGGACTAGATTGAAAACAGGTGATGTCACAAACTTTCGTGCACTGATCCGAGTTTATTCAAATGTGACATCACATGAGTTATTAAATCAATCTTAGTAAAGTTTCTTTGTCACATCAAAATCATTGCTGCTTATGTATGAAATTAAAAAAATTACAGAGAAATACTCAATATTCAAACCACGTGTAGGAGCTTTAAAATGTCCCACGTGCAGCTTTACAACACTAATCAGCCCGTCAGCTCCTCTGTGCTACCTGAGCGCTACAGGGCAGAGTGACACTTGAGGGATCACAAGAAGCACAAATAGAAGCTACAATCAACCAACAGCAGGATCCTTCAACATTAGATTAGTGTATGCTTGTAACATGTTATATAAAGATGCATGCTCCATTTAAATGCACATGGCCCTTCAGAAGAAGCAGTTATGAATATGCAAAGCCTTTTTCCTTTTTGCAGACTTTAACACTAAATAAGTCATGTGAAGAATACACTGTGGCTTCATTCGTAAGAACTTCTGAAGATCCACAAGCAGCTGTGTTTGGTACAAGCACTGCGATGGAACAAATGACTCTAACTACTGCGGTGGTGACTTACATTGTAACTCGAGCTAGAGTTTAGCTTACGACGGCCAAGAACTGGAGAGTACACCCAATATCTGCCATCTGCATACTGATGGATGGACACACACACACGCAGATGAACACACAGATGTATAAAATGTGGACTGAATGAATTATTGTACAACAGAAAAGGAAGATGAGGTGAGATGAGAGAAAGGAAAGGAAGTGGAAAATGGAGAATGAACTCTAGAACATAAGCTGTGCATAACAACAATAGAATGCATGAATGCAGATTGACAGATATGAAGACATCATGCTATGCAAGAAAGACGACCCCAGCGTTGTGCTGATGCATTCGAAAGCATGAACTACGACCAGTGGCAGCCTCGTGCTTTGGTAGAAAGCAGTTCGGACAGCGAGAGCGACCCCAGAGTACGTGCATACTGCAACACACACACCCTCCCCCTCACCATCATAACTCTATCACGCTGTCCTGACTGGGCCACTGCAGGAGACCCAGCAGATTAAAGGAAGAAACAGACGAAGAAAAATCATCATTAAAATCATCCCTAAGAAAACTAAGCACCGACACGTGATAAAGGTGACTTACAAAGTAGATGTCAGACACCGGCACCTCCCCGTCCAGTGAGTTGTGGCTGCTGGACACTGACAGCTGATTGCACGATGCACGTGGCGCCGGCTGAGGCACCTGAGGGCTCGGAGGCTGGGAGGAGGGAGGGGTCGTGGGGAGATGGTGAGCGGAGGAGGCATGAGGAGATGCAGGGCAGATGGGAGTGAATGCTGACGCAGGAGGGAGGGTGGAGGTGCTTCGAGATGAAGCGAGGAGTGTGGACGGTGCAGCTGAACGTGGAACCGGAGAAGAAAGGACGGAAGACTGAGCCGCTGTGGGAGAGGTGAGAGGTTTGGTGGACGGACGGATGGATGAAGAGAGTGTGGAGGATGACTGGCCGGGTGATTGGGCAGCGGAGGAGGGAGATGCAAATGAAGAAGGAAGGGTGGAGGAGGAGGGATATGGACAGGATGGACTAACAGTGGGCGGGATGGATGGAGGGATGACATGGGGCTGACGATCAGGTGACAGGTGGCTCGGGGAGGTCATTTCTGTCATCTGTGTGAGCTCTGTGCTCTTTGGGATTTTACTGTATGGAAACACAGAACACTAGTTAGTATACTGTTACACATGCAGCTGTGGAGATTTGAGGCTGTACAGATGTGTACCTGAGCTCCACCTCCACTGTTATTGTGTCCTGCTTTTCTCCATGAACCTCAACTTTCTGTGACCTGAAAGTAGAAGAAGATTAGCGGGAATATTGTTTTCACAGACACATAATCGCATGTTCAAACAACCGTTCTCACCTGGCCACACTCGGGGAAAGCATTTGTCTCCTGTAGCGTGGGTGCTCGGGTGTATCGAAGGGTGTGGTGGGTAAGGAGTTGTTGGAGGACAGCGTGGTCGCGATAGAAGCTGTGGTAGCATCTTCAAAGGAAGGAGGAGTGCAGGGTGGCTCTCTCCCTAAATGCATAATTATCCAAGAAAGAAGACAAAGAAAAGACACAATGAAATATATGCAAGAGATAAGAATAGACTACAAAAACAAGAATTAATTGGTTTAAATCAGGCATTATCAAATTAAATATGAGGATGTCCTTCAAAGCGGATATTCGAGCAAACTGCTTTACAACATTATACTCCAGCCAATTAGACGAGGCCTTCACTCAAATATTTTCTTCATGTGAACATATTCTGTTAATTTCTTACCGTATTCATGAGTGTACACATGGACAGTAAATAACCTTTTGCTTTTCTGAAGTATTTAACTGCAACTTATAATTATCTTTATTATCGATCTTTAAATTGCATCTTTTGTCCAGCAAACAGTCTGAAACCCCAAAACTCTTCGTTTACTGTCAGACAGGACAAAGAAAAGTAGAAAATCTTTACATTTAAGTTTGACACTATTGCTTGAAAAATGACTTGAGTGATTAATCTTAATATTCTCTCGATCAACTAATCAATTCATTGACTTATCATCACAGCTTCAAAATCTATCTAGTCATGATGTGTTCTACTTTTACTTCATTTCTTTTTGCTTCTCTTTTTGCTTCTACACTGCTGCTCCGCTCCTGTTCCTCCACAGGGATCGATAAAGGCCAACTTCATTTCAATTAGAGAGAAAATGGAGCTCTTAGCTGCAAACAGTTGAAGGTAATGGTGCGCAAAATTCAGAGTTACAATGTAACAAGGGGAAAGGCAGAACTCAGCAGTTCACCCTTTATTTTTCTTCAGTTCTATTCAAGCAGAATTAGTATATTTCATTGTCCTTTTCTCACTAATTGACATGGACAGCTAGCTCTCATAAACACTAACAGAGGCTGCGGGTCAAACAGTCCTATACTGCTGTGTTTGGGTGTTTAGTCTTGACCAACCCATTTCACTTGGGATAAAAAAATGACCTTTATGAACCCTGTGTGTAACATGTCATGACTGTATAAAACTACCGTTGTCCTCCAGCACTGGGAAGCTGCGAGCTCCTCGAAGGTTCTCTAGGTTGTCCTGGTTCTCCTGCCTCTCATCACTCACTGAGGGACGATGCCCAGCTGAAGTAGTTCCAGCACTGGACTTGGACAAAAGAGGCCCGCGTCCTCTCTTAGACGGAGATGATCGCAATGCTGTGAAAGCAGGGGATAGTATACATGCACTCTCCTTCTGTTACTGCATTACTGGCATTGTGTCGTTAAATGTAGAAAAGGGTACGTGACTCATGCACAGTTGTAAACTCACAGCAGCTCTTCTTGAAGACGATGGTGCTACAGAATTTGAAGAATCTCTCCGCATAGAAATTAGGTCTGTGAACTGACACCGTGTCCTGCAGGGAGAGACACAGTGGAGATCATAAATGACCAAAAATCTGAATGTGATATGGTTCAGTGAGATCTGTTTTAAGATACAGACTGTTACATCATAGTTATGTAAAGGTACTCACCCCGTCATGGATGAGGGACTTCCAAGAGTGCTCCAGTTTCTTGATCATTCTGTCCGACAACACAATTAAATTATTTAGTTAAACTCATTCACCGACTTACTGTTGTTACCTGGCAACTCAGGCCTGAACTATTGGCTACTGTCCCACTTGCAATGTAGCTCTTATGTTATGCTCCAAACACAATTCTTATGTCCAGACAACAGCTGTTATGTGTCTCCTGCATTTGTATTTATTTATAGACAGTTTGACAAGTCTGGAATTGCTTTTTCTTCATGATCTCTCTCCATCTATCAATATTCCTCACAGACACATAATGCCAGGATTACTGTGAGACTGAGAGTAATCATTTCCTGTATCTGAAAGCAGAGAAATATCTGGTGAAAGGCAGACTGAAATGACGAGCGCAACCTTTGCATAGCTCAGGCTAAGAAGGGAGTGGAGGTTTAACGTAATATGCTGAGACTTTAATTAACATCATTATTAAATTTACCCTGACATCATGAAAATATAATATGCTTGTTGAGACAACTGGTTATCTTTTAAAATTAAAAACACAATAGAGATGATTAGCGCTGAAGTACGATGTTGGAACTCCTCCCTGGGCCTTAGTTTTTTTTAAATTTAGTTTTACCTCATACAATGAAATGTTGGAAACATGTGAAGTGCATCAACATTGTGAGAAACTCTGAAAGCTCTGTTTACACTAAAATAACAGCAATATTTTTCCATTTGAGTTACAGTTTGTGTTTAAAGCAATCTCAAAATCTGGCTTTGTGGCACTTAGCGCCATACTTTTTGTTATTTGCATAACCACGGTTCTCTGAGTACTGGTTGAGGGCATGCAAGAGCGTAACCATAGTGACACACAAAATGATTGCTGATGATATGACAGAGAACAGATGCTGTCATATTAACACATTTAACCTCGGGTGATTTTGTGGCCTACCTGTAGGACTGCAGGATGTCGATGATTCCGATGAACAGCAGGAGGCGCTCTCCTTTCCCACCCACAGCGGGGATACCACCCATACTGCACACAGACAGAACATCACCATCATTTGTAAATACAATGTGATGATAAGAGCAGATAGACAAAAATGGTGACTTACGTGTCGTCATGGTCTAGAGTGTCCCTGCATGTGGAGCCTCCCTGTATAGACTCCATGGCAGTGGAGTACCAAGCTCTCTGAGCAGCACGCCTCTTTTCATCCCCACCTTCTCCTCCTCCTCCTCCCCCTCCTCCTCCTCCTCCTCCACCTCCTGCAGGAGAGCCCTGAGACGAACGCTCTCGATCTGCTTGGGTCTTGTTGTGGATCCCCAACAGAAGACTGTAGTCCATAATCTTGAAACTTTCCAGAACCTGACATAGAACACATATATGACGTTTCAAAACATTCACCAGCTCCTGAGGAACTATACAACATTTTAATGTATAAAGATGATGTTAAAATCTGTTGAGGAATAACAACAAATAACTTCTCCCTTGTCTTTTTAGGTTCTGTGCTTCTGTTTCTGAGAATATAGTTCAATAGTTCATGTGTCATAAGTCTTTTCTCTCTCACCAGACAGTCTCTCTGTAGTGTTTTGACCAGGGCGCTGTATGTGTCCTGGTCCAGAGTGAGGCCTTCAGGAACGTCGCTCAGAAAGTCCAGGTCTTTAAAGGTGGGTTTGGACTTCTCTCTCTCCTTCTTGGACGCTCGCCTCTTGTATGTGGAGCCCTTCAGATCGAACTTGAGGTGCATGCGTACAGAGCGTGGCAAAATATTGTTCATCACAACAACTCGGATGTTCTTGCCCCCACACTGGACACAGTAGAGGCCGAAAAACTTTGGCAGCAGTGTCCGGGGGTTCTGGTTCAGGTTCTGGGAGGTGGTGTTCATTCAGCAGACAAAAGAAAAAGACAGGGAGAATGAAAGATTTAAGCCACATTATTGTTTCTATGTGTTTTGGCCTCAGGAAAATGCACCTGCCTGGTGGCGTGACCCATCCGCAGGACTCAGCCCATTCTTGTGTGTTTCTGTTGTGTTCATGCTTAGCCTGTTAAAAAGTACTTAGCCCGGGTCTCGCTCAGGTACAACCTCCCTGCTTAGATCGATTACAAAGCCACCTGCTGGCGTCACTGCTGACCGAGGCCAACCCCAGGGGGCAGGACAAAGAGGATAAGGATGACTAGAAGTTTCAAGTGCTGCATTACTCTTAAGCTAGCACTCATGTACACAAACAGACAAATCTCTGAATAGAATCACTAATAAACAAGATATGAGAAGGTTTTAATTTTTCAGTTATAGAGGTAATTTAGTTGAACTTAAACATGTGCTGTACCTGCCTCACTTTAAAAAAAATTTATTCTTTATATTATATGTATTAGTGTTGGTAATGTATTATAATGGAAAAATGGCTAGACAACTGAGTTTCATGAGGAAAGAGCTCAGTGTAACTCACCATATAATATCCAGGAAGGAGTTTCTGTAGAAACTCAGCCTCTTTGTGTTGAACAGTTTTGACAATGAACTCGTCATCGCGGGTCACGTAGAATATGGAGCCACTCGCTCCTGGATTTGTCAGCTCGATCAGTGGCTCATTACACAGTGAATACTAGCGGGAGAGGAGACACAGAGGAACAAACAAAGATCCAAATTTAACCTCGAGTGTGACAGTCTGACCCACGATCTCTAAAAAGACTGTTTCAACATACAACAACCACAGAAGCAGACTTTATTTATTGTTGAATTCATATTTTACAAGTGTGTAATTAACACTACGTGGGTACTGCAGGGCTGCTGGATCCAAAAAAGCTTTCAAACAGCCAAAAGATTAATATATCTACCCACTCACACGGCAGTGCTCATCAGCAGCAAAAAAGGACATTTGTTTTTAATTGCAAGTGTGTATACTCCACTGAGTACAAAAAGACAGAGTGAGTGGGAAGAATTACACATGTAGAGGAGCTTAAATTGTGCATTATGACATTAATTATTTAATGTAGTATTAGTAAGTGCAGTGAAGTTACTGACTAAACTGTGGAAATGTGACCTTCATCCACTTATGCTAAATACCGTCTGCACTATAAAGAAGTGTGTGAAACTGAGGTGAATCTTATTAAAACATAAACTCTCCAATAGCATCCACTGGATTAAATGTACACTTAATATCTGACAGTGAAGTGAAGGCATTAAGACTTTCTAAAAAAAATTTCAATGAGTTTGAATGTCGACTCAAATTGAAAAGTAAGAAAAAGTACCCATTGCTTTTAGTTAATTTGCCTGACAAAGTAATTCAATTTTCTGGTGCTCCGACCTCAAACGCATGCAGACACAAACCACGTCCTGACTTTCTACCACTACTTGAGTTTAAAAAAGAAAGCTTTAGTCTGCTAATCTGCCTCTGGCACAGGTAGAATGTGAGCTTCAACGTGCAGCTGAGGAGTGTGTGTCCCTGCATGTGTGTGTGTGTGCATGACTGCTCCCTCACATGCAAATGACATGAGGGAATGTGCAACTTTCTCTGGTGTTTGTGATCACAGTGTATTTATTTATGCGTGTAGGTTTTTAATGTCCATCTTCAGAGCAGATGAGGTCTGAAGGGACAGTCGGCATGTCTTCCTATCATGCAGTGTTACTACTCTGGTATCAGTTATGAAAGTGCATTTGCTCAAATCAGAGGCACTTGCACTTTACTGGAGCATTTCCACTTTCGGCTACTTGAAACTTTCTCTCCACCACATTTAATTTATTACTTTAGTGAGCAGTTACTTTGCAAATTGAATGTTGCAGAGCCAAAGCATTGCATTTTTTTTATATAACTTATCTTACCGGCAAATGGATAATAAAAAAAAAAAGAAAAAAAAACATTGATTCTGAAAATCAGTTAAACAGTCAGGTCAATAAAAGGTCGACTCAGTATAATGTGTATACATACATGTAAATAATAAATTTACTTTGAATTGTGCTTAATTATAACTGAATTACATCTACTGGCAGAAAATTATGTTTGATACTTAAGTACATATTTACTTTCACTGAAGTAAGACTGTTGAGTACTTTATTCAACAGCGACTCCTTTCAGTTTCAAATGTAACAAGCAAGAGAAAAGTTTGCACATTTTTAGATTGCTTAGCAGACAAATGAATGTTTAAGAGTATTGCTGTTTTTATCATGGCTTTGTTCTAATTAATAATGAATTAATCTGTCTTTTTCGCTTCAATATACATCAAAAATATAATGTATTTACATGTGATTTAAAAAAGAATAAAATAAGAATATCACGATAGAAATACATTTATAGTAAATAATTGGTGGAAATGTATAATACACACATATAATGCCTCAGTATAGCTCTAGTCCAACTACATACTAAATGTTATGAGCTGGCCGGTGCTGACCAGTTCAGTATTCAATATACAACTTAAGAGTAGGGTCCTAACAGTTAGTTAGTGAAGCAATAAATGATGTGTGTTGTGTAACTGTTTGCAAACATGTCACTTGATAAGCTATTTAAATATTGTGCATTGCCGATCATCAGAGAACATCACAGAACATAATATCTCACCAGGTAGTCATCTGGTCGGATCCCAAACAGCTCTCGGAAGTAGCGGAAGGCTACAGGTGCGTAGGTTTTAAACCTAAAGTCTGGGTAGTGGTGGGCTGGTGTGAGGTTGCTGCCTTCACTGTTTCGAGTGAGATATGATGAACAGAAAGAGCAAAGGAAAGAAAGATTATATTAGAAAAAGTGTGACACGTGCACACATAAAGAACAACAACACACACTCATACAAACACACCTGGGGAAGAAGATGCTTTCCACCACGTAGAAGTCCTGCATCAGCACATCTCTCTCAGGCTTGGAGCTAAGGTTGCCAACAGTATATCCAATACCCAACTGGATGGCCCCTTGCAAGGCAGAGGAGGTGGTCTGGAGGCGGAGAACAGAGAGAAGAACAACAGAGTGAGGTGTGGGTGGGAAATGGTTGGTGAAATCGTGATGCACAAAAAACCTACAGACAGTGTTAAATACAAAGATCTAAGACAAACAGAGAGGCAGATAAAGAGAATAAAAGCTTACTTTCTTGTATGTTGTCTCTCCAGAGGCATCTACCCTCCTGTGGCCGATCTTTTTCTCGTGGGCAGGGCCCACCCCGAACGGAGACGGCATCTATCACAAGGGGGGAAAAAAGGGAAATGCATATGTATTTCATATAGCTACTGCTCTTTTGTATATCATCCCTCGGAGGTTTAAGAAACTGAACCAGGCAGCAAACAAATAGAGATAAGAAAAGGGAAGGACAAGAAGATGGCAACAAAGACAGGTGTATAGAGTGAAGTAGCCTCTCACCTCTGTTATATGAACCTTCCTGGCTGAATCTGTGGGGAGAGACAGAGAGAGAAGATGGGTTAAGAAATATCCACATTGGTACATTATTTAGCGGGATTTAGCATTTAATGATCTAGCAGGGAAAGCCAACTTTGACATCAACATCGCACTGGGGTTGATTATTGTTACCCTGGTAAATTTAAGCCATCAAAAGGGCCTCATTATTTTAATTTACATTTCTTTCATTGGGGCTTACATTTTGATTTAATTTACTTAACATTTATCTAAAGTGGAAAAAAACAACTTTCCACGGTGCCCAGTGGCAAAATTACATTGTCAAAGTGAGGTTAATGGGGAACAAATCTCAATGCTGATGGTGTTATTATTCTACGGCTATTACATTGCGCAATTGTGCAAAGTTATAACTAAAAACTTAACAGTAAAAAAAAAAGTTTAACCACCTGAGATCTTTTTCATTTTTAAAAGGAATATGTGAAATCAAGCAAATATGTTCAAGATATTTTAACATATGCAACTCCATGATAACCGGACATAACATAATCAGCTGAACAAGGTTGTGTAATACAATCGAAAGCTCCAGAACAGCTACCTGATTATTCTAAACTAACTCAGTAACTTTCTTGTTAAATCAGTCATCAGTCTGGTTCCAAATAAATTGGTGGTCAACTCACCAGCAGCAGCGTTCAGCACCTACAGGTTACCAACTGTCTGATAATCCAGAAAACCTGACATTCAGCAGTCAGACCACTACAGAGAGCAGCCACCTTTTTCTATTCCTGGATCAGTGAGATTTGCACCGAGGAGGTAAAAACTCTATTGGATTGACTTCCCCCCTAATCTCAGGGCCGCCATTGGCTGACGTCTCCAGATCACGTCGCCAACCAATCACACACAAGGATTTAGGAAGAATCTTTCCCACTGACATGAAGGGCCCAACTGGACTGTGTCCATATGTGTCTGCGTTTGAACAAGGAAAAAGAGTGTTGTGTAAAAAAGCAGATCGTTGTATTTGACATTACTATGAACCACTTGGCTCCTCATCGTGCTAAATGTCATGTGAGGTTAGGGATTAAGGAAGTCCAGCTGACAGAGCATGGATAATGAATCTTTAAGCCATATTAAAGAACAACATACACTGTAGCAGAGTTTATCATCAAACACAACACAAAAACAGTTGAGCTACAACAAAATGACTTGGTGCTGGTGGGTCAGTAGATGCAAACAAAACGCAAGAATCTGAATTTCTAAAAAATCAACTACAATACAGTATATCTAATTTTTAAAGTTTCATGACAATAGTATGGTAGTTTGACACTACTCTGATTCTGTAGCTGCTTTACAGCAGCAACTGCCTTGATGACTTGAGGACTTAAGCAGCTACACTAGCGGCACTGTGAGGCTGTACTGAGGCACAGCAACACTTCCAGATGAATTCTACCATCAGCATACATACGTGCTCATATGGAGACAAAGTTTACCATGTTCACCATCTTAGTTTAGCATGTTAGCAGGTTAACATTTACTAATTAGCACTAAGCACAGAGTAAAGGTGAGACTGATGGGAAAATGTCATTAAGCACTAGCACTAATTATGGCTCTGAATGAAAAGTAAGTGGGGACAAAATATCAATACTCGCATCACTTCCTCTTGCGAAACTATTAATTGATATACTGGTGCCAAATATTGATATTTTTAGTGAAACATGTAGGTGCTCTAAACAGAATCACCTCGCTGCTTCATAGGTTCTTGTGATGCAAACTTCTGTAAAATTAATGTACACAGATTGATAATAATTTTGCAAGCTGTAGTTGTTTCCTTTTAACTTTTCTGCTTTCAGGCAGTCAGTTTATGGCTATTTTACAATGAAATGATGGCACACATGGACAAGTTGCAGTTAGTGTGTGTGTTGAAGAGGCACAATGCTAAGACCCTTTGCACTTCTTATACATTATTTCAACTCAGTTCATATCAATTTCTGCGATGGTGATACCACAATGGAATGAGGATATGCATAATTCCTACACTTTGCGTTCAATTGTTAATGTAGGCAATGCATCGTGATAATACAAAGCCTAATAGCTTTCATGGACTTAACATGAATCACAGAAGCTGACGGTCTGCCCATTTACAGAAGTGGAACAAACGCAGCACGCAATACATGCTCAGCAAAGATTCTGCGAGGAGGGAATATCTCCAGAGTTTTAATACAAGTCTTATTACAGCTGTGGAACATTAAATCATAGATCTCTGCTCACTACATCTTAGCCTTTCTTACCCTCAGTTGTGCATAAACTACTGGAAATTAACTTATTCTTGAAATGCGAAAATGTGAAATCAGGGCTCCAGGCTAACTTTTTACATTGGCTGCACTTGTGCACCTAACTTAACCATTTAGAAAAACCTAATAATATGTTTAAACTAAAATTCTTGACACAATATGTAAATGTGTAAAGAAGGAATAAAATCTGTAACTAATGAAAATGCAACCAAGATAGTTGCACCCTGGAGCCCTGGGTGGTTTATGGATGGTACAATAGCATGACTAACATATCAAGATGTGAAAGAGAATATTTTGAAGAATATTTTTGGTGTATGAAAGAAGCTAAAGAAAAGGAGGTAGACAAACTGGACTGGAACAATCGACCCCAAAGGAAACATTGCATCTTGCAATGACAGGACACACATGGCTGGCCACACCTGTAGCCTGCAGATTAGCGCTGCATCAGAGCCTGTCAGGCAGAACAATGAGAAGGAGTATCTGCACACACAAAGAGTCCCTGTGGGATTAGGGTCAGGCTAGAATAACGTGATGCTGAGCTGCAAGCAACAAACAAGACAAAGTCATTGTTGCGTTTCTGATAGCTCCTACGTATGTTAGAAACAGGCGTCCTGTGAGTCGGTTTATTTTGTTTCTGAGGAAAAGCACATTTACTGTCAACTCACTTAGATATTCTTGGAACAAAACATTCTGTATCAACATTAAGAGAGGCGTGCCTTAAGGCCTGTGTGTGTGTGAGTGTGTGTCATATTAAGAGGATTAGATCTCTCCCTTAGCTGACAAAGTGGCGGCCTGTTGCTGTGACATTAATGTGACACTCAACGCAAGAGTAGGTTTTTATGCCCCAAGGCTCTCTGCCCACGAGTGTAATCTGCTGGACTTGATAATCATCAGCGCACAAACATCCTGTGTACCAGCTGCGTACAAATCAGCGTGCACATGCAAATACAACCCGTCAAACCTACTAAACTGATCAGGACCACATGTGCCTTCATTTTCTAACATTATATATCATAGAGATGTAGCTGTGACATACACAGCAATGCTTTGGATTGATAGCCACGGGGGATTAGTGTGTGGTTTATGCTATAATTCCATATCAGATTATGTAAAGCACTCTTCGGATTTAGCCTGGAAGAGGAAGAGAGAGACTGGTAAGAATGATGAAGACTGTACTGACACTGCTGTGTGTGTGGCAGTAGTTCAGGTAAGATGTGGCCAACATTCATTCACAGCAGTCAGTGGTGATCAGGTCCAGTTTGAACGGACTCCCTGCTGTGCAAATGGTGTTGGTGCCATCCTGCAGTGAGCCACTGACACCATGAGCCATTAGTCACTTGAATCTTGACACTGTTATCTAACCAAGCAATTTATTATTCATTTCCACAGCTAAGGTTCCTGGAGCTACAATTTTCGTTGTGCTCAAGTGGAAAATAACCTTAATGTTCTGTGATATGGTCGCTTCATTCAATGTGACTACTAGCTAAACTGTCACATGACTGATGCTGCCCACTTAACGTCCAACTTCTACCTTCAGTGCACCTGCTGCCGCCGGAAGCTGAGGCTGAACGAACGCCCACAAAATGAAGTGACTAGCTGATGATTTCTCAAGATAGATAACCATTATGCTAACTGGGAAGATATACGTACCGCTGTCCTCCAGGTCCAGCTGTAGGCAGTGGCCAGCGGCGGCTTCCTCACTCGTCCTCCCGTCATCCCCGGTTTCCGCAGTACTCCAGTCCATCTCCCGGACGGTTCCCGACGACGACGCGCAGCCGTGTCCTCACTGAGAACAAGATAAAACGCTCTCGGAACGAACAGAAAACCCCGTCATTTCACCTTCCTCGACATGTTCCTCCAGAAATACACACTACATGACTCCGTGGACGTGTATCGGTCGCTGTAAACAGGCAAACGTAGCGTCACGTTCAGAGCCACCGCTGCTGATCATCTCTGTGCGTCAACGTCTGCACGCAACGGCTGATGCGCGTGCAGCTACAGCAGCTCACAGGCCGTTAACCGAAACATGTGGAGATCATAATATGATCTCATATGTACATTATACATATATAATATGAACTGTAGACTATAATAACATTTACATTTATCTTATCATATTAACATGTGTTGATCATAATATGATCTAATATATATACTATAAATATACAATATGTGCTGTTGACTATAATAACATTTTAATTTATCTTATTATATTAACATGTGTTGATCATAATATGATCTAATCTGTATACTATAAATATACAATATGTGCTGTTGACTATAATAACATTTTAATTTATCTTCTTATATTAAAATGTGTTGATCATAATATGATCTACCGGTAATATGTATATTATACATATATAATATGTACTGTAGACTATAATAACATTTTTTAAATGTATCTTAATATATTAACATGTGGAGATCATAATGATTTAATATGTATATTATACATATATAATATGTACTGTAGACTATAATAACATTTCAATTTCTTATTACATTAACATATGGAGATCGTAATATGATCTAATATCTATATTATAATTTATCTTAGATCATATGTACTGTAGACTATATGTTATATATAACACTTTAATTTATCTTATTATATTAACATGTGGAGATCATAATATGATCTAATATGTATATTATACACATATAATATGTACTGTAGGCTATGTTATGTATGATAACACTCTAATTTATTTCATATTAACATGTAGATATCATATGAACTGTAGTCTGTATGTTATATATGATAACATTTTAATGTATCTTATTATATTAACATGTAGAGATCATATGCACTTTAGACTGTTTTATATGATAACACCTTTACCTCATTATTCTTATTATATTACATGTGGAGAGCATGTATACTGTAGTATGTTACATATAATAACACTTTTATGTTATTATATATCATCTTATATATTAGAAAAAAATCTAAACCTATAGAATTTTACGGCCCAATAAACCATATAAACAAACTTTGCGCAATTTTGCACTGTTGTGCTGTGTTTATGTTAGCAGGACCATTTCTACTGTCAAACACTACAGTTTATATGTAAATATAACTATTACAGATATTGAATTAATACCTTAATTATGTGGTAGATAGTAACTTTGAATTGTTTTGTTTTTTTCCCTAAGAAAACTACATATTGCACCTTTATATGTTTTGACCATGTCTCATTTACCATCCATTTTCTCTTTTCCTGGTGAAAGTAACTTCCTAAGTGCAGCAGTAGGATCAAGTCATTTACAACCCACATCTACATGGAAACAGTTAAGAATATCATTCAACATATGTAGGATGAGAGTCTGTTTGATTTAATAAAAACAGTTCTCTCGAGGATATCTAAATTCCCCAGTACTAGATAGTCATTTCTGGGAAACCTTCTGGGAAGTTGTTGGGATATTAAGGACAAGTGAACTAAAGGTTTACTGGTAAATGAGGCAATATTGAAATTTTATGTAAAACTGTAAACCATGAGGGGAGAAACTAAAAAGTTTCACCTACTTTTCTTATAGTAACTCTGTGTTTAACAATTTGTAATGTAAATCCTTGCATTAGTGATAAAATATCTAAATAAATGTGCTATTTGAACGAAACAAATGCATTCAAAAAACAGAGCACTTTTTCCCCCACTTTGTCAGTAGTTAACAATCACTCAAATCAGATTAGAACAGGTGCATGTTATTTCAATGTCCAGGAGTGAATTTATTTTCCAATTTCATCACATAAGTCATGAGTTACAGACACAACAAAGATCCCTTCAACCAGTTAAGTGCAAAAAATACTATCAGTAGTTTTACAGAAATCTGTGGGTTTATGGCATCTTACTGCATGTCCTTAAGTAAAAACTATCTTTTACACATGAATACATTTGCCGCTTGAGACTCAGAAGATAGTGTTTGTAGGAAAAGGAATGACTGTTTTCGGTCTGTAATACGATGCGAACAGTGGCTGGTGAATGTCCTCTCACATGGTCTTATGGGTTTGGTGTGGGAGGTTCTGGAGATTAGTTGCACGCTGAAATCATCAGGCCTGTCCTCCCCATTGTTAGGTTTACAGACAGGCCGTCACTGGTCCAGACACACACACACACACTAATACTCGGACATCCGTGTGAGAGGACAGGAGTCAAACAAACACAGATGAGACTCTTATTACAAGTATTTAGGCAGGTCCTTCTCCACCACCTGCAAAAAGAAAGAAGACAATATTTAACCATGACAGAGACAGTTAATGGCTACACTTCAGCACCATGGACAGAGAAGAACTGTTCAATATAGATAAAACACATTTTGGAACATGCACAGCGAGAGCCACATACGCTGGGATCGTCTGTGGGGGCATATCTCTTCACCACGTCTCCCTCTTTGTTGATCAGAAACTGTTGAGGAAGAACACATTAACCCATTATAACATCATGTCATCTTTAATTGCTGATACAAGAAAAATTCACCAAATTTTTACTGAAGATACTTATTTTAAAAATGGATAGTCCCTAGTATAGCAGATTACCTTTGTAAAGTTCCATTTGATGTTACTGTGGAAAGAGAATGAGAGAGAGATATTAAAACTATTATAAAAAACAACTTGCAGACAAATGATTGGTCGTTATTAGCATCAACAAGCTTGACATTTTCTATGAGGTGTGTTCGAGCAGGGAAACATAAAAAAATGCAGGGCAGGGGTCAGTATGACTGGTAAACATTGCTATGGAGTACTACTACTACTACTACTACTACTACTACTACTACTACTACTACTACTACTACTACTACTACTACTACTACTACTACTACTACTACTACTACTACAACAACAGTGACTACTTTCCAGGGTGGACAAGTTATTCGTCACAAAACCTCCACCCATTCCTGCTTTTCCATTTGAATTCTGATAACAAATTCAGTACATGACTTGACATGACTTGTGTTTACGCAAAAACACCAGCTCAGTCTACTGTTGTAATGACACAACCATGGTAGCATACTCCTGTTAAGCATTTGTGAAATGTGTCATTGTCGAACGTGAATGAGAAACAAAGAGGAAAGTAGTTGAATGAAGTAATAGAAACTGAACAGGAAGTGTAACACTCAGTGTTTTCATTCCAAGGTTTTACCAAACGAACAACATTCATATTCTTGTTGTTTTGGCTACAATTGCCTTCAGTTCTGGCTACATTTAAAAAAACAACAACAACAACAAACAGAGACATGGGAGACATGGCAACTCCAAGCTGTACAAGCTATCAACATCACGCAGTGGTAAAACTGGTGAGGAAGATACAACACTCACAGCATAACTAATGTCTAATGTTTGGAAGCTTTGGAACGTGGCATCTCTTGTAGGATGACAGGGTCATCACATACTTCTCACACATGACTGCATGTCACAATAAGCAAGCATGTTTCCTAAGAAACGGGACCTCTAGTGCATCAAGTCTAGGCAAGTGAAGGCAGAAGTAAACAAAAAGACAGGGAAATGACTCACTTTCCCATGAACCCTTTGCCGTTGGGTTGTGCCTTCATCCACTTCCACAGAGGGTGGGCGTTGTCTCCATTCACATCAATCTTACTAAAGAGATCGAACTCGGCATTGTAACCTTTGGCGAACTCTTTAATCTCTGCTTCTGTCCCCGGCTCCTGGATCAGACAAAACAAAACAAAAGTTAGAAAATTGGAAATACTAGTTTTACAACAGAGCTGATAAAGCTTCTCATTTAATGCAGTAATGAATTCAGAAATGTATCTAATATCTGCAATAATCCAGGTAGCAATTATCTAAATGCTCAGGGTCATGAATTACATTAATGGCAACACTCACAATGTCAATTACACATAAAACCAAAACAAAAAAACAAACAAAAGCTGTGTTTACTGCATGTTTATTCTTATTACCTGCCCTCCAAACTGGTTGCAGGGGAAGGCCAGGATGCGTAAACCCTTCTCAGCATAGGAGGCGTGCATTGCTGCTAGCTGAGTGTAGTTTACGCGGGTCTTTCCTCATTTAGAGGCGACATTTACAATGATGCAAACGAACCCTCTGCAAGGAGAACACAGAACAAAGGAGAGGTTGGACTGAGAAAACCTTCCCACCATATACAGTGTCCATTTAACAGAATCAGTTATATCAATTCATAAAAAGCAACATTTTCCCAAATTTGACAAAACTCTTCAGCAGAAATCTTATTATCAATGATTCAAGACATTTTAATGGAAAACAATCTGTCCTTTTTAATAAACTGAAGCATTGTTTAGAAAAGGAGTTGCCCATCCAGGAAAACTGTGACACAGTTGTGCCATGGAAATTTCAAAATAAAGGCGTATCTTAAGAATATGGATTGATGTTTTCACTTTGCATCGACATATCGATCCAGACTGATGTATTGTATACCGTTAATTACTACTAAGCTTTAATTATAGCATAAGCCGAAATTATACCTTACCTGTATTTCTCAAGAGAAGTCTCATTTCCATCGATGTCCTTGGCAGAGAACTCGTATATGGACTTGGCACTCTTCCAATCTCCCACCTGAGCACACTGCATGGAGATGAAGAATGGGATTTGTATTGAGGGAGCGTGTGTGTGTGTGATTGTGTAAGACAGCTGGAGTTGTCAGGGCTGAAGTCCAGGAAGGAAAATCAAGGGCCCAAAGTGAACTCAAGTCTACGACAAGACCAACAGGAACCAAGATAAGGCGGAGCAAAGGCCAGGAGGAGAAACTCTGATTTTATAGTCTTTGGCACGGTCATCATTCATATATGCACCTGAACAGGTTTAGGTTGAACCCCATAATTAGCGCGCATATGTCTGTTAGAGGAATAATATAATCCTACAAGACCTGATTGAATCGTTGTCGAATTAACCCCGCACGCCACCAGAATGGAGCTTCCTGGTCTCGTGTAATGTTCCATTAGCTGGTAGATTTTGTAGATTATCACCACGGATTATTAGCAACTTTAACAGCATCTTTAGCCACTTAATGACGCTAACGCTACAGCACAGCGAGCTAGGAACGCCAGTCACGCTTTCATAACAGAGAAACCGAGACGTTTGAGTTAAAGTGACGTGATTGAGTCCAGTCGCAGGGTTAAACCGTTAATTCACTGATGTCTACACGCTAACACTGTTCCTCAAAAACTAGCTAGCTGTACGTTGCTGCTCCGACATCGGACCTATTTGTCGGTTACACCGTGTTTAAAAATAGAGCTCCTATATCTGACCTACATGTCAGTTCAGCTTGTAGCTCGGCAGCGGGAACAGAAATGTTTTAACCACGGCACAATTTAAGAAACAGACAAACAACCCCGTGCTCCTACACTCACCATACTTCTTGTGACTCCTCTGCTGCCGACCAGTCCTAACAACAGTGCCGTCCGTCCGATCCACATGTCGGCGACGGCGATGACGTTAGTCACATGATCTTTATGCAACGCCCATTGAGCCAGCGGCGGCAGGACCCGCCCTTCGCCGCCTCTGATTGGCTCACTGGGTTATTTCCTCCTCGAACTCTAGCCAATCGCACTCCTCGAACCTAAACCAAACCAATCCGCAAGGGATTCTAGCCAATCAGAAGCAGAGTAGGGCGGGTCATGACTCAGCCACCCTTGGAAATATACTTTGGGCCCTGTACTTTTATTTAAATTTCTCTTTTGTGATGTGTTTTTTTTCTCTTTACCTAAATACATTTGAGCCTTTGTAATTAAGCTTTAGATCTGAGCATTTTAGTCAGTTTTTTGTACCAATAGGGGTAATGATAACAAGTTCATGGAGGTCCATTTTAGCAAACAGTTGCTTATCTTCACATCCAGAAGTCACAGAGCAACGCTATCATTCATTTGTTATCTGTTTTTGGTTTCTAACGACTTCTGAGTGTAAAAAGCCTCTTTGGTTGTTTGGCTGCTTGTCAGCTAGTTTAGTTTGATTCAGTTTTTTTTTAATGCAGCACATTATCATTTCAGATATAGTCTTGGGGAGGATATTTTAATCAGAAGGGGAAAATATTCAGGGACTGATTTTCAAAAAAAAGTTTGAAGGGGTTACTCATTGTGTAATATGGTGTCCCATGGTCTGAGGATGATACAAACATGTGCTTCTTCTTTCCAGAGACGAACATTTTGAACTACAGAAATAATAGGATCTTGGCACTGATAGTGCTCGTGCCATAATTAATAATAATAATAAACAACTGCTTGTTGATTGTTTTTCACAGTCTAAGCATGCTGAGCAGAACTGCTCAACTAAAGTAGCCTGGAATTCTAGAGCCATTTTACATTTTAATTTCAACACAGCAGGTGTGCGTTTGGCCAGTTGCTCACCAATAAGTTTCATTTGCGTTTCATTCATCACCAGCTCCTCTACCTTTTGATTCATCCTTCCAGTCAATCCTCTTCTTTCACTCTACATCAATATGAACTATGACAAACATAATGCAACTAACTGCCTCAATAAACTCTACAGGTTGATGAAATTGACAAAGTTAAAAAAAATAAAATAAAATAGCAGGAAACTATTATATGCAACTGCCTTCACAGCATACATGCAGTAATTCACAGCATGTGCAGTAATATCATTAAAAGCACAGCGAGTGCATTTTACACTGGTAACACACACTTGTTTTCTGGGACCTGACACACAGTTTTCATTAGTAACAATGATTTACTGAAAACAACATCATGCTATGGTGTGTGATGAGAAAATATTCAAATGAACTGTTTGTCATCTCTCAGTGTTAATTCATCTGAATAAATTCATTGTAATAAAAAACCCACTCAGTAAGGAGGAACCGTGTGGATCTCAGGGGGATTTAACATTCGATGTCTTGCCTAAACATGTTTGTGTACTGGGAAAGTGTCAGCTGCCTGGAAACACTAGACAGCATCACAGAGCATATGTTCACACACTCATTAAACTGATCCGCTCTGGAAAACTAACAAGAAATGAAAATAAGTTTTGAATGCTGTATTTATCGATGAGGTCACAAAACAGGTAAAAGTTCAACAAGGAGGGCAGACAAATAAGATATTAGTTGTCTCATGTCATAAGAAGTCAAGCTCTTGCAGACCACCTGACGCCTACAGATGTAGTCAGTAGCTTGTACACAAGCAGGAATGAAGCTGCTTGATTTTATAAACCAATGAGGGTTAAAATAATTGTACTGGCATTGTTTCATGTCGCATTGCATTAATCTTGTTCCTTTTTCTGACTGGCCAGATTCCTTCTTATGCCCTGTTTAGAAGTTCACTCCTGTCTCAGAGGGCAACTTCACCAACTGTACACATTTATGTGTGTTTACTTCTGCATATGTGGAGAAAAAAGTATTGTAAAGCCTCATGTGGCTCTAGAAGACGCCGCATGTATCTGACAAATTGCCTCCGGTGATATCACCCATGGACTCTGTTGCAATGTGCAATGTAAGCATCAGGTTTTTAAAAGCAGTCAACTTGTCTAGCATTGCCTTCCGACAGCATGACACTGACAGAGTTGAACCAGAGATATCACATTTCTCTTTTGTTAGTTGCTGAGTTTCATCATTGGAGGCACTTCATCAGGTTTGTACAGTTTCCTCCGGAGCCACAGGACTGTTTTATTTGATTTGTAATGAATAGCGTTATCATTATGAAGGGCAATACATTATTTTGTGGAACAATTTTAAATAACATATGTTATCTTTGGGCTTAGAGGGAGTATTTTCAAGTCAAAAGTGAATTCACAAGTCACTGGAATTCAGTTAAAAGTCTTTTTTCATTTTGTCAAGATGAGTCATCATCAAATTTTTGATTTGAGTTTGACTCGAGTCCAAGTCATTTCCCTAGAGCCCACACCTCTGACACATATGCAGTAGTACTGCGATGACATTAAACAAAAATTAATGTGTGAAATTGGTGGAGTTACCTTTTAAGGATTACGAGGCCTAATTAATCCAAAAAACGTTTATACCCTGGGGCAGGGGTGTCAAACTGATCCAGTAAAGGGCCATGTGGCTGCAGGTTTTCATTCCAACCAAGCAAGAACACGCCTGATTTGGATCAGCCAACCAATCAGCCAACCAAGCAAGAACACACCTGATTTGGATCAGGTGTGTTCTTGCTTGGTTGGAATGAAAACCTGCAGCCACATGGCCCTTTACTGGATCAGTTTGACACCCCTGCCCTGGGGGAATGCCAAAGGTAAGAAACTGTACAGTAGAGTGACTGTACTCCAGATCTGCCTCTCAGCAGTTACTGTCACACATATGCATCAAAAACTGAATTTGTGTCAAAGTAGCTTTTTGTTCATGAGCAGCAGAAATTAGTTATCAAAGCTGCAGTTGTGCTCTTCCTGCAACAGAGGGCACTATCTAACTGTGGGAAAGATTGATGAGCAGAGTCTCAAACATTCATGTCTTTGGATGCAACATGACATTTATGAGTAAAAGGACAGATTTTATACAGGTGTGGTTCCAGGTTCTGTGACATCTGAAGGCAGTTTTATTGTCACAAAGTCTAATATGCAGTACAGTACAATACACAAGATTGGCAACCAAATCTGTTACAAAAAAGTTCCCTTCCTGAAGCAAAACTCAAGTTTAAGTAAATGTTTTTGTCAGGGGCTGAAGTCCATGGAAGAAAAGCAAGGGGTAACAGTGAGGTCAAGTCTAAGACAAAAACAAGATGAGCCAGATAAGGCGGAGCAAAGATCAGGAAGCAAAACTCTGATTTAATGGTCTCTGGCACGGCCATCATTCATCATTCATTCATCATTCACCTGCATATATGTCGGTCAGAGGAAGTAAATAAACCTACAAGACCTGATAGAATTGTTGTTGAATTATTCCCACACGCCATCGGAATGTGGAGATAAAGGGATGGCACACAAACCGCAGGGCCTCCTCATGGTCATAATGAACCTCAACAAACAAAGTCTGTCTTCGGTTGGAGCAGCATTTAACCTGCTGGACTCTCGGGCCGATGGTAATGCTCTTGAATATAGGTGAGCACATGCAGTCAGGATTTTGATCTTTTGTTTACACTGTAATCAACACAAGGCTCTAAACTGTAGCTATTCTTTATGAGACATTAATATCCATCCATAATTTCTGCTGATAGCAAATTTTAACAGACCATTTTTCTTTTTTCGTGAGAAACATTTTGCTCCTAATCTCATGAATATCACAAAGTACCCTGTTCTGGATAATGAGTGGAGGATCATTCAGAGAGAATCACGATAACCATGCAAGATGTCCCAATTAACTATCTTTCCAGTGACTCTCTGATCAGCCATCCTCACAAGTCTATTCTTAAACTGAAGCTTTTGACATTAATGTCTGAGAGAACAGACGTGTGCCTGTTGGAAGAGCCATAAAATTAAACCAGTCTGGAGGATTTGGGCAAATTTAATCAAAACTATATCATCTTTTGTCTTTTTACTGCAGTTAAATTAGGCCAAGGACTTATTCATTTTCACGTCCTTCGTCTGGGCCATTGCTTTGAAATAGACTCCAGAGATCTGACGTCAGACTGGTGCCACAATTAAAGTCCCCATGAAACAGCAGTTTGGTCTTTAATTGGATGTATTCCTGCTGGAATTGGATAGTGGAGGGGACATAACACTCAAAGGAGTCACTTAAACATATAAACCAACAGGTTATCATCTGGAGAGAGAGGCTAATGCTTGATTTATTGCTGTTTTTTTATTTGTCCTTTAAATTCTGTATTAAGGCAGACTTATGTGTCCAAAGGATAATTACAGAAAAAAGTACATTTTCAACTCAGGGGAAGCTAAATGATTGAAAGTTAATACATATTGCATTCTGTAGCTGTTTATTGCTGATGGTTTATTAACAGCATTCTGAATAATTTCCTGAATTTGGTATTTCAGAATTAGTCTGTGATCTAACTGTAAAGTCCTGGACTTATTCGTGCAGAACTCATTAAACTTTATCCCAACACCGATGGAACATAAATTTATGATATAAAGAAACATTTTTTAAAAAGGAACCCTAAAAGTTAAAAACAAAAAAAAAGAATCATTTGCTCCATTTGACATTCATATATAAGTATATTTCAAAAACCCACATTATTTTTCTCATAGAGTTCATGCTGCAGCATCTCATTTCACACTGTGTTTTGAATGCTCTGTTTTAGCAACAGAGTGAGACATCTCCCCTCTGTTCATCTATAGTGAGAGTTGCACATGCGCATTAGTTAACAGGCAGGATGTAGCCAATCAGAGGCAGAGTAGGGCGGGTAGTGCCAAGCAAGGTAGTGTGATCTAAAATAACACAGCTACAGCAGTAGCAACTGTACCTCTGCTGACTGTCTGGAGTGTATATATCTCATAATGAATATATAAAAATGTGTATTTTTGTAATGGTTGTTACATAGTGATGCACATAAGTTGCGGAGGTAAAGGCTCAAATCCAAACCAGGCGTTTAAGGCAGTACAGAAGCAGTGTTTTCTGTGGGAGAGAGTGACTCATATAGGTGTGGACTTTAGACTTTTTCACTTTGCAGACCTTCTACATTCACAAAAATGTTACATAACAAAATAAAGGAAAGGCAAAAACCCAAAAAGCATAATGTGACTTCATTAACCTGTTCTTGTCCCTAGAAATTGTATGTGAAATTATCCCAAAACGCCCAGCCCAGCGCAGCCCAAAGTAAATTCAGAGCTGTTGTTGGACCATCTGGAGTACAGGTATGGTTTTTGGGCTTTTCTGAAAAGTTATGAGCTGAATCTTTCCCAAGCTGCAAGAAGCTCTTTAAGTGCTTCTGGCATTAATGTGTAGGAGTTTGAACTCACTGAATTATGTATTTTTCTTGCTAAGCCTGCAGATGACCTGTAACTGCACCTATTATCTGGAAAACACAATGGGTCCACATCACATAGTACTTGGTCCAAGCTCAAATTTAATCACAAAACCACAGAAAATGGACACTCCACTTGCTCGTTTTTCAAAGGTAATATTCAAGCACTTAGCAAAAAAAAAAAAAAAAAAGCCATTTAGCGACCTCAAAATACACTTTCCCATGAGTAACAGAGGTAAAACCTCGTTATAGTTCTTTTTTTCCTTGTTGAAACTAACTTTCTGCATATGAAATAGACAAAAAAAAGTTCTTATTCAAAGAGCAAAGCACAAAAAACTACACTAAACTTTCATCATTTCCAAGTTTAGGGCTTTAAAAACTATATATTACTGGATCGGAAAATCTTATTGGTTACATGATGCATTAGTCATCTGGCGGCTCAGGAGAGAGAAGAAAGAAGAGAGAGCTGGTCACTAGTCTACACGATCACTCATTGGCTGTTGTAGGCACGAGGTCTGGCATAGAATCTCCTATGTGCTCAACTGAGCCGTCAATAAAAGGGCTGCGATCTCAAGATCTCCAGCGTAGATGGATGATGGCTTCTGCTGCAAAACGAGAGACGTCTTCTTACAGATAAAACCTTGAACAGGCGTCCACCATCCCAGTTGAAAATGGTTGGCATTAAAAAGAACACCATTCTAAAACTTATGGCAGGCTTATACACTTAAATTGAGGCATTAGAAGAGCCTGTGAATCTGTAGCACCATATGGTATTTTTTAAACAGTTGTCGTCTTAACAAACTGCAGGTAAGCTGATATGGTGCTGTGAAATAGCTTTTACATAAAAGGTACACGAGTGGAGGAAGTCAAGCTACATTTCTGATTAATTGCTCTTAGTGACCTACGTGCGATGAGATAATGACACGGACTAATAAAGCTTCACATGTCAGGAGACCCCGTCGTTAGGTTAATAAGAAGTGATCTGACCACTCTGACTTGCCGTCCTGCACTACACTGTCTGTAACGAGGGCAAACGACCGCCTGGGATAATTAAAAGGCTGCTGCCTGCGAACTCACTTTTAGTGTGAAGCAGTGGGATGTCTGCCCTCGAACGCACACACATGCAAACTGGCCCGCACAGTGAGTGTGTTTGCTTGATGTGGAGGTTGTGTCTTCTGAGGAGGAGGATTTTAATTAGAGTTTTGACAAAACACAGAGTCTGCCACAGTTTTTCCACCTGAAACATCAGTTCAAAGCTCCTAATTAAACACCTCACATCAGGCCAATTAAAACTTATATCAAAGGGCTTCCACTGTAAAATACATCGGTGCAACTGGTGTGTGTGCCTGTAGAGATGCAGGGGGTAGACGATGTAATTAGCTGCTGCTCTGCCTGTACTGTCTGTGCATAGGAAAAACAGCAGATAGTGTTTGTTTTTTTTCCTACTTAGATCAACTGAAATAGCGCATTGTTTAATAACCTCACAGAAACTGCACAGAACAACTGTTCACTCATTAATAATACATTATGGATCTGATGAAATTGTGTGTGTAATTCGTCACGTGACCCTGGAATGTTCACACCTGTTGAACACACGCACACGCACGGCTTTAATTAAAGCGATGAAGATAATAAGGTCACGCGATGACATTTCAAAGTGCTACAGGACACACGTACAACTGGCTTCATATCGCTCAGAGAGTTAGTGAAAAGAAAAGTATCTGCAGCTAACTGGTTGTTATTTAATGAACTACACTCTACTACAACTGAGCAGAGCAGCTGTGGGCAGCAGGCCAACCGCTGTTACAGGTCAAATATTCAAAACGAGAACATGTTGTAGCTGAATAATGATCCAACATGTTCAGCATAATTTTAAAGACAGATGCCACAATTTTCCCTATGCTCACGTAATAAGCAAACACACACACAAGACTGAGTGCATGTTTTTTTTATTCCGTCCAAACACGGCCGGCTAAAACGAAATTGTACATAACTGCATCTGATCTATATTACTGAAAAACAACTGCACGTATAGCATCCGATAATCACTGTTAGACAGCAGACAGCAGCTTTATCGTTCGTCTCTTTCTCCTCATCAAAGAGTTTTGCTGGGTCATACACCAGACAGCCAGTTAACCACGTCTAAATGATGAGAAATGGTATTTGTGCAAAAGCAGGCTATAATGAATAGAAAGAGATGGAAAAGACAGAAAAACAAACATGTCTCGTATTAAAAGAGAAAAAAAAAAACAGTTGCCTAGGAACAACCTCTGCTGAACCTGACTCCCCCAACCAGCACCAACCCCCACCACACACACACACACACACACACACACACACACACACACACACATGCAGAGCTATGCGCACCATGGGAGATAAGATCAGATGCTTCAGGAAAAGTTAGGGTTATTTCTCACTGTTCCTAAGCAACAAGTTTGCTGTTTTCTTGCCTTTGCTGCATGTCTGTCGGCTCCGCTGGAGATTAATAGTCAGAGGCACAAATTAAATAGGCCACAAAAGTTTAGCAGCTTTCTTCAAAGTTTGTTTTATTGTTTTGAAGTAGAGTTCAAATTGGCATCACTTCAGCCGGACCACCGGTTGCTCACAGTTATATCACGCTCTCTCATTTCAGGACAACTATGCCTCTGTCATGTTATCATGTTGGAGTGGCACATGATTTCAGATGCTGATCACCTGCAGAGAAATTCTCGATTTTGCATTAAATGATTTTATGTTAGAGCTCTTGAACATGACTTGGAAAGTAAAATTTCTTAGTAAAGAAATCAATACTTCAAAATAAAATACATAAGAGATGTGATGGCAGGAGCCCACCTGATGTTTGCTATCAAACGCCTAGTGCTGGTTTCGTAATTTCTCTCCAGGTTTTCATATTGCTCTCAAAATCAAATTACACACTGATCTGAGCACCTTCACCACATTCTTGAATGTTTTGGAGTGTGTAACAAAAGGAGTGTAATGGAAACAGATGGCAACCTATATTTGCATTGGCAGAGACTCTTTTACATTTAACCCTCACACTCTGAGGGGCTTGGTTGGCAAGGCAACAGATTCTGCAGTCTGTTTCCCATGACTGCGTCTCAATAGTCCAGATCAGCCTCCTTATCCCTCCGTCTTCCTCCGGTGAACACAGGTTTAAAGCTTCAGTGTTGCGCTGACAGGGAGTGGGCAGCCCGACTCGCTTCATCCCACACCCACGTCCCTCAAACGCATCCCAGAAATAAATTACTGCCTGACCTGTTTGTAACAATCTGAGCCTTAAATGTTTGGAGCTTAGTTAGAAACCGCAACGAGGTTCGAGTAAACATATTTCCAAATATGATGCTTCATAACCACTTATCTGAAATATTTATTGGAGTGAAAATGCAATGCTACCTTTACTTCACCACAGTGAGCATTTATAGATGTGCACTGGTGTGTCTGTCGTGGTGATATAGCAGATTGTCAGCTGTACTTTCCCCGGTAAACACATCGACCCATTCAGCTCAGCTGTGTCTCTGGACTTGGATAGAGTGGATAGGCAGTGTTCACAGGGAGCGCTGCCCCTCCATAAGCACCGGTCTTTACCGTTATGTGGTTTCAACTGGGCGCATTTGCCTGTGGGAAGCCTGTGGAGGAGAAATAAAACCCAAGAAGAGCAGTGGTGGGCTGGTAAGAAGGTAACAGTTGAAGAGGATGATGTGTTTACTTGGGAAACTGCAGATCACTTTCTCTTTACCCAAACCTTATGGATCCTGCTGCTGTTGTTGAAAATACCTTCCCTATTCTTTCTATGATTAGCTGACAAGTCATTCTGAGCAAAACTAACTAAAATGCAGCTTTCCAGCGATGTTCCGTGTGTTGTATATGACATGTTGAATCTATGATTGTATGACAAATAATACATCAAGTGAATAAATACCAAATGCCAGGTACAAACAAGAGGGAAGAATTCATTGATCTGGCATCAGGTGATTTTAAAATTGCACACATCTCACTCACAAACAGGACAGATGATCATGTCAGGACCTTTTTTTGGGCTAATAATTGAACATAATTGGGAAGAAAATTAAGAAAAATCAGTTTTATAAGGGCCTGAATGCAAAATAAAATTAAAAAATTCACCTGGTTGTGATGGCAGATTTCTGTGCGATTACACAAGTCAGTACAGAACTTAGAGTACTAAAAGAAGAACTAAATCTGTGGCAGACGGGCGATAAAAAAGACAGTCAGCAACAGCATGCCTGCAGTTGGCACAAAGAGTAAGAAACTCTCAAGTGTCAGACGAAAGATTTTGTGGTCTGATGAAACAAGAAGTGAACTCTTCAGCTGTAATTGAAAGTGCCACAGTATGTCTGGAATAAAAGCCGGCACAGCTCATTAACCATTTAACATGATCCTGGAAAGACGCTGGTGTTGAGCAGCGGGGACTTGGACACTCGAATAAGAGCTAAAACATAAATGGAAATACATACGAGGAAAATATTGAGGAGAATCTGGTTCAGAGCGCCAAAGACTTGACTGAGAGAGCATTTTGTTGTCAAACAGGATCCTGAGCACCGCCAACTCTACATAGAAACGGCTTCTGTAGTCCCTGCCAACGTTTGGAAACTTTGAGTGCTTAAGAACACACTTCAGCAGCCTTTAATCACCGCTGACCACTTTCCAAGCCATGCAGTCGAGGTTCAGCTCTTTGAAAGCATGTTTTCATACGTCTCCGGCAGTCATTTCCAATCATTTAGGTTAATTTCCATATGACACGAAAATCACAGGTTTCCAGATTTAGAAACCTGCTTCAGTGCTGGAGGCCATTGTAGTGAACATCAGCTCTGCATTAATGTCCTTCAAAGTTAATTTGCCATGAAACTTGGATGGAGGATGGAAGAGACTCCATTAACTTCTGGGGCGGATCCAAAATCTTTACCACTGCCAGATAGGACCTGTTTTCTTCAAATTTATGGTCAATTTCTCAGGAAATGCGCAGATATTTAGGTGGCTGATATCTATGAGTGAGTGCAAAAAGGAGACTTTTGGGACATGGTGGAGGTTTGCGCTCTACTGAGTGTCATTCTAGTTTATATTTAAAAACCGTCTAACATCTGGTGTACATCTGGTCCCAGTCTACTTGTACCTGAGCGACTGGTGTGGCATTTCTGGCCACTACGGTAATAGAGAACATTTCACAGCCTCTTATTAACTATCATGTGATAATACAAAACCATCTGACAATGCAGTGAAATGTCAAGTGTGGGCCTTTTTAAGATCTTCAGGTGTGTTTAAGAGCGTCTTCGTGATCCTGCACAGGTCTGTGGTTGCATGTGAGGCGGCACTAGCTGCTCTGGTATGGGAAAAGCCAAATGAGCAGGTTTGACTCTCATGTCATTACCTTCTGCAACGTTTAAAGCATCATTCCGCATCCCATCCGATTGGCAGATCGCTGCACCGGCTCCACTATTCACATTCACAAAATGGCATCAGTGCTGGAACAAGCTGCAGCAGCAATAGTCGCTCTGCACCTGCTTGTTATAGGAAATTGACTTCAAGGAACAGAAGCTACATCTATTTCCCAAAACTTAATGAACAGATGAATACAGATGCTCAACAAAGGTTTTTGTCGTCAAAGGAAATTCAGTGTTTGTGGTCGGAGAACAGAAGAGCACATGAGTCATGCCAGATAAACAATGATGAAAGTGCCTCAGTTGGAAATGCACTTTTCATGTCATTTTTAGGCTGTTTAGACGCGTGGCGTGCTGCTGGCAGTCGCAGCAGCGGTCCTCTGCTCGAGACGTGCTTTCAAAAGGGAGGACGAGTGGATCGGCAATAACACAGAAGGGCAGAGAAGGAGACCTGTGTTCACCTGCTGCCTCGCAGCAAGCCCGGCCACTGCAGCTGTCTTTAAAAGAGGCCTCTCTCTTTCATGTCTCATATTTTTTCTTTTGCTTCCCTTTTTATCGACACTTCTCTTGAATTTTTTTTCATTTTTTTTTAAAAAAAACGCTTCATCTGGATCCGTCTTTTCTTCTTCCTCCCCTTCCCCACTTTCTCACCTCGCGGCCGACACCCTGCTGTGTTTCCTGTCTGTCGTTCAAGCAAATTGGTTGACTTTCCTCAGCTGTGATTTCTCCTCACCTGCCTTTGAGTCGCACGTACAAGTGTAAAAATTCAAAGAGGCGCTTAATAAGCCAGGTGTGTGTTTGGTAACTTACCCTGTGAGAATGTGCTATAAGCTATAACACTGTGAGTTCCTTTTTTGTTTCCTTTTCTTTAATGAATTGTAAAAAGCTTGTGTTCACAGCATTTCTATCGTAGTAGAAAGCTTCCACTCAACCTGCAGACAAACAACACAAAGCATTACATAACATGTGCATAACACATAACATACATAACACTTAAGACTGAAAAATAACATCATAGGTAGAGAAGATGTGTTACTTACCATTCATTCTGACTGTAGTCTGTTTTCTCCATATCAACACAGATGAGCAGATACTGACACATTGAGAATGTGGAGGAGATAAGCTCAGTAAATTCCACCCTCTTTACAATCCTCTAAAACCTTTCTAGATATTGACTGCAGGCATTAAATCAGTAAATGTCAAAAAGACCCCTGATGCCTTTTCAGCAACCCACAATGTTCCAGTGCCCCATTTTGCACTCAGGGCAGAGACGGATAAATCTATAACAGCCAAACAGGGGTTATTACTTCATTACGTGGTCCAAGTCGAAGAAATCCATTAATGAACCCTGCATATAGCACAGGAGACAAAAATGTGATCCACCATTGGGTCAAAATATTCGTAGGGGGATCTCGCTGTCCGTTGTTGTCAAGATTTCAAAAGTTTCAAAATCTGGCGAAATGTTTCTTAGACAGGATTTTCCTGAACGAACATGAGCTCACAGCACGTTCAGTCAAGCTTGAAAGATAAAGACAGAGACGGCCCACGTGTTATAATGCAGAGGAAGATGATGCATAACTAAAGATCAGCAAGCAACAAAACCTGCATAATAATAAATACAACAAGGTGTTTTACTCTTCTTTTTAATAAAAGTGTTTCCTAGTAGCCAGGCTGCTAGTGTTAGTCCTGGTGCTTTAATAAAGGGGCAGTATGTCATTTTGGAGAAGAAATTCAAACACAGATTTTTAATATTTAAAACTCAACACAAATGCACAAATATTTATTTTTTCCATAACAAGGTGTTCGCAGAGGAAAATAAGATCCCCAGAACAATGTTTGGTAGGTAGAAAAGGTGGCAGGGTCCGCCACATATGAACAAAGTACAAAGTAGTATGAAATTGTGTTGTCCTATATTTAAAGCCGTTATGGTGGTGGGACAGTTAAAGTTTGCTATGTATTGGAAAATGAATAGCGCAAAGCAACAATCAACTCTCACAATGGCTAAAAATAACTAACTTAAATAAATATACGGAGACGTTCCTTCAGCCCTCGCTGCTTGAGGTCCCTTGTTTTTGTGACAGCAGTGCCGACAGTAATACCACTGTGAAACACTAAGAGAGAGGACTTTATAAATTTGTCTGTATTCACTTTGCTTGATGAGTCGCTCTATTTTAGATTTCAATCGAAACATTGTTTTTACATTTCATGCTTCAAGTTCTGTTCATGGTTTGTAATGCTCTGTCTTTCATTCCTCTTGCTTGTTTATTCATTTTTATATGACTGTGAACTTTATTGCACGTTTGTCACTTTGAAAGGCTGATTTATATTTAAGTGCCGTATAAATCAAGATTATTGTTATACTAGTGTTATAACTGTTATGATTCTTGAGATGCTCTCATGGCACTTGTATGTAAAGGAATTTTCCTCTGGACACATTTAAAGTTGAAATAACCACCAAACACAAACTCTACCTGTACTTGAGTAAATATATGTTCTCTAGCCGCGGCAGCATCATTATAACTAAAGGCAGAACAATCACAATTAACTCATGCTTCCACTGTGATTTAATTTAGAAAGACATTTCTTTAACTTGTCATCAGCTCAGGTTCGACTGAAATGAGGACGACTGCGGAAGCTGTGAGACGCGAGTAATTACTCCCTCCTGTGGAAGCATAACCAAGTGGGGAGGCATGTGTTTGCCGTGCTATAAATAAAAAAAGTTGATTGAAGGGATAATTGTTTGACAGAGAGTTTCAGCTGGAGTGAACAAACAGAAATACAAGTGCATACCTTAAAACAGGCCTCCTGCTGCGGCGTCAGACAGAGAAATGTTTTGATAAAACACATTGTCTTCTTTTTCTGTCAGCTGAATTTATGAAAAAAAAAAAAAGACTCCTGTGGACGGATGGAGCGCTTTGACAGGTGGAGGTGACGGGTTTCGAACAGACACAGTAGATGCGGTGCATGGATGGAAATGTGATCTTCCTCTCCTTTCCCCTCAGTTTCAGTTCAGTAGGCTTTATATGGCCGTGACATTTCCTGGTTGCTTTAGCAACCGAGAAAGAATTTTATCTCCCACCCTTCTCCTCCTTCTTCACGGGGGTTAAACATCCCCATACATATATATTTCCCTTTTCGATATCGCTACATATGCATGAAGGCATGTGTGAAAACCAACCCGCACTTCACGTATAAGAACATATGTAGTTGATGAAGCCTCTTTTTTGTAAATTGGCACAGAGGGAGCTATGTGGGTGGTTGTCAGCATTTAAGTCCACCCTTTATTGGCTCATAACACTGATCATTTGCATAACAACAAGAATGAGACAATAACAGGTCCTTTGAATCACAAAATTGAATTTCAAAGCTCTCAAACTGCAACACACAGTTAATTATAATTCCACAGAACCTGTAAAATGACATACAGTGTGTCGGTTTAGATGATAATCCATTCAAATCTTTTACAACGGCTTTATAATCGCACCAGAGTTTGCTGGCACCTGAATCCAGAGAGCTCAGGGCTGGTGCGTCTCCAACTGTAGTTTGTGGGAGTGTTAACAACATAAATAAACCCGGGCCATGTGGCGTTACAGTGTGGCCTGTTATTGTCTCACCGCCTTCCTCCATATCATCTCTTAACACCACGCACCACTAGCCTTGCCGCTGGGTGAGCCAAGAAGCATAACGGGCAAAGAAAGCAGCAAGGACTCTGAACTTTTATTTAACAAGATAGCAGGGGCCATGCTGATCCCGTTCGCCGAGCGTGTAGGTTTGTTTTCAAGTCACAAACAATGGCTCTGCGACTGTGATTCATGTGCGACCAAGAACACATTTTATGTGAATGAGTCAGTGCATGTAACAAGGCGGCGAGCCATAAATACAGTCTAACAATCAAAGCTAGACAATTTGTCAAGTGTGTGCAAGTTTTTTTTTTTGCTTGACATTACCGTCCGCCAAAGCGTTTCATCTCTGTCGGCACGAAAAGCTTATCTTTGAGCGAGACAGGTGTCACATTTCCAACAGTTGCATCACAAACGCTGCACCGAGACATCTGCTCTGTCGGCTTTGGCGGGGCCCGTCAAGTCGGTTGGCTCACAGGGGTTTTCACTTCAGACAGAAGTGAATCTTCCAATACAAAGGCGAGAGAACGAAATAATGTTCGAACCTCAACAACTATCTGAGTCCACTTTCTTAACTGCTGCTATTTCTGCCCATCAAGCTTTCTGTTCTCGCTCCCGCACGTGACAGTTAACGGTGATCTACCACTCCAGATTCAGAGGAATCTAAAAATAAAATGAGACAAAATCTGCCTTCACATTTTAATAATAGCCACAGTGACACTTTACAGATAACGTGAGTCGTTACTGAGATGTGAGTGAGGAATGAATCAGGAATGACTTGATAGTTAATTCATCGTTAATGAGTAATAAACTGTGATTTGATTTGACTCTACAATAGATGATGATGAACTGCTGAAGAACATGTTTAGATAATGATTAGTTCATGAATATCTGAAAATATATCAATATTCTAACCTTCTTTCAAGAGTTGTTCACTGATTAATTATCTACTACCTGCTGATTGGCTCGAACTAGTGATGACTCATTAATTACAGAAGCACTAGCATGTTTTTTGTTTACCTTGAATTAAAGTGAAACATAATACTCAGTAATTACCCAACAGCTTCATTAAAAACTAATTACTTAATCATTTGTTACTATCTTTATGCCTCTACAAGTACGCTTGACTCTATTGTTGAATCCACTACTTGACCTGAGAACAGTCCTGCTGGATCCTGCCTGATCTGGAGACATTTACTGACGCAAGAAGAGCTCAGAGATCCTTTTTATAACTTTTAGGACTTTAAAGTGGATTTATCTTCACTCCTGTTTATCAGCCAGACTGCAGCTGAGATCTGCAGAGGAGAGCACCATCGTCGGTGTTGCATAGTTGTTGAGCGTTTACCTGAATTGAAACGCACAGACACACACTCCCCTTCTGTGCCATTGCTAGCTACTGTTAGCTTAAGGCTAAAGTGGTAAAGTAAGGAGGAAGGAGATCTCAGATCAAGCCGTTACACTCGACCAATGGACTTTGTTCTGGACCGACAGCACGCGGGACGACAGCTTGTTGGACTCTGCGTTTACAACATCTAATGACTAATGATGACAATCACCCTGACGCAGATTCACATGATGCACCACGTATTTATATTTGTTTCTCATATCAATAACTGTACATATGTTCTGTAACTTGTGTGGCATGAAGATTGAAGCAACCCTGTGTTGTATAATGACAAATAAACTACCTTGTACCTTGTGGAGGATTCTGAACGCACTTTTCCATTGTTGTATTTGCAGGCAACCTTTACTTAAGCAAACACAGCACACCAGTTTCGCAACATGTGGAGACAGTTTGAAAGGACTGGCCCTGTTATGACTGCTGAAGTATTATTAGACAACGGCTGTTTGGGGGAGGTGTTTGGTGGATAGGCAGCAATTAGCGTTTCTCTGTAGAGTACAGTGAACTTTTTCAAACGCAGTAAATGTGCTTTATGTTTTGCAAATCTTTTGTACCGTACTGATGGATATGATAATGATGCTTCTTATCAACAAAATCAAATCTGATCCAAATTAACTTCTGACATTCAGAACACAAAGACACAGACTTAGCACAGTACTAATGATCTGCTCTTCATAAAAACGTCTCACCGGTTTATCTTCTGTAAAACCTGTACATGTACACTAAAGCCTTTGTTAAGTAGTTAGTGCACGTGATGACAAACTCTGCTGACATAAAAACATTTTTTTTTTAAAAGCTGGAAAGTCTCAGGCTTTGAATAAGAGCACGCGGCGGTAAAGGACATTTTAACCGGACAGTGTCTGTGGTCACGACTGTTTTCTGTCCTGCCACCAATTATGGATTTTGAGTGTTCTGGAGAGCAGCGCTGTGCGCCCGCTGCCCTGCTGTTACCTTTTGCCTTCTACAATAAATACCAGCAATCATTCACATTTTCATGGTGAAGCAGGGCAATGAGTCATCCACATGTTGCCTTTATGAAAGGCCGGCAGAAGCGCTGCTCAGGACGTACTGAGAGACCACATAAAGGAGCCTGAAGGGTCGTCGTTTCATTTAACTCTGCCTATTAGCGGGGTACTTCAGTCCATGCACTTCCTCATCTCTCCTCGGGCTCTGTGCTGACATTGAGAAACCAATTTGGAAGCAGCGGGATGTGGTTTTTTTTGCTGCAAAGAAAGTATTAAAAATAGACTACATACACAACAAAATAGATATATTTTTGTGTCTTTGGCATCGTGTGTGTCCCCTGAACTCTGTGTGATCACGAACACATTTTTACTTAATGTTTTTTTTTCCTCTGTCGATTGAACAAACTGTCCTTTCAGAGATGATATGACAAGAGATGTTCAGTGGTTTCAAGAAGTATTGACATTTGTTGATTGTGGAACTAATCAAGCTCCTCTTGTCCCGGAGCCAATCAGCGTCTGCCGTGATTCACCCATCGATTTGTCTGATTCGGCGATGAACCCGGGCTGTTTTGTTTATCTTCTCGTCAGAAAAATACAGCGCAACATTTGGTCGTCCCATCTTGTCTCTCTGTCTGTCGGAGAGACACTGTTCATGGCCGGCATATTGTGTAAGGACTCATCATGCTGCCGATGTTGACAGATCTGACTGTCACACACTTGTCAAGATGCCAAGCAGTCACAAGGGAACGGCAAGAACACGCTCGCAGAGTGTATGAACGCAGGCGGGGGAGATCTGAAGTGATTTTGTCTCGTCTGTCAAATACAACTTGTTGATGGAAAAAGAAGCTCCAATCAAGTAAAAATCATATTTTACGTTTTAAAAAGTGCATTTTAAGAAAGCGGAGTGACAGAGGAGGAAAATCTGCAAGAAAACAGAAACTTACTTCAATGTTTTCCGTGTTATAAATTATTATAAAAAGGATTCCCAAATGATGTTGGTGTTTCTGGTTACTTGATCTGCCTGATTTGATTTGTATGGTCTTTTATATGTTTTCACAAGCTGAGGCATTCTGGTCACCGAGGGGTTAAACCACAGACCACGACACCCTCCATTCGCTCTCGCTCTCTCAAACTTGCATTCCTGTCGTCCGTCTACTTCTAACTGTCCAATAAACTGCCTCCCACAACCTCAGCTCTCCAACCTTTTTGGGACATTTGGTCTGATAAACCAAAATAAACACCATCTGCTTCTTTTTGCCCAGAGACAACAGATGTACATTAGCCGTTAGCTCACTCCAGGGCAATTATTTTTAATTGTGGGCTGTCCCTGTGAAAAGAAACAATAAGAATAAAAATCTATAAAAAGCAGAGCGCTCAGTTTTCTGGAGGCTAGTAAGTTGATACAACGATCTTTCAGGGAGGAGAGAGAATAAATGAGTAGTGCTGATACGAAATGGGATTTTATTTTAATGAGGAGACATTACAGTGAGATCTTAAAATCGAATCCACAAGATGTGGAGTGCTTACGGACGATCTGCTGCAGAAAAAGAATAATGGCTCGTACTTTTTTTTTTATGAGATATTATTGATACGATGTTTTCAAGGGTAAAAAAAAAAGTTATTTCACATAGCAGCAAGATGTTTTCATGTTATTATGAAATGCAAACACAATATGACAATAACTGTGATATTGTAACATAATGTGTAGAATACTATCAGGCAAGAACAAGATGTCTTTATGTTATAATATCACGTTATCAAATTCTGATGTTTGAACTATAAAAATGAAAAATAAATAAGTCAGAAATTCCTTTATTCGTCCCAGAAACTGGGATATGTGAGTGTCACAACAGCAAAGAACAGTTCAATATAACAATAAAGAATAAGAAGAGTAAAAAATGAACAATATGAGACAGAGTCCTATAAACATAATGTGTAGAAATATAAACAGTGTAATTATGAACAGTGTGAAATTGTGACTATATAAGTTAAAAAGCAGACTGGCTAATGTAAACTAGTTTTTGACACAATTATCTTTTTTTAGAGGAAATGAAGGAACAATGACTACTGACGTGAAGTTATAACGGTATAAGTTGACACGTTATGACATGATACATTTCAATACGTTTCTGTTGTTGCAAGTTTTCACGTTAACGCACGTTGCCAGACATTTCATGTTATAACAAGATACATGCAATCGTGTCTTGGCACGAAAAAATAGTCAAGTCCTGATAATATGAAAATATTTGAAACCTCTGCTGGCTTTGCCGGATTGCTATCGTAAAGTGAACACAACTCACCACTCTCCTGCAGCAGGTAGCTCGTTGTGGGGAAGCCCTGATGAGACGATTACCGAGTGCTGTAGAGTTCCGCAGCTCAAGGATGAAAATGTATGATTATTACTCCATGGAAATGCAATCAAAGTTCATATGTGTCTTGCCTACCAGATTATAACAGTTATTATCAAGAGCAGACTGGGAAAAGAATGGAACTGAACATTTCTAACAGCACTCGGTAATCAACTCGTCAGGGCTTCCCCACAACAGGAGGCTGCTGCAGGAGAGTGGTCAGTTGTGTTCACTTTACAATAGTTTACTGACTAAACGTTGCTGCTGTCGATGACTACGGCTGACGATTTTACTCTGTCACATGTGAAACCTGCACTGACAGACCGTCACATGACAGCATCTGTTCTTTCTGTGTGTCTGATAAAATATGATAAAAGCACACAGGTGAAACGTCACCCAGACTTGACACAAGGGATCCATTAAGAGCTACAGGTGTACGGTACTGGATGAATAGAGAACGGGTGTGGTGTATTTGCTGGAGTGTTTATGGGACAAATCGTTAAACTGGAGATGATCCGTAGACGATTAAAGATGAGCTGTGAATGAGGCATAATGTTCCTCGGTCAGCTCTGACATGAATGATTTAGGTCGTTTTTGTTTTTTTTTTAAGCTAATTTGAAATCATAAGTGAAAGTTAATGAGAATTGACGCCTTCAAGCAACTCTGGGTTTGTGTGTGTGTGTGTGTGTGCGTCTTTCAGTCAGTGAAGGCACTTAAAACCTTTTCAAACTCATTTTAAATTTCTTTTTAATAGGGAATTTGTCTGCTTCGAAGCGTGGGCTGGGAATTGTTTCGTGGTGTAATTGTTCGTATGGAATAACCTTTTAGAGGGTCAGAATTTGCACCTCGCGCAGATTGTCTTCAGTTCTTTCTTCGTTTTATGAGCAGCGAGCGATTGAATCATAATGAGGGGAATAAGCTGCAGCTGGAAGCTGTGTGCCATCGGAGGCTTTTATTAACTGAGAACATCTGCTTTATGTGCTGACTGCGCTGCGAGCTCACTGGGAGACATGAAATGAAATGCTCCTCTTTGTGTTTATTTTCTCTGTTCCTTGTTGTCCTCTCCTGTAGGCTATTACTCCCAACTGTTTTACAGATGGTCCAGGTCCACTCTTCACTTTGTAAATGCTCCATCTTGTACCGTCTTCACCCCCTCTCCATCTGGTCCCTCTTTTTTTTTTCTTCTTCTTCTCCTGTTTACTTGAGCGATGTAGACTCACAGCTTCTGGTCTGTTGGTCTGTATGCTCGACGATCCACAAACAAATTTATCACCGTAGCTCTGAAGACCAGCGATGAGCAACACTGAATCCACTCTCGTTAGTGTTCTTAGGGTTTGTTTACCTCGGTGTCCAGTGGCCCCTGAAACCAGATGGGTCGGTTGTCTCCGAGCCATAAAGAGGATATCGGCGCCGCAGCAGAATGAGCCCGGTGCCAAACTACACTGTGTATTCTCTGCTCGCTCAGACGCTCGCAGGGTTTACGGTTACATCCTTCACACGTGCAGCATCACCTCGCCTGAAGAGGAAATAAAGCAGAAATGAAGCTGAGCACATTCCACACACAGCTGCACAATTCACCGAAATATCAACAAAAATCCCAAAATGGCCAAAGTCAAAAGAAGCTGCTTTTTTTTTTTTTTTTTCCAAATCTGATTCTCCAGATGTAAGAACACATGTTTGTTTGGTAAGGAGCCTGATGAAATGTCACATCATTGTGACTTTTCTTCAACGAGAGTGAAAATATGTGACACAAAAACGATCATTCTCACTAATTGTGCATTGTGTCGGCATTGTGTTGGCTGTCAAAATAACTGCAACGGGATTTATTTCACTTTCCCTCATCGTGCAGCCCTTTGACACGTTAATACCACAGAAATATATGTTACAGATATCTGCTGGGTAGAAAGTACAGGACACATGAATGAGCTCCTGGTTTAAAGCAACATTATGTAGAAATTCACAATTTATGCATCCACGCAAATCCCAGGTTCTTGTAACAAGTTGTCAGATGTAGCGTTACATTATGAGCTAACCAGAAACGAAACGCGGTGCGTCATGACAACGTTGTGAAAACTTACATGTTGAAATAAACGTGCATTTTTGGACAGTTTGCTAATGCAGCCGAGAACTAAGCAAGTGCAACAACACTTGTAACAAAGCCAGACAGCTAATGTTACCTACTTTTAAACGGTAACAAGTTCAGCCCCCTTTGTGCAGGGTTTTATTTAGCGAAGCTGTCAGCAACCACAAAAAAAAAGCCAGTCAGAGATTTACTCTTGATCTACTCTCTCATTCTGTCACTCTGTTTTTCTCTTCTACGTCGACGTCTTCCTCAGTATCTTCGTCTCTGTTTTGACGGCTGCTGAGCTTGACTACATTACCCATTGATGCCTGTACTGAAATTAGCATGCAAACCAGCTAGCCCGGGCCCTCATCCTGTCTCATAACACCACTTCGAGCTGAGCCCCATTGCTGATGGTAATTCCCCCGTGACCCGAGGTCCAGATGTTGGCAAACTCTAGGGCCGCTGGCTCAGTAGGTAAATGAACCACGAGCTAAGCGGCTGACAGTAGATGCAATAGCCGAGGATAGTTAGCTGTGGATACTTAGTGTGGTGTGTTTATTCATCAGGATGTTCTTTATTTTGTTCTGAATGCTGAAGAGCGGGGACGTAAAGTGTTTGGACTGTTTCCAAAGTAAATCTGATCCCTGTGTCTCAACATGACTCAGCTCGCTGCCATCCTCTCATCTCTACCTTAGAGGAGGCCGTGACTCACACAGAGAGCCATTAACTTCATTATGGGCTATCATCGTATCTGCAATTAATTCACACAGCATCATTCACATTGTAGAACGGACTGAATGAGTTGTTGCCTGGAAATGAAACATCTCTAGTTTCCATTGACACGAGAGAAAATTAAGAGGACTTCTATGTAGTGTTGTAATGTTTTCATGTTCTTCTTGGTTACAAAATATGATGTTTTGCCTTGAAATGTGGCCCAATTTCCTTCCACATTTTCACTATCCATCATAGTCTCAGTTGCTGATCGATCATGAATCATGTTTATACAACTTACAACGCAGCACACAGTAGTTTAACATAATCTGAGCATTCGACGACGTCAGAGGAAGATGGCCGCCGTGTGATCAAGGTCTATTATCAGACTTCGTGCAAAGGATTGTCAAATTTCTGAACACATGCAGTTCTCCCCAAGACCTGTAAACAGACTTTGATGTCTAAAATTGCTTTAAGAATTAAATTCTGTCCAGGCCAGTTAAATCTGAAGGCAGAACTGGGTTTGTTCCTATGAAAGCGGCTCAGTGGTGTTCTGAAAAACTCCCGGCAAATTTGAATGAGAATAAAACAATTTAAACGTGCGGCTCCTCTAGACTTTCCAAGTTTCATTGGACAGAATGGCTCGAGTTGTGATGCTCAAAATAATTTATCCACTGTTTCACAGATGCTCCTTTCACAATACGAGCTTACTGTCTTTTTGGGCCGCAGCGCATCACGTGACAGTTTAATTACACAATAACTGGCCACTACGAAAGCTGGCTCCAAAGCCTGGCGCTCTTCCTGGGAGCTCGGCTCAGGCCCGAAAGACAAGGAATGTTATTTCGTAGACACAAACATTCATGCGGCATACATTCGGACGATGGACACAGATAACTTTACAGCGTATTCAGTGATTTGAATATTCTCTTCATATTTTTGAAGCAGGTTTAGAGGATTAGCCAATGAACGTTAAGTGCGTTTTAGTAGCGCATAAAAAGAAAATCTGGAATGGAAATGTTCTCAAATACATGACAGGAGCATGAACATATAATGGCAGTAATCCCTGTGACATTTCATCTGACATTTAGTTTTCAGTTGTGTTCCTCAGCGAAGAACTCAACCACCTACATCAGCGATGCAAGTAATGAGACCAGAAATCAATAGTTTCTTTGGCTCCCATTATACCCCTGGCACACACTGTACAAAAAAATAGATCTAAAATGAACAGATGGGGCTGCTATTTTCTCCGTGAGGCAGGATCAATTTTTACCTATAGCCCATAATAATGTCAGCGAGGAACATCGGTGAATGAACCCTAATGAAGGCGATGCTGCTGAAATGCGTAGGCAGACGTTTTCAGCCCATTGTGTCCCCGAGTCCTGTTTATAGACAACCTTCGCTCTAATATGACAAAACCAAGAAAATAGCAGGACTTTAACTTCATGGAGGATTTTTTTTTTCTCAGTCATTCCAGGTGAGCATATTGAAATAAAAAAAAAAATGAAAAAATATCAAAAGGCAATTTCCCCTCAAGATAATAGATGGAGCCTCTGTGTTGTTTATTGAAGCAACGAGTATTTTTAGATGTAGATGTAGGTTCGGAAAAATCATAGCAACAACGTTCAACCACTCAGTGTGTGTGTCTCTAAGTCAAATTTAATATCACAAAAAAAAAAAAAATATGGAGACAGATTTTTATTTGAGCCACCCACATGGTGGAAATACCAAGAGACACATGATAAACAAGAAAGAAACATAACATTAAAATGTATATAATCTTACAATTATATATGTTTTAACAATTTAAAATGCTTTATCAAGAAGCTGACACCAGTTTATCAATTAGAGAGGGAGTACTTAGTGCTATAATATTGAATAAAATTGAGATTTTAGAGAATACTGCATATACTTTACACTATACTGAGAGAGAAAGGCACGTGTGTGAGACGTCACCATGGGCGGATCAATACACAGCATAGTTAGGCTACTGATATTTTTAAAACCTCAGTCAGATAAAGGATCAATAATTCAGGCGGACAAGACTAATATATTCAACTAAATAACCCCCTGCGTCATGTTTCTCTCTGCAACAGACAGGTCAACAGGGGTCACGCATTGTTGTCGTTTGGCTAACAAGATGGAGACGGATGGCCTCCGCCCGCATGCTCACTCAAATCACCTACTGACCTGAAGTCCTTTAAACAGATATTAATCACCAAACTCTATCGTCCCCCTATGATGTCTTTCAGCGCATTGTTTTGGTTTTCCAGCCTACAAATGTATTTTCCAGCAGTAGGAAGCTGCTGTTTCTTCATGTTTTCAGCCAAAGATCTCTGATATAACCAGCTGGTGATCGTGGAGAACATGACGTAAGCTGGAGTGACGGATGTTTCCTTCGGGAGTTGGCAGAAAGCTTGCGTGTTAACAGGACTTACAGTCATCTGTATGTTTGCTGGTGGTGTTGATTTATCTGTGCTATTTAAGGCTTCATATCTAGTTAAAGAGGTCATATTATGCTAATCTTTGGGTTCATACTTTTATTTGGAAGTGCTAGTAGAACAGGTTTACATACTTTAATTAATTAAAAAAAAAAAACTAAATGAAATCATTCTCATGTGGTTCATTTCTGCAGCATCTCGTTTCACTCGGTGTTATGAACGCTACGTTTTAGCTACAGAGTGAGACATCTCACCTTTGTTCCATCATTGGCGAGAGCTGCAGATGTGCATTGCTTAGCGGGTTGAGTTTGGCAAATCAGAGACAGAGTGGGGCGGGTCCTGCTGAGCAAGGTAGTGTGATCTAAAATAACATTACAGCAGTAGAATGTCTGCAGACTGACTAGAGTGTATTTGTTTACAATAAATATATATATATATTTAAATGCATGGACTCAAAAGCATAATACGACCTCTTTTAAGCAGCATTATGCAGAAATCAGGCTCAACACCGCTGTAATAAATACAAATCCCAATTCTATAACTATATGTCAGACGTAATGAGGGTGCTAATGACAAACAAAACTCATGACATCATAACACGTCATGTGTTCTGAAGATCCACAGTGCAGAAACAAGTGACAGAGAGACTATTCACCCTGTTACAACACACTGTAGCGTCAAAACGAGTCTGAAGCTGTTGTTCTGAGGCTATAAAGTTACGTAATGTTGAGTGAAAATAAGTAAAAGAAGCAGCAAACTGACTTCAGTGTCATCACTGAGCAGAGTGTTATGACATATTGTCAAGTGACACGATGATGTTAATCTTATCCGGACCTCACCTGTCACTCGTGCAGCCGCTAGCTTAGCACAGATTATTATTCCACCTCATGACACGATGATCCGGCAATTCTACATGACATTATCATTACTTCATGTTTGTCACGTCAGAAACTTTAACACAAATAAACACAATGAAGCGACAACTTATGAACGTATCTACACACACACACACACACACACACACATCTGCCAGCATGGTTATGTGACTGTCAGCTTTAATTGGACCAAAGCTGAAGAGTTCTGTGTATAATGAGGCCGTCCACACTTATCTGATGGTTTCCACACTCTCTCCGACACAACCTACGGGATCGAACGCACCATTTCTTGCTCCAATTAAGTCTGTGCTATAAAGGCTACAGTACTTACAGTTACTATATCGACACCACGCATGTCACTTCGTCTGACCAGCGGCTCACTCTTTAATCACTGAGCGTGTTTGACATGTGAGCGAATGTGCTCTGTTTCTGCAGTTCCAACCAGCCGCATGTTGACTGGATTTGCTTCTCCACCTGCTCGCCGACTTGTTGCTGCCGTGGTTCAGACCGGCTTTTATGTGTGGGGAGTGTATTAACTATTGGATAGATAGCTGTGGGAATTGGTGCAGAGTTAAATGGTGGCCAGAGGATGAGTCCTGATGACTCTGAGGATCCTCTGAGTAAAATATCTCAGCAGCTTTTGGATGGATTCCCAGAAAATTGGGTACTCACAGTCACGTCCCCCGCCTCAAGATTTGTAACCACTTCGGTGATTTTGTTCCCACTTTTCAGCTAGAGACATCATCAAGTCAAGATTTTAAATGTGTCTAATAAGCCTTATTCGCACGGGACTTGCATTACCATTAGACCTCTAGTCATTTGGAATGATTGTGGAGGTTGTCTGTGATCGTAATTCTGTACAAATCTTGCCATGTAATTGCTACGTAATTTGTCAAAATAGATATTACCTACCATTTTTGTGGGTGGCTGTGGCTCAAGGGTACAACCAGTGTCTTATTATCCAAAGTGCTCGGCACCTTCGCATGGCAGCCACGAATTACTGTAAGTTGCTCTGGATACAAGCATCTGCTAAATGTAAATTTCACCATGCAGAGATATCATGTGATAGAATCGGTCCAGAGCGAGTAAATCTAAATCCGTCCAGTGTTACATTATTCTGACGGCAAAAGCACGAGTGACAGTTGGATCAGGCTCAGCTGTAGTTTGCAAATGTTAGCATGCAAACCTGCTCAAATAAGATGCTGAAGCTAAGTGCTGCACCTGCCAAACATTAACCAACAAACCACATTAACGCAGTTATACTAGCACGGTCATATGCTGATGGTAGCCTTTAATATAAGAATTGTGGAGCTCTGTTCTTTAAACCCCCTGTCAGAGATTTCTGTAGGCCTACCTCAGCGTTCTGTTCAATATTTTACTGTTTTCACCCCGCAGCCCTTTTCCACTTGGAGGGTTCCCAACTGAGATAAATTGATCTGGAGAAGTCAAAGCATCAGCCGTTATTTAAGCTAGTCGAGGAGAAGTACCGCGGAGAAGTGAATGCAGTGAAGGTTCATGAAGAACGGCCGACGATCCGTTAACATTCAGCACATTTATTGCAGTAACCTAAGAGGAGCTGAAGTCGCTCTGGAGGCGAAGTTGTACTTAATTGGGTAAAATATGAACCTGTAAATGGATGTGAATTTGACTTTAAGATATCATAAATGTACGCTAATGCTTTATGGGTTTTAGTGGATATAATATATGGTTATTGTTTTGTTTTTGTTTTTTTCCCACAACAACCTTTGCTTTTGCTGCATAGAGACTCTTAGTGTCATTACAGTCGATGCACATCGATGCAAAATAAATCATTCCTCCTGCTAATCACTTAGTAGTTGACTGGTCGAACATCTGAATGGATGGTAGTCCGGTGGATGAATCATGCCGCTGATGTACAAATCTAATGGCTCATCACTAATCTATAATTGACCACAGTCTATTTTAAGAAAAAAAGAAAGTGTGAGTGGATCTCATCTGCATTAGTACCTAGCATGTTTATTTAGGTCTCTGCCGAGCCGTCACTGGCAGCAATTAATCGTACGTACGTGTCTTTCCGGTTCACACACCTGCTTCTTGAAGTCCCTCTAACTCAATTACAAGAGCTGTGGAATGTGAGTCAATTGGTATTTTATGTTTTTCTCCAATACCAGTGTGTATTTCTGTCTGTAATTAATAAAGTAAGTGTTACTTTAGGGTGAAAGTCGTCGGCTCTGGATGAAGTTTCTTGCGGTTATTTGGAAAAAACAGAACGGCACTCTCAGTGAAACTCGCCTGATTAAGTATGGTTAAAGGAAAAATGCTTTAATTAGGTTTGCTTTTTATTCCCCTGACAATGGGGTGGAAAACAATTCAGCTGAAAGGGAAAATAAAATGGAAAATAAAAGTGAACAATACTGTCAGAGACATGGATTACTCGTTAAAGACCGAGACAACGTGCTGCATAAAACCTCTGTCGAATAACCCGTTCACCCTGAGCTTGTGTTACATCCAGCCAAGCAGAGCAGACTCTAACCACAAACAAGGAAAAAAAAAAAAACATGAAAATACCAAAATATCACAGAGTTTAGAGCTAGACACAAAGTAGCTAATCCATGTGTGATGATAAACAACTTTTAATGATCATATAAAGTTATGTGCAGACGGATAATTAGTGTGTTTCTCGGCAGTTCTCTATATTCGATCAACAGCATCGCCACCAGAGTGTCGACTCCATCAGGTGGGTATCCAGTGACATGCAGGCCACCATATCACCCCTAAAATACAATGATCTCATGTTGGGGTCCATAAGATTGGTCTCCTCTTTACTGTGCACATCAATATATACTTGTTCCCTCGTAATAAGTCTCTCCTAATTGAAATTTATACAGACGTGTTCTTTAATTAGTCTTTTATTTGACAGTAGTTGTGCAGTGCCAGTTCAAAACTGCTCAGCACACATCATTTTTGTTTACTTCCTGTTTTATTTTGTATTCTCATGTGTCTTCCTGTCTTTGTCTCTTTTCTGTGAGCACCTGTGTTTCATGTGTTAATCACCCCTCACATTCTCTATATTGTTTTTATACTCATTTTCATCACGTCTGTTTTTGCGTTATAACATTGTAAAGATTGGCGCTATTTAAATAAAGTTATTATTGTCTATTATTTCCAGCAACTGATCCTATGAAATGGCCTCAAATGTGTTGGTTGTGTTTTTAAAAAAAAAAAAAAAAACCTTGCAGAATACTGATTGCTCCAAAGGACTCCTACGAGATGGCTGCTCATACCATGACAGATCCACCTCCATGTTTAACACCTGGCAAAAGACACTGTGGGTTGAATGCATTCTTTGGCTTCCTCATCAAAACCTTCTCACTTAACTTTGCTCTGGTTTCACGTCCTCACACGACACTGTGCTTTATTTTTTTAAACTGTCGTCTGCATTAAAATGAATGGAATGGCTGCTCTCAGGAAAAGTGCGACGGATGTGTTCTGCTTCAGTGTGTGGTCAGGGTTTTTTAGACTTCCCCCGTTACCACATTATGTAATTTGGCAGTTTTTGTGCTAAAATCTGTCGTTCAGGGACATCATGTTTTGGCTGTGTTGTGTTGTTTTAAAAACTTTTTTTTTTTTTTTACATAAAACATAGTGACTGTCAGGTCTCACTTCACACAAGACACGCAGCTCAAAGTGATGACCGTCAAGGTGAACAACTTGAAATATTAGGTAACACTTCCACTGGCATTAAACCATGATTTAAAGGACACATGTTCTGTTCAATTTCATGTTCATCATGTTATTTTCGGTTACTACTAGAATTGGTTAACATGTTTAATGCTTAAAAAACATGTCAGTTTTCTCATATTGTCCTTGTTGAAATGCTCTGTTTTAGCTCCTGTGTCTTTAAGGCTCCTCCCACTGAATACCTAGCCTGCTCTGATTGGTCAGCTCACACACACACACACACACCTGAGCCAGCACCGTAAACAACAGCAGAGCAGCTGCACTACATCAGTTCTTACAAGCTAAACTAGATGCTAGGCATAAAATATGCAAATTCGGACACTGTGACACAATGTGATGTCACAAAGTAACAGATTTAAAGGCGGGACTACTGACGAGGTGTTTCAGGTGCAGTGTTTTCTGTGAGAGTCTGTTAGTGGAGACTTTGACCTCTTTAGCTTTCAAGACCTTTTAAGAACCGATATAACATGCTGAAGCATAATTCCATAACATAAATGGTTTGTAATATATATATATATATATATATATATATATATATATATATATATATATATATATATATATATATATATATATATATATATGTAGCTAGAAGGAGATGTAAGCATAACAGTTTTAACTTAACTTGCGGACATATTTCATATTATAACAACCTTGTCTTTCTACGTACAGCCTCCTCTGCTTATGGGAGCCTACAGGTGAAGTTATAGATGCTGACAAATACAAACGTAAACACATATTCCTGCTTACAACCACTTTATAGCATGCTGTAATAGTTATAATTGCTGAATATGGGAGGTTACGTCTTGACTGTAGGGATCCAAAAGACATGTGGTGTTTTTATAACACATATACAATCTTAAAGAACCCCAAGATTGTTGAGTACAGTACTTGAGTGAATGTATTTAGTTACATTCCCTCCACCACACCTTGTTTGCTCTTGCTGCACTGAGATGGGCAGGGCGACGGTTCCAGTGACTGGGTCCAACACCACATCAGGCAGCTTCACCGCAGGTCTCTGTCAGAGTTTTTGGGTAAAGGCACCAGCAGAGAGTCTCGCGGAGGGACAAATCCCAGCAATACATCAAAGTCAGCGGCGCAGCCAGGAGAAGATTTATGGACATTTAACGCCAGGATGTAAGAAACTATCAGAAAATGTGCTGGAGGCAAGTGTAGGGACTTGACAACAGGCTTTTTTTCTGAAAACTTCCTGCTGTGATGATTTATAGGCTCGTCTGACGCAGCACTAAAAAGTTTCAAAGCAAAAAGAAATAAGAATAAAAAATATCTAACAAAACTTCTGACCATCGACGTTCACGGTCATCTCAACTTTCTCCAGGCTAAATTGAGCAGAGCCGGTGGATGTAAACACAACATGCTGTCACTCCACATCATCACCAGACTCCCAACAGGAAGTCCAATTAAGGCGCGTGTGTCAGAGGCAGAGAGGAACTGTGTGGCAACAATGCATGAGAGGATGGAGCTCACGTGTAGGCTTAATGAAATGCCTGTATCACTCTCTTTAAGAAAAATCAATGAGGTGTGTGATAATGTGCAACACTTAGTGGCTGATGAGGCAGCAGCCTTTAAATTTGACTGCCCCCACCCGCAGGGAAGGGTTTTTATGGTAAATATCATGGGAGGCTTCCACAACCTTCTCATTGGCTCAGAAGTCGGAGACCCCCGTCGTATAAAGCGGGAGTACCTCATGTAGCAGCCTTTAACCGCTGGCAGGCGTTCTGAGTCACGCTTGGACTTGAGCTGAACGGGAAAATACCTTTTTTACGCACGGAGCGCTTGGAGAGGCTGCGGACGAGAGCGCGCCGGCGATCCATTTTTTTTTTTTCCGAAGGAAAAAGGGGGAAAAAGAGTTGCAAGACCAACAGGTTTGTTTGTGTGTGTTCGGTGGTACGTGTGCACTTCATGGGGCTTTGTTCGGGGCGGAAAAGTTGTTTAGACTCGCCTTTCCTCGTGTTTTAAACGATCTGAGCGCGTAATGACAACTCCAACGACTTAAAGTGGTTTTATTTTGGGGAAAAACGCAGCAGTTTGATTTGTTGAAGAAGATGAGTTTGTTTGAGGTGATACTAATGTCAGTACCGCTAGTTTAAAAAGGAGAATTAGGCTATGTACAAGATATGTAAAGTATTTTTTTTTTAATGTCACTTTGTTTGCACAATGATTTCACATTTAATTTGAAAGTCTATTTCCGGACAGTCTTTTAATGTTTGAATTGTGTGAGAATGTGTTGTTCTTGGCTCCGTAGCCTTCGTTCCTTCACTAATTGGTTCAAGAGATTTGGTTTCCTCTGTGGGTGACAGTGACACACACAGAGTCCAAGTTCTTATTATTTAGTTATTCTGGGAAAATGTTTAGTAAACCTGAACACAGAGATGTGGTTCTGCTCATATGTGTGTTTGTTTTGCTCTCTCCTCCTCCCTGTGATCACAGAAGCTGTGAGCTGAGGCGTCTGAGTGGGCATGTGGCTCCTGGAGAAGCTCCGTAGCAGTGGGACACAATCCCAGCCCCCGCAGACAACAGAGGCCATTCCCGTCTCTGTTTACGCCAACGTCCTCACTCCGGACAAGATCCCAGATTTCTTCATCCCCCCGAAACTGATCTGCTGCCCGCCAGAGGAGACCCTCACCCCCGAGCCTCAGCACTGCTCCAAGCTGCGCCCCTCCTCCTCTGACCACGCCATCTGCATCCAGAGCCCCAGAGCACGGAGCAGCAAGAACCCCTGCAGCCCTCGCCTCTTCTCCCGCATGGTGGGCGACACCCGCAACCTCCAGAAGTCGGCCAACCGTCACATCATCCAGATAGAGAGCGCCGACGAGCCGGCGTCTGTGGACAGGGTCAGCTCTGATGTCAACACCAACGCAGACCCTCAGTCACAGACTGCAATGTCTCTGCCCTACGTCCCCAAGGCTCAGACCTCCTACGGGTTCTCCACCCTGGTGGAGTCTCCCCACACCCGACGCAAGGAGAGCCTCTTCCACAGCGACCCCAACAGCCCTTTCACCTCACCCAACTCCCAGAGGCGCTCCCAAGGGGGGACTCTGCTGGCTCCAGCTGACCCCAACCCCTACCGGTACTTCAGCGGCGGAGAGAGCGACACCTGCTCGTCAGCAGACTCGTCCCCGTTTAACTCCCCTCTCCTGTCCCGCTCTGCCTCCCTCCTGCGCTCCATCACACAGCAGACACAGGCCAAGGTGACAGCTGTTTCTGACTTTAACCGTCGACTGCTTTGATAATCGATAAATCGTCTCAAGGGGAAAAAAAACCCAAAGTTTCTGATTCCAGCCGCTCGGCTGTGAATGTGTCCTGGTTTCTTTACTCCTCTGTGACAGTAAACACAATATCTTTGGATGAAACAAGACATTTAAGGAAGTCAAACAACCAAACATCCAAACAATTAATCGAGAGAACGATCAACAGATTATTCCATGATGAAATAATTGTTAGTTGCTGTTAATGACACTGAGGGTTTTTTTTCTTCTTCCTGTGTGTTTACCCGTTGCCTTTTCTCTCTCCCTGAAGGTGACTCGTGCCAAGCGCACCCTGGCACGCCACAGCTCTCTCTCCACTGATGACTGCAGCTCAGCAGACAACAGCCCCAACATGCAGCGCCGCCGCAACCGCTGCCCCCCGTCCCCCGCCTTCAGAGGGTGCAAAAGCGGTGGCTCGCGGGGCGCGTCGTCGGACGTCCTGCAGCGTGAGCATACCATCAACCTCCACAAGGGGGGGACACTGAGGCTGAGCACTCACTACGACCCGGAGGCTGCCCGACTGAGGGTCCGCGTGCTGGCGGCCGAGGCCCTTTACGACAGGCAGACGGATCTTAAGAGCATCAACTGCTGCGTGGCGCTCTACCTGAAACCAGGCAAGCAGCAGAAACAGAGGAGCACCATCATCAAGAACAGCAGGAACCCGGTGTTCAACGAGGACTTCTTTTTCGACGCGCTGCCCAAGGCGCAGGTGAAGAGCCTGGCCATGAAGATAAAGGTAGTGAACAAAGGGACCAGTCTGAGGAGAGACGTGCTTCTAGGCGAGAGGGAGGTGCTGCTCAGTGAGCTGCTCGCAGGCCTCTAGGGAGCCGCTGTCAAGACCCGGCTGAAAGCAAGCAGCTCCACGTCTCCCGGGGGAGGCGCCTTTTTTTCTTCTCTGGCTACCTTTTCTATCGCACTCCACAGATGTGGCGAGGGCTGGGCAGGTGAAAGCATGCCGATCACGTCGATGACAAGGGAGCTGTTTCTCACGCAACCAGAATATAGAAGCGCTCTGTCCCGATCCAACACATGAAGGCCACCGTTATGTACATGCTTACCAGTGTATTAGCAACGTGAACAGTGGAGCTGTTTGTGCCTAAATATTGAGGTGTTTTTCCTTCCGATGTGGCTTAGTGTCACATCAGCCGCAGTGGTGACGCAGTGATAGTACATGTGGATTTTTTGCACGTTCCTGTGGTCCTCTGTGTACTGAAGAGTTTATATATTTTGGGGATTAGACTGTAATGTGCCCCTGGGTGTACTGTTGATATGACTGTTGTTACATGTGATGACATGTGAACACGTGAATAAAAAAACGTTAAACTCGCTCATGCTTTTTTTTTCTTTTTTTTTTTTTTCCAGCCTGCAGCTTTGTCTCTGTGATTGTCTTCTAATAATTCCTCAGGATCAAGCACGAGCCCGAGGAAATGATTACACCCCCCTCGTCCCCCCCGCCGCCCTCCAGCGTTCCAGTTTTTGTAAACAGCTCGCTGGGCCCCGGGAGGCAGGCGCAGGCTGGGTGTCATTTGCGAGGCTTTTAAATCCGGAATCTCTGCGCACGATATTGTCTTCCTGTGCAGCCGAACTCCCTGTTTAATTTCAGAGGCATGTTTACTACGCAGCCTGTCCTCCGGAGGGGTTTCAAATTGATATTAAAGGCAGCGTGAGGTTTAATCACGACTCTCATGAATCAAGAACTCTCCTGCCCATCTGTACAGCGAGGAAACATCTTCATTTATGTGTTCAATATTTGGGTTGAGGCACGAAGATACGTCTGCGCTGAGGGAGTACAACACATCCCCGCAGTCCTCACCAATACATCTGTCATGCACACAGTGGTTGTTCTACTAAAGAGCATCATCTATAAATGTGGATGTGATGCGCCCTCTACTGGTGGAACACTAGAACTACATCTCACAATCTGAGAAATACTGAATTATGAAAAGCTAATTTAATTGACTTGTGACCTGCCCTCGTACACAGTGGGACAGACGCTCTGATGACCCCGAAAAAGGAAAGAAAAACACATTTTACTGAATAAAAACACTGTGAGAACACTCTCAGGCTGATAATCGTACTCTTCATTCACTTATAAAGGGACACATTCATCTGTGAGCTTTAAGAACTGTTCAATGCTGCAGACATGAGAGCAGAGAGATAAAACTGGCAAAGATAAATTAAGTGTTTTTGCGTTTTGCAAATTATGGGAAAGAGACAAAATAAGGTAATAAACTCTGAATGGAGTGAAGCATTAAGTGTTTCTATACCTTTTTTTTATTTCCACTGATACAGAAGTCTTTAAAAAAAACCCATTTCTCAATCAGCGTCATGCTGTAAGTAATGGGATCCTACTTGAAAACACATATTTTATGCCCAAGTTAAAACAGTTTTGGTTATTTCACAGTAACCTCTGCTCTTCTTAGGGGTTTATAAAGTGGCTGGGACTCATTTGCAAAAACCTGATGACAGATTGTGCTGATTATAGATTTGAAAGAAGCCAAACAGCAGTCATTTATCATGAGATACCACAAGCTCGTTCCTGCGATGTTTCATGCTTTTAAAAGAATCTCAGCCGTCAGGGCAGCTCGCTTCCTGACATTAAGTGGGGTGACGGAGAGACTTTGCTGAGGTCAGTCTCGAAATGCTACCCAGGCACTTTAGAATTGAATAATTTACATTTACATGAATAATCATTCATTTTAAGTAACAATTACTTCTGCTGTTTGACGAGAAATGCAAGCGGGGACTATCACACAGCCTGACTGCCAATGACATTATAATTCTGGCACAGTCGTCTGAATTTCCTTGTAAACAACTCAAAGTTTTAGTGTATTAAAAGTAACTATGGTACGTTCTCGAATGTGTTGACTTGTTTGTTCGATTATGATTTTTGTTTTCCTTTTTCCATCTTTCGGTTTAATAACAAAGAAGTGAAAATTCAGATCTCTGTGATTGTTGCCGAGCCGAAGGTGTCATGTCATTACACCAACATTCAAATCCCCCCAGATTTCAACTAGCATTAATTTTTTATTTCATTTTCTAATCCTACTTCACAGCTCAGCTCTCATTAACAGCTGCAGAGTCCTGCATGCCACACTGCATTCATAAATATGAAAGTAGGTGGATGATTTTTCAAAGAGTGGGAAGATCAAATTACATCCAAGTTACAATAAATGTTGTGTTTTGCACAACTTTACAATTTGCATGTCAGTATTCAAGTCCCCTCTCTGGTCTTTGGCTTTATGTAGGAATGTGATGATGTTAAGATTAGTCGCCTACAGTTTAATACCACATTGTTCTTACTGTGAAAATGTTTGTAAGATCTATAAAGAACATTTTGTACACAGGAGTCTAGAGATGTGATATTTATCTGGTAGGTGATGTTTGCAAAGGACAACTTATTATTTCTTTGTAAAGGAAGCATTTAAATCCACTGTTGGATGCTGAAGCTGGGGCCTTCATTCAGCTCTTCTTCTTCTTCTTCTTTTTCTTCTTCTTGTCTCGAGCATCTCAGTTGCGGATGTCAGATGGCTCTTCTGCTGCTTGTCACCTCTGTTGGTGACTGCTGCAGAGTCCTTGTCCTCTCCGGCCATCAGCTGTTCGTCCTTCCGCTGACAGACTTTTGAATCATCACTGTCCAACTTAGACTCAGCTTTCTGTCACCTTGCCTTTTACCACATGGCAATGATTCAGTGACACCTTCTGTTGTGGAAGTCTCTGAAACATCTGGCTCTGATGCTGTGATGCCAGATGTTGGATCAATAACCATCTCAGTGGGCTCAGCAGGTTCTGGAGCTGGTCTCTGCACGTGTCCACCAACCTCTCAAGAAGTTGCACAGTGGCCCAGTGGCTAGCACTGCTGCCTCACAGCTAGAAGATCGCCGGTTCGTGTCCCGGTTGGGACGCCTGGGATCTTTCTGTGTGGAGTTTGTATGTTCTCCCTGTGCAAGCGTGGGTTTTCACCGGGTACTCCGGCTTCCTCCCACAGTCCAAAAACATACTGAGGTTAATTGATCATTCTAAATTGTCCGTAGGTGTGAATGAGAGTGTGTGAGAGTGTTCGTCTCTATGTGTGGCCCTGCGATGGACTGGCGACCCGTCCAGGGTGTCCCCTGCCTTCGCCCTAAGTCAGCTGGGATAGGCTCCAGCCCCCCCGCGACCCTGCAGAGGATTAAGCGGCGTGCATAGATAGTACAGATGATGGATGGATGGATCTTCTTCTGTTAAGAGGTTTGATCTGCAAAGGCTCATCAATATTCGTTTATTTGTTATTTGTTCATGTGCTGTTCCTCTTTTTTTTTATGCACATTGATGAAGTCTTGATTTTCAGAACTCTGGTCCAAATAAATCAGACTTTTGGCTGCAAAAATGAGTGTGACAAGATGCCCCGCTCTCCCCTACTCAACATAAATATTTATATCAACATATATTCTTTACAACATGAAAAAAAAAAATTAAAAAAGAAGAAAACAGCTGCTCCATTTAAATGGTAATTTGATTCCCAACACTGTGGATACATAAAAACTGTATCACACTGTATATTTTGCTACAATAAATTTGATTCAACACGAAAAATATATATAAATAAAAAAATACATTTGATTCAACACAAATATATATATACATATATATTTTAATCTTTGAACTTTTTATTCTATTACTGGACTAACTCTTCTTCTTCTGTATCTGTTATCAGTTGAACGTCTCTTGTTTCTGGGGGTGTGTTCGGTTTGTGAGCCGGGAATCAGCTGGCACTGCCCGTCGACGTGAGCTGCTGCGAACAACCGTAACAAACGAACCCATCAGCTGGTAGGCCCTTTAACTACCGAAGTGCATCATGGGGAATGTAGTTCTGTAAAGCGGCTGAATCCCTCCCGCTCCGGGAACAAGGAATTCCGTCAAAAACTACGTCACCCACAATGCCTTGCTGTCATCGTAAACACAGACCTGTCAAACAACACAAACGCCATCTTGACAGCACCCTCAAAATGGCAGAAAGATGTGAGCTAGAAACCGAGTCCGAACTAAGACTCCTGCCCGGTGCTGTTTAAAAACAGACTCGACAGTTGGTCCAGAACCGAGTGGTAATGGGGTTGGTGTCCAGCGCGGCAGCTCAGAGCCTGTAAAATGGACATTAGCACGGCGGTTTTCAACGCGGCCAGAGATGGTAAGCTGAAACTTATCCAGAAGTTGCTGAGCAACAAAACTCCGGAGGAGCTGGAGGCTCTGGCCGAGGAGAAGACCCAGGGAGGCACGCCTCTGCTGATAGCCTCCAGGTACGGACATTTAGAGGTGGTGGATTACCTCCTCGAACACTGTAAAGCGAATGTCGAACTCGGGGGGGCGGTTAACTTTGACGGCGAGACCATCGAGGGGGCTCCGCCGCTGTGGGCGGCGTCGGCGGCCGGTCACCTCCCCGTGGTGAAGACGCTGCTCAAACACGGTGCCTCGGTCAACAACGCAACGCTAACTAACTCAACGCCGCTCCGAGCTGCCTGCTTTGACGGCCACCTGGAGATCGTCCGCTACCTGGTGGAGCACAGCGCCGACATGGAGGTCGCCAACCGCCACGGCCACACCTGCCTCATGATCTCCTGTTACAAGGGCCACAAGGAGATCGCCAAGTTCCTCCTGGACCGCGGTGCTGATGTCAACCGCAAGAGCGTGAAAGGAAACACCGCCCTCCACGACTGTGCTGAGTCAGGCAGCCTGGACATCATGAAGATGCTGCTCAAGTGCAACGCTCGCATGGAGAGGGACGGATACGGGATGACTCCGCTGCTCGCTGCAAGTGTAACAGGTCACACCAACATCGTGGAGTACCTGGCCCACCAGCCTCGCACCTCCAGGGAGGAGCGCATTGATGCGCTTGAGCTCCTCGGGGCGACTTTTGTGGACAAAAAGCGGGATCTCCTGGGGGCGATGAGGTACTGGAGAAGGGCCATGGAGCTGAGGCAACCAGGGGACAAAATCGGATCTCTGGCCAAGCCTCCACCTGGTCCCCCTATCCCTGCCTACGGCTGTGCACAGGAGGTGAACACTGCAGAGGAGCTGGAGGCTCTGATCACAGACCCAGATGAAATGAGGATGCAGGCCTTGTTAGTTCGAGAGCGCATCCTGGGGCCGTCCCACCCAGACACCTCTTATTACATCCGCTACAGGGGAGCTGTGTATGCTGACTCGGGCAACTTTGAGCGCTGCATCAGCCTGTGGAAATATGCTTTAGACATGCAGCAGAGCAACCTGGACCCTCTCAGTCCCATGACGGCCTCCAGTTTCTTATCTTTTGCAGAGCTCTTCTCTTTTGTTCTCCAAGACCGGGCCAAAGGCACCTTGTCAACGCGCATCACCTTCCACGACCTGATGACTGTGCTGGGGAAAAGCGTGAGGGAGGTGGAGAGAGCGGTGGCGCAGAGGGACAACCCACCAGAAGCTCCGCAGTTCACCAAAGCCCTCTCCATCATCCTGCACCTCATCTTCCTGCTGGAGAAGCTGGAGTGCAGCCCCGAGCAGGAGCATCAGAAGAAGCACACAGTGTACCGCCTGCTGAAGCTCAACCCTCGAGGCCGCAGTGGCTTCACCCCTCTCCACATGGCCGTAGACAAGGAAACCACGTCAGTGGGCCGCTACCCTGTGGGCCGCTTCCCCTCCCAGGCGGTGGCAGCTCTGCTCCTAGAGTGCGGCGCTGACGTCGACTCGCGGGACTGCGAGAACAACACTCCGCTGCACATCGCTGCCAACAACGGCTGTCCGGAGATTATGGCGCTACTTATGAAGGCCGGGGCTCACTTTGACGCTAAAAATGCACAGAGGAAGACGGCCTACGAGCTGCTGGATGAGCAGAGCAGCGGACACCCAGCCCTCTACCCGCTCAACTATGTCACCCTTCAGTGCCTGGCGGCGCGTGCAATAGAAAAGCACAGACTGCCCTACAGGGGACTGATCTCTGAGGAGATGGAGGCTTTCATTGAGCTGCACTGACTTCCACCTCTGTCCCATGAAGAGGCACCCCTGCACTACTTTTCCTGTTGACCCCCATACCTTAGTACGACCTGCCACAGACGTCCCGCTCCACGCCATTCTCCCTCTTCATTGTCTTCTTTTTGACATCCGCTTCGCTCCTGTCAGACCAAACCGTAGCAATATACATCCAGCCGCAGGGGTTCAAATCTCTGGCTGATATCTGGTCAGTTATTGCTCGACTTCTAACCTGAAGACATGTAGACTTTCAAAGTGATTGTTGGTTCCTACTGCTGTTTAAAGCTGGGTGAAACTTCCAACTTAATGTAGGCTTTAATGCATTTTCCCCCCCTTTTTTTTCCCAGTTAAAAGGAGACTTATGATACGATGGTGCTTGTGTGTGTGTGTGTTTGGTGGTGGCTGGACTGTACGGAAGATGGGTTTTAGCATTTACTGATAGGAAGCACCTGAACAAACTAGCCAGAAAAAAATAAAACATGCATGGAAATGAAGAGTGAATATTGTAGCTCACTTGCAAATTCATTCAGAAAAGGATGTGTTTGAACAAACTTTGCTCGCTGGCAGTTTTTCTTTGCCCGGTTCTGCCTGTTCACACGAAACCATTCTCTATACGGGAAGGTGTTGATTTTACTGTGCCAAATGTCAGCCACCCAGCCGTGTTCTGTTACAGACTGTTAACTGGTGGCAGAAAATGAAAAGCAACTAACTTAACTTTAATTATAAGGAGAGGTAATAACCTACAGGTGATACAGGAGTTACATGAAGCTTCCAGTTCCAGAAGATATTTGATATTGTCAGACTGTGACTTGATTTGACTTGGCTTTATAACTTTGAGGATAAGCATCCTCTCAAGGTATCCTCATGTGAAAAGAGCAGGTGCCATTGTTTGGCTAACACTCCCCAGTTCTCCCCACATATGTTTTTAACCTATGCAGTTTATGATATTCCAATTAGAGGCCATGGATTCACTACATGAACATATTTTTCATGGGATTTATTCTTCCATTTTACATGCTAATCCTAACCAGATGTTGACCACTGACCAGAGGCTGCTTCACTGACAATGAATTGGCATCTCGAGAATGTTTTCTTAAGAGATCTGCCTATGTCCAAATGAATAGTTTCAAACTGGAGCTCAAAGTGTGCCTACATACCTCTTCTTCTGTGTAATGTTAACAAAACCAGAGATGTCTAATTCGCTGTCAGAGAGGCGGCATCAGAAACAGAGCATTTTGTGATGATAACGGAGCTCAAGCCCTCCAGTTATTCTCCATTAGAAAAGTCTGTTCAAGATCATGTGTCAATTCTGTTTTTGGAGTGAATTTTCCCTTTAACCTCGGATGCAGCTCACAGAAATGGAAACACACGGCTCCATTCCTGCATCTTAGTCTTATTTTTAAATGGTCTCTCTTTTGTTCATCTTGTGTCATCATGAATGTTTTATTTGTTTGTCTGTGCGAAGCACCACCAAGTCGACTGCACACTGAGAGGCTCTAAATCCGAAATAGACAAACTTACATTCAGGCTATCTGAACAGTCGCTGCCTTTCTCTTTCTCAACTGATTCGTTTAACTGATGATAACTCGAGAACAAAAGTGTGTTGGAGATACTTGAATAAAATTCAGTGTCGCAACATGACCTGTGTGGAAAAGCTTTCTTTGAAAACTGTTTGTTTTAAATACGTAAACTGAACATTAAGCATCTAAAGATTGGTAATTGATTACCTCCCTCTCCATTGATCTGACTTACTGCAGGTTCTTTTTATCTTAAGTGCTGGTTGCATTTGCATTAAGAGCGTCGTCATACATAATTAGATGTATTTTAATGCTCGGGATTGCAGCACATTAAAAGCTCTACAATCCCATCCAGGCAGCCAGATCCATAAAATACTCTGATTTAGAAAAGTGGTAGACAAACTCTTTTACGTTACGTGATATCAGAAGAATACTAAAAAAACAATCAGTGCCCATTTATAATCAGCTCTTTATACCAAACATGTGCTCTCCGCTGCTCCGTCACATGAACCTGAGGACACTGAAATAATGCATAACAGAAACTTGATCTTTCTGAGTCCTGCACTCTTCAAGTATAAATAGAGCGCAATTAACGTCACTGCTGCGGGGCAGCAGTAGAGACAGGGCACTTACCCTGCTAATTTTAGGGATCTTTTGCCCTAGCTTCAACTCTGAAAATGGGAATACTGTAATGCTATACAGTCGGGCAGGTCGCAGTGTGACTGGCGGAGACAGTACACAGACAACAGAGACGGCATTATTCTGACAGGAAACAGAAACAGTCTGAGCTCATTTATTTTAACGATTAGTCCGACTGAAATATAAACTATCTGCTATCGATACTGTGAATGTGACAGGTGTCATGTTGATACAGTCAGCAGAGGAACACCAGCTGGGTAAAGAGGGGTTCAAGTCCCCCCGGACAAAATGCGACCCCCGCCCCCGTTAAATGAGATCATAGATCCGAGGGATCGCTTTAGCTGACCTGACCTCTGACCTTCCTGTAGAGGGTGTCTGGTGATGTGGTAACCATTATGTTTAGCCTCAATATCTTGACAATGAAAGCTCGACCTATGATGTCAAGAGGTCAAAGGCAGCTCCAGGGACAAAGAGGAAGTGTCTCCTGCGCTGCCTGGCGACAAAGAGCAATAAGAAGTACATCCTCTGAATTATAAAGATTTTCTTTGTGCTACATTCATCTTGGTTTTTTTTTTTTTTGTGTCATGAAGTTAAAATAATTCTTGGAAGCATTTTTTTCTTGCCATGGGACACGATGACACACCTGATCCTGTACTCAAAAAACCCTTTGTGTTCATTTTTTTTTTTTTTTTTTGAAGAGGCTGCACCAGCACATAATAGTGATCTCCCACTAGATGTCAGTAGCAACAAAGAAAATCAATCAGAGCGGCAGCCTTTGTCCCCTCAAGACCACGCTAAGGACTCAAAAACTGTAGCTTCCAATTACCGTCACAAGTGGTGGCAGTTGGTTAATTTTGCTGTCAAGCGGTCTCTTTGTCGGCGAGCGAGGGAGAGAGAATGAGTTGTTCAGAGTGACTTTTTTTTTTTTTTTTTTTTTTTTAACCAAGCCATTAGGCCAGGGCTGAGGATTCATTTGTAATGCATCAAGGATGGACAAAAATACAGGCAGGGCCGGAGTTGCTGACGCGGTGTGTGGCGCCGAGCTGAGCGGTGGTCAGCAAAGACGCGAGATGGCAAGAAGAAAAAAGCCTCGTTCACACAGTCCTGAAGCGTCACGCCAGCCTCCAACGCCACGGCCCCGACACCTCACACGCTGCCCTCGTGGCGGTTGTTTTTGTCACGTTGTGTGACCTAAATAAGACCAAATCGTATGAAACAAAGGCCTGTGTCGCCTGAGAATGTGTTTTTTAGAATCAGTGGGGCTTCTCTTATCATTTTTACATTTTTTTTTCTTTTTTAATGATGGATTGATTGATTACTGGCATAATTAGTTGGTGAATATTTACAGTAATTGCACCCGAACGAGATCTTCCCGTGGTGTACAATTCATAATGGGTGACATCTGCACATAAGAAAAGGTCAGTCTTCCCCGGTATTTTACGCTTTGTTCGTATTGTATAGTAAAGGTCAGGTATGGATAATTGGTACCCTGTTGTCCTCGGTTGGAGAGTTTGCCATTCGCTATTTCCTTCCTTGTCATTTTCTCTTTCTAACAGCCCAAATTTGTATCAAGGATCAGCACATATAATGTGACAAATGAGTAATTTGTTTATTGTTAAAATTAGGGCTGCACAATCAATCAAAATGCTTTTTAAATACAAATGTGTGACAAAACAGCATCATAAAGAAGTTATCCAGATGTAACAGTGTTGGATTGACAGAGATCCCAACACGATTTTATCTTTTACTTCTTATTCCTGCTCAGCAACACTTTGCAAGCTCTTGCTGGAGGATCCCAAGGTCTCACTGTGACCATAGAGCCACACAATTATCAATTTTCAGCTTCAAATCATTTGTTTTTCTGTTCGGTGAAAATAAAAATTGTGATGTCAAAATTACCATTAATCTTAATAACATCAAAATCAGAATTTCTTGCAAAATAATTGTAATTAGACTTTTTTAAGCCTCCTATTATCATTAAATTTAATGGAAATACTTTTAAAAAATACGTCCGTTTCACATTATGAAAGGTGGAAAATATTCAAAAGGTGCAATATGTAAAATTTATTATTAGTTTAAAACATTATAAAAGTAACCAAAATTAAGACAGAATAACAATGACTATTTTGAGGTTGTTTCGAAGACATCTATGTGTTGGGTTGTTAAAATACCTACTGAAGTTAGCATGCTGCTGCTAATTCTCCTGTGTGAACAAGACCGACACTACACCAGTGCTCTGAGCAGAACCGCTAGCTGCACGGCTAACTGAGCTAACAAGCTAACAGTAGCTACAGTTCAAAACATTTTTTTAAAAAACAGTAAATCAGTGACCAGAAAAACAGTGACAGTTCTGACATTGTTTGAAAGCCTTCTATGTATTGAGTTGCTAGCTGCACAGCTACCTGAGCTAACTCGCTAACAGCAGCCATAGTTAAAGTTCTTCCTCCATATTCAACTCCTAACATCTATTGTCCTCGACCACAGTTACCTGGTCTGTATGTTTGTGTCGTCCACCTCCTGTGGAGTTCTGAATATATTCTAATAAAGTCCAGGGTGAGCTGGTGTCCCTGCTCCAGAGGATCGCAGAGGGTCCGGCTGTAATTTAGTGAGGGAGTTCTGCTCTGTAGGAGCTGTCACGGAGCTCTGACCCTGTATCCCTGCCAGCAGCTATAATTAGACACTATATTAGGGGAATCTACAGGGTTTCAAGGTGCTTATCTTCATTTTGGCCCCTGAGGAGCACTGTGGAGGAAATCAGCCACCGCCGCTACACAAGAGCAGAGCTTTCCTCAGCGGCCACCTCTTTGCAGCAGTCAGCGATCCAGCCGGAGCAGGAGGTGTGTGTGTGTGTGTGTGTGTGTGTGTGTGTGTGTGGTTGGTGATGGGGGTAATAGGGGGTGATGGGGGATACGGTTGCTATTGGAGACCTTGCCTGCATCACGTCATGTGTTAAGGAGGGGGAGGGGGGAGGGGGAGGGCTCCGGTGTGTGTTAGAGAGAGAGAGAGAGAGAGAGAAAGGGAGAGCTGGGAGGGGGAGGAGAGGAGAGGGAAGGAGGAGGGCATTAAGGAAGGAGGCAGGGAGTATCAATGACATCAACCAGCAGTATCTGAGGCCGCCCGACCAGCAATGCTCTCCCGACAAAGGGGCTGAGGAGCAGCCGTGACCCGCTGCGTTCCCGAGAGCTCGGTCGGTCGACAGCCGGACAGGGCGGTGCGGTGCGGTGCGGTGCGGTGCGGTGCGGTTGCTGTTTGGGGGGGGGTGGAAGAAGAGAAGAAACGCCGGCGATGCGTGCATGCGTCCCGCTCCACAAAGGCAGACCTTTCTCTGAGTGGAGCTCTGCTGCCACTGGATTACATTCATCCCCGCTGTTTCCGAGGAAGCTTCCAGCTGCAAATCCACCCACATGAACCGAGCGGACAGCGGAGAAGACGGAGCACTTCCTACCAAGGTAACCAAGCATCCTTTAACACCGCCGTGCACCCCACCCACACCTATGCACTTGTCGAATACCCCCCCCCTCTTTTTTTTTAATATAGAGGGGAACTAATGAAATCTCACCTTCTGCTGCCGGGGGGTGAGATCTCACCGTTCACCCCTTCATCTCCACATCTCAAGGGCCGCTTCTGTGCGCTTGGTGCCTTTTCCTCCCCCCCTCTCCCTCTCTCCCCTCTCTCTCTCATCTGAGCATCACTTGAGACTTTGTTCCGAGCGGGTTTTGGGTGAGGATCAGACCGCGGGGCTGTGCAGACCAGGCTGGGTTGGCAACAGCGCTGCCAGTGAGTGAGTGCGCGTCCTCCCCTCCTCCACCTCCACCACCATCCACCATCCACCATCCACCCCCTCTTCATCCCTCCTCCCTGCTTATTGTTGGCAGGGCAGCATGGGGGACGGGGGGCAGACTGGCAGAGCCTTTTGTTCCTCCTCATCCGCTCTCGTTTTAAAGTGTTTTTTTTTTTTTTTTTTGTGATGGCCCTTTACAGCAGCAGCCCTCCAGGTGTAGAAGAAGAGAAGAGGGATGAAAAAAAAAAGGCACAGCGCATCCTGTAGATCTGTGAGGGATGTTTAGAAAAAGAAACAAAAGAGGAAGTCCTTCACTTCAGTTCAGTTCAGTGATGCCACAGCAAAGTAGAAATCCATTTCTGTTAACGTCTCACTTTTTGAGGAGGCTCCCAGGCGGATTATACATTCAGTGGTGCTGGTTGGTGTGGAAGGCACCAGGTGCCAAAGCGGAGGGACTTATTTAACAAGACTGTTCTCCAGACAATGGACTGGCTGCTGCATCTGCTGCTCTCAGGCTCTTTACTTAAAACAAGCCCATCTGCACATATAGGTTCTGTTGTCCTCTCCTATGTCTATAATTACACGCAGCAGGATTTTTGATGTTAACGCAGCCACTCAAGCGCGCAGCCGGAGTGTAATTTAACGATACATGGATTCATCCTGACACATTTTTCCGAGGGGCTATTGCTTGTTTGGGATTTAATCATGTGCACTCCAAATGCCCGTTTAGGTTCTGTGTGTTTCTGCGCTGTGTGGCCCTGCGTAAAGCTGGAAAATCGGCACTGTCGTGGTGAATCCGAGGGAGGTCTTCCTTCCTCGCACACAGATGGGGGGAGAGATTTTCCCTGGGGCACCGTGCGTTTGCTGGTTATTGTTCCAGACCATTTCCACATCCCTAATTATTTTAATCAGGCATTTTTACACATGGATTCATCTCTTTAGAAGATTTTTCCACCCCCCTCCCAGTTTTCCCTTCATTGGCTTTGAGCTCCACTGAAGGGGTGGCGGAAATAACACAAGCCACATACTTTCATGGAACCAGAGATCTGGATATTTACATTATTTTGACAGGGAAAAGTCATCACGGTGGGGCAGAATAATTCAGCCGGCAAATCTCGTCTGTCTGTCTGCCTCGGATCAAACACGAGTGAGCCGAGAGACGCTCGGCCCCACAGGTATTCATCCCGGCGCTGTCAGGAGCAGCAGCTTATGAAATCAGCGATGGCATGTTCTCCCTTAAATAGCATTTCACAGGGTTCAACCATAGGCCTCAGTGGTTTCCTGCTCTTTCCAAGCAGATACCAGCGTAAGATCCATCCACACTCGAATATGCCGGATGACACGGGCTCCCAGTGGAGCAGCTTTGGTTTCACGTCAAAGGCCTCATTGAAGTCTTATTCCCCGATTCTCGCTGCAGCTTTACCCTAACTGCTCCGCCGTCTTCCTTCCCCTCCCCTGTGTTACATGTTACATGTCCATGGATTTTTGTCAGGACTCTCCATTAGCCCTGTTGGCCCGTGTCAGGCTGGCAGGAAGGAGAACATCAAGGCAGGCGGCTCTGATGCCGAGGAGCGAGGCCCCCTCCTGTATTACAAGGAGACAGAAACTTTGTTGTTGTCTCGGCATTGATATTAATTGACCTTTTCAAAGCCTTTTCCCGAACAGTAAGCTTTTGTCTGCTCCGCTTCTCTTCTCGTTCATTCCGGAGCGGCTGGAAACAAAAGCGTACAGCGTGTGCGGAGTGAACCCATGAGGGGGCTGGCAAACATGCTGGAAATCATAAGAACAGTAGACTGAGAGGGATGGCTTTATGATGTTAAAATGTATATCTGCTCCACAACAAGGGAGCTTTAATCCGAGTCCTGTGGGAAATATTCAAACTGATGTCAAGTCAGTTTAACAAAGCAGAAGAGCCACAGAGGAATCCCAAAATGACTAATGTTTATTTATTAATCAAACCTTAGTCCAAACAGAGATTCTCCTGATGTGCGTTATCTCCAGTAAGGATGTAAATCTGTTTGTGGAATCAAGCTTTAAAACACGATCACGCAGTTTTATTGTTTAACAGCAATTCTGTCGGCTAAAATGAAGAATTGTGAACCGATTCTGCTTCAAGATGTTGAAAAAGGAGGCGTTTAAGTTCCTGTTGTAGATGCCTGGTGTGTCACTCTGATGGCGTGGTGTGTGCTCTTACTGTGTTCACATCAGCTAAACAATCGTGTGCATTGATTCTGGAGAAAAAATAAAATAAAATAAAACTCTTAATCTCTAAGATTGATCGTGAGTCATGAGACGAGATGAAGATTTCGTGTCACGATTATCTCGTCCAGTGGAACCGTGATTCACCGCGTTATCCAATAATCATCAAAATAACATTAAACCGTGATAATGAAAGCTAAGATCACACTTGAACAGACTTGTAAGCTCTTCCTGTACACATGAAGAACAAAGAAATCCCCCCTGTTGGTTTTTATTTAAACACACATCCGGTTTAACGTTCCAGCCGTGGTGACATGTTCATGTGATTCAGAGTAAATCAGCAAACCGACAGAACCGTACGTGAGCGAGCTGGACGGCCTTCTCAAGTCATTCATGTGAGGAAATTTGGCGATTATCCCAATAATGACATTCACAAGGATCACCTTATTGTGTTTATTTTATCCCAGTCCACAATAAAACCAAGATTGAATCGTGCCATTCCAAGATAGATCACATCAAATGATTCAAAAGTCAACTCAGTTTAATGAACCTGAGTATCATCAGATATCAGTTTAAAACCAAAACCTCAATTCATAATTTTCCTTCACATCCAGACTTTCACAATAAATCCAGTTATTACCGGAAAACATGGCCGAGTGCAGCATCCAACATTTTTTTTTTTGCTAAAGGTAAAACGTGTGAAAAGAAACAGCTTCACGATGGGAAATGTTGTCGTGCGGCAGAGAAGCCCTGGCCTGCGAGTCCTTGTTCTTCCAGATGTAAGAAAAACATGTTTTGTTTGGTTCGGGCCTCGACAAATTAACACCTTCTGTGATTTTGATGGAAACTGTGCACCAGAAAAAGTAATCACTCCGTTGAACTTGAATCATAATGCGATCGTAAATCAAAATAAAAGCACACCCTGCAGCCTCCACTTAACCACTGAACTGCAATTAGTGTTTAATACATACGGGGGACGACTGAGTTCTGTGTGAATATAATAAATTACATCAACTGGATGCGAGAAACAACAACAACAACAGTCTCTCCATTCCAAGATGCAGCTGAATACTGACTAATAATGCCTGATGATAATAAATAACGATGTGAAAAATGATTTAAAACACATCACACTCCATTGTCCTCCAGCTGCAGCACCCGTGTTGGTTAAAGAGTTTAAATCCGCCTCTCTGTCAGTCCAGTTCTGGCTTGTTTGACGTCCCTCCTGAGCTGCACGTGATTTAAGAAGACAGTTTTTTTTTTTTTTTTAATATTCATGTTGAAGTCAACACACACGCGCCACAGCCTCGCTGTGCAAAGATGCCTCTCAATCTGTTGTTGAGGGTCTCTGAAGCGAGTCAGACCCATAATTATCCCTTTCTCACCCATTTGCCAAGTCATGTGTGTCACGTGTGCATGTGTGTGCATGTGTGTGTGTGTGTGTGTGTGTGTGTGTGTGTGTCGTTGCCGTCCCCGTGTGCTCCTATGAGTGAAGGCTAAGAGATAGGTTGTGACTTGACTGATGCCCTTCTCCAGATGAATCAGAGATTCTCATGTGTCAGCAGGGATGAATAATGCACACCCCTTCGCTGCCTCTCCTCTTCCTCTCTTCCCCACCTCTTGTCTTCCGTCGTTCGCCTCCCTTTTCATCACAGCTGCCACATCTGAAGACATCTTCACCTTCCTCCTCACCCCTCCCCCTCCCTTCTTCCTCTCCTCCCCTTATGCAAAAGAGGGCATCATATCGCCCCCACCCTCACCCTCACCATCACCGCCGCCGTTGCTGCTGCCGCCACCGCCGCTGCCTCGCTGTCCTCTGGTCAACCCCTCTCTCTATTTCAACAGCTCCCTCCTCCTCCTCCTCCTCCTCCTCCTCCCTCCTCCTCCTCCTCCTCCTCCTCCTCCTCCTCCCTCCTCCTCCTCCTCCTTCTCCTTCTTCTTCTTCTCCTCCGCAATGGGATTTGGCAGTTGTCTTTTTTCCGGCCCGAGTTCTTTCTTTTGCAGAAGTTTACCGCACCCTGCTTGACAACAGGCACGATTTTTCTTTTCATCCGGCTGACTTTTTTTTTTTTTTTTTTTTTTTTAGCGCTGAAAATGGCTAAATGTGTTGATGTACACAGCTCATTATCCAATCATGGGTGGAGGGAGTGCAGCCATTGACTCGGTTTGACAGTTACATCCCTGACTGACAGGAGTCATTAGGAGGGTAGGGCTGACTGACAAGATGGCTGACAAAGCAGGAGACAAACTGCCTAATCAGAAGTCGGGAGAAAGAGTGGGCTCCGTCCGCTTTGAAGTGCACTGTAAGCCGCCAGCAGATGTTCAAACGGCGGAATATTCTATGCACCTTGCTTCGAGCGCCTGACAAGTCCTCAAGAGTATTTTTCAAGTCATGGAGGGGAAAAATCTCCTCGGAGCGTGCACAGAGGGGGGGCTGGATACATTTATCTGCGCCCAAAAATACACCCTGCAAAATATTAAATGATAACATCTTTTGTTCGGTTTTGATTCATGCGGTAGGACGAAGCCTCATGAAAGCCAAAACAGGAGAACTGGATCTGTGTTTGTCATGTGAAACCTTTTCTTACTAATCTGTCAGAGCCGTTGTATCGCTGTTAAGTGAGATGTCTGCACAGAGCCCAGAGGATGCTTAAAGACATCACCCACCTGTCTGCTGCCATCCGGCATAAGATACAGAAGTATCACCGGCGTAACTCATCCACAGCAGTGGACTGGTTAATCAAATTTGTTTTGGCACTGAGACTTTACAAACACAGTTTCATTTTACATCCCCAGTGTTGAAACTTAAAGGGTCGGCCGTGTTCGAAAAGCAAACACCTTCTCTATTGTGTTGTCAAGATGCAAAATGGATCCGGGATCCCAAGTCAAGATCCTCAGTCGACTGACATTCCAAACGAAAGTTAACAACAATTATTCATATAAACGATATTTAAAGAACATTTTACCTCACAAAACATAAAACAGCATCAACATAATTGTAATTGTTTGAATGTTTTCTCTTTCCTCCTGTACGCCAAATTGAGTCTTATTTTCCGGTGACCCAGCTCAGCTATAGCCTGCAGCCAGACTTTAAATGAAATGAATTTGTACCATTAAAACACAAAACTGCATTTTAAGATGACTCGGTTTTGACGCAAGTTCTAGCTATAACTCGCGTTTCATTGTTGGCGTTATCCGAGGAAGAGTTGAGCGCAAAAAGCCGCGTGAATTCATTCGTCCAATCAGCACAGCCGTCTGAGTGATGTAGCCAATGAGACGGCTGTGCTGATTGGAGTCTATTGGTCTATTTGGTTTGTTCACGTACTGTACTGGAAACTGAAGTAAGAGGACAATAAACTCTGCAGTCTTTATGATTTGTCTGAAAAGCAGATTGCGGAGGCCTCTGAGATCTGAGAGGGATGTCTTCCTGTCTTCTACGGGACGAATCGCCTTGAGAGTCATTACAGATATTCATGCTCTCAGCAGGATGTATCAGATGGTCGGCTGACTTTTCTTTCTGAACTTTTGAAAAGATCGACACTTGTGGGTTTGAGTGAAATGCCTCAGCAAACATTGGACGGAGTGCCGTGAAATTTGGCATGTCCTCCACGGGAGGAGTTGTAATAACTTTGTTGATCCCCTCGGCTTTTCTTCTGGCACCGCTACGAGGATGGAAACGTCTCAGCTGTTGGAAGAACTCCCATGAAGTTTGGCGTAGACGTTTCTCGTCCGCCCTCAGGATGAATTATAACCCGACTTTCTGGTGAACTGCCACCATCGAGTCCAAATGTCCAGGTTTTTTTGGACAAATACCTTCAAAACTGTACCTTTCTCATCAGCCTCAGCTGTACTGTGCTCAGTGCTTATTAGCAAATGTTAGAATATTCATATGTTAAACCAAGGTGTTGATTATTGTAAAGATACAGCTGCCTCACATCAGCTCGTTTGCAGTGTCATTTAGAGCATGTTAGCACGCTGATGCTCATTTAGCTCGGAGCGCTGCTGCGCCTGAGTGCAGCCTCACAGATCTGCTAGCAATGCTTTATTCTCTTAGTCTTGTTTTAAAAAACGCCTCATCAGAGTAATTCTCCATTACAATAACATTGTTTTTTTTTTTCTAATTTCCTTTGCGAAATAGCCCTGGCAGTTCTGTGCCATCTATTCCAAGTCAAGTGTGTCCTGTTGTACTCAGCTCCACATATCCAAGAATAGAAAAAGATTTTGGCATGCCTCCATTTGCCGGTTAGTGAAAGAACATCTTTATTGCATCAGAGAGACGGCTCCGCTCCACTAAAAGTCCTGCACAATGCAGGATGGGCGAGGGACAACGTCCAGGAAGCCGTTCCTTCCCTGCAACTCACAGAGAGAAAACTTGAAAGATAGAATAAAGTCGACTCGAGGATCAGACGGAACATCCTGCGGTGTGTTTGTGTGATGTGTGCGGAGTTGCGGGGTTGTGGTAGCGGTGGACTGGTTGACGTGGCCTTGCGTTTGTTTGTTTGTTTGTTTGTTTGTTTGTGTGTTTGTGGCATTTCATGATTAAATTCCTGAAGGATGCCAGGGTGGATAAAGCATTTGTTTGACGGAGGTGAAAATAATGGCTCGTCGTTGGTGGAAAGCATCCGTGCGCAAGTCTGTTACCCTTGACAAGCATTTCATCTCGTCACTTACGGAGACACACACACGACTCACACACACACACACACAGTGTCTGATTCCAGCAGTGAGACGGAGGACAAATGCAGTTTTTCTACGCCATTACTCCGGTTTTCAATCCTATTCACAACTTTATCGTCCCTCAAGGAGAAATTCATTTGGCGTCACAAATCTCATCTCCATCAGGAAGTGGTGCGATGGCTGGTTAGCAACAGAACTGCCGAGCGCTGGTCGCCTGCGTGGCGCGTAAATATAGGATTTGTTGTAGATGTATTGTACATTCAGTCGTCAATTCTTTAGGTTAATAGCCTTGTAAGTTGTCTGTAATTTGCCAACATTTCTGTGCTATGAATAGGCCGTCAAGGACCAGTGAGGGGTGTGAAGCGTACCGTTAAGCGAAGATGATCTCAGTGTTGTTGCGGAGCAGTCGTGAGATAATGAGCTCTCAGTGGACGACTGCATCACGTGACCCAAGCCGTACAGGTGATACCATGGCAGCACTAATACACAGGAGACAGCTGGATCACGGGCAAACACAGCGTGTGTCTCCAGGAAATTAATAGGCGCCTCCTCCCAAAGGCACCGGAGATATTTTTACATAAGAAAAGAATGAATTAAAGGGGGTTGCTTCAAGATTGCAGCACACGAGGACAGAAAGCGCTCGTGAGGCCCCGCGTGATGGCATTTTAAGTGTCTGTTCTCTGCTCGCAAAATATTAATTCGATATATCAATAGGAGGATGTATCCACTTGGAGTCCGTCCGCAGAGCGCGCATTAATGACATCCCCGTTGCATAATACCGTGCGAAACGATCAGTCAATGTGAGGTTATTAAAACAAGAGCACTGCGTTTTCAAGGTTGCCGTTAACACTCTCAACAAGAGACTTTAAAAAAAAAAAGAAATCTGCCTCACACAGCTCCCCCCACCACCACCACCACTTTGTCTCCTGACTGATGTGCAGGTTTTGCCAAACAGCTGAAACAGGGGAGGGGGAGAAAGAAGAAAAAAATGTAAAAAATGGCTGGCATGTCTCATTAATGAAGCGGCTATTTAAATATGATGATGGCCGGGGTGATGACAATGACGTTCAGGGAAGATGAAGGTGTTCTCTGTTGTCAGGGAGCCTCAGTCCTGCTCCGGGAGAAGCTCATTAATTGGCTGCGGTGTGTCTTCGATGACACGGGTCTTTACTGCAAGCGTGTGTGTGTGTGTGTGTGTGTGTGTGTGTGTGGCGTTCGATGTCGATGGACTTTAAATCATTCATTTTATTGGGAAAAGATGGTGAAGCTTTGATGCATGACAGCCATGAATGTTGGGTAGATAGATAGATAGATAGATAGATAGATAGATAGATAGATAGATAGATAGATAGATAGATAGATAGATAGATAGATAGATAGATAGATAGATAGATAGATTTACACAAGTGTTGCTTTAACAAACAATGGGGAAAAAAAGCTGATCACACCTTTGTTTCTTTTATCTCCACATACAGCGCCATAAGCGAAGCATTATAATCACTGAATTATTAATCGCCGCACTAAATTATGAATAAAGTCACTAATGACAAACTGAACCATTAATTAACCCAGAAATAACAAAACTTATCCACTGATAATTCATTCAAAAAATTAATAAATTTAAAAAAATGCAGTTTATCAGCAGCAGTGCGTCCGTGTGGCTCATGTATGATTCGGGGACGGCGACCTGTGATTGGATGATTTTCCACAGCTCCTCTCCCCTCGTGTGTCGGTGCTGTTTAACAATTAGGGATGTACATGCAGGCGCATAACTATGCGGACATCAGTATGTATATACAGTTCTCTCTCCCGCTAGGGTAAGAGTCTGTGCCAGCCTCAGATATGCTAATTGGACAGTGAGTTGACAAGGACTCAACCATCAGCCTGCGTAATGAGCCGCTGCACAGAAGACCGGCTGCCTCTGAAGAGCAAGACGGAAAGAGAGAGAAAAAGAGAGACATTATGAGACATGTTTGGGTCTTTGCGAGCTCCGTGTTGTCGTTTCAGTCGAGTGAACGCTGCGTAGGCGTCTGTGTGTGTGGACATCTTGTTGCTCGGCAAACTTTCACCTATCGGGTGAAACAGTATCTGCAAAATGTCAATTTTTTTGGGCACCGGGGAGGGAGGCGGGAAGAGAAAGGCAGCCGTGTTTCAGCTGGATGACATTGCATTTTTGGCATTACCCTAAGGGGCTTGAAAGAGGTTTATGAGCCTAAGGGGGTTGAAAAATTGAGTCAGCTCATGGAGGAGCAAGTAATCCTTCAACTTATTTGAAAGCATGAAAATTGTGGAAATTGAAGCTGTGAGGTTTTTCACCCCAACGCTGTGACGCATCGCTCCATTTTTAAACCCCGTTTGGGATATGGTGCACGTTGGGGCATATAGCTTGTGGGCACATTCACACTGACTCTCGACTTTCTTACCTATGTCAAAAAAATTAAAATACTATGCCCCTGAGTCCTGCTGTTATCGCAACCGAGAATCAGGTCTGTTTGGGCATAAACCGGCAAAGCAATAACTTAAAGGATTTGAACGTATTTATAGCGTAAGAATGCTTTATTAAAAATCCTTTTCAGAAAATTTGTTTTTACCATTTTGTGGAAGCGTAAGCAGTTGGTGGATGAAAGCAGCGCCTCGGTAAACAGGTGGCGCTGCATTAGAGATTAATTAATGAACCATTATTTGTTGAAATAAAGGTTAGAGAATAATTTGCTGCAATTTAGCGCCATTTGAAAATATTGTATTACATGATATTTCTGTTAATACATCTCTGCCACAGTGATCCCCTTCTCACAGGAAACGTTAGATTTATTCCTGAGCCCAGCAGCACTAACTGTAAGTTTCACTTAACCTATAAACACTTTTTCTGTGTTGCGTCTGCTCTGATCCCCTCCGATAATCTGCCCTATATGTACTTTTATACCATTTGGTAATACGCTTCATGTCTGGCAGAAGCCAGTCCATCTGTTGCCGGGCTCATCCGAGGCCGATGCATCCATTACGAGATGTCTCTTCTGAGCTGTTTTGGTTCGACTGACCTTGGAGCCCCTTTAAGATGGGTGGGCGTACGTTTGCCGCGCCATTGTTGGGCTACAGCAGCGTTGCTGTGTCCTAGACATGCAGAGATTGAGGTCACAGAGAAACTTTGTTTGGTTATTTTAGCGCATGGAGGAAGGAGAAGGCTTCAGTCACGCTTCCCTCTCCACTCCCCTCCTTTTGTTCTTCAATCACGAATCCATGTTTGGTGTCTCGGCTATGAAATGGGGCTGTGCTGAACAAAAAAAAAAAAAAAAAAAGCGAAGCACACGCCAAATTCTTTTAATAGGGAACAGAATCTAACAGCTGAAATGGTCTGAAATGATGGTGTGTAATCCTGTCAGTGTGCTGCTGACGTCTATGGATGTTCTTCACTTCCTGTTACTAAAGGTGCACTGTGTAAGATTTCTAGTTGAAAACACTCAAACAATGAAAAAGTAGAATTATCAACAGGATGCAGAAACAGCAGTACTGACGTCATGACTTCTATGTACTGTCTTGCAGAGCCAGCGAGCCCTGACCTGTCTGGTCCAAAGCTCCTGTGCTGGCAGTGTAAACACCGACACTCCCCTGGTGCTCCGAGCTCAAAGTCCAGACAGCTACATGCATGGCAAACCGAGCTAACTAGCTATCCGCTAACTTCAGTAAGCAGCATGAAGCGGTTAGACAGCTGGCTGAATCTTTCTATATTGCACCTTTAAACGAAGGGTCAGAAGTTGCTCCTAATGTGAGTGAAATGAAGGAAGTTTAATGTAGAGTTGAGGAAATTGTACACAATATCATCAGTTCAAGTTTGTCTTTCTTCTGTCTTTAAACGCCAGGCGCATGTGTCCTCTACCTCCGTTAGCTGCAGGTGATCAGTTAATTAAATTGTGGCCTGAAGCACAGCTCACGCTCTCTGCCACAGACAGCCACAGAGAGGCTGTGGGTGGATATCATTTTTAATTCATTCTTCTCATGATCCCAAGAAAGCTATTTTTAAGACATCTTTATTTTTATAATAATGAGAAAAAGCCTGGTGGATTTCTGAAGATGACGTATGAACATGTGAAAGGAGAACTCCCAGCGGAGCCGCTGAAAGGATTCAAACAGAGAACACACAGCTGAATACCTACACATGTTTCCATCAAAGGGAGGAGACGGAACAAGTGCCAACACAGATTGATATAGAAAACCTTCATTTGCAAGAAATTATCTAATAAAAGTGCTCACCTAGCACATGCTGTCAGTATAAGAGGAGGCGAACAGGGAACAGTTTCTAATGAAGATGTGACCGGAAACGTCACCAGCTGATACTCACAGCTAGAAAACTGATTTTCTGATTATTTTATTTTTGAACGTTATCTAGTTTAATATCCGCTCATTTGCATTGTATAGAACAGAAATCTGGACGTGGGGATCTGGGGGGGCTTTTTTATTTACTCCACCCCGACCTCTTAAACTATCCTGAGTCCGCCGCTGAAACTAAACGAGTGTTTTGGACATTTTCAGAAGCAAAATAGCCAAAAATTACACCGTAGACTGGTGCATTAAACATGGTGTTTTAACCTGTACTGCCTCCCCTTAATCCATCAAACCGTTATACTGTTTTCTCTTGTCTGTTCCACACATGTACAGGAAAACAAAAATAGAGAAAAATAGAGAAAAAAAAAGAGTTTTCCTCAACTCAATAAAGCAACAGATTTACTTATTTTACCTTTATTCAACCTTTAAGTCTCCCTGAAGTCGGTAAACTCCTTTATTGCAATGCAGAGCTGTCAAAGACTGCAGCATAAAGATTAATGCAAAATTCAGGCAACAGATAAAACACAGCGCAAAGAACAAATAATAAGCCGAAGAGAAGATTAAAAACAACCACATCTAAGCACGGGGACGAGAAAATACACCTAATGTTCCCTTCAATCATTTTAGTTTCAATGAAGCTATTATTTTTACATTAATTAATGTTTTAGTGGGTAATTCGTCCATCCACTCATAACTTTGTTTTAGCCATCAGCAATTAGAAATAAGAAAATTAAAATCATTATTTGAAACAGACCAGAATGATTTTTTTTTGTTTTGTTTTTTTTTGTCAAACCTTCAAGATATTTAGTTTAAAAGTACACAAGCTGGAATGAAAACTAAGCCCAGATTCAATGGTTCAGATAACAAGGATAGATAAATGATCATAGCGGCCAGCGTCCACGTTTTCTGATCCGATCGATGAGCTTCAGCCGCGCACTGCTCGTTCATGAAGAAAACGACGCCCTGGTAGATGATTACAAATATGGGCTTTCCTTCCGTACCCACGGGTTTGGAGTAGGCTTGCTGTTTCCATGACTCATGTTCCCTCTCGCCGCTGTGATTTTCAAAATGAGCGCCAACATTGTTCGTAGCTTCAGACCGCTGATGAGGATTGTTGCTCCTGGATGGGAATGTCATCGCAATTTGTCAATACCAGCCCTTAATAACCCTGATTTGTGTCGTGTGGGGCGACGGCATTCCTGACTCCGGCATCCTGCAGCATTAGGACAGACTGATAGAGACTTCAGCCGAGTCTCAGGATTCATTGATATTCAGGGCAAAGAATCTCCGTGTTTGAGTGACAGGTGTGTTTTCTTGTTAGAGAGGAGCCTCAGATAGTTTATTTCCACGGCTAAAAATGTAACCAGGGTGGTGCAGCTCATGCCTGCAGTAAGCCGTGCTTCATCCTGTGCCTCTGATCCTCAACGTGTGTGTGTGTGTGTGTGTGTGTGTGTGTGTGCGCGCGTGTGTGTTCTCATGCAAATGTGTCTGCATATTTGTGTGTCTGTGGGCTGTGTGTTTAAGAGAGAGAGAAGGGAAGTGTGAGAGAGTGAGTGCCAATCTCCCCCATGATGCTTTGCCATCTGCCATGTTTGTGTGTGTGTGTGTGTGTGTGAGAGTGTTATGTGCCCACGGGGTCCGGGGTCAGAGGAAACGTGAGGTGATATCATTCCCGGCCCCTCCTTCGTAAAAAAAAAAAAAAAAAAAAAAAAAGTTTTTCCACAACAAACTTTTCCCCGCCGAAGCTGGCAAACAAAGCCATGCATAATTCAAGATGGAGGTTGTTTTTTTTCACGTGGAAAAATAGAAGTGTACCCTAAAAATTCAGAGTTGTTGGAAGGAAAAATAAATAATAAAAAAAAAATAATGCGAAAGAGGACAAATGACAGTGGATGTAATATTGTTATTCGCCCCTGAACAGCGTTGTGGTGCATTGCTCAGGGATGGATTTCTTTTTCTCCCTCCGTCGTGTTCCCCCTTAAAATATAAATGAAAAAGAAAAAGTTTTATGATCGCTCTTTACTTTTTCTGCTGAACCAGGTCCCCCACCCCCCACCGAGCATCGCAACACACACGCAGCAGCATTCGAATTAAAGAGAGAAGGAGGTAGAGGTGGAGGGGGGGGATCAGGTGTTGCTGTCTCCTGCTAGCATCGGGTGCCGCAGGAAAACAGATCCGGTCTTTCTATGAGCGCTCCTGGCTGGTTGTCATGGAGACAGGCCTTGTGAGACCAGCCTCAACCCACTTGTGGTGAAAGGCATCATGGGTAAAAAGGGGTAAAAGGAGGAGGGGGGGGGGGGGGAGTCGGTAGAGGTGAGAAAAACAAAACATGTCATCTTCCCAGGGCCCCCGACGGAGCAGGGGCAGGTTGGATGCCACCTAAACAATGTTATTTCATCAGCCTGATGGAGCACAATCACCGGTGTACATTTCACCACCTGAGCTATGGTGTCATTATCTGCTCTCCCGCAATAAACAGCGCCATGTAGCCCCCATCAATCTATCTGCCTGGCTGACCATCTGTGTTGTCGCGCTGGAAAAAAAAAAAAGAAGAAAAAAAAAAAAAGGTAATAAGACCAACCTCCTGCTGTCTTCTCTCTGGATGCTGAGCCAGATGATCAGGGTAGAGCAGGCTGTCTGTACCAGTGAGGGGGCTGTGCAGACTGTAGGTAGAGCCTGAGTCATGAGAATATTCACGCTCACAATGCTCACACCTTTCAGCTCTGCCTCTGCGACGAGCCTCGCTATCTACCCGTCCAGAGAGGGAAAGGGGTTTTGCCTTTTAAAAAAAAAAAAAAAAAAAAAACGCGTTTAAATACTGCCATAACAAGCACAAGACGCTGATCCCGGTCCGCCGCTGCGTCTGATTATCTGTCTTTGGCTCGCTCCCTCGACATCCACAGCTGTAGATGCTCTAAGTCCCCTTTGTTTGAACTGTGTCAATGGACCAACAACAGCTGGAGCAGCTGGTGCAGGGCAGCTGCGGAGAGAGAGAGAGAGAGAGGAAGAGGATTTTTTTTTTCGGATGCAAGCAAGGGTTAGGAGTGCGTATATAAAGAGAAGAGGATGAATGATGAGGGGACGCCGAGGAGGAGACGGCGCCAAGAGAGGAGAGGTTAACCAGGGAGGCGAGGAGGGTGGTGGGGGTGGGGGTGGGGGTGGAGGGGATGAAAGTAGAAGGAGAGAGATTTCAGGAATACGCCGACTAATACAGGAGTGAGACGGGGGTAAGATTAAGGATTAGGTGGAGGGTGAGAGAGGGCTTTGTCAGCAGGTGAGAGACAACAGGGAGGGGTGGATGAGCTGAGAGTGATGGATCGGGATAGACTGAGGTCAGGGCGAGATATGAAAGGCCTCCCCCCTCCCGCCAAAATCCTGCCACACAGGCCAGAGGAGGGCAGACGCTGCAACATACGAGGAGCACCTAATGCTAATGTTGCAGCGGCTCCACGCAGAGCAGTATTCCTAGTTAGATTAACGGCAGCAAATTGAGTTTTCCGTAAGAGGAGAATTTACTTAACATGCTGCCAATGGTGCCTGAATGAGCCCTGATCTGATTTCTCTTATCGCATTGTTCAATTGAAAAGAGAAGGGGGGGCGGGCGCTGAAAGCTTTTTTCTATCCGACGTCTATTACGCGGCGTCAGATAAGACGAGGGCAGAGCGGCGCGGAAAAAAGAAAAAGAAAAGAGCGGGGCCCCGTATCAGATAGACGGCCATGTTTTTCATGTTTTTTTTCATTCAGACGAGCTATTTTTAGCGGTGGAACTGGCAGACGGTAATGTGTTTGAGCAGGTCATTAGCTCAATAAGTGGTCGGAGGAGTCTTTGAATATGTAACTCACCGGAAAATGCCTCTTTCGTTTAGTGAAGGCGGTTAAGGGTCGGCCCCCTGATCTCCGCGTCTCCGTTTCCTGCCCTGTGTGAACGGGCGACGTCGGGAGGTGAAAAGCTCGCTCGTAACAGGTTGTGCATATTTATGTGCCGTTCACAACGTGGCCCCCCCTTCACCTGCAAGAAACACTGAACGTCTCCCCCTGGAGCATATATGTAATCCTTGAAGTGAATGTGTGTGTGATATACAGCAGGTTAACAAAGGCCCCTTTCTCATTTAGCCTCCCCACCTGCGTTCTGACACATCGAGGGGTTGGGCGGGGGGGGGGGGGCTCGATGGGACTGAGGAGATATTGACTCGCAAGGCTGGGAGCTTTTGCACAGCTTGTCTAAAGCTCCGTAAAGCAGACAGGGGGCCGAATTATGTCCAGACTTCCAGATGTGCACGCGAGTTTGTGTGCGGAAAAGAGAGCAACCCCCCCCTCCTGAGGTTTGGGATTAACAAGACGGGGGGACATCTATTAAAGCAGCCGTTCCTGATACATTTTGCCGTTATTGAATTTTTCCTGCATTCCTACTGACCCCTCCAATCCTCTTTGTTTAAGTGTTTTCCATTACTGCGGCACACTCCGGGTGTATTATTGCATTAACACTTTTATGTGCCACCAGAACAGTAAAATACTGAGCGCTAAGAAGGAATTAGGCCAGAGCTAAAGTGAAATGAAATTATTAGGGCGTCTGAGAGAGGGGAGAAAAAAAAAAAAGAAAAAAACTCTTAAAAATGTATCATTGCAGCTCATTTCACGGCTCACTAGAAAAGGAGACTTATTAATACAGAAGCAGTACGCTGAAAACTGTTTTCGGTCTGTTTCTTGTCTTAGTTGTTGAGCGGTGGCTCCATTGTTCTGGTATTAGTTCAGTCAGAGCTGGCCTGCCTGAGCTGTTAATCCCAAGTCAGAAGTGCTCTGGCGAAATCAAAAGACCTAATCCTGCATTAGCATGAATTTGTCTTTAATTTTCTTCATGAGGATGTTCTCTCCACATCTGCATGAATTATTGTATGCTTTCCCCCCACCATCATGGCGTGCTGACATTTCCTGCCGTCGCTCTGAAAAGCAGAACGATGAATCACAGATCGAGGGAACTGTGCCTTTCGTTCGACTCAGCTGACCTTCATGGGTTTTTTTTGTGTGTGTCTGCAGAGTGCCTACCCCTGTTGAGTGAAGCCCGACTCGAATCGCCATCGTCTCCAACCAACCCACGGTGGTGCCATGCCTCGGCCCAGGACGGTTGGAGTCCTAGCCCGGTCCAGGAGGCCTATCCTGGGGCTCCGCCTTAGCTCCTCTCCCCTGTGTCTGCTGCTGCCGCTCATTATCCTGCTAACCAGCCCTCTGAGCAGCGTGTGTGGAGGGCCAGGTATGATGATCTATCTATCTATCTATCTATCTATCTATCTATCTATCTATCTATCTATCTATCTATCCATCTATCTATCTATCTATCTATCTATCTATCTATCTATCTATCTATCTATCTATCTATCTATCTATCTATCTATCTATCTAAATATCTAGCTAGCTAAATATCTAGCTAAATATCTAGCTAGGTAGCTAGCATTACTTAGCTGTCTGGCTAGGTGTTAAAAGTTTATTTTCAACCACATTTGGACAGCGATAACATATCTTTAAACATACTTGTACTTGTACCATGTATCATACAGTATCTATCTATCTATCTATCTATCTATCTATCTATCTATCTATCTATCTATCTATCTATCTATCTATTTGGCTAGCTTACTAGCTCGCTAGCATTACATAGCTAGCTGGTTAGGTGTCAAAAGCTAATTTTCAGCCACTTTTTCTACATTGATAATGTACTTTTCAATGTATTTGAACCACAAATTCTCTCTGTCTAATCTATCTATTGATTCAATTCAAACTGAAGAAAACTTTATTGGGCGTAGCCAGTTAGTAATCTATCTGGCTGCCCGCTATCGTTTTAGCAATAGCTAGCTCACCGGCGTGATGTGAAAAAACGTATTTTCACCTGCGTTTTGTATAGTGACCATGTATTTTTTCACTATATTTGAACCACAAATGTTTCAAGAGTTTCTATCTATCTATCTATCTATCTATCTATCTATCTATCTATCTATCTATCTATCTATCTATCTATCTATCTGTCTATCTATCTATCTGTCTATCTGTCTGTCTGTCTCGATATAGCTCGCTAGCTATACCTTTCTGCCTCCTTCTGTCTCTCACTTGGATGACAGCTGATATAAATTTTCAGCAGTAAATGTGATATACTAAGGTGTGAATATGTGTGTGTGTGTGTGTGTGTGTGTGCGCGTCCGTCCGTGTGTGTGAGTATGCGTGTGTGTCTATTAGTACATCATCTATGGACTGTGGCGTTGTTAATGTGTTTTGATAAGCCGGGAGGTCCCATCAGCATGTTCCTCATCATCTCCTTGATTACAACATTTCCACAGATTTTATGCCTCTGTGATCCACACACACACATACTCCCACACACACACTCTCTCTGTCTCTCTCTCTCTCTCTCACACACACACACACGCTCAGACACACACAGCTGTCACTGCTCTGAAAATATAACCAAGCTGATTTTTTGGAAAGCGAAAACAGGCTAAAGATGCAGATAGATCTTCTCAGGAAATGGAAAATCTATTCAAAAGTGTGTCTCCATTTGTGCAACCAGTATGAGGCCATGATCCTTTGATAGGACCAGCGTCACAACAGAAATATTTTTATATCCACTGAAGAGGGAGAATTACACAACACACAGCGTTCAGTTGAAATGTTGTGGGACTGAAGCTCTCTGCCTTCGGACCACCTACAGCGAATCCACCGAGTTCTTCTTCTCTCTCCCGTTAACAGGACGAATTGCACAACTTGTAAATTAGACCTAAGAAGCGGATTTAAACCACCTCCAAACAATCAAACCAAAAATGTACACGAATTGAAAACAAGGACTTTTGTTCTCCGCTGTTTCTCCTGCAAAGCTGATCCAATTTGAATGATTTGTGCTCACAACAAATGGGAACATCTTGGATTGCAGGAGTGCTTGGCTGCAAAGTTACGCAAAACTACTCAGTTACACAAAGGTGATTACTTATTTGTGAACACAACAGGGTCACCTAACAAGAATAAACACTTTCTCTTAAAAACTCCTACATGAGTTGACTGAGTTGCCTAAATTCTTAACGACTGACAAACTTTAGGTTCTTATAAATTTGCCTGTGAACAAGTTCATTAATATCCACAAACAAGAATTTAAATGTTAATCAGTTTGTCATGTCAGATTATGTTAGTTTCTTAGGCAAGTAGTTTAAAATGACCTGTGAATCAACTTGTTAAGGAAGATGAATTAATCAGATAACAGATAACATTCAGTCCTACCGGTGAGATTTGTTTATCGGCCCGACATGTCTCAAATTTCATCTTTCCTTTTTTTTTTTTTTTTTTTTTGATAATTACTCTTTTCCATTACTGTTTGGAAATTTTATGCAAAACACGTTTAACATTTCCCCTCGCAGAACATGATCCACATTTAACTTTCGAACAAATAAATGCAAATTAAGTCGGTAACAAAAACACAAATATTCCCCTCCTCGAACTGCACAGCACACTCGCTCATCATCTTTGTATCGCAGACTCATTTTTTGTTGCTCACATTTGTCTTTGAGAGGCGAGCGGACTTGACAGCAAAGACACACAAACAGGAAGAGATGCATTATTAAAAGTGGCTCAAAGGCTTGTCAGACCACAGCTGGTTGCACTTAATACTGTTAGGAAATGTTTCTTTAAGGCAGTAGTCCAACATTTTTACCCCGGAGTAACTATATTTCCCCTAAAGGAACATTTTTAAAAGGCCAAATTTAACTTTTATTTCTTGGTAATATTCCGATTGAAGCAGACTCTCTAATGCTGTTTTGTTCACACGACGTGCTGTCGACATGATTATGCTTTGCCTGCTGGTCCTGGGCATATCTCGGCATATCTCGGCTCAGCAGTAGTGAGTCAGTCAGTCAGATGATTGCAGGTTACAAAGGTGTTTCATTAAAAACCGACCAGTGGCAGATCAGTGGTAGACCTGCCTCGGCCAGCGCGACGAACTGAAACCTTGCGATTAAAGACACAGAGCTCCTCATTAGTCTCTCATTTTCCGGACAGGTTTCTAGAACCATCCCATCATAACAAGTCTCTGTTGAGTGCAAATCCGTCCGGAGCCGGAGCCTCGCAGGGCTTTTCCCTGGCTTTCACAAGAGGCTTAAGTAGTAACATTGCCAGTGGGGTCGGGGTTTTTTTTTTTTGTTTTTTTTTTTTTTGTGCAAGGATTGGTGTTGAAGCGCATTTAAGAGAACACAGTTTTGGACTCAACATAAAGCCACTGAAACCCATGTAGGAGCTCTTAAGAAGCACAAGAAATTCAATTCATAATCCCATAGCCGGGAGAAGATCGCCCCTCAGCCGTGACATTTTTTTGGACTTCTGAACATTCACGTACTCATACTGTTGGCAGGGTAAGAAGGGCAATTTGCTCGATGCTCTGCGAGTGTGTATGTGTCTGTGTGCCTTTCTTGAGAGCCTAACAGGCAGGAAATATCCTGCTCTTCAGACCCAAAATGGTGGGCATAAATGTGCTCTGATTGACTATACTGAACCAGCTTTTTGCCTCTTCCTGTTGAGGATTATGGCAAGCATAAAATGAAACCACTTTATTTCTGACATTCAGAGCGGTTCTTTCAGAGGCACAACACAGTGCGGCAGGCGCAGGAGCAGTCTTTTGACATGCCATTATTTCAGTTACTGTCAAGGCATTGTAGTGAAACTGGAGAGCGCCCTGTGTGGCTGTTAGCCGGCAAAGTTAGCAGAAGTGAGAAGTCATGCGAGCAGGCTTTAGAATCGGGTAGCGATCGTTTGATAAGCAATTTTTTTCCTTTTGTTGCTGCTCTGTCACGTCGGTTTTACTCAGGCCTATATAGTCCAGACTCACAATTTGCCTCAAGGGGCTTTACAACAACAACAAAAAAAACATGTTTTAACAGAAAAGAATGAAATAATCCTCAAGAAGAGCAGCACAGGATGCTAACCCTCTCCCAAGACGGACAGACACGCAGTAGATGTCGTCCGTTCTGAGCAGATTCGCATCAGAACATCGTGCTCTGTCTTCGGCGCAGAAGTGAATCAACACAGTAGGACCTCACCCACCCAGACTCAGGGGAGGTGGGAGGAGGGATCCAGGTTGCTATGGTAAGGGTCATCCTGACTTCACCCTGATGGATAGCACTGAGGAGGAGTTAAGCTGGGCGCCATGGCAACAGGCCACAGACAGATAGCGCGGGGTGGGTGGGTGCATGAAGTTGTTTGATTGATCTGACTCAGCCACAGCCGAGAAATATAGGTTCAGTACTGTTGGCTCAATATCAGACTCGGGAAATTGCTATTTTCTTACAGAGGGCAGCCGCTGCGTCTCTCACGTCGCGCAACACATGAAAACACGAGCAGCTCAAATTGTTCTGCCCCCCCCCCCACCCCAAGAGGCCAAAGCTGGAAAATTAACACAACTAATGTCGGTGGTTTCATTGCGTTCGTTAGCATCGACAGAATGTGCGAGAGCAAAGCCTTTTGAAGGGGAGTGCAGGCACAAAATGACACCTCTGGTATTAATACACTTAAACCAATTATATGCTGTGAATTTGCAGCCAACACTTCTCCGCTACCTGTGAAACACTCTTGTGTCATGACAGCCTGTGCTGCCTGCAGTACGAGGGTAGCCGGCCCCGGAGGCAGCGGCGAGAGAGAGAGACAGAGAGACAGACAGACAGAGAGACAGAGAGAGATGTTCCTCTGAAGCACAGCCCCATCTTTTATTTATGACCCACAGGAAGTCCTTCAGCACGTCCTCTAGATGATACCCAGGAAGTAAGCACAACACACAAGCCGTCAGAGGCACAAGTCAGCCCGACCAGTCCTCTGACAGCGAAGCGGGGCGTGGTCAGCAGGGGGTCGTTGCTGGTTGTGGAGTCCACTCTGATGTCCTCTGGGTGTGACTATCAATTTTCATGCTTGTGTTTTTATTCATGAACTCCCCCCCGTCTCCCCCCCTCTTTTTCCTTTTCCCAGCTCCCCCAAAGTTCACCAAGATTCCCACAGACCAGATCGGAGTGTCGGGGGGCGTGGCATCGTTTGTTTGCCAGGCCAATGGCAGTCCCAAGCCTGTCGTCTACTGGAACAAGAAGGGCAAGAAGGTCAACTCCCAGCGTATCGAGGTGGTTGTCACAGTGCTCAACGGTTACCTCCCAGTGTAGCAGCATGAGAAATGCAAAGCAATAAAGATCCATGAATATTTTAACGTATACGATATGATATACTTTCTAGATTATGCCGTGTATTGCAATATTTATTCGTGTTAAATTAGATATGGCTTTAAATATAAATTGTTAATATTTTGTTTTGGATTTTAGATATGTTATAAACTTGTTTCTTAAATGAGTAGTTCAACTTTCAGAAATTGACTTATTTCTTTCGTATTGAGAGATTATTAGCTTAGCTTAGCATAAAGCGTGGTAGCTAGGGAGAAACAGCTAGCCTGAGGTAACAATAAATTGCAATTACCTGCATCTTTGAAGCTCAATTACAAGTTAATTTGTTTATTCTGTAAAGATATCTCGAAACTGTTGCCTTTTAGTCTTCTTGCAATCTTTCAAAATTTAAGCTGGATATTATGGTGGGTTTGAGGTTAGCTGTTTCCCACTGCTTTCAGTCTTGATGCTAAGCTAAGGTAATTAACTCCCCGCTTAACTTCAGCATTAAAGCACAGACATGACGGTGGAATCTTTCTGCTCAGCTAATTCTCATCAAGAGAGCTCACATGTGTATCTGCCAAAATTTATATTTCTTTAAAAATATTAATTTGACAAGCATACCAGATTTTTGCTAATTTCAAATACAGGTTGCCAGATTGAGTAGAAACTATAAAAAGTAATCAGTGGCGACAAAATAATGCAACAGAAACTCAGAGCAAAGGGTTATGCATGATGATTTATTTTCTACTAAATGCACATATTGCTGTCCTGCAGCTACATGCTGTTCAGCAGGCTTCTCCACAGAGCTCTTAATTCCTGCAGCTCAGTCACATTAGAGGCCTGATTGTGTATCAGTGCGGTAACATGACCCCATAGTTAGAGATTTCAACCAGAGAAGCCACATTCAATCCCCCCCCCATGATTGTAAGTATCTACCCTGCAGAAGTGTCTTTGTGCGAGACACTGAATCCCTCCCAGCTCCTGGAAGGCGAGCTGGGCCTGACCTCGAGGAAGCGAGGGCAAGTAAAACACAGGAATTTCCTCCAGGAGATCAATAAAAGTGTAAAAGGCTTGTTATCGCATTATTGTTTTAAGAGAAGACAATGCTAAGTTACACACACTAATAAACAACACAATAATAATCCATGTCTCTGCTCTGCTGTGGCTGATGTGTCTTGTCCTGTGGTTCTGTGGCTGTTCAGACCGTAGAGTTTGATGAAGGTGCAGGTGCTGTGCTGAGGATCCAGCCGCTCAGAGCACCCCGAGACGAGAACATCTACGAGTGCGTGGCACGCAACAGTGAAGGAGAGGTGTCTGTCACTGCAAAGCTGGCCATTATCAGAGGTGAGTCACACAAAAACGCACGCACGCACCCCATCTCCATCCTTTTCCACTTGAGCGGTGCTTTCCATTCACGTGCGCACACCTGATTTCAGCCGTCGTCCCCGGTTCCCTGTGCTGTCAGTAGTAGATGTGACAATAGAGCCCTGCCACACCCTGTCTCCACAGCAGGCTGCGGTCAACTGTTCTTTTTATAGTCCCTCTCGAGTGCGACCGAGCGTGATCTGGCCGCAGACAGGGCCAGCTAGCGTGCTAGCTGAAGGGTGTTTTAGCATCCCAGTTTGCTGTAATCACTGCACTTCCCAGCTAAAGGGTGTTAATCTAATGTACCCTGCCTCCTTGGAGGGAAACGTATCTAATGTGCTGCTCCAACATGTGATGAAGTAAACTTGCAGCATGTGGCTGCAAGCCTGAGATCTGAGAGCTGGCCGTTTGCCCAGCACAGCAGGAAAGGACGAAGGAATAGAGGGATTGCTGCACGGGCTGTTACTACATGAAGAAAAATCAGGGGATTAGGCCTCAGTTTGGCAGACAACCTATTTCTGCCAGGGGACACTGAGGAAGAGAAGGAACGAGGGAGGAAGAGGTCGAGGGGAGGTGAGAGGGAGTGCGATGGAGGGCGAGGAGGTGGGGATGACTTGATAACACAACAGGATGGCGTGAAACAATAGAGATGAAATGTCAGAGGAGTAGTGGAGGAGATAGATGAGGACTGTGGAGTTGGCAGGGCTGTGTGGTAAGCAGAAGGCCGGTAGCCCAGGGAATAGACTCCTGTCCATCTGTTCCCCGGCCCATCATCTCTGCACACACAGCCCCAATCTGAAGCACATTACCACATAAAGTACACCTCGAGGGCGAGCCTCGCAGCGCGTGTGTGGCCGTCTGTGCCCGTCCCGGTTTGTGTAAACTTTTGTCTTACCGAGATCTGTGTACCATGACGTCCTCCCGTTCCCCCCCGTGACAACAGAATCAGCTTTCTTTGATTCTTCCTAATCTGCTGATGTGCTCTGCGCCGTAAATAGAATACAGGACCGTGATGAATGAAACAAATATTCGACCCAGAGCACCATCCTGACTCAGAACTGTTAGTAGCATAATAATTTCATTTCTCAAACACAGGATAAGGATGTGGAGACGGGTTTTCAGTGTGTACGGTGGGTAATATGATATATACTGGTTTGACAGTATGGAAGATTTTCTTTATGGTGCTAGATGTCCCTTTAATATCTCTGGGTGTGTTATGTTACCGTGGGCCATGTTGCAAATCAATGAGCAGGGCGGTTTTATGGCGATTTTATGGATTTTCATTAGATTTTAAGATCAGTATCATTAAAGTATCTCAATATTTTAGTCATTTAGCTCACTGGCTCTGCCAAACAACATACATCACTACTGGAACAATTTCTATAGATTTTCCAGAAATGTTACTTTATCTCAATATATATTGATATCATGAGATAAAATTTCATCTACCATGATCGAGGATTTTGTCTTTATTATCCATCCTTTGATTTCTATTTCAACATTTTCTAAGATATCCTCAATCAACCGTAGAGATATTTGAGGGTTTTTTTTTTTTTGTTTGGTAATTTAATGAAGTTTATATTCTGGCCACAAATTTCAGTTATTTCATCTTTTGTTTCTGAGAAGTCATTTTTCTTTCTTTCCACTTGGCATGACTAATGGTTCTAAATATTACAATACCCATAAGCCTCAGCAGCAATCGCTCTGGAGGAGAAGCCAGTCAGAGGTGCGAATTTAAGTGTTTGCCAATTCGGAACACTTTATCATCGCAATTGGGCAAAAAAAAAAAAAAACACAATGCACAATTGTCACACAGTTTATTCAAAACTGGTCCAGAATTTCAAAGTAAACTGTAAAGTAATTAAACTTCTTAAACTTGAGTGTAAACTCTAGTTTAGTTTCCTTTTTCTTTTCTTGCGCGGCAGCTGGATATTGGATCAGGCTCCAAGCTATGTGGTTTGGTTTCAACCAATCAGCATCCCATGAGGAACTCCTGGCAGCCACGGCCGTGGTTTGGTTAGCTAGATGCTGTTATAGCATCGGTCATATCAGAACTTGAACGTATATTTCATTGATGGAAGCAAAGGCAAGCACCAAAAGATTTTCAATCACATGTTTAGTTGATCTGATTGGGTGAAAGTCTGTGATAGTTCTCTGATTGTTCTTCAAATCACCTGCCAAGTATTTTGAAGAAGCGCCGACCATTTTCCAGACAGATACCGAGGACAAACGCTCTGACGTGTCAGGTTAGCTGTTAGCAACTCAGGAAGCTACACTCTGTACCGAGAATTGGATGTTCCTCACCAAGAAGCTTCCAGTTGACTTCTCTCTACTTACATTATGATTTTTCTATAAAAAGACTGATGACTTTTTTTTTTTTTCATCAAACAACCATCTGTCCCCATCTGCCCGCTGCGGGCCTTTCAGACATGCAGCCACTCGGCCGTGGAGCGCCACGCCACGGGGCGCTCTATCTGGACGGCCCAGTCGGGAACATAAGGGAAGCGGGCAGCGCTTCGCGGCACAAACTCCTTCTGGCGGTACGCCCCTTGGTGACGTAATAACTTTTCGTGCAGATTAATTTAGAAAATTATTGGCCAGTGAAGCGCTAAGACTCAACTGCCTCGACCGATTGTTAAATTCTGTCACTCACTTACTCACGGACAAATGCGTTGATACGGTCCAGACAAAAAGTATAACTCGTTGCTTGTGACTAACCTTTAACAGGATGCCTTCAGACACACACCTGCAAAACACTCTACAGTCTGCAGAGTGATATACCGTCAGATACATCACGTCAGAATGCACAGAAATGTGTTTGTGTCTTTTTCACAATGCTCAATTGGAGAAAACGTCCACCAGCCACTGAAGCAGAGAGGATGCTTTCCATTACTGACCGAAGCACCACCGTCTTTTCATCCCCTGATGTGTTTCATCTCATCATTTTGTCTAATGGTTGACCGACACTAATAGCAGTGTAGTACCGTGTGAGGGGCCTGTGGTTGGCCACAGGATATGGGCTGCAGCTCCAACCTGCCTAATGGATGGAGATGTGGTAGGTTATGGTCGGGGAGATCACTCTTTTTTGTGCCTTCAACATCATCATCACCAGCCTTCCCAATCCCATTACCAGCTCCTCTTCCTCCTCCTCCTCCTCTGTCTCTATCTTTCTGCGCTTGACTCCTGCAGCCTTCTCTCTCTGGCCCACAGCAAAGTCCGTTTCTAATTTTCCTCTCTCTTGTTTTATTCATTCTTTCATTTTCTCTGCCATCTATTCTGCCTGACCCTCACTGTCTATCCGGACTCTGTCTCCTCTCCTCCCTTTGCATTTTTACAGGCTCTCTGCTCCTCACCCCCTCCTCACCCGCCCCATCCCTCTTCCACCCCAACTGCTCTTTTCCATGGACACTGCAGTTGTGTTGTTCCGCCTTCAGGAGATGTGAATATCTGCAGTTCTGCATGTTTGAAAACCTCTGGTGGGCGAGATATTCTCATCACTGCAACTCTGTCTATATGTGCGCACTTGTATGTATGTGAGTGTGTGTGTGTGTGTGTGTGTGTGTGTGTGTGTGTGTGTGTGTGTGCGCACGCACAACCACCATCACGATTGTGTATGTGGGTGAATGCATGCACGTGGATCTCTTTGTTTAGGGGTGCGTGCATGTGCCTATCTGTGTGTGTAGGGCTGGTTTGTGCAGAGTAATCCTGATTATACTCACCTCCCAGTGTCCCATTTTAGGAGAAAGGGAGGCGAGGGATGGGGGAGGAAGAGGGTGAGAGAGGAGGGGGAGGAGAGATGTTCTGCCACCACGGCAAACACCCTTCAAATGAACAACAGAGTCAGATCAGTGATTCCCCCCAGGCGTCTGCTGCATTGGCAGGCCGGCGGCTCAAGCAGCATCGGCCTGAAAACAACTGAGAGTATCAACTCAGCCTGCGAGAGGATTACACTCCTTGAGTGGCGAACCGGCTCTTTCATCATATATATACCCCTGTCATCGTCACTGTTTTGTATTCCCTTTCTTCCTTTTCTCTTCTTCATGCGTGTTTGTACGTAGCACACTGTTCTGTGTTGGATCGTCGTGTTTAGTCTGCGGCTGCTCGATCTGTGAGGGAGGCCGAAGTCAGGCTGGTGGGGAACACATGTGGGCTCTTTTTTTTTTTTTGCCGGGATTGATCTATGATGCTAAGTCCGAGTCTGCATTGTATTGTGATCTATTATCATAAAGGGCCATTAGCATTTAAAGTGCTCCCCTTCAGCCCTCCTGCAGTCTATGGGAGTCAAAGCATTACAGCCTCTGAAGACCGCTGAGCGCTGGCAGATTAATCCTGAATCAGGCTCCCCGAGATCGGCTTTTATTCAGGCTTCTTTCATGCACATGGCCGTTCCCCTGCTGAAATGAACTGAAAGATGAATAGGCAACCTGTTTCTTAGCTGGGACAAATGATGATTTTCTGTCAGAGAGCGAGTGTTTGTGTGCGTGCAGTGTTGTGTTTGGGTGGCTGAAGGAAACACAAAGAGAGACAGGAAGAGAAAACCTGGATTCATGTTTGTTTGTTTGCATCATATGCATTGTGTGTTTGACTTTGTGTGTGTGCCTGTATGTCCTAGTATTAGTGTGTGTGTGTGTGTGTGTGTGTGTGTGTGCGTGCATGTGTGTGTGTGTGGGTTCACGCTGGTGCATGAATTGCATATTTGCCCAGATTCGTTTGGCTCCACCGACTAGTTTTGGGCACAGGGCCTGATTGCCCTTCTGCAAACATAACCAGGCCAAAATTTACGCTCTCAACCTCTTGATACACACAAATACACACAAACACAAAGCTCCAGGGAACAATGCCGGTCGGCCGGTGCCAATGTTCCCCCCGAACGCTGTTGACACACACAGTGTTTATGCACACATGGCGCATTTTTCCATAGGCTGTCTTATCAATTTAACCAGGAGATGAGGAATAAGCGGTGCTTTTTTTGCGCAGCAGTGTTTGTGTTTGATAAATGATTCATTTGGTGAAAAGTGTGATCAAGGCCATGCCCGCAGTATCTATTTCAAGCAGCCGCTGACTCATCCAGTAGCCGGGCTGAATACCTGTGGCTCTCTATTCTCCTCTCCAGTGAACTGTACTTCGGTGTCCAGTACAGCTCCGAGTCTGCCGCTCTGCCTGAACCTGCAGAACAGACATGTCTGCTGCATCCGTCTCTATATACGTCTAGAATATATTATCACCAGGTAGATGTTTTGCATTCATTTACAGTAAAATAACACCGCATGTAGAGGAGAGGACGAGAGAGGTGTGAGGAGTTTAGATAACAGCTAATACATTAATCAAGGAAACGATCCGACAGGTTGATCAACAATGAAACAAATGGCTGGTTACAGACTTTTACTGTGCGACTAAGAAGAAGAAGTAATACGGAGACAAAATAGTGAATTATCACCCTGGTCCCAGTGATAATTCACTATTTTGTCTCTGTTTACAAGTTAAACAATTAACCGAACAGACCGACATTAATCTTGTTAAGACTAATTTCTATTGTGGATGAATATATAAAGACAGTATTGATGCAGGAGTCCAGATTCTTCTGTGCAACAATTTAGCGTTTAATCAATTAGTTGTCAACTATTAATTGAGGGTTAGGGGTTAATCAGTTTGAGTAAATCTTTAAGAGAACAATGTAATTTCTTTGATTCTTAAATGTGAATTTTTTCTGGTGTATTCCTCTGTGATGGTAAATATTTAGGTTGTGGACAAAAGATCGAAAGATTTTCTCATTTTCTGATGTTTTTATAGACCAAATGTTTAATAGATTAGTCAAGAAACTAGATTAATTAAAGATTCAGCCTCAGCCGTGCTACTATTGATAACAAACTGATCGGTGATAATGTCTGCGCTCAAATGCTAAACATGATTTTCAGCGCCACACATGTGAACTCACACTCAGAGAAATTCATCTTTCACTGTTGTTGTTTGTCTTTACAAACCCAACAATTAACAGAACAAAGGACATTAATCTTGATAACTATCAGGCATTTTTCACCCCATCCTCTCAAATGTGGGAACTAGCCTCCTAATTAATGTGTTAATTAAACATCTTTTGGTTTTTAACAGTTGGTCACTTGTCAAAGACGTCACCTCGGGCTCTTGGGAATTATGATGGCTGTTTTTTTTTCCCCCCAATCATAAGATATTTTATGGACTACTCGCTGTTAAACAATAATTTCAACTGAAACGCAGTAAACTGACTTTTATATTCATTTATGTTTTATCCATGAACAACAAAAGCGACAAACAATAATTCTACATTTCTTTCGAATACATTTATTTTCCTACAGCAGGGCGATATCTAAATCATCTCATGTCTCTGCCTGGTTCTCCCTCTCCAGCTTCAGTCCAAGGTCCACCTACACTCTATATCTGCAGCATTGATAAAGACCTGACTGGAATACAGAGTCCGACCCCCTACAACACACACACACACAGGATTACACACACACACACACACACACACATGTACAAGCACACGCCCCGAGCCCGCTGCAGTGGCGTGCTCTAATTAACAGCCAGGGAGTCCATGTAGCTGCAGCCGGCGGGGTGATAAAAAGACCATCTGAACCCTCTCAGGAGAGGGGTGGGGTTGGGGGAGGGCAGAGCGGGAGCAGATGTAAGCCTACCATATTCCTTGCCTCGGGGGAGCTCGCCTCCTGACCTCCCCATCGATCCCCCCCCTTCTGTTCTCTTCCTCCTTTTTTCATCAATGGCCGTACCAGTGGTCTCCATTCAGGTGGATCGTTAACATCGATCAGTTGTGGACGGTGGAAGGGGAGGAAGTTGGAGGCCGGGGGGGGAGGATGATGGGAGGAGGAGGTAGTTAAAGTGGTCCCCTCCTTCCACTTGGGGTCCCTGCTGGCTGATATCAGAAGGGCTGATATGAGCTCTTGACGGCACCTGCGCTCTAACCACAGACTCGACGTCGCCGCAACCTCTGAGCTTTGATTTGCTCTCCTGCCTTTAGTGGGGTTTTTTTTCTCCTCCTCTCCTTCCTGATCTCAACCGCACCATCAGCAGCGGCTTGACATTCCGATCTGACGGCGTCTCTCCAAAGCTGACGACTGTGGAAAAGAGGGGAAGAAGAGAGCGATAGATCCTATCTCCACTCAGCCTCTCATCCCCAGCGCAGAGCGCGTGGAAGCAGATGGTACACGTCTGTCATGCGGTTAGGTAGCAGGGGGCCCGGAGGAGGAGAGCAGCGCAGGAAAAACACACAGACAGTTGACGTGGCCACGCTCTGCGTCTCGGACTGTGTTTGGCTCCAGATTTTGTCAGCGGTGCCCGGTTTGAGCTAGCTAACTTTTAGGGGGGATTTGTTGTGCTTGACAATCAAGAGTCTCCTGTGGGTTTGATTTATTAGCTGAGGAAATTGCCACCGTGATAATTGCTTTGCTGCTGTAGGGAGAGGAGAATATGTAATTATAGTCCCAGGTATGGAGGAGGTGTCGGTGTGTATGTGCGAGAGAGATAGAGTGGTTAAAAGGGTAAGGAGAGGAGGAAGCAGGAAGCCTGATGGATGCTTGATTACGTGTCTGGCCATCTGGACCGTTGTCACCGAGCTGCTTAATCCCATTCACCACTGAAAGTGTGTGAAAGTGTTTGTGTGTGTGTGAAATGGAAAGCAACTGCTTTTCTGCGTGCACAGGCCCTCATTTTCCTCGACGTGTGTGTACGTGAGTGTGTATGTGCATTATTCCACATGTCATACAAATCTGCAAAGATGCTAATAAGAACATCCCTATAGAAACAAATATGTGCACATGCACAAACAACACACACTTATCCGCTGCCTCCCCCCCTCCACCCCGCGCCCCAACGTAATCAGACATATCCAGACACATCCCAGATCGGCCTCTCTAATCGTTGGTACATTTTAACAATTACTGCTAACAAGTCCTTATTACCCCCAGTGCCCTGCCCCTCCTCTTGATCCCAGCTTCTAATTGCTGCTGCTGTTTCTGAGCAGCTCTCTGCATAGTTATTAGACAGGAATCATTACCACCACAGAGCCACACCACGGAAAACTCACAGTTCACTGCCACTGCCACCAAACACCTGTGTTTCGAGGTTAACAGTGTACTGTATGTGTATGCGTGTGTGTGTGGCTGTGTTTATAGCGTGTGTGTGTGTGTCTCGGCACTTAAGTAACTCCTGCTGACTGGGCGGTATGTTTATACTCCTGCAGAAACGACCTGTCACACACACACACACACACACACACACACACACACACACACACACACACACACACACACACACACACACACACACACTAAACCCTAGCTGTGCTTCTGCCCGCCTACCAGATCACCTAATGACAAGCTAGCTGTAGGAACGAGCACATGGCTTTGATGAGGAAGGGTATAGTGGCTCTGCTGTCCTCGTCAGTATCTCTACTCTCAAGCGTCTGCAGATGTTAAAGGCGGGGGAACAGTGGCTCTCACATCACTGTCTGTGTGTGAGCGAGAAGGGAAAGTAAGGAATGAATGCATGGCAGGGCTGACTCTGCCTCTGTGCGGGCAGATAAACCAGTCGCTTGTGTTTAGAAAAAAAAACAAAAAAAACTGCAGATCAACTGCCCCGAAAAATAAGGAGTGCACACAATTGTTCATTATTGTCCCGGTGGATTTGCTCCAGAATAAAGTATGAGCAAGCCTCACATCATCTAAACCACTCTGATCCCCAACCCGACAGCCCTCTGTCTCTCTTCATCACTTTATCTTTATCTCTTTTGAGCCATGCGTGGTTCTGGGGATGGCAGTCTGTCAGTCAGTTGGACGTTCAGCGTTCCACAGCTTTAATGAATTTTAACGGAAAATCTTGTACATACGTTCATGTTTCCGAGGCGATGAATCCCGATGACATTGAGGTTGATATTTGCGGCTTTGAGTGAAATATCCTGACAACTATTTGATGTTTTGCCTTGAAATCCACTCTAGATATTGGTATTCTGTCTCTGCATAATATGGTGTAACTAACTAGGATATGATGTGTCACATTTCAACATTTAAATGTCTAAACACGACTACACCTAAGTAAAATATTTGGTTGTGTCGTGTATGAATGTTTCATATCCAAACTGACACTTAGAACAAGTTGCAATGTTGCCATGGTGGTTGCTTGACGAGGAAGACAACAACTCCCATGATCCCACACTACTTGACGACATCATCAAAATCCATCTTTGTTTTCATGGTTTTGATACCGGTGGAAATTACAAACTGCACATACCTGCAAAGCTAATGGCATCACATCAGTTTCAGCTGTTCTAGCATGCTAACTAGCAAATGTTAGCATGCTAGAATGCTAAATCAAGATGTTAGAATTACATCTGATGAGCATCTGCATGTTAACACATGCTAATGTTAGCATTTAGCCGTGCATACAGGTCACAATGTTGCCAGCAGAGCTAAAGGGCACTTTAGCTAAAGGCCACTTTAGCTAGCATCTGTTAATTCTGAATCCTTTTTTCTTTCTCTGTCTCCTTCCAGAGGACCTGCTGCCATTTGGCTTCCCCAGTATAGACATGGGCCCCCAGCTGAAGGTGGTGGAGCGGACAAGGACGGCCACAATGCTGTGTGCGGCCAGCGGCATCCCCGACCCGGAGATCTCCTGGTTCAAAGACTTCCTGCCCGTTGAACCCAGCTCCAGCCAGGGCCGCATCAAACAGCTCCGATCAGGTGAGATGGACAAGTTATTGTCAGATTATTTCATTTGACAGTGAGTAAACAAACAGGGCATCTACAGCTTAGCATCGCTATCAGGTAAAATCCCTGTTGCCCTAAATTTGGTGATTATCATGTTTTAATTAGGATTGAGGGATTACACGCTCCTCTCTGAGTTTATCTACATCCTTTGGGGGGGTAAAACCTTTTTAGAGCCAATTTCATAAAAGGCTAATTGTGCCATCCTTAAGCCAAGACACACAAATGCTGTTTTTATTAACATTTGGGAGAAAAGATTATAAAAAGACAACACTTTAAGGGCACAAATGTCCTTCCATTGTGGAGCATAAAGGTCAAAAACAATGGCTGCATGTGATATGAAAAAAAAAAAAAAAAAGAAAAGCTACTGTAGGTCTCATATACTTAACACAAGTGGGTTGAAAAAGTTCACACAATTATAAATAAATCCCGTTTGAAATATATACTTAATCTCATAATCAATCTACCCCGAAAAACAACCATGAGTCTTTTTTTTTTTGTCAGATCTCAAAATCAATAGCAAGAGAAGATGGGAGTTTCTGCACATTACTGATGATCCTCTCATCATCTGACCCGCCCAGTCTGAAATGAGCTCAGTGTCTTCAAATGTGAATGTAAAATCGGGCTGCCAGAGACATTAACAGGGACGAGAAGGAGGGAAGTTTTCCATGCTGCTAGGAGAGAGAGATGAGTGTGTGTGTGTGTGTGTGTGTGTGTGTGTGCAGAGAGATCGAACGGTGAATGCAGAAGGATCACATCTTGCGCTTAAGACAGTTTGTTCAGCTTTGTTTATGCTCCTCTGTATAGATGATACAGTGTCTCCTGCAGTAGGCAGACGCGTTTTTTTTTTTTTCCCTCAGCCATTCTCACTCGGTCGTCCTCGGGGGAGGGAGGAGTGAAAGTGATGGTGAGGCGAAACCATTTTGTTGTTGCTTCATCCATATTCTCGGTGCTCCTCTGTCCTGCCAGCGCGGATAGCTCCCTGCTGTCAGCCAATATCCTTCACTGATCGCTGCTGCCCCCCCGTCAACCCTGTGTCTGTGTCTCCATTTGCAGCGTTTGCCTTGATGCCGTTTGAACTGATTAAACTTGCACTTGCACATCTCTTTAGTTAGTTACTGTTGCCGCTGAATTGACAGGACCTTGCAGATTCGATCTGGAATAGCTCGCTAGATGGTTATTGCTGACTCTGTGAGTTAGTCGGAAACCTCGTCAGAAGCAGAAACACACGAGGAGTCTTAAATACACCGTATATTATGCACAGCTGTAGAAATAAAGATGCAACAAAGAGCTATTAGCCTCATCTTTATAATGCGGTGTGAAAAGGTAAATGTCAGATTCGGATGATGCTTCGTTATTGAAGCGACAGAGGTTAGATTTGTTCTTTATTGTTTGTAATTTCACTTGTACAGAGCAGAGGCTTTCCGGATAACGACTTATTGTTTGGCAAATATAATGCTATTACGGGTAACGGGGTTGGCCTGACTTCCTGGAATGTTCTCAAATCCAATAAAGAGCAGGACAGAGTCGCTAACGCTAGCCCAAACTCTGATACAGTCGAGTCAAGAGTTGGCTCTCACACAGCGGGGTAATACCACACAGTCCTTTTCTGACAAAATAAGATAACATTAGCTAATGATGTGCTCCATGGTCTCAGAATTAACAGTGCATTAGTGTTACTCTCGGTAGTAAGCTGATGACTTGAGCTTGACAACCATGCTAATGTTAAGCACACTGTTTAATCAGTTCTCCATGATTTTGCTCTGAAAATGAGGAATAAAATGATTTAAAAACTCTCCCATACAGTATGTGGAGAAATCAGGAGCTTGTCAGGCCTGCAATGCGCTGATGTGAAAAAAAAGTGGATATTGTGATATATACGCAGTACCTGAAGTGTAATTGCCTCTGTGTGTAAAATACTCCGCAGTGGGCGTGGGTGGAATTTGGTGTAGGACCAGATTCACTGCTGCATGGAGGCAGGTGAGACAATAGATCTACTTAAAAACTAAAAAAATAAAAGGCCTTTTTTGCAGTCCATTGGAAACACGAGGAGGACGCCAGAGGCAGCAGCGGAGCGATTGTTTATAGATCCCTAATTACGATAAACACTATGCAAATGTTTCTCTATTCCCTGCTTATAATTCATGAGAAAGCGTTGGTGGCCTTGGAGCTACAAAATAACAAAGGAACCCCCTCACAACGCTCCATGCATCTCTGAAACAATAGTTTTTGTTTACTATTCTCCCTCTTAGTAGTTTCTCATTGGTGCATAGTACAACGGACACTTATTTTGGCTGCCTGTAAAAGCGTAAATAATTTAAGCATCCATCATAACAAGTTTCACTTCGTCGCTCCGAGGCTCGTTTTGTCCCCTGAACGCTGTCAACGCGGAGACATGACACTGATTCACCGGTACAGAGCGTTAGGCCACATATCACATCAATGAAACAGTAGCAAGACAAATGGCTCCGTGCGATTCACCGCTGGGTCTAATAGGATTTCAAATCACCAGAAGCATCACAAAGCCCGAGCAACAAAATGCACTGTATAATGAACCGAACGCCGCAGTGAAATGACTTGGAGGAAATCAATTACACCTGAGCTAGGCACAAAATAGCTTCGGAGATGTGTTATGGATGAAACACTCCTTTAAGATCTGTTTAATGGGGGGGCGCCTTCCAAGCAATGCCTCTGATTTAGTGGACGGCTGCCAGCTCTCGTTGGAGCGAAGCCAGGGATCTGTTTTGGGCCACAAACATTGTTTTCCCTCCGTCTTTTCCTTTTCGTTCTCTGTTGGGTGTTGGAAATATTTTTATGGGTCAGGATGAAAAATGATATGGAGAATGACTGCACTCAATTCCCACAAACGACGACGACTCTTAGCCATTTTCACGGCGCACAATTATCCATCATCTGCAGGTAACTGTCCAAACGGTGGCCGCTGACAGTCACGGGCGCCACGCGAGCGCACCTGAAGCCGGCGTGCACGCGCCATAGGTTTCCTGAGGGGAGAAACATATGGCGCGGTATAGAGCTGAACTTCTCCTGACATCTTTATACCTCAACCAAGGCATCCATCTATTTTTCCACACCATCTGCTGCACCAGTTTAGATGTACGTGAGGAGAACGGTGACAAGCTACCTGCCCATTGCTGACATTTGGGACGGAGATCCGGAGAGTTTACCTAAGCACTTAAGAGCCTTCGTAGACCCACGCGCTAACAGATGGCCTGCAGTATGGACCCTGAGGTTGACTGCTGGGTAATGGATAGACCTGTCTTTGCCAAGAACTGTGATCTGATCAAAGGTTGTTCTTATGCTAACGGTCACAGTTTGGGTCACTTTAATCTAAAGAGTAGAAGAAAACGTAAAGACTCAGTTAAATGTCTTTATATCGCTGCACAATACACCTGAAATATGTTTTCTTCACCTGACAGGCATCATTCAGAATCAGCTTTGACCATCTTTTTATTAAAGGCAGTTTCTCTCACAAGAATTTGGCCTGTGAATAATTAAGTGTCTTTGCCATGGAGGTTATTTTTGATCCTGTTTGTTTGCCGACTGTTAGTCAGCAGGATATCTAAAAACAGATTTGTAATGAAATTTGGTGGGTAATGAGGCCGTTGGCCAAATTAATAAATGATCTATTTTTGGTAAAGATCCAGATTTTCTTTTTTTTTTTTTTTTTAATGGTGCAATTTAGACAAACCTCTTTATGGATCATGTGACAGAAGATGTCAAGTGAAACATTCTGTGATTTGTTGGACTAAATCTGCAACAGAAATGTTTATATTTAGATTCAAAAACTAAGTTACACAGTGTTTTACAATAAAAACATATATTAAACGCAGTGAAACCCAGAACTTAAGATATAAACAAGATTGAAAGATGTAGAAATAACAAAAAAATACTGTTGCTAAAGCAATATATGGCAGCAACCTATTATTATTAATCCATTTTTGATTTATCTGTTGATTTTACCATATTTATTCCAAGTGTTTAAGACACACGCACATTTTCACATGCAAAGTGCAAAAGTCAAAAAAGAAAATAACATCGCTTGACGTAAGTACACAGTCTGACGTCACCGTCACCTACTGGGTCCCCACAGTTTGTTTTTAAAGAGGCTCTACGTACGAATGAGACTCTTCCCTTCCTCCGCTCTCTGTTGCTTCACTGTGGACTGTTTGATGAAGGTGTTCAGTGGATTTCTTTGCGAGGGACTTGCATCACATTTTTCCGTGACAGTCCAAAGGATGTGTTTTTACGCACATCCTGGAGTTTCTTATCTCAGCGCCTCTCTGAGGACAGAGAGCAGCAGGAGCCAACATAAAGTAAAAAAACAAAACAGAAAACACAACACTGAAGCTCCATGGAGCCCCTTTAAACTGCAGCAAGTGAACGTGTGGTGGTAAAAATAGCGTCCGCCTCTGCTGGTTGTTGTCCGGTCCGGTTAAAAGTTAATGTCTCACCTCGTGGGAGAGTCCAGGTGATCTGTTTGACCTACATGTTCGGGCAGAGCTATCAGGTTAGCGGTATCTGTTGTCATCTGATCGGCTCATTCTCTGCCGGGCGGACACAATCCACCGTCCATGATTTCACAGCAGCTCATTTTACTGAAGTCACATCTCATTCCGGGTCTGTCAGCAGCTCACTGACAAACAGCTTTCGCCCCCCCCCTCGTCTTATCCGTTCTGTTTCACTTTCTCTATTTCGTCCTGCTTCTCCGTCCTGGCTGTCATTAAGTTTGTCCGCTGCCAGCTTTCCGTCCACACCATGTGTTTATGTATATACAGCATGTGGTAATCTTCTATGAGCATAAATACTGGACGTGTAACAGCGCGTTTTGCATAAAAGAAGATTTCAATTGCCTATTTCAAATTTGTGCTGATGGTTAGCCATATGAGCTGCTTCCAGCTGTCAGATGAGTTCTTGTTTGCAGGGCTCCACCTGTCCAGCTCCATCTCTCCACCGCTCTGTCTCTTCTCTCGCTTCTCCGTCTGCCTCCGCCGCTTTCCTGGAGACGAGGCTCGGCTTGTAGAGCAGATAATTTATTCCTGTTTATCTCCCAACTCTGCCCTGTACCGCAGGGAAATGAGAGATGGAAAAAACAGAGGGAAAGAGGAGGGCACGCTGCTGTTTTCCTTTCATGTAATGCAGAAGACAGAAGCAAATGGATGACAGCTCCAGCTAGCAAGGGCCTCAGCTCGCTAAACATGCTCGAACACACAAAACACACACTTGCGTCCCAGCTGTGTGAGTGTACAGAGTCGAAGTTTCTTTCCTCAGAGGCTCAGAAAACATGTTGTTTAAACCTCTGCATGTGCCGAGCAGCTATTGTGCATTTCGGAGACTCAAATACAGTCACAAACTCTCCGTGGAGCCTTTTAGTGCTTAACTGGCCAGGTTTTTAAGATGTAATTACTAAAAGCTTTCCTCACCATTACAATAACACACCACGGAGGTCGAAAGGAACCAGCCAGTGCATTAACTCAAGCATACGGTTTAATTTCAAAGTACTGTTGCTTTCCTTAAGAAAAGGGCTGAAATATATCACATTATTTTCATTTCTAAACCTTCTGAATGTTTTCTTGATCAATCGATTTATTCAACGGGTCTGTAGAATGATTCCAGGACGACATTTTTCTTATATTAAGTGTCTAACTCACAAACACACACAGATATATAAAGTTTACAGCAATATGACGAAGAGAGTACCAAGATTGTTTGACGTGTTTTTACATTACATAGAAATTGGCTTTGTGTGCGATGCAGCGCCCCCCACTGTCATAAAAAACGATCCCGATGTCTGTTGATGTTACAAATTTCCCCATTGTGGGACTAAGAAAGTATTGTCTTATCATATTGTAGCTTAGTTTTGTTTATTTTAGCTTAGCTTATCTTATCTTGAGTATCTCTATTGCGTGTCATTGTTATTATAGTTACCGCATATATTCACATTTTACATGTAGATCATGAGAGCTTCTTATAAAGCAGGAAGCATTGTTACAGATTTAATTACCCAACAATATCACCTAGAGAAACGATCATGACTCAGACAAAAATAACAACTGCTGCTTATTTTTTTTGTTTTCTGTTGTTTTTTGTTGTTGTTGTTTAATTTTCATCAACATGCCGTCGGTCCATGTGCTGAAGTTTTAAAGGCATTCTTTCCTAAGACTTCTGCTGCCACCATAAGTATATTTGTGCTCACATCAGTGATGTTTTTAGTGTATTATTTGGGTGAAATGACACATCAGGCAGCTTTAAATGCTCCAAGTATATTAATGTACGATGAATAATAATGCAGTTTGGGGGTGAATACATGTGTCATGATTTTACATTCTGATAGGAGTCATTCTGCGTCATTTTAACTTGTGATTTATTGAACATTTTTTTGCATAATACTTCTGCACTTTCTGACATTTTGAAAGATATTTACCTGTAATACTTCAGTAGAGAATCTGAACTCGTGTGTGTGTGTGTGTGTGTGTGTGTCTGTGTGTGTCTGTGTGTGTGAAAACATTTGATATATAAGGCAGAGCACACTATATCTCCTGGTTCTCTATATATATCCATACATCTCCTACAAGCCAGATCGCTTTTATCAGTCTCCCAGAAGATCTGATTCTAAACGTTGTGCTTCGTGTCTGTGTGTGTGTGTGTGTGTGTGTGTGTGGTGTGTGTGTGGTGTGCGTTTCGAGTTGTGTCTTTTTCCTCTCCTCCTGCAGCAGAGAGTGTAATCCATGGTTTTGTGCGTCCTCCTCAGGCTTCATGTCAAAGTCAGTTTCAGATGAGATGAATATGACAGAGCAGGCTGAAAGAGCAAAAAAAAAAAAAAAAAGAGAGAGAGAGAAGACAATTCTCTGCTGGTAATTCAAAAGGCCGGTAGCAGGAGGGGGAAAAAAAAAGGAAATGTAAAAAGCAGTAAGAATAGCGCAGTGTGAAACAAAAGAAACAAAGGGATACCTGACGTGCACTGTGTGTAATTATAGCACATTTAGGGGAGACACTGTTTACCACGTCGGGATCAGGGCAGGAGAATAAAAATTGAGAAGTAAAAGACACGAGTTGAGGAGTTAAAGAGCATCGTCGGCTTCTTGCCGCGGGGTAAAGCTGTGTAGCTGCTGCCAGTTAACTGCCAAGATAGAAACAGGCTTTCTTCACAGCAGCACTGAGCCTGCTGTAGGAGGGGAATCACTCGCTTGACAACAAAAGGTCCTTTAACTGTCGTCTAAGTTTATAAAAAGTCATTTTGAGGCTTGTTTTTCAGCTCCAAAACTTTATGGAATACATTTCAGATTTGAATTCGTCACTGTTTTCTGTTCACTTCATAGGAAGAGAAACGGGGAAATACAACCGCTGGTGTTTGAGAGCACGGGGCCATTCAGATGGCGCCTCACAGAGATAATAACAAAAGCTGTTTTTTATTGGATGGTGATGCAACAGAAGAGAGAAAACCTGAGGGTCAAAATACAACAGCAGCAGACCAGACAGACGAACATCTCTGGACGGAAACATTTCTTCTGCAAACTCCACTAAACATTTTTGTCTCTTTTCCCTCTTTTCGTCCCCCCGCCCGTCTTGCAGGAGCGCTGCAGATCGAGAACAGCGAGGAAACAGACCAAGGGAAGTACGAGTGTGTGGCCACCAACTCTCAAGGCGTGCGCTACTCCTCCCCCGCCAACCTATACGTGCGAGGTAGGACGTGAACACAGAACGCACGTGCACACGCACACAACAAACACAAAGACAAACACGCAGAAAGCCCGACAGTTAAAAGGTGCTCTCGGTTTTAAATACAGCTATTTATTTTTCCATAACTGTTCTCTAAAAACGAGTATTACTAACCCATCCATTGTCTACGATATATGTTGATCCTGTTGTTTGGTATTTTCTCACGACCACCCTTAACAAGTCCACCTTTAAACCTTGGTGCGAGCCCCTCCAGCAGAATCCAATTGAACGTGAAGTTTTTTGGGGGACACACCTCGGTTTAACTGCATGGAAACATCACTGATCTGTCTACTAAAATGGTTTCTGTACAAGAGGCAGATTAAGAGGAAAATGTTGCACAAAAAAAAAAAAAATTGATTTGAAGATTTGAAGAAAGAAATTGGAAGTCAATCCTGAAAAATGTGTTAATGGCATCATTTGGCACCCATGTATCACTGGCTTATGGCTGAAAGACCACGACCAATGTTCACATTTACAAGTTCTAGTTTCTGTGTTAAGTGCGATATTCGGAGAGGTGTGTGTGTGTGTGTGTGTGTGTGTGTGTGTGTGTGTGTGTGTGCGAGTGCTGGTGAGAGGTGTGCGTGTGTGTGTGTGTGTGTGTGATGCGGTGGAACGAGTGGCTTTGCGCTGGCCGTTTTTATTCTCTCTGTGTTTCCCCGTTCTCTCTCTCCCCCCCCTCACGTCATTGTGTTCTGCATCAACCCCCTTCCATCCCTCAGAGCTGCGAGAAGGTTGGTGTGCTCTTTCTTTTCTTTTGTTACTCCTTTGTTTCAGAAAGCTTCACTTATTGAAACAGAGAGAAACAAAAAAGGAAAAAAAAACAAAAAAAAAAAACAACAACAACATTCTAAGGAACGGCGAGGTAGATTTGATGTGAAGTGATTTTCTTTTCCAAAAACGAAGAGAGTTGATTTCTCTAAAGCTGCTGCGATGATGAAGTGGTCTGCCTACGCAGCAGAGTGCATTGACTGCATTGTGAGGCCTTGTGTGCAGAACCCTTGGTATTGCCTTCACTCCCCGATCAATGTTTTCTGCATGGTATGATCTTGTTGTCATGGAGACCCAAGAATTGGAAGATTAAAAAGAGGCGATGTTTGCATGGAAGGAGCGAGAGAGAAAGAGAAAGGAGCACCGCTTGCATGTGTGTTGACTGACGGACTGACACGAGAGCATGGCACAGTGTGCGTTCACGCCTATTGATGTGCTCGGGTTGTGATATTATTGAACTTGCTGCCTTGTCATGTCCCGCTACTGCTGTCTCGTCTCCCTTTTGTTATCATCATGTGCAACGTTGTGTCTCAGCTCCCATGTCATCCCCTCCAGTCCTGCACTTGTTGCACTTGAGTGGAAAATGTTGCACCGGCGGTCATGCTTGTACATGCCCTTCTGCTCTGAAGTCATACGTGTTGTGCAGGTTTGTAGCAGAAGCATCTTCAGATTCATGACATGAACTCAAGATGGCAGGAGAGCCAAAATGTCAGCGGGGGTGGAAAGAAACAAAGCATGTTTAATCAAGTACTGTGCTTCAAGGTGAAGTGTGTAGTGGCAACTGTTGGCAGAAATTAGATAATATAATACTATATATAATGATGTTTTATTTAGAGTTTGAACTAATATTGTATAGTAATGAATTAGAATTTTTGTGTCTTCGTTACCTTACAATGATAAAATTATATCTATAAAGTTTGTGGGTCTTCTTCCAGTCTGCTATGTCACATCTACGTGTTTCTACAGTAGCCCAGAATGGACAAACCAAACACTGGCTCTAGAGCTGGCCTGCCCCAATGAGGGGTATTCAGTTGGTCCAATCTACAGCCTCACCACAAATTATCGCTAAATCGTATACACTGGACCTTTTAGTACAAATTTAAGGTATTTTTACTTGACTTGAGAAAAACATTTAGAGGGAAATATTATATTGATATCCCTTTATATATATATTTTAACTCTTCTAGGAACCAAAACATGCAAGGAATAGGATTATGCCTCGTTATATATATGTAAAACAGCTCAAATTAGCTCCACCTCAACCGATTCCAACAGTGAAAACACACCTTTATAAATGCATCAGTAATATTTACACAATAATCTGATCAATAACAGTGAACTGTGACACTCACAAGGTACTATATTTATTATTTATATGTTCTGTCTCTTACAGGTTAAAGTTTGAAATATCCACTTTTGCTCAATCCAATTTTAAGATTCAGATTTAATGTTCATTAGCCTATGGCAGCTAACATTAGCTACCTTTAGCACATGACAGCTAGAGTCAGTTCAGATCTTCTACTTTTATTCTACTGTTGCATTTAGCATTTTCCTTTCATTCATACTTGTGGTCACATTTAAGCAAATATTAAGCATTTTGCTGACAATAATGACATAATTTGACATTAGTGACTTTTTCAGTGCAGGGCTTGCACTTGTGATTGAGTATTTTTAGTAAAAAGTCTTAATACAGAACCGTCAATAGGCCTGTATTTACAGGAAGAGCAATATGCCAACTTGACAGTAACGTAGCCCGAGCTGTATCTCTCTGGCTGTTGCTATCTTGGCCAAACACTCTGATACGCCTCTACTGACTGACATTTGAAATTAATCATATCCATTCACATTTTTAGATATCGAGGGGGATATTAATGATTCCCTCTTACTACAGTGCTTAATGAAAGCCGTGTCCTTGAGACAGACGGGATGGCGCTGCGTAAATGTCAGCTCGGTGGCGGTGCTGAGCGGGCATATAGCAGCGCCGAGATACAGCGGTAATCCTTATAGCTGTGCCAAGGTCCCTCCAGCCTGTAGCCTCCAGACTCCCTGCAGAGGACAGGACTAATGATAGCCCCCGCTAATAAAGATTGAAGCTCCTGGCTCTCAAAAAACTTTATGGAAAATGGAGGGGAATCATGCGGCCCGGCTCGATTAACTTTAAGCTAAAGGCTCTGTGAGCATGTGAAGGATTATCCCTTGTTATGAGCTCACTTTATTGTAAAGTACTCGGCTGTGTCTCCGCCGTGGATTCTTCTGCTTTTTTGTCTCCGGTCCCGACTGATAGATTTTCAGACTGCTCAGAGTAGTGAGTTCATGTGCCCGATCACTGAGTTTTCACCTTGAGTCTTCACCTTCATCCTGTCGCTGCTCATGTTACCAAACTAATCCATACGCTTAATTAATCGTCCTTTTTTTTGCCACATTAGTAGGTGTAAAATAACTGAGTGAATGAAGCCGACAGTGTTGTGTCCTGCTGCGTTGCACCTGCTTTGTCTGTCCTGTGCATGTAGCTGTCATGGATGCAGTCTGTCTGTCTGTCTGTCTGTCCGTCAGCATGCTCATATGAGGAGATGCCTGCCTAATCATGTCTGTTTTCTAACAGATCTACCTGTTTTTGTCTCTTTGTCTCTTTCGTGTCTTCAACTTCTGTATCCAATTCTGGGTATCTTCCATTGTTTTTCTTTTTTCTTTTTGTTTTCTAAAACAAAATGCTTTGCACATTATCTGTTCTTCATGAAATGAGAGTGACGTCACGGCAACGTTTTCTTTTTCTTTTATCTTTTCTTTTTTAATTTTTTTTATTTGTTGAACTCATGCAAAAATGTTAACTTCTATCCAATTGTCTCTACATTCTTTGAGTAGGGGGGATGAGGCCCGTGAAGATTCCAAGTAATGATGTTACACATTAAGGAGTGGAGGTTGTGCAGTAAATTTACCCATATTTATTTATTTATTTACTTTTATTTACACATTTATTTTGTGTTTATTTGATTTTTCATGTATTATATAGATATTTATATATAAATATATATAAGAATTTCAGCTGGATTTCCAAGTCATCTAAAGAAACCTCTGATTGTTTTGTTACTGTAGGGTTTTTACAGTAAGTGTTTGGGAACACCTACATTAATAAATGTTAAATTTGTAGTTAATTAAACTTGAGTTAATAGTTATATAACTGTTAAGAAACAATGAAAAGCTTAATAAACCATTTATTAAGCAATTAAGGATAATAAACAACAAGTGTTTGATAAAAGTGAGTGTTAAATAGCTCTATAATCCAACAGTCATCGCTGTTGTAGAGTGTTTTGTCAGTAAGGTGAGTCTCTCCTCCTGCTGCTTCATGCAGTGAAAGAGAAAATAATTGTTCTGGTATCCCTGCACACTTCATCCAATCAGGACAGAGATAATGATAATGAGGCGGTCCTCCTGTTCGCAGCTTCGTCAGGAGATTATCTCTGCAGGATTGAGGGGACACTAAAACAACCACAGTGCTAACAGCAGCTTCTGTGATGGTTGTGCAGATGAACTACACCGTATTATTTAACCCTTTACAGCGTATTATTAACATTAGCTGTCTCTTAACAATATAATATTGGTTAAAGGTGCAGTATGTAAGAATTTGCCACATGATAAATACTCCAGACAGATCGGGGCAGCATGTCAACAGAGTTGCTAACTGCTGCTAATGGTATCCCGCTCAGGGCTGTAGCTACTGTTAGCTCGTTAGCTCGGCAAACCGTGCAGCTAGCCAGGGGGTTAGCTGGTTAGCATGCTCAACACAATACATGGACGTTTTTGCCATAAAGTTTTTAACTAAAATTCTTACATATTGCACCTTTAACAAATGATTTATAAAGCATGTTTTTGTTCGCTAACAGTCAAATAACTACTAACTAATGTTTGATTAATTTTCCATTTATTAATGATGGGTATTAGATACTGTTAGCAACCTCTTTTATCGTTTATTACTATATTCATTTTTGAGTAGAACATTTGTTGCTCCTTACGTTCCTGTTTTCTTTGATACCTTTAGTTTCCTGCAGTGTTGAGTTTAGTTGAGTTTATCGACTATGTTTCTGCTCTCTGTCTGCCCTCCCTTTCATTCTCTCCTCCCATGCAGAGATGTTTGTCCGTTCCTCTCTCTTTCTGTTTCCTGTCTTTTGTGACCCTGGGGTATCCTCCTCCTCTTCTTCTTCTTCTTCTTCTTCTTTATCTTCTCTGTTCCTCCGACATCCGATCTCTTTTTTTTTTCTTCTTCTTTTTTTTTCTCTTACTTTTGAAGCACCTACTTTCTGAATGGGCCTGACTCTGGTATATAGCCGTGTTTTTAAAATAGATCCATGTGTTTTCTTCTTCCTCGCTCCTCTTTTCTTCCCCCCTTTTTCCCCTCCTTCCCCCCGAAACCCTCTTCTAATCTTCTCTTTATCTCCACTCCCTGTCTTTTTCCCGTCCTCTCCCTCCCCCCTTCCTTTTTTCTCTTCTTCTTCTTCTTCTTCTGCATTCTGTCTGCACCCTGATGTGTAGGAGCGACAGACACATGTACATAAGTTTATTAACTTATAAACATGCACATACTACCTCACATATCTCTCTTTTTGCTCGCACTCGTTCTCTCCCGTTCTGCCTCTTTCATGCTGTCTTGGTGTTCTTTACTTAATGTGTCCAATGATCACTCTGTAATTGCCACAACACCTTAGTAGAACCCCTCGATCCACTCCTGTCCACATTTCCAACTCATTTGATTACACACTGTTATCAGTTATGAATCCTATGTATTGTACAGTATCTTGTTGTACAATGTGGCTGTCCTTTGCTACATTGCCTGTCATTGTCTTGAAGAGAAGCAGAGCTGCCTCTCTCTCTCTCTCTCTCTTTCTCTCTGTCTCTCTGGCTATGTCTCTCTCTCTCTCTCTCTCTCTCTCTCTCGCTCTATCCCTCTACCTGTCTTGTCTGGCTTCTCTCTCTCTCCGTCTGCCTTCGCTGTCCTCAGTTCTTCGTTCTCTTCTTTGTGTTCCTCCACCATTTTTTATCCCTCTTGAGTCGCCCAGGCATGCGAGTGACCTATGAGTTCAGTCTCTCGATGCATCTCTCGTTTAATAAATAGTCAACCAAAAAGCTCTGACAGATGCAGTATTGGATACAACTTGCCACTTTAGTTGTTCTTCTCATGGGGGACACACCGTTAGCGGGCAGGGCTTATTGATCGGCCCCGCTATGATGCATACACTCTCTCTAAAACGAGCCCATCTAGAGGCAGAAGCACCTCGAGGCACGGAAATCTGAATGAAGTAAAGTTTCTCTCCAAAGTTTTCTTGCAAAGTTTAGTCATTGTTAAAGGGGGGCGGTGGTATTGTATTTCTACGACTAAAACCAAAGACTGAAATCACTTATTTTTCATGTTTAATGATGATAAATGATTTTTTAAGAAGAGAAACTGACTATAGGTGTCATGTCCTGGTTGAAACGATACTCAAGAGTTTGTCACTTTATTATTTGGAGTAGGCAGCTCACTCTGTTTGGTTGAGCTCAACACAAGATTTGTGTCTTTCTGTTTGAATCATCAGTACCATACAGTAATTGGGACTAAACTTGAAATATCCCTTTTGTAATTTTCTGTAAAAACCCTGAAGTTCATTCTCCCCCTTCCTGTTACCTCTCCTCTCTCTTCTTCTTCTTCTTCTTCTTTCTTTTTATCTCTCTCGCCCTCACTTCCTCTCTCAATCTCGACCTTGCTTTCTGCCTCGCTCTTCCTCCTCCTCTTCTCTCTCTCCCTCTTTCTCTCTGATTCTCCCTCACTCCTCCCCCCCCTCCTTCTTTTTCTCCACCTTTCTTCTCCTCGCTCCCTTCCCCACTTTTCTCCTCCCCTCACCTTACCCCTTATCCCCCCACCTCTCCTCTCTACCCCCGGCTCTCCTCCTTTCCCAGTGCGCCGCGTGCCCCCTCGTTTCTCCATCCTCCCCTCCAACCACGAGATCATGCCGGGAGGGAGCGTCAACATCACCTGCGTGGCCGTGGGTTCGCCCATGCCCTACGTCAAGTGGATGCTGGGCACCGAGGACCTCACGCCCGAGGACGAGATGCCGATCGGACGGAACGTTCTTGAGCTCAACGGTGTCCGGGAGTCTGCAAACTACACCTGTGTGGCCATGAGCAGCCTGGGCATCATCGAGGCCACCGCTCAGGTCTTAGTGAAGAGTAAGAGATTCTCTAATTACATGATTAATCATTTTGGCTGTTGGAGAGAGAGAAGGGAGGGAGGAGAGCGCCTCTATTGTTGCTTTATATGAGGATAGATTTGTGTATTTCCTCCTTTTTCATATAATTCAATACTCTCAATTCCCAGAATGTTATTTTCAGATCCGATCCAAATTTGCCCTGTGCGTCACCTTTAATAGCACGTATCTAAAGTATGATTGAGGCGCATTCATCATCATGAGTTTACCACAGAGACCTGGCTGTGTGGAAGGTCATTTAATATTTCCCTTATTGTTGGAGGGTCGGTCAAATAAAGCTCCCTAATTAACGTGGTGCACTCTAATATCCTCAAAATGTTGATTAGGTTAGATGAGATCCAACTTAATTGTAGTACTATTACAACCAAAAGCAGGTTCTACTAGATACTGCGGACAGGCAGAAGGGGCATACAGATATATATGAATAGAGATGGAGATAAACCAATGCACAGCAGAAGTAAATGATCCTTTAATTAAAGTGTTTCCAAGTGGTATTGTTGTTTGTGCCGCTGTTGCAAAGACAACGGGGTCATTTCTGTTTGCATCAGATTCACAAATAACAACAACACAAGACAAGACATGAGTTTATCCAGTCATTTGGTCTGTGATAGAAATGGATCACCAGGTAACCTTCCTGTAAACGTCTGACTCCAAGATCTGCACAAGGCAGCTTCAGAAAGTGAGTCTGCCGGGAAGACTTATAATAACACAGGATTGTTGGAAGAGATGACGGTATAAAAAATGGTTAGTTTGAATAAATGCAGTCACAATATGTCTTTAATGCAACAGTAATCGGTACAGAGTGAACTGAGAGATCAATATTACAAACTAAACAGTACCCCTCCTCTCCTCTCCTCTGTCTAATCTCCAGCTTTGCCAAAGCCTCCGGGCACACCCATCGTCACGGAGACCACCGCCACCAGTGTGACCATCACCTGGGACTCCGGCAACCCAGACCCCGTCTCCTACTACATCATCCAATACCGAGCCAAAGGGCCGGACAGCAAGTTTGAGACGGTGGACAGTATCACCACCACCCGCTACAGCATCGGCGGCCTGTACCCCAACACGGAGTACGAAATCAGAGTGTCGGCCTTCAATAGCATCGGCCAGGGGCCGTCTTCTACTCGGGTGGAGGCCCGCACAGGAGAACAGGCACCGGCTAGCCCTCCACGAAACGTCCAGGCCCACATTATTTCACAGAACACAGTGATGGTCCGCTGGGAGGAGCCGGAGGAGCCCAATGGACAGGTGGGACGAGCACTGAAACGGCTCCTTTTGATCATCTTTTTCAGTAGAGGAAAACATGCAGTGTTTTTCTTTGTGGGTGTTCTTTTATTCCAGACAAATTGTTCCAAACATGCTGGTAATTATCTGCTGCAAAACAACTTTGTTCTTTACAATGTGTTGAATAAGACAAACGTCGTTGAAGACAGTGTTTGGTGTGACAGCTCCCAGAACCTACAGCCAGACAATCTAAAACTAAAACACATAAAAACACTCACACCCTCGAGCGTCTCTCAGCTCCAGTCTGCAAGTCATAAAGTAACGTTCAGCACATAGAGTCATTCAGCCCCTAAATGTTTAGTTTTTACTATAATTCAACATAAGTTTTTACTTATTTTTTATTTTTCACATTTATGGGAACATATAAAGTGACTGATTGAGTTAAAAATTAACACTGTTATCATATAAAACTGAAGGACATTGTTCCAAAATGATTAAAAAGGTCAGTGTACATATCTAAAACAGAACAAGAACAAGGTGAGTTTTGAGTTTGTATGTCACACATTTGACATAACATTTAACCTGAACTTATCACCGACTGACCACATTTCAAAAATTGCCCAGAAGCTCACACGAGGTTAAAACGATAAAGCTTTAATAAAATTCACCACTGGGAGCTTTATTCCAGCTGCAGGTTCGTGTCCTCTGCAGCGATTGTGTCTTGCCGGAGATTTCCCTCCTGTAACTCCCTCGCTACTTTCCTCACCCTCTAAAGAAAGAAAAAGGTAATTGGACTGTCCTCTCTAAGTTAAGAGCACTCCCTCTTGAGGCCTATTTCCTTTTTCTAGCCTACCTAACCATGCGGTAGGTTCATAAAAGTACACGACTGAATTGAGTGCATATGGGGATTATAGATATTAAAGAGTAATAACAGGAGAGGTGGTGGAGGTGGAGGTGGAGGTGGAGGGCAGCAGGATTACACTGCCCGTAAACAAACCCCTATAGGAGGACGTATAGCGATTATATCTTAAGCATTACAGCATGACGAGAGTTTTTATTGGAACTCTTCTGAGATTTGACAATCACGTGAGGACGTCACCTTGTGACAACGACCTCTAACAACCACGAACAGTCGAATCCACACGACCATCTGGATTTAAACCTCGTTCATGGACGATGACCTTTGCCGTGATGAAGTTTTGTTGAAAGATGGTATTATGGATTACCATGGATTGAGCTTAAAATCTGACCCCTCTGCTGTAGGTGAAAGGCTACCGTGTGTACTACACCATGGATCCGTCCCGGCCCATGAATGAGTGGCAGATCCACAACGTCCAGGACAGCGTGATCACCACCATCCAGAACCTGGTGACCTCAGAGACCTACACCATCCAGGTCCTGGCCTTCACCTCTGTGGGGGACGGACCCTTCTCAGACCCGGTCCACGTGAAAGTCATGCCTGGAGGTCAGTGTGTGTGTGTGTGTGTGTGTGTGTGGCTGTGAATGTGAATGTGTGTGTGCATCAACAAAATCATTAGTCTGTATAAGCTACCGCATTTATCCGGCATGCCGGTGCATAAATAACATCTACGTAACGGACTCCATTTATTCATGTGCAGGAGAGAAGTGGTTGTTTTTCAGCCGAGTGCATGCAGCGCAGTTCAAATGACTCATTATTTGTGTGTGTGCATGTATACAAACTGTTAAGTAGCTTATTTGAGTGACTTATGTGAAGTTTGTTAGCCAATCCGCTGTGAAATGCTTTTTTGCGAATAAGCTTGACCTGTCAGGAAATGTGACTGCTTTAAAACGAATAAATTCCACCTGCTGGGACGGAGCTGTGCACACTTCTGAAAAGGAAACAGGGATTAAGAGCCAGACATGTCCCTCGTACCTCGCCACTGCTCATGTCGCTGTGACAGCTGCTGTCGTGGGTTTTATGAGAAGGGAGGGACGTAGGGATGATTACTCTGATGGCATTACTGGTTTAAATTCCCGTGTAGCTCTGGCTACTGCTACGCCACGAGATGTGCCTAAAAAGTCTCTCATTTCCCAGAATATTTAAAAACTGCACAAAAATGCAAAAGTTTTGGCATTTATGAGTCAACTGGTTCCTTCTTGATTCCATTATGACTTCAGACCACCTTTTTCTGCGACCTTAGCTGAGGTGACATGGACAATATTTGATATTAAGATAAGATTTTATAAGATAAGGTGTACCTCTATTGATTATTGATCAGGAGAAATTCAGTTTGACACAGCACACAGTGTGCAAACAGTAGCAAGTGTCAGCATGAGAGTAAGAAGAGACTGAGAGGAAAATAAGATAGAGAGTTAAATCAAAATACACTCAAATAAATAGGATAGAAGAGATAAAATGCTGAATACTTAACATGGATCTGTGTGCATCTTCTATTTGAAGTCATTCTGATTAGAGAGTCCGATTAAACTCTTTACATGGAGGCTTAATAAAGTGATCCGATAAGATGTGTGCCTACGTACGCGCAAATGCTTTTAATATGCTGTAATTTCTTCGACATGCTCAAAGTGGCGTCGCCGTCTGTGAAGCGTCTAATCTACCAGAAATATAACAGAAGAAACAGAGTAGGAAGTGTTATTTGTACAACTTTAATCAGAAAATTAATATGAAAGAAAGAAAGAAAGACAGAAAGAAAGAAAGAAAGAAAGAAAGAAAGAGCTATTACAGCTAAAGTAACAAAAACAAACATCCGTAGCAGAGACTTAATTATAATCTCACACTAGCAAACAAAACTCTGTTCCACGACCGTGTGCGAGCGGTTTAATCAGATGTGATTGACAGAAGCGTTACCCTGCCAACATAATTCCCACTCCTATATCAGGGATATCAAGAACTATAATACACTTCATTTCAAGGGCACTTTTTCAGGAACAATTAGAGTAAAACCAACAAAACCTGCGACACAAAAAGAAAGAGCATAACTCTCTGAAATAATGAGGCAACCAGACCTGAGAAAAATAACACTGCTGACATAATAAAACATTCTTTAAAGGATTAAATGCAGATATTAAAATGAAGGATTAGGGATGTTAATGATTGAACATTACCGGATTAAAACGCTGGTAAAACCGACAGAGATCGCCACAAATACAGCAGAAAGTGTCTTGTTATAAACGGCAAATACTCGAGTGAGAAAATATATTAATACATTTTGGCCCTGAGTCATTATTTTCTGTTTATTTATTTTTTTAACAAAGTAGTTCAATGTCTTACTCTATGACAGTTACACATTTGGTCATGTTTCACTGCAGCAAAGTGGAGAAATCTCATCTCAAAATCGCCTCCAAAATGAATAAACTCTTGTTTTTACATCGAGCGATGGAAAAATGTCCAACATAGTTCACATACTTTTAATGATCAAGGACAATGTGTATCCCTGTGCAGGATATGAAATGGACACAGATGGTAAAATTAGAAAAAAAAAGTGAGTTTTAAATTAAATTCTGATTCTTGCAATGGAAACATTTTACCTATATTAAATAATCTGTATAACACTAACTGGCAGATAATTGTGTGTTCTTGTAGAATCCCATCACTCAGTAAAAAGCTATTTAAGGGCTTGTTTTCTATGCAAAAGTCAAAGACTTGGAGGTAAATGAATACATTTAGATGAGTCCTGGCTGACTGTTCACACGTTTCCTCCTCAGTCCCCGGTCAGCCAGGCAAATTTAAGGTGGGCAGAGTGACAGACACCAGCATCGAACTGACCTGGGAACCTGCTTACACCAAGGAGGGCATCGTCAACTATGAGCTGCTCTACAAACCTGCCAAGTTTGGCAGCTTGGTGAGACCTCTTACTCTTTTTTTTTTATATATATAAATCTGTCTGCTGAGTAGATTTTCTAACCCGACAGTGGGGATGAGAGGACGGATAAAAGAGGAAGTTAAAAAGATTAACCCAGGCGTCCAGCGACAGTCCTCATCTCTTTTTTTTTTTCTCTCCGACTCTGCTTTAATGTCTTCTTTTCACTCCCCTCTCGTCTTGTCCTCCGCTCCCCTTTTCTTCTTCTCTCTCTCGCAGGAGAAGCTGACCTTCGGGCCGAGAAATTCTTACACAGTTGAGGGTCTGAAAGCCAACACTGAGTACTCCTTCTCCCTCGCCGCCATCTCATCCAAAGGCATCGGAGCGTTTACCAACGAACTGGTGCAGAGGACGTCACAAGCCAGTACGTCTCCATTCCACTGGGTTCACACACACACACACACACACACACACACACTGAGACGCCATTTATGTTGATTAAATAATGTCTTTATGTGTGAGTCTTGTACACATGTTTTATTCAAATGTTTTGTCCCCGACACACACAGCTCGTACTGCATTGTCCTCAGCTCCTGACCTGGTGGAACCTGGGATGCATCTTCACATCTATCTCATTTATCAACCCATCTGTCCAGCACCCCCTCCCATCCATCCATCTACGTTTGACTGTGCCTTTCTTCCTCCGCTCAGCCTCTCGCTTTCTTTACGCAGCCAAAGCATCATGACAGATGGAGATGGAGCACCGATTAATGTCCCGCTCTTCCTTTTCTTCACCCTCCTTTCACTTTTTTCCACTCTATCAGTGTCTAATGTCTTTGAAAGGGCGAAACTGTCTGCCACTTACTGGCTAGCAGCCAGTGGCGAGGAGCATTAAAGGATGGCGGCTGGCCTGCTGTGTTGACAGGTAAGTGGCGGTCAGTCTGTATTTTATCCAACTCTGAACTTGGATTGTTTCCCTCGTCGCCTTTTTCCCTTTTCTTCTTCCTCCGCGAGCGCCGATACAGTCGAATGAACTCACATCGAGTCGTTTCCTGTCTGCTTTCAAGACAGAATAGAAAAGAAAAATGGGGAGACAACTGAGAAAATGGTGCGAGGGAAATGATTAATAAAGTAGTCGAGGTCGAGAAAGAGAGACCCAAGTCCTGCAGATCGGGGTGCCGTGACACTTCAGTGGTAAGTTTTTGTCAAGTATTTACAGACGCAAAAGTTTCATATGGACCCCTTTTCTACCACGATAGCTCTGGTTCTGGAAGCGGTTCCATTCAAGTTTACCTCGCCTGCATCTCCACTCACTGATGCAGCGAACAGTGACCCGTAGAATACGACACGCCCTCTTGGGTTTGCACTTCATATCAAGAGAAAAAAAAAGGGCTATATTTTCGTGTCCAGCTTCTGAACCGACTTGTTTTTTGGGTCGAAAAATCTCTGAACTGTGCAAATTAAATGCACGGAACCGTTTCCATGTTGGCATAAAAGGGGTATCAGTGTATTTATAACCAGATTATTTTCAGACATGAGTGTGTGCTAAACGTTTCTAGCTTGTCTGCTATTCTCTGTTTACCTTCAAAAAGAAAGAGACACCAAGGTGGTACATCGGAGGAGGTGGCAGAAGACGAGGAGGGGGGTTCAGGAAAGGGAAGCTGCCAGATAAGCAGACTATTTCATGCAGCAGATTTCATTTCCCAGGGAGGTTATGTGTGCTTTGTTATCGCCAAGCTTTGGTGCACATCTAGATTGTCCCCCGAGGCCAACAGAACAGTGGCTGTACGGCTGAGTGGATAGATACTTGAACCTGTCAGCTATGACTATTACACTCCCACACATACACACATGCTATACACTCCCGAGCTCATGCACGCCTCAGCTGGGCTCGCCACCGTGTCTGTGTACTTGTGTGCGTGCTGTTTAAGGAACATTTTATAGGGTGAGTGATAACAGTTCAGAAATCTGTGGTGATGAAGTCGATGTTTGGCTTTCTGTCCTCGTGTTTGTTACAGTAAATATCCCGGCCTGCTTCTGATTCAATTCTTGTCTACGATTCATCACTCTAGCCTGACTTTCAATATCCGTCTGAGTGCCTTTCTCTCCCGGGCTCCCCGTTTTTTTTTTTCTTTTACCCGCCTCCTAAATCCTCTCTGCGCTGTGTGAGATCTGTTTTAGTTTGTTTGTTTCTTCCCTCTGTGAAGACCTTCCCCTAGTCAGCGGTGGAAAGTCTCAGACCACTCTATTATCCCAAGGACTCTAGGATTATGCCACCATGGGGGCTGCTGTTCTGAAATGTGTATATTTGTCCGTGCTCCTGTACATCCCTGCTTGAGTGTGGAATACTTTTATCTGTGTCTCATTCATAAATCTGGATCCTTTTATGCCACGAGCCACGGCCAAAGGATACGATATAATCGTTGGGTATTAGATGCACATTCTCCTTGGGTGTAATTAAGTTGTCCACTCAGGGTCGATACTCTCGTCTCTGGTTTATTTCATTAGACTCTAAGCATAACATTATGCTTTTTCATTATGTGGTCGCCCCCCGCTTTGTATGCCTGAGTTATGTTTGTCTCTTTCAGTTCAGTTTACCTTAGTTTCTTATTGTTTCCTTTTTATCCTTATCTTCTATCCTTTTGCTTTTTCAACCCCCGATCTCTTGGGTCTCTCCTAAACTCTTTGCCAACTGCCCCTCTTGCCCCTTGTCCAATCAGAGCCCTCCGCTCCACCCGAGGGTGTGTCCTGCGAGAGTGCCAGCTCCACCTCCCTGAGAGTAAGTTGGAGGCCTCCTCCAGAGGAGGGCCAGAATGGCGAGTTGGCAGGTTATGAGCTGAGATACCAGAGAGTTGTTGGGGAAGGAGGCGGAGGTCAGGGCCAGGAGGTGCAGGGGCGGCCTATCCCGGCCCAGCAGGGGCAGACAGTGTTAGAGGGGCTGGAGAAATGGAGCTGGTACAACGTCAGCATGGCAGCCTACACTGCAGAGGGGACTGGACCCGAGAGCCTGCCCGCGCTGTGCAGAACTGATGAGGACGGTAAGAGTGAGGGCCGTAGATCAGACCTAATCAGTATTGACTGTCCAGCTGATTATTTACTGGCTAGACTGTTGGTCACTTAATTAATTCTGCATTTGTGTGTGTGTGTGTGCGCTCAGTTCCCGGTGCGGCCCCCCGTCAGGTGGACGTCCAGCCGCTGAACTCCTCTGCACTTCGAGTTACATGGCGGTCGGTGTTGCCACGGTTACGGCAAGGCCAGATCCGTGGATACCAGGTGCACTTCAACCGCGCTGAGAGCGGTGAATCACGAAACCTTCCCCGGATCAAAGACGTCCTATTGGACGAGTCCCAGGTGACGTCACGTCTGAATATTTAAACGATTCGATGAAGGCCGTTTATTTTATCATTAAACATCGTCGCTCTCCCCTTTTGTCCTTTGACTCACTCCCATCTGTCTGGGCTGCCTGCGGGGTGTGTCTCGTCTCCGGGATAAGATGGAGGAGGATGACTCGACTCAATATGTGAGTGCAGACTACCCATCCTCTTCTCATTATAAATGAGCCCACTATTAATTCATACACAGAGACGGTCATGAAATCCTCATTTAGCCACTGATATGTAATTTATTGATTCAGTCTAACTGATGCATAACCAAGAAGAAAGTTAATGAAGAGGTCTGTTTGTTAGCGGTAATGTGATGTGTCACTGTTTTGTGTTTTCCTCCACAGGAGATGATCCTGGCGGGTCTGAAACCAGAGACCTTGTACTCCATCTCAGTGGCGGCATACACCACCAAAGGGGATGGAGCGCACAGCAAAGCCAAGCTGGTGCAGACCCTGGGGGTCGGTAAGCATATGCCCCGTATACAGTTCAGTGCACTGGATTTAGTAACATACTCAAGAATTGATCTAACAGTAAGCTGCACCAGGAGCAGGGCAGTAAATAAACAGCCGAATCAATTCTAATTCTTGTACAAGATCTATATGATATATGTTTTTATATATGTATCCCCATTGATTTTCTGCTGCCCACGCTGTCGTTCGCAGTGCCCGGCCCCCCCTCTCTCTGGGTGCGTCCAGGATCGGGTCCGTCAGTGGTGGTGCGGTGGGCTCCTCCGCTGGAGTGCTCTGAGTCAGGCTCCGACAGCCTGGGGGCCCCGCTGCAAATCCTGGGCTACCGCCTACAGTTTGGCCCGAAGAACACATCTTTAGACACCACGGTGGACTTCACCAATCGGGAGACAAACTTCACTGTCAGAAACCTCTCCCCAGGCGCCTCCTACGTCTTTGTCCTCTCCGCGAAGAGCCGAGCCGGCTACGGAGATTTAGTGCAGCAAGAAATAACAGTTCCCATGTTCCCACCCTCGGGATACCCCAAAATATCTGACTTTATTAATGCCACCTGCTGCTCCCTCCAGTTCTCCTGGCTGCCCCCTGCTCCAGAGGAGTGCAACGGTGTCATCACAGAGTACACCGTAGCTTACAAAGAGGCTACAAGCCCCAAACCCTCTGCTGACCCTGTCAGCCCTTCATCCTTACCAGCCCCCCCTTCTCTCCCATGGCTGATCACGGTGCCGGCGCGTGAATCCAGCTACACCATCCTCGGCCTCAATCACAGCACAGCCTACGAGGTGCAGCTCAGAGCCCACAACAAGGCAGGGCCAGGCCCCTTCAGCCCACCTGTGGTGAGCCGAACCCTGGCCTTTGAAACAGGTAGGGCTGGCCTCAGGCCGCAGGAACAACCCTTCACCTTGTAAGCACTGGTGCAGCTTCACATCTCCCCTTAATGTGGATTTCACTCCGATACACTAAACTAAACGAAGTCTGGGCCAGTTCTTACAGGTCGGCCTTTCCCCCGTGCACCTCAGAGAGGCCAAGAACTGCAAAGTCCAGGGGAAACACGACTACTCCCCCCAATCTTCTCCACTCACTCACTTATACCTTCATCACCTACCCTTCACCACCAGTGGGAGCAGGCTGAATGTTAATGGATGTTTGCCTCGAGAGCACTGCTTATCACAAACCCTCAGGTAAAAGTCAATACAGGGCAGAGTATACAGTATCTAATACAGAAGGTAAGTGTTAAGTCTGAGTTCAAGTGAGTGTGGCGTCTGGTGCAGTATCTGCAGGTAAGCTTTTTTATCTGATAGACCTCCACTTTCACCTTTTTTTCCGAAAGCCTTTGCTGACATGCTGAATTCTGAGTCTAACAAACACGACCTAACACTCTGAGAATGTGGCATGTCACATTCCTGCAGCCGCTCTGTCTGATACGTGTACTTACTTACTCTCGCCATCCACTCTCCTCATCACCTGCCCATCCTCCTAACCGTCATGAATTCTTCCCCCCGGTAACAGATCTGACTGACGTTACAGGTTTTTGCCGTGAGAAAGCAGAGGAGCCGCCTATTCGAATACCGCTTCACCACGCGTGACTCTGTTTTTTTTTTTGTTTGTTTGTTTGTTTGTTTGCTTCCCAGATGTGCCGAGGAACTTCTCAGTCAATCTGGCCACTAAGACCAGCGTTCTTCTGACGTGGGAGTTCCCAGAGAGCAGCAACCCCTACCGCTTCACTGTATGTACACGTGTAGTAACTTATGTCTACATAATTTATAACACAACACAGCATATTATGTTGGAACATTCCCCAGATGCTTCCTGATTATACATTATCATGAGTTTATGTATTTTTAGTATGCGTGGCCCCAAAATGACTTTTACTCCCCACTGTGGACGCTTTGAACTGCGAGCAGCCTCTGATGATCCATCTGTGGGATGTTTGTGGTGTTAGAACCATTTACACAATAGAAAATTGGTTGTAAATAATTAATCTTTCACTGTTTTGATTTGCTAAGGATAAATAGCTCCATGGTTTTATTACAGCACGCCTAGAGAGCACACTTTGACCCTTCTTAAGCTGCTGAGCGTACCATTCTTAATGTGCTTATCGTATCTGTGCAGTATATTTTACTAAATGCTCTGACTCTACCGATGAAGTGGGCATCTTTAGTTAAAAGACGGAGCCACACTAACATGTAGAACTTCATGGAATAATGCCATGAGTTACCTGAAAATGTAATTTTTTAGTCCAACCAGCACCTTAGAGCTCACCAGTTAACATGATATACCTTGTTTGTTTAATCCACAAATAAGTGTAAAACATTATCGAGCTTTTGAGGTGCAGAAAGACAGAAGTTAACTGGCTGATTATGGTATAGATATTTGGCTTCTCACTTAATGGAACCTCTCACATGCTTGTATGCTAAATCTTAGGCTAGCACCAGCAGCCGGCTAACTTAGCTTAGCCTTGAGACTGGAAACAAGAAGCAACAGTTGGCTTGGCTCCATCCAAAGTTAGCAAAATCCGCTTACTGGCACAATATTTTGGGAAATATGCTAACATTTTTCTGTCGGATATGCTGTCAAATTCCTTCATTGATTTGTTTTTTTATTAATTCGGCTCCACTGCGGTGAGAAAATAAATAAACTGATTCCTATTCTATGACTGAAAAGGAGCAATGGAGGAGAAACATCCAAATGTACCTGCCCTTTACTCAACATATAAATAAACAACAAACATCGATGGTCTGTCAGTTAAAGTTACTGAATAATGCTTATTGTTGCAATGGAAACATTCACCACTCTAGTAAGTGGTGGATCTCAGGTACGTCTTCACGACAGGTAAACTAGTCCACTCTCACCTTTTGCATCTTTTCCTTCTAACTCCACTAACCCTCTCCCGTCCTCCAGGTGGAGTACAACCGACTGAAGATGGAGGTGGACGCTCGTCTGAGAAAGGCAGTCATCCCGAACCTTCAGCCCGACACCAGCTACGACTTTAAGATCACTGCCCCGGAGGGCAACATGGGAGGCCTTCGCCACCGCATCTCCGCCAAGACCTCCCCTCCAATCACCATCCGCCGCCCTGAGATCGACCACGCCCGTGACACCGAGACCACAGTCACCATCATCCTGCCGTCTCTGGAAACTCGCAGCCCCGTCAAGTGAGATTGAAGTTTCACATGTTGTTAGTGTTTGAGATAGTCCAGATGTGGTGGGGAACGATGATAACCTGCCTACCCACCTGATAAGATGGTGAAGACAGTGTTTAGTGCAAAAAAGTGGGCGAAGAAACGTGAAAATAGTTTGAGACAGGTCTGCTGTCGTACCAGTGGTGTTATACTGTCTGTCCTCCTCTGCTTCCACAGGAATGTTTATGTTGTTGTGGTTCCGCTGAGGAGAGCCCGCGGCGTCATCAGACACCTCAAGAGCCCCGATGAAATGGACCTAGAGGAGGTGAGAACCACAACAATGACAGCAGCCACTGATGTCTGTGCCTGGAAGGAGGGAAAGACCTATAAACACACACACACACTGCGAGGAACTCCTGGCAAAGCTTACCCTTTATAATTCAATATCAGTGTTTGAACGTTAGTCACAGATATTGGAAGGACTCAGTTTTCTTGTCCGTGTTTTCTCCTCAGCTGTTAAAAGACATCAGTCAAAGGCAGAGGGATTCTCGTCAGCAGAAGCAGGTGGACCTGCGCCGTGCTTACATCACAGCCCGTTTCACACCTGCCACCCTGCCAGCCTTCTTCACCCTGGGGGACCAGCTGGACTACGGCGGCTTCGAGAACCGAGCTCTAGACCCAGGGCAGGAGTACGTGTTCTTCATCCTGGCGGAGCTCAACTCCACAACCGGGGTAAAACAGCCACCGTTGTCACATCTCCTTTATAACCACTCCCTCCTTCCACCCGCTGTCTGCGCTTCTCTCCTGCAGGCTGTCACTATACATTGTAATCAATAAGGCCCCGCTGCTAAAACAATAAAATGCACGCCAGTCAAAGTGGTGTAAGCAAAAGGCAATAACCTTCACGTACTTCCATCACCGCCGCTAATAAAGAGTGAGTGTACCCACTGTGGCAGTGGAAACAATATTGCCCTGTGCGCTGCTTGTATATGTGCATTCGTATCGGGAGAGACTTAAATATACAACAAGATAGATTTTTATTTTTATTAGATGTTTTGTTTTTTTTGTTTTTATAAGGGGCACTTTCAACCACGGGGGATTCTCTTAAGAAGTCCCTCAGAGCTAATGATAAAACATTAAGTATTATAAAAAACACATTAAATGCAAGTGAGCTTTGGCACATTCTTTATGTGTCGCTTAGTTTGATCAGATAGCGGTTTGCTTTTTAATGCCTTGTAATATATTGAAACAAATTACTGAGAAATGCCAAAACACACACATCTCTTTCCTAAATATGCGCCTGCATGTTTGTTTACAGAAAATGTACGTGGCCAGTCCCTACACCGACCCGGTCATCGCCCCAGATTCAGACCCCCAGCCCCTCGATGCAGGCGATGGTCTGATCTGGGTGGTCGGACCCGTCCTGGCCGTGGTCTTCATCATCTGCATCGTCATCGCAATCCTGCTATACAAAAAGTGAGTGGGAGAGATAAAGTCTGTGACACATAATGCCAAAAACCATGATGCAGAGAGTTGATCAGCTGTGATTAAGACTTCTTAACGTCAGTTAATCCGAGAGTCTGTCGCTCGAGCCCGTATTCATCATCACTCTCTGAGTCTGGATCAAAATTATATTCTTTAATTTAATGATAAAACACATTGGGGTTGTTGTTCTTAGCTTAAATGGGAGTAAATAGTGTGCTGATTAATACACATCAGGTGTTGCAGTGAGTATTGATGACTGCATGATGATAAAGTAGAGTTGAATTTAGGTCCTATGAGCTGGAAACTAAATACTTTACTTGGTCATTTGGAGGTGATCAGTTTCCTCCTTTTTTTAAGTCTGTCAGGTTTTACAGTTTACGTCAATGATGTGTTAATTTATTTCTGACTACAAAGGGAGCTGTGCAGAGGAGAGGCTACGCAGACAATACTTGTTAATACTCTTTTGATTAATTGTGAGTTTTGGTCTCTTGTGATTTGTTGACAGTAAGAAATCATTTCCAGCTCTACTCTTTAAGTTCCTCTCTATCCTGCGACACTCTGCCAGCAGCTCCTACTGATATTTCCCAAACGGGGACTGTTTAATCTCACGCTATCCTCCCACAAAATGCTCAACTTTCAGCCCAATATTCATCAAATTTGTTCCCATTTAGAAGTTTGTTCTCCCCTCAGACAGCCATGAAGCAGCCCGACCCAGCTGTAAGACTGTGATGTCTGCTGCAAACCATCAAGCTTTTGAATACTAATGTAAAATATTGATTCCCCTCTCTAACAATGTGTCTGTTTCCTTCCTTTTCCTCCCTCTAATTATTCCTTCCTCGCTCTCGTTTCACTGGAAGCAGCAAACCTGACAGGTGAGATTAAACCAATGTCAAGCACTTTGTTCGCTTTAACCCGCAGCAATTACACAACACCAGATGCTGCGTGGAGAAACTTGTACAAAGCCCTAAAACAGCATAACTGTTAATGCGCTATTTACTCGATTCAAGTAGCAATGCTAATGACGTGTCAGCAGTGAGTCGTCTGCTTTTCTCTCTCTCCGCTTGTTTGCATGTGTTAATTGCTCTTTTGACTCACTGGTGTGTGAGCAGCAAGCGCAAGGACTCCGAGCCTGGAACCAAGAGCCTTTTGAGCAACGCGGAGATGATGGCCCATCACCCGACCGACCCCGTGGAGATGAGACGCATCAACTTCCAGACTCCCGGTATGAAGCGTGTACCCACACACACCCAAACACGGGCCCTCTATTTGCATAATAAAGTATACTTCCGATTGCTCGGCTTTCGATAATGAAATATTCATGGGACCAATTAAAACTTGGGAGAGATTATGCAGACAAGATTGTGAAAAGCACTCCTCCACATCACAACCAACAGCCACAATCAAAATGGCCGCCGCCCAGGTAGCTCAGTCAGTGCTTAGTCACGGCTGAGTCATGACGGTGTGACAAAATCTGATCATCTCCGCTCGCCCACGGTCCACATGCCAGGCAGCACAGAACAGACAGAAGCGACAGGAACCTCGACGCTCTCATATGTTTCATATTTGGATTTAATGGTCAGAATGATACATCAGAAGGCGGACGGTGGGGCAACTGTGATCGTTTATGAAGGAATCGACTCTGTCTTAGCAGGAATAATCAACCAAAACCCCACTGTGAAGTAACCACATGGACGCTGACGCTCCCCGCCCCCCTGCCGAGCGAGATCTAACAACACAGCCGCTTTGGTAGTGGAACCAAGCCGATAATGGTTCGCTTTCAATTCTTCTTCCCATTAAATTAACAACATCCTAATAACACGCATGGCCTGGAGGAATTCAATCACTGCTCTCGCTGTATTTTCATGCTCATAGCTGCCTCGCAGTTGTTGGAGAAGGTGGCAAAATGTGTCACCAGGGAGAAAGGTTTAGTCTAACCTGCCAGGATATATAAAGGCACACGAAATTTTATTAAATCCATAGATGAAGGTCTGAATTCTCCTTTTCAGCTTCGTTCCTCGGCAGCAAAGAGAAACCCACAGAATAAAGCGCCTCAGCTCTTCTATTCTATCTTTTTTTACTCTCATGTGGCTGCAACCTTGAAGCTCCCACCTCACCCACTTCTCCTCCCCAGAGATTTGTGCTTTTGAAATGCTCGGCAGAGATTAAATTTGTTTCCAACAAAAAAAACGGTTGATGCTATCCGAGGTCATTTTGGTCGTGACAGGAGCGTTTTGTCGTGATTACCTGTGGGCGCTGCGGTGCCAGGCTGAAGGAGAAAGTAAACGTTGATATGAGCCTGGTTTTTTTTTTTTTTTTATATAGCTGTGGCAACAGAACGACTTAAGCGCTCTGCATAGTGCATCGACAATAAGAGAAACACCAAAACACATTCTGACTTTGGCATTAAACGGATTGTGTGCATGGCTTTGATTCATTGTTGTAGCTATTTGCCTTTGGAATTGACAGTGGAGCGATAAAGCCTCTCTTTTCTCACTCCAGCTGTGAAAAGAAGCGACTGTAGGAGGCATAGGTTGCTTCCTGTGTGTGTGTGTGTGTGTGTGTGTGTGTGTGTGTGTGTGTGTGGGTGTGTGTGCACAGCCCTCCTAATTAGTGCTCTGTCTGTGTTTGTTTTCTCTGAGTCGTTGCTCCTCTGATCACAGAGAAAGCAATTTATCAAAGAAAAACAATTTACAAACAGCCAACACTCGCCTCACTTTGTCTCCACACATGGATCAAAATTGATTTTCTGCCTCACTGTGTTCCTTAATGATATGTGATGTTCTCTGATTGGATAATTATCTTCGCGTCTTTGCATATGAGCGATGCTGACCCGCGAGTGATTTGGGTTATCCGGCTGAAGTCGCGTGCCGCCTCTGACCCCTCCTTGTTTTGTCACGCAGGAATGATGAGCCATCCTCCCATCCCCATCAGCGAGCTGGCTGAGCACATCGAGCTGCTGAAAGCCAACGACAACCTGAGACTCTCCCAGGAGTACGAGGTGAGGAGCACATTATTATTCCATATGAGTAAATAGATGACATCCTCATTGTTCACAGACGTTAAGCCAGTTAAGGCTCACGAAGCAGATCTTATTTAACATTTGTATCTCCATCCTGCAGACTATATGTTCATGATTTATTCAGCGCTGCAATTTATAGCGCAACTTGTCTGCATTACGGAGCACTCTCTTTCCATTATCCTCAAATGCCCCGCTAAATACGCCTCCACACACTGTTAATGCTCGTGTGTGTTTGCTGCATGTTTTCCAGTCCATCGATCCCAGTCAGCAGTTCACCTGGGAGTATTCAAACCTGGAGGTCAACAAGCCCAAAAACCGCTACGCCAACGTCATAGCGTACGACCACACCAGGGTCGTCCTCGCCCCAATAGAAGGTGAGAGATCAGCGAGTTCAAGAGGATGTTTATGTGATGAAAGGAGAGTCTAAGCATGTGTGTGTGTGTGGTTGAACACAAAGATGGTGTGTGTTTATTCACGTGTGTGTGGGTGTGTTGGCGGAGGGGCGGGGGGTGCATGATGGATGAAAACTGAAATTGCAAGCAGTGCTCACGCCTGGCTGTGTGCAGCGGCATGAGACTGACAAACAGCGTGCGGGTGCATTCAAGTGCAGCCAGCGCTCCTCCAGAACCAGAAGGGGGGAGAACGGGTTTGATCTGGAGCTCATGAATTCACGCCGACAGACTCTTGTTTGTTCGCTGTCGTCCGCGAGTCATCAGCTGGAAGCTGCCGCCGCCAGAAACAACACAGTTCGTTAGGCTGTTTGATGTCATACGTGGAGGTTAATTCATTATGTCGCTCAGGCAGATTGCAGTTTAGGGAGAGCCTCACCAGTGTCTCGCTCTCAGGTATCCTGGGGAGTGATTACATCAACGCCAACTACATTGATGGCTACAGGAAGCAGAATGCTTACATCGCTACCCAGGGGCCGCTGGCAGAGACGTTCGGCGACTTCTGGAGGATGGTGTGGGAGCAGCGAGCCGCCTCCGTCGTCATGATGACGCGCCTGGAGGAGAAGTCACGGGTAGGATACCAGCTCACCCACTGACCCACAGCGTTCATTCTCTAGAGCAGACACTGGTTCTCAATGTTTTACAGTCCCAAATAAAGTCAGTGGACGTTCACGACCCCTCTACCCTCCCTTGCTTAGGCGTGTGTGAGCTGACCAATCACAGCAAAGGGGCCTTAAAGCAACAGCTGCGAAAAGCAGAGTATTTCAGACAGAGCTGCAGCACTGGACAGTATGAGAGAACTGATGTGTTGTTTGAGCACTAAAACATGTAAAACTATTCTAGTAGTGACACAAAATAGAATTATGAATCTGAAGATTAGCATAATATGTCTCCTTTAAATCAACTATTTCCCCAGTCTGAATTATTTTATTTCATTTTTTTCTCCACAACCATCTGGAAATTCGATGCCTTTAGGGACCTGTTTTCTATCATCAAGTGAAGTGATGACCGCTGACTAAGTGATAAATTTTATGGACATTTCATTTTATATTCAGTGCAAAACAATAACAGCCGAGAACAACTGATAATCTATTCAATTAACTCAAATACTGAAAGCAATAACTGCAGGAAGTTTGTGTTTACAATGAGCAGATTATTTCCTGTGACTATTGAGATGAATTTTTCCCGTTTGTGTTATTGTTATCTTTTAAATTCTCCACCATCACTCAGACTTTAGAGGCTTCTTTACTGATAACATTGTTCTTCTCCCCGACACTCAGTGATTGTTTAGTTAGCTTTAGAAATAATGCAACACAATTTTGAATTCTTTCTGTCCGCACTGTTCACCATTAGTGACTCAATAAACCACAGATGAATTTGCTAGGATGATCTATCTTTAGACCTTAAAATAGAAACCACACATTTTGTACAGTCATTTTTAGATGTTTCTCTGCTGCGCATGACTTGCGGTTTAGGCAGGAACAACCGGAAATGGTGTGTTCTTCTAACTCCCTCCAGCCAGCTGGTACCTTATTTAGGTTTTTGCAGTAAGATGAGACCGTCCTGTATCGATCACTCCTCATTTCGACTACATGAATAATCCGCTCCTCGTCCGTGTTCCACTTTCAAGACGAGCGGCAGGAATGAAAATAGAAACGGGGCCTCGGGCTCAGAATGACAGTCCAATCAAAAACAAAGAAATCAAGCTGATTCTGTTGCTGACACTCGCTTGCTTCACATACAGTTGGAACACATTGTTGAAATCAAGAAGGCTTCACGATCCCTCTGTGAAGCTTTGACGACGCCTAGTTAGGGTTGGGAACCAGTGATCTAGTAATGTTACATAACAATTTATGCCTTAGTTTATCTGTAATTTATAGCTCCAGAGGCTGTTTGCTGTGACAGTTGTAGTGATGATGATGATGATGATGCATTTCCTCTGTCCCTGTAGATAAAGTGTGACCAGTACTGGCCAAGTCGCGGCACAGAGACCTACGGCATGATCCAGGTCAGCCTGCTGGACACAATGGAGCTGGCTACCTTCTGTGTTCGCACCTTTTCCCTGCACAAGGTAAATTATCTCGCTCTATTTTCCTCTCTTCCACCCCTTGACTCCCCGCTCGGCCTTCTCCCTCTTATTAGTTACTGTCACATCCACCGGGACCGGCTTTGATCTGCTGAGTTTACAGTCAGGAGCCGGGACCAACCGGGGTGATCATGAATTTCCACCGCCGCTCGGCGAGGAGTGCAGGTGGACGCGCGGAGGAGAATAGATTAGTCTGGGGCTTCACGTAGTGTTCAAACCAGGCCAGCCTCCCTGTGTCAGGCGCTGAGATTTGATCACCGCTGGAAGCAGAGCACTTTCTTATAGCACAGGGCTAATCTAAGACCGCCAGACTAGCGTGTCACTGTGGCCTACTTACAAACACAGAAAACTAGGCCAACTGTAGCTTCCAAGTGTAGCACCGCTCCTCCAAATTTTTGTTGATGTGTCGGGAAAAGTCAAGATAGGAGATCTGTCGTAATGCACATGAAATATTCAGCATTGCTAGTACTGTCTTGGTTAGAATCTAGGAATATATGGTGCATATTCCTGTAATAAATACGGGGTTTACTGCGTTCGTCAGTATAAAAGCCTCTTTCTGTATGACAAAAGTGTGTCGTGGCTTTGTATGACTGGCAGTAATTAGGATGCAGAGAAACTGCACTCGAACAAGTCAACAAACGTGTCGCCTCCCTTTGACTACCTAATAGGTTTTTGTCTTGTAACATTTAAATAATGCAGCGGGGACACAGCGTACACATGCACACGTACAAACAATTATCTCCTGTCTTGTCACATCAGAGTGGCAACAGCGAGCGGAGAGAAGTGCGTCAGTTCCAGTTTACAGCCTGGCCGGATCACGGCGTGCCGGAGTATCCCACCCCCTTCCTCAACTTCCTCCGCAGGGTCAAAGCCTGCAACCCTCCGGACGCCGGACCGATCATCGCTCACTGCAGGTACAGTACACACAATTCGATCTTAAAGAGGTTGTCTGAGACTTTGGGGAATTTTGCCCTCTTACAGAAAGATCAATCTGTTTTTTGCAGAGTGAGTAGTTTTGACCAAACTGTAATAAAATATCAGCATTAAATTGTGCAACAAAACTAAATCTAAGAATTAAAGGAGCTCCGTGAATGTGTTGGAAGCTGATCGTTAGTTTATGTTGGCGGACTCCACTCCTAAATTAATCTTAGCTACTGTTGCTGTCTGTTGGTAAAGAAAGGCAGTGAGGCGAGGCGCTCCAGACTGGCATTAAGTCACATCCTTTGGACGGTAGTAGTTTGGCTGGTTGTAGTAACTTCTTGCAGTCTCCATTTGTTGGCCGACTCCATGGAGTCTCCACGTCCAAACAAGAAATAGTCCAGCACATACAGTATGTGGAGGCAAGAAAAGGGTCGTTAATATTTTGAGCTTCTGAAATGATGTTCCCAGCCTGACTTTATAATACAGAAGTGGGCTTGGTTTCATCTAGAGCGGGATTAACGATAGAAAAACGATAGATGTTGATTGAACGATCAGATCAGGTCAAAATCTGCATTTGTACCTGTAGCTGTTAGCTGTTAGCTTCCCACATCCACAAACAACAAACAAACAAACTGCTATTAAATGTGCAAATCGTCTCTCAAACTCAAAGTATTAATGACCCTTATTTGCTTCCATACCCAAACTGAAGCCCCTGGATAATCCTAACGTGTCCTTTTTGCATTATGGGTATTAATGAGTCAGCTTTAGAGGAGCTGCAGGGTGGATTTATTTTTTTTAAATTAATCTTTTGTTTCTAGTCTTTATTCTAAGTTGAACTAACTGACTGCTGGCTGCAGCTTCATATATGATGCACAAACCTGGAGGTGGTGACAGTCTTCTTATTAAACTCTCTTCAAGAAAGTAAACAAGGCTGTTTCCCAAAATCCTGAATAATTCAAGCAACATTATGTAACTTCTGAAAACTGAAAATAGCAGCTTCAACATCTTTTGATGGTACAGAGTCTTGTAATGGGATGAATGGTGTCTGTCACTTGTTTCTGCTCTACGTGACTTCAGAGAGAAGTTTTCAACACAGAACATTGTTATGATGTCATGAGTTTTATTTGTAGTTAGCATCTACATTACAACTGACAAACTGTCACAGAGATGGGATTTGTATTTATGACAGCAGTGTTGCGCTCAGAAACTGTGAAGGCACCAAATCACAAAAAATGCCAATTTCTACATAATGACACTTGAAATGAAATGTCAAAAATAAAATCCTCCCTGACATCCAGATCGTTTGTCTCTCTTTCAGCGCCGGTGTCGGTCGCACCGGCTGTTTCATCGTCATCGACGCCATGCTGGAGCGCATTCGACACGAGCGCACCGTGGACATCTACGGCCACGTGACGCTGATGCGCTCGCAGAGGAACTACATGGTGCAGACGGAGGACCAGTACAGCTTCATCCACGAGGCCCTGCTGGAGGCCGTGGCCTGCGGGAACACTGAGGTGGCCGCCAGGAGTCTGTACTCGTACATGCAGAAGCTGTCCAAGGTGGAGAGCGGGGAGCACGTCACCGGCATGGAGCTGGAGTTTAAGGTGAGCGGAGGAGGCAGGCCGGGATGTACAACAGTGTTTCTGACAGTTTAGTTTGTGGCTCCTTGAAATGAAGTCACGACTGCTTATCACAGGAAGAATTATTAGTACAATATCTGTAAGTAAAATTCCTGCGTTCAAAAACCTACTAAGTACTAAAGTATGAACATCAAACTATATGAAAGTAAGTACTCGTATTCTTAATGGCCCATTTCAGAATCATATACAGTCTGTTATATTATTGGATTATAGTTATTGATTGTGTTCACAGTGATGAAATGTAACTAAGAACATTGGAGCTGTTCTTCTTTTCTTAAATTGTTTCCTTTGAACACGCCTGAAGATGTAAAAACACATAAAAAATTAAAGAAAAAAACAAAATAAATTAACAGTACAGTTAATTAACAAAATAAACCGCCCAAAAAATTAATCCTATCATCTCACAACTCCTCAGATTTATTTTGCAAACCCCCCAAAGCTAGAAGCAACGAGACTGTAGAGAACAGAGCAGCCCTGAACGTTAACTAACAAATCAAATAATCCTGAATAATCCTGCAGTCTTGCATATAAAATCTTTTCTCTTTTAATGATAATGTACTTTGAAGTTTTGAAAGAGCATCGTTGCAACACATTCACTTTTTTTTTTTTTTTCTCTCGCCATCCATTCAGCGTCTGGCTAATACCAAAGCCCACACGTCCCGGTTTGTCACAGCCAACCTGCCTTGCAACAAATTCAAGAACCGACTGGTGAACATCATGCCCTACGAAACCACCCGCGTCTGCCTCCAGCCAATCAGAGGCCTGGAGGGCTCTGACTACATCAACGCCAGCTACATAGATGGATACAGGTATGTTTTCATCCCCATAAACGCTAATATGACCCGACCTCCTCGTCCTCTTATGACGGCTTGACGAGTGAATGGAACGGATAGGTTTTCACCACAGTGCTCTCACCTGTCACGTCCTGTCAGATCTGTCGTTACTGTATACATGTTCCCGCTATTCGTCTCGCTGCGCGGCACTCGCCTCGGTTCCCCCCGTCGGAGGGGACGCACGCTGAATCCCTTCTGATGATTCAGGCATTCAGAGTGTTTGTACACACATGTTTTGACTGTTCCTCTTCTTGCTTGAGGCCTGACCCCCTTTTCAGTCTGATGCTTGACAGAGGAAGAAACAGGGAGGAGGAGGAGGAGGTGGCGTCTTCTTAATGTGTGTGTGTGTGTGTGTGTGTGTGTGTGTGCAGGCAGCAGAGAGGCTACATTGCCACCCAGGGTCCACTGGCAGAGACTACGGAGGACTTCTGGAGGATGCTGTGGGAACACAACTCCACTATAGTGGTCATGCTCACCAAACTGAGAGAAATGGGACGGGTAGGGACAAATTATACGAACGCACACAAGCGCTACAATTAACATCACATTTCTGCTTCATTCAGAATGTCATCAATACCTTTATTCGTCTCTTCTGCTCTATCAGGAGAAGTGTCACCAGTACTGGCCAGCTGAGCGCTCTGCCAGGTACCAGTACTTCGTGGTCGACCCCATGGCTGAGTACAACATGCCTCAGTACATCCTCCGGGAGTTCAAAGTTACGGACGCCAGAGTGAGTTCAAGACTTGTCCTCGCGTTGTATGTTGTGTTCAAACAGCAGTGTACCATCACCATCGGCGCTGTCAGAAGGCAGCTATGCAAAGCATGTGCTATCGACCTGAGGTGTGTGTCGGTTAGCGTGTGTTTTGTGCGTGAATGTGTGCGTCACAACAGGTCAGCATCTATCGACAGGCAGCCCCGAATTACTCATTCGACCGTGCTGTCTCCAGAATACCTTGACAGATATACGTGTGTGTGTGTGCTCGTCTTCTTGTGCACATGTGTGCCGGTTACAGATAACTCCAGTCAGGCCTGTCCCGCGCTGACGCCACATTGACAGCTGCTGTATTGATCTCCATTAAAGGGGAGTCAGAGAGGCTGTGCAGAAGAGAAAAGATGTAATTGCCTACTGAGTGGCTGACAATAGCAAGACACACTGACGTTACAGCCTGAAGTTAACCACAGCCGCTGATCCAGGGTCAGATAACAGTAATCGTTAGATGGAGGGGAGGATGTTGCCTGGCAGAATCTCCCTCGTCGGTCAATAACAGCAAGAGGAAGCTCTTTTTGAATATCATCACCTCACGTAAACAGTTACTACACGTTCCCTGCTGTTTCCTCGTTTCAGGACGGCCAATCACGGACAGTGCGTCAGTTCCAGTTCACTGATTGGCCAGAGCAAGGTGTGCCCAAATCTGGGGAGGGCTTCATCGACTTCATCGGCCAGGTGCACAAAACCAAGGAGCAGTTCGGCCAGGATGGACCGATCAGCGTTCACTGCAGGTGAGCATCGTAGCAGCTCATGATGAAACTATTTACTGCTAATGTTCAGCTGCTCCAAGGAACTTTTTACATTTCATGTTGACTCGTGGGGCCCCTGTGGACAAAGAGAACCAAAGAGTCTCCTCAGTTCATCCTCATCACTTAAATGTTTTAAATTTTATGAGTCATCCGCCCTGGAAAAGTTTGAATCTGACCCGGTGCAGCCTTAGTTTGCTAGTAGTAGTGAAGGATCAGTATTAAAGTTCCTTGTAGTACAGTTAGTTTTCAGATTTTAGCTCGTCGTGGTCCCTGTAACCTCTGGATAACGTTGTTCCCTTCGTGGCTGCAGTGCTGGCGTGGGGCGGACAGGTGTCTTCATCACTCTGAGTATTGTCCTGGAGAGGATGCGTTACGAAGGAGCGGTGGACATCTTCCAGACTGTCAAAATGCTGCGCACACAGAGACCAGCCATGGTGCAGACTGAGGTAAACACTGAACAGCAGGAGGGACTAATTGATTCATTAAGCACAGCAGACACGGCACAGTATGCTCCTGCTTGAGGCTGTATTTTTAATGTTTTTACCGTCTATATTCGACTGATCGTAAATATTCTAAACTGATGTGTTTTTAGTTCTACACTGTAGTTGTGTGAGCTGCCTCTCGCCTGCTCAATTCAGCATTTTATTGATTTTCTTTGTCCCCGTCCTCTGTTTCCCACCCAGGACGAGTACCAGTTCTGCTACCAGGCGGCTCTCGAGTACCTGGGTAGCTTTGACCACTATGCAACGTAAGTGAAGAGGCGACCATCCATCCATCTTTCTGCTTCGAGGTCCACGAACAAAAAAAATAAAAAATAAACCGACAAGCGAAAAACAAGAGAAAGACGGCCAGAAACAACGAGAACATTGAACCTTTTTTTTTTTTTTTTCCCTCATTTTTTTTTTCCGGGAGCGAGACTCAAAGATGAATTCTACACCGACGACGACAAACAACAACAAAAGCGACAACAACAACAACAACAAGAACAAGAACAAGAAATCTGTGTCCAACAGCAGCCACGCTCACCAGGAGGAGCTGGTGGGTGTGGAGACTGTCCATGTGTAATCCATATAACTTACCTCAGTGTTCCAGTGTGAAGGACGTATAATACATGTGTGTTGTGGTCAGCTATCTCCAATATGAACCAGTGAAATACAAACGGCTTCTGAACAGGAATTATGATACTATATGTGTATAAAAAAAAAAAAACTAAAAAAAAGAAGAAAAAAAACCACAAAGAGCCTGGATATTTGCTGCACCCTAAATGGGCTTTTTATCCTCAACTTTGTATCTATTGGTTTGGTGTACTAAGGGAGTTACAAAGTGCAAAGGTGAACATTTCTATGTGTCCGTGAGTCTGATTTGAAGGCGTCTCCTGCTGCCACAGGTAGTCCTGATTCTAGTTTTAAAGCAGACGACTCACCACCACCACCACCACCACCACCACCACCACCACCGAGGACGGTTGGAGAAGCGCGTGGATGCTCGTTTACCCGACGCACAGTGCCAAGAGAAACCATACAGCGTGAACCGCGGCCTACGAGCGGAGCCAGCATAACATAGAGTCAGAACCAGAGACCCTTTTTAACGCACTGGCCGAGGATCAGTTCACGCTCCCCGATCGCGTCCTCCTCGCTGTGTAACAGCTGGCCTCTGAACAGTGATTAAAAGCCCGTCGTATCCTCGAATGGGCTGAAATTTGTAGTCCAGTGCATTCTTCAGTCAACAAAGCTTGCTTGCTATTTGCTGTGGTCCTTGTTCATCCTCCAGCTCAGCTCCTCTTGATGTCAGCCCCCATTGTGTCAGTTCAGCAGTGGCTTATATTGAAAGAGACGCTAACGACAGGATTCTTTCGCAGCTCTCAGCCCATTTTCTGCCATTTTTTTTCTTTTTTCTTTTTTGTGTGTGTGTATTTTTACTGTACGTCTTTGCCTTACGCCAACTTACTTCTTGTGTTTTTTAACATGCTGCTTAATGTTCACGCGTCGTGTGCTAAACTTTTATTGTCATACAGTATCTTTAAAAAAAAAAAAAAAAAAAAAAACTGAGGACGAAAGTTGCTCCCTGATCATCTTCCTCCTCTGAAGCTTACCTACTTGAATTGCACCACTTTGCAGTTAAATCACTTTGATATTTTACTGTTCAAGGCCACTGAGAGGAGAGAAACCCCAGAAACATCGAGTGGTGAATTTGCTCACTGTCAGCGGTCCTCCCCTCCTCCCGCCTCCTCCCCCAGACTGTCCCACCTCCATACGAATCTCTCTCTCTGTACAGAAACATCCCAACCCAACCAAAAACCCCTCCCTCCTCCGTCTCCTCCAGTACAACCGCACAAGCCCTCGATATTGATATATATCTTTTCTTGATTTGACATATAATCATAATTGGTCCCCTCCCCCGCTCCTCCTCCCCCATGTGGTGATTTGAAGAGCACAGCGATGTTTCAGTGTATCAGACATCTCGGGCGGTCTCACCGATGATTTTTTTTTTTTTTTTGTACATACTGTCTATCATTGGAGTCCTATACAGTACAGTTACATACGTCTGAGCACAAGAATATAACGTTGGATTGGATGTGATGTAGTTCTTATCGTCGCGAAAAAAAAAAAAAGCCTTATTGTTATATCGTTCACTTTGTCATATTTATTTCATATGATTTTTTTTTAAAGATATTTATTATTCTATTTTGTTACTTTTTACGTACGTTTTTTTTTTTTTTTTTGGTTTTGTTTTGTTTTTCATTTATTTATTTGGGATATCTAGCAAAACTATAACCAATAAGATGTTGTTTACTTGTTTTCTTTGGCGAGCCAACGTTAAAGTATGATATTGTCGCTGTTCGTTTTCTCTTTTTTTAAAATTTTTTTCTTATTTTGAATGGTCAGTTTTGGTGCTTTTTTATTTGCTTTGTTATTATAAAGTATGCCCTCTGTGTAGGGTGCTATTTGATACTGATTACTGATGTCCGACTAGATAGCTAGAGATGTACATTAGAGGCAGTACCTAGTTTAAGTTTACATCGATGCCCTCCCCTCACGCTGACCTCCCTCTTTGCGTGATCATAGCAGCAGAGGTATGATCCCACCCCACCGTGATAGGTTCAAGGGGCATCAGAGAAATTAGATATATAGAGCAGACTTGCGGGCGAAAAACCTCAGACAAGCTGCTGGTTATTTAGTTTGCTGGAAAAGCACATGGTAGCAAGTGTATTTTCGACAGAGAACGGGTGAGGAAATCGCCCTCCCCCCTTACCCCCCATCCCCCCTGCTACACACACACAAACACACACACGCACACACACAAAAAGCTATTGTTTAAAAACCTGAAATTATTCTGATATGAAATATATGTGTGGTCCAGAAGTCTTGACGGTGTGTGACATATATGAAATATGTTATTCCTTGGATTTCTAATGATTATCGTGTCAAGAGACATATAAGAGGCACACACGTGAAACATAATATGAAATGTGTCGAGAGGGTCCAGCTCTGATGACGCCATCCCCCTCACATATGTACCTGTTCTTTCCTTTCAAACCATGGATGTAGATATTGTATCTTGACTTTGTATTAAAAGCAGGATGATTGGATATACAGCACAACGAGCGGCTCGATTCTTGTGGCTTTTTCTTTTTTTGTTCGTTTGTTGCTCACTCCTCGTCCACTAGATGGGACCAAAGCACGTCTGTCACTGAACCTACAGATCATACTGTCACTAAATTACAGATAATAGATTCAACTTTGACCTTCTTTTCTGGCACCAGATGCACAAAGAATCTCCCGTCTGTCAGCTGGTTTTGGGTCAGTTCTGCTTTAGATTTACAGTAACACAGAACAGACACATGTGGTATCGATGCAGGAGGTGTGAAAGGATTCAAATACTCTGCAAGTAGAAAACCTCCATCCAATATCAAACTGTATAGTCCTGTATTAAGTTTAATTTTAACCATAATTGAAGCTCACTAGATCTAGGATTCGCGCTCACTCACTCATACCAGCCACCTTAATACACCTGAGTGTTTTCATCACCATCCATTATTCCCTGAAGCATTAACCAAAATGGCGAAAAAATGCAGTGAGAAACAAAAATCCTGGCTCCGTCCCTTTTATCTGGATCCAGACCAAAAGTTAATAGGATCAAATTCTGGGCTGGGACCCATCATCCATCTGAGTTTTTTTGGGGGGGATATCTGTTGTGCTGTTTTTGTGTAATCCTGCTGAAAAACCAACCAACCGAAAACAAACTCAATAATATTATTTGTGGAGAATACAAAACTGTATGCAGAAGACTTTTGGCTTAGTTATCTTACATTTGACAGAGTATACGGCTGATATGAGGCATATTTCCAGGCCTTTCTGTCACCTATAATTAGTGCCAAGTTGGATGTATTGATATATTACACAATAAATCCAATATGACTGTGACTGAACTATAGCATCAAAGACAACAACAAATATCTTAAAGAAAAAAGATTTATGATCTTATAAGTTTGACCAGAAAATAACAAAGATGCTTACAGAAGGTCAGAGGATTGATACAACCTTTACATGTGTATATTTGATATGAAGCTACAGTTAGCAGCAGCAGTTTAGCTTCACTCAAACAGACCATATAAACATGGCGGCCATTTTTCCTCTGAGGTAGCGCTCAGGGTGGGAAGCTCAAACTGTTGTATGATTGTGTTCCAGGTTGCAGGTTGTATAAATGTCAGAAATCTGACAAACTGTAATAATTTCACTGCTTCCTGATTGATCACAACCTACGTAGACGACAAGTGATGAAAATTCAGAGGGACACCGAGCCGTATTTCAAGGCAAGACACATATTTGACAAACAATTAGCTACGGTTAGCATTTAACCACTTAGTTAAGTTAGCTTAATATGCTTTTTTTACCTTGAAATGTGGCCTCCTGGTTTCTATTACTTTTCAGGAAGTGGTGAATTGATCATGATTTGTCAGATTCACCTCATTTCATCAACTTCATTGGAGCAAAATGGCCGCCGTGTGAATATGTTTGTGGGATAGATTGATGGACAGGAAGCAGCTGTTTGAAGGTAGGCTAGGCTAACACAACCTGCTAAGCTAGCACAACAACCTAATTTTTGCGCTTTTGTTCTGATTAAATAAATCAGAATTAATTAATTAATGAGTTTTGTAGGTATTTTTTTTTTAAACCTTTGTACAGAGCTAGGCTAACTGAGTGCTGAGTTTCCATTCTTTCTGCTAAGGCTAAGCTAACCAGCTACTGCCTGGCGCTAGCTTACTGTACAGTCATGACAGAGGTCTCGACCTGCTCTTCTGCCGTCAGAGAGGAAATGAACATACATGAACCAGGAAAGGAATTACTTTCTATTCGTCTACGGTCTCCATCAATTGTTATCATTCTTTAGGCTGCTAGCGCTACGCTCACGGTCAGGCGAGAAAGAGGAATGCTGCTCTTTATGTCAGACAGGTGATCGCAGGGTTTATTCTGAGCACAGCGGGGCACACGCCCATATTTGAAGAGATAACCTCGGCTGCTGGAATAACAAAACTCAATCTGGAATAATCTGATTTCAACACAGCTCCACACCTGTTCGGTCTGCTGCCTGGGTAAAGTTCACACGCATTGTTTCTTACAGGAAGGACACCTGAACGGAAGCCTGCTGTGTTCCTTCTCACTGAAGACAGATAGTGATTGGCTCTAATCCTTTGACCGGCTACTTCCTTGAATAATCTGTCAGAAAGCCAAACCACCCTGCTGGTCTGTAAATGTTTTCTCGTAATATGAGGAAAGTAGAAAAACGAGCTGTGAGTAGGAATGAATTGTTCTGTGCGTCCAGTGAATGTTTGAGATGTGTTGAGACAGGCCAGGTGACTTTACACCTCCAGCCGTCATCAGAGGGCCGTGAAATGTGTCTCACTCACCTGTATAAGGAAGTGTAAGTTGTTAATGCAGGTTATAGTGTTTGTGTCAGCCTCACACGCTGACGAATGTCACCACACGCAAAGATACAAGTCAAGTGTGACCCTGAGCTGCTCCGAACACAATAGATCATGTTTATCAGCTCGCATCAGTGTGAGATCAGAATGTGCCTCAGGAGAAGTTACTGTAAATTCATCCAAACACTTTTACTGACAGCTCGTCCCTGTACAGATTTATGGACCACTGAGGTCAGAAGTTAAATCCTAAATTTGTCTCCAGCAGTATCAGCTGAAATAAAGAAATTTAAAAAATAAATAATATGCCATTTAATGCATACATTAAATAAATTCACATTTCTGTTTTTATGTATTATTTAATTGGTTTAATGTTCCATTATATTTAATTAGAAATTCATTTTTAGATTAATCTATTTAACAATTTTTCCCTTTGCACAAACTTGTTTAGTTATGTGTTGCCTTTTTACGTTTCCTTATGCATTTCAGTTTCATAATTTAACAAGAAAATTTAACCAGAAAAACTGAGATAAAGATTATTATAAAAAGAAATCTGAGGGCATGTAAAATTTTCTTGAAAAGTTAGAAATTATTACTTTTTTTTTTTACACACTTCTATTTTTTTTCATGGTCTGTAGATGTAAATCCTGCTAACACCTGACACATACTGTTGTTACATCTGGCACCATATTTGAACTAAAACTCTTAATACTGTTGAAAGTACCTTCATCCAAGATGTCAAACTCATTATCCATTAGCAACACAGACTACTTTGTAGTTTCTAAATCTCCCGTATCAGATCGGAGCATGTGAACAAAGTCAAACACAGAAATCTGAGCTGCTCATGGAGACAAAGCTGGAGGAGATGTGAGGAGGAAGAGTGAAGAAGAGAAAGACAACATCTGGACCGACAGCGATCACACGACCACCTGTAGTGTGACGGTGTGTCAGCGGCTGGATGTGAAAGTTGCTGAAGCCGAGTGGTTTCTACAACTTCAGGACAGGAAGAGACTCTGTGTGAATTACCTCTGAGATGGTGATGCTTCCGTACTGCAGAGTGTAGATCTGCCTGAGGAACATGCACAGTTAAATGCAATTCCATTATTTTATCTTCTAAACTAAAGGACCAAAATGATCAGATTTTGGTGTAACAAACTGTCTCCTCCAGCCTGTTTGTGGGCCGTTCGTCCTTCTGAAAAAACAACAGTGTAACGGCCACTATTTCCTTCCTAAGGATTAAAAAGTTGTATTCGTCAAACGCTTAGATACTATGTGCAGTAAAATTAACAGTGGTGTACTTGTGAGGCTTGTAACGATACATATCCATACTGAATATCTGGTTTCAGTACTAACTCTCTGCAGTATGGAGGCTACTTGACAAACGCACCGCTGCAGTGCCCACATACAGACAGCCTACCTCCTCCCACTCTCCAGTCAGAGGTACATGTAAGGTGCAATATGGAAGAAACTGAACAAAACATTTTCAGCAGGATGTGAAGAAATAACAGCTTAAGCAGCTTTTTGTGAGGAGAAATCACATCAGGAGCAGTTTGGGGTTCAATATCTTGCCAAAGAACAGTTTGAAATGCAGATGAGGAGATTCAAACCAGTGACCTTTTGATAACAAGACAGTTCAAAGTTTTTTTGTTTTGAGGATGAATTTGACAGATGGCTGAAACTTTGACGTAGATGCTGTCGTGCTCAACACACAGAACACAATGTCCTTGTTGTTTTTGTCTAAAAATATATCATTTTCTACATAATATGTATATTCCAGCATTGTAACAACACCAGATTAGAATCAGACTATAAAACCAAAAAGAGAAAATATAAAGATAAAAACTGTAAAAGCAAGAACCCGACATGTACGCATGTGAAAAGTGAAACAGCTTTGACAGTCTTCAGATCTTCAGATCTTCATTGAGTCTGCTGAAGAAGTCAGACGCTGATAAAATAGTTCTTGTAATCTGTGGGACAAATATTTGATCATCTGAGTTTTCTCGGGCCATTTCTTGGAAAGTAGCTCCCGAACCATCAAAATCTCTGCAGAAACTACAAAAGGAAAATGGGACTCATTTCTCACTGCTCTCACACTCTCTGTGTCGCTGCTCAACTGTATTTGTTAATATTTTTCTCTTATTGTATTTCTGTTTGTCAGGTCGCGTGATGATCGTGTCACAACACTCCGCTGTGCACGTTTACAAGTCATAATAAGTCATTAACAAAGTAAGTAACACCGTTTTTCAGTGTGCCGGGATCAACGTCAAGCAGAGAAACACACTTTTCTTCTCAAGTCTTGCCACAATTTCTTTTTTTTTTTTTTTTTATGTCTCTCAGAAATGTAAATATTACATTAAAAACTGCCCCGTCATGATGTGTATCTGTCCTGCATCACTCTGTCTGATGTCTATCTGTGAGGGCAGGGCAGTCCACCCTGCAGGAGACATCGTGTGACTGTCACCACTCCAACACATGTCCCTGCATACCTGTGTCATACCTTTGTGTGTGTGTCTGTGTGTGTGTGTGTGTGTTGCCATGAGGAGCAGAAGTCCCTTATTGGCTCAGCTTGACTGCAGGCTCCCTCCTCTTCACGGCCGATTGGCTGGTCCAACAATAACAAGCCAATCCCAGATCCTTTTGTTACTCTGTCACCTGCATCTGAGTAACCACAGGCGAGCGAGAAGAATCACACACAAGGTGTTCGCACTGTCGCCTCCGAGCCATAGTGTCACCCTGCATGTATGAAAGTGTGTGAGTGCGAGTGTGTTCATGTGTGTGAGCTGGAAGTGCTTCATTTCCATCATGAGTATGAGGAGCAGGAGGTTCTCACTTGACAGCGCCATGTGAGTATAAATACTTTCCTCTCTCTGTTCCTCTCACACCTTTCATTACATTGAGCTGAAACCCAGGCGGCACTAATCATCCCTCTCACAGGTGAGCAACAGGTGTGACTGATGAAGCCCCTGTAAGCACCAGGTGTGCTCGCGCTCTCGTTACGCTGCTGGTGTTTTGTAAGCTTTGCTGGTTTACAAAAGTGAAACTGCTCTCCAGGGGAGGAATACCTGCTGCTGTTGCCCAGAGACTGCAGACTAACCACAGGTCTGATGGGCTGATCAATACAGCTGCTGCTGGAGGAGGTTTCTCAAGGAGTTTAAAGCGAGATTAACTTTTTTTTTTTTCTTTGCACTCCCCATGTAGGAGCTTTTAAAACAGACGAAGATATTAGATCATATTCACTTCTCTTACCTATTTAACCCTTCAGTCCACAGTGTTGTGAGCGCTGCACGTTTAAAGGTGCACTCTGTAGTTTCTGGGGAAGAAATTAAAATCAGGAGAGAAAGATCTTCATTGGCTGATTACTTTATGCCTGAACAAACTAATAAAACCAACTGTCTTTGTTTTCATGACTGAATCAACAAACGGACAACGAAGCTTCACGCTGTCTTATGTTGTTTGTATGTGGCGGACCCTACCACCTTTATGTTTCAAACAGCGTTTCGCGGACCTTATTTTCCTCCTCCAAGATATTTGTGGTTGACCCTTTTGACATACTGAGTTCTTTGTGTCTGTGAACGAACCTGCTAATCTTTGTGGGAAATCTGACTTCCACCAATGAAAACAATGGAAGAGCAGATAAAGCGAATGACCACAATCCAACACAACAATCCAACACATTGCTTCCTTCTCTGTCGTTCTGTCCCACCTGTGTGTCATGAGTGTGACATTTCTCTCCTGCTCTCTCGGGACAGCTCTCTGGATGGAGTTGGACCTCTGGGTGGAAGAAGAGGCAGCAGCAGCAGCAGGTTCAGCAGTAAGAAGTCACGACAGAGTCAGAGTTTGGACGATGCCCGGCTGGAGATCCACGAGCTGCATCACAGCCTGAATTCCAACATGCCCCTCAGGTGATTCTTAAACTTGAGCCTAGACAAAGACCTGATAACGGCCTTATCTCGCCCGTCACAGCCAGGTACATTCATCCTGTTTGTGTCCTTAGGAAGCAGACCATAGCCGAGGAGAACCTTGAGCGGTCAGACGGGCTCAACAGTCATGTAAGTCCTGCTTCCTGTTCCCTGCAACAGACTGACATTGTCTTTGCAGCACAGGGGAAATTAAGCCAGCTGTGATCAATATTTATCAAATGTTAGAACAATATCAAGCTGCAGATCAGTATCACTCGTATCTGCAGTTCAATGTGTAGCTGTCTGGCTTCAACCATACAGTTGTACGTGACTCTCTAGTGTTGTTTTCAACCACAGCTGGCAGTGAAGAGTCTCTGAACACAACCTGCTGAGCTCCAAACACCTGACAGACACAGTTAGCAGCTAGCTTGTAAACACATGAGCAGCTGAAGAGCCAGATATTTAACTCCGGAGAACAAAAACAGAGGTCAAAGAGAGACAAATGTTGGACTTAATCACGCTGACAAAAACATACAAATGATTGATTTGCTGGAACTGTTTGCAAACATGTCCACCGTATCATTTTAACAGGAGATGATATGTCAGAGTTGTGTTAGCAAGTTTTTGCAGGTTTGAAGGTGAAATACGTCAGAATTTTAGTTTAAAACATTAAAAAAGTAACAAAATGTGTCAACACAATATGAAAAAAATAAGGTCCAACAGTGTAAACAACAATAGCTCCCCAGTCTCTAAGTCCGTACCACTAGCTACACCGCTAACTTAGCTAACGGCAGCTACAGTCAGCAGCATTAATAAGACAGCTGTCTGTTTCTCACACGTTTTAAAGAACCTGTGATTCCAGTGACGCTGAGTATTGTTTTCTCCCCGCAGAGCTTCGTGAAGCACAACAAATCTTTCCACAAACTGTTCCCAGAGATTCCTGAGGCGGAGACCCTGACGCAGAGTGAGTGGAGCTTCAGGTCCACAGTCTGTTACTCATTCGCTGATATTGATCATGGAGATGACATCACACATAGTGGCCCCTTTTTTTTTTTACTCTCTGTTTGATTATTGCTGTGCCCAACTGGGAAAAAAACCAGCACAGACCAGCACCAGAACACAACAGCAGGATGGTCTCGTAGGAGCTGAAAGAAGTTTTTTTTGTTGTTGTTGTTGTTTTTAGAGAGAAACACCTCACGACTTCAAATGATCTCTGTTGTGTTTGTGTGTCGGTCTGTGTCGCAGCGTTCACCTGTGCCTTGCAGAAGGAGGTTCTCTATCACGGAAAACTCTTTGTGTCCGAGCATCATGTGTGCTTTCACTCGTCCGTGCTGCTCAAAGAAACAAAGGTCTGGACACCTCTGAGGGAAATTATTTACAGGAAAACAACAGAATATTATTTATGTTTATGTCCTTTTGAAGGAGTCAGAATATAAATGTTGTCATCACGTTGCAGGTGGTGATTCCTGCGTCCAGCGTCAGGGAGGTGAAGAAACATAACTCAGCTTTGTCCATGATGTCTATTGAAACTGCTGACAGAGAAAAGGTCAGAACAATTCTTCTCATTCACTGGTTATTTATTTATTTATTTACTTTTTTCATTTTTTTCATTGCTTCTTATGTGGAGTGCTTTTGATTGAATGTTGTCAAGAAAGGGCACATTTATACACATTATTTCCTCTCTAAACTGAAAAATACAACTTTTTATAATGCAATGATACACCGTCTTAATTCAATCCAACCTGTCCAACATGAAGAACAGTCATTTGGACCTTAATTGAATAAATCAAATGAGCATCCTAAACATTATACATTCCTCCTGCTGCCGACACTGGGTCAAACTTTTTAGGAGACGCTGCTGACTGTCTCCGGAGTGAATGTCTGAATATCCAACACAAAGATAACTTCACCTGTTAGTAAATGTTGCTGCTCAGGTTGGATGAAGGCTTCAGGACAGGGATCCGAAGACGAGGAGGAGGTTGAGATTGTCCTCTGCCCGTCTCGCCTCATGACAGTGAGCTACTGTAGAGCTGCTGTCAGAGGACAGAGAAGTTTAGCTGTGTGGGCAAGAAATCGAGTCAAGGAAGTAGAAGAGAAATAATAGTTAGCCTAGCATTAGCATTTTCACTGTATGCAAGTTAACTTCCATACAGCACCTTTTTAAACATTCAGTTTAGCAGGAGTAAGTTTTCGCCTCCCAGTCACAGGCCTGCTGCTCTAACCCTGAGGACAACACTGCCCCTGATTAATCATTGACTCGGTGTGTTCATTGGTTTTAGTGTTAACCACTAATCGATGAAAAGACAGACGAGAACTGAGTCAAGAAGAAGAGGAGGGGAAATTGCAGGAATTTAAACTTCCTGCAGTGAAAGGAACAAATTGTCAAACCAAGACTTTAAATGAACTTCCTCAACACTCAGCTTCCTCCCGCCTCTCTCTCTGCTCCTCTCCTGTAGCACTCCTTCGTGTCCCTGAGGAACCGTGAGATGTGTTACAAGCTCCTGGAAACCGTCTGTTCACACGCTCAGGTAGTCGATCCACCAGCCCACGTGTGAAAATGACGAGCAGCCGTTCTCAGTTTAAACTTGTGTTTTGTTGTGTGTGTGTGTGTTTGTCTGGAACAGGGCGTGAGCAGCCCTCATCTCTCCTCTGCAGAAAATGAAGCCGATCGTGACCTGGTAGGTTTTGGTTTTGCTCATGGAGGTCAACCAAAAGCAGGAATCTCAGTCATGTTGTTTCTAGCGGAGATGATAAGGGGGCGCGTGATGCACAAACTTTAACCTGAAGTGCTTCCATGTCCGCAGGGCTCGAGTTATTCCAGTTTGGAGGACAGCGTAGATCGAGATCAGAGCCGACAGAGCAGCATTTGTCTTGACAACGGCTTCCCGCAGACGTCCAGTGAAGGTGAGGAAACAGAGCGAGGGGTCATCAGCGCTGGTTGATATTGTATCGTTTGGATCTCTGTTGAATAATGACTTCTATTCTATATATACTCTTAATGGCTTCACAGACAACAATACCAGAACAATACCACTGAATGCAACCGTGTTTATTTGTGTCTTTCCAGCTCCCACGAGATGCAGCTCCGCCCGTCAGAACAGCTTAATAGATACAGACGACCGGGGTAAGATCTGACACACACACACACACACACACACACACACACACACAGTTATATCTACTTATAGTTACCCATCATGTTTTCATAACGAGCTGATTTTTGTCTCTGCTAGCTGTGTCGTGGATTTGGAGGATCGTTCAGAGGGTCACGTCGTTCTCCCTCCTCAGAGAAGATCTCAGCCCATTCTTCTACCTTTACATGATGCTGTGAGTATCATTATTCCTCACAGCTGAGGCTCCATCTTCACTGCTGCAATTACATTTACTCAACTACTTTGCTTAAACGCACTACAAGGAACTTTTAACTAGTTACAAAACTGTCTCAAGATTTAGCAGCAGATATCATGTTGCTGTTGGCTTATTATTGCCTTCTGTAACATTACCGTTACCATAACTTCAGCCGTAGCACAACAAGATTATTGTTCCCAAGCAGCTAAACCTGTTGGCTGTAGGATCACATGTTTTCCACCATCGTCACATTACAGTTATTAAAATTACACGTCCGCAAAGAGATGTGTTACCTCATCGCTCGTCTCCAAAACAGATGCTCGCGTTAGCCAGATCAAGATCTTTGGACACGACGAGGTGGCAGCTAGGATCATCAACAACAAAATAAAAGGCCCCGAATCTCCAGAATAAATGTCTACAATGTCATTGTTTTATAATCAGGAGAAGATCGTGTTTTGGCCTAAAAGACCTGGTTTGGTTTCTACAAACGTGGCTGGAAATGTCCTGAAGTCTCCTTTAAAAATATCCAGCGGTGTCGCACCTCCAGATGTTGAAACACCATCTCAAGCATCCATCCTTAGCTCGCCTCGATCCGCCATTGTCATTGTTGATTCGCCATCATTATAGATTTGAAAAAAATAGTATAAAAACGAATGAAAATGTTCTTTGCCTCAATCAGTTACAACATTACAGAGCTACAGAAGTCTGCTCACACTTTAATGCATCTGTAATAATTATACAGCTGCTTTTGACCTGAGCTGTGAACTTTAATTCCAGGAGTTTCACTTGCAATAAAATCCTTTTTATGTTCTGCTTTACTGCAGTAAACATGGCTGTTAAAACGAGCGTGAGTGAGCATCAAACAGAACTTTAACACAGTTCTTCTGCTTTTTGTTGGATTCCTCCACGAAACGTTTCGGCATGTTGTCTTTCTGGATGGACTGGAATCTTTCAAGGAAATAAAATAATCTAATCCTCGAGTTCAAAAAAACATCTTTCACACAATGTTCTCTCGGGCTCAGCACAGATACAATTTACTGATATCTTATTGCTCAGTTTGTTCTGATCCGAGACCGTCTGTTAAGCTTTTGATTTGTTCTGCGCAATACTTTCGCTTTTGTGGGTGAAAGTTTGTGAGTGGAGAGTTTATTGTCGTAGGAGAGTGTAAAAAGTAATCCAACATGATGACTTTGTGTTTTGTAGGATGGTGGTGCTGCTGCTGGTGTCGGGGTACATCGGCCTCAGGATCGTGGCTCTGGAGGCACAGCTGGACTCTCTGGGAGCGCTAACTGAGCTGTCTTTACGCCACAAAGAGTGAGTGGACGCACACAGAGCGGTCAAAGAAATGACCCAGAAAAAGGAAGTTGTGTTCGGTTCTGGTCAGAAAAAAAAAACCGTCAACGGGGGTTCAAACCTGTTTTAAGGTGACTTTTGAAACCATTACTTGCAGATCAGATTAGACGTGGGAGTCGTTCAGCAGGTTCATGACGGCGGCGCAGACAAAAGATAAGTGATCACATTCCAGCAGAGTCACACCCAGTTCAGACGTCGATGAGTTGAGGTGATGCACCGGTTTTTACGACAGCGTGGCGGCACGACTTGGATCTCGTACAGATTAAGACTGTACAGATATTTGTACAGATTATTTACTTGAGTGTCCCCATTTTTTTCCACGCTGTTTACTTTCCATTTCACTAAATTTCAGACGAGAATACTGAACTTTTCACTCAACATTTTTTTTCTTTTTAGGAGCTGAAGTTACTTTACAGATTAATTTTTACATAAGAATCACGTGATTAACACAAACAGTTTTTAGGGGAAACTTTAGAAGCATAACTTTTGAAGCTACCACTACTCCACACTGGAAGTTTAAACTACAGCGCAGCGTCCAGGGAGAGAGAGAGAGATGGTTTAACTAAAGCAAAAACACTGCATGAACAGAAAATGACAGATCTTGGTGATGTAAATATTCAATGAAACTTTAAAATATGATAAAAATGCCACTCACTTGCCTTTTGGCAAAACAGCCCATTTATTAACTTGTCAAATATAAATCAAAAAAATAATAAAACTCCTCAACGTGAATGGGAAATGCAAGAAATGTCAGCTTTCAATCACAGTATAGTAGAAAAATAAATATAAAAGTCATTCTTGTCCTTTCATCACAATGAATGCATGTTTCGTTGTCACATATCTCTTACATTAATGATATGAAGGGGCTAAAAGAAAATAACGAAGTAAATTATCTTTACAAAATATATGGAATAGAAAGCAGTAGCAGTGTGGAAGAGCCTTAAACTGTGGTTGAACTACCAGTGTAGTTTGATTACATGTGGTTTCAACACTGAACATAAATATGAAAATGAACATTAAACGAATTATTCGGGATGTAAAGTAGCTACAGTAGAATCCTTCTCAAATATTAATGCAGCTAAATTTAGAGTCATTCTGCATAATTGAAAACTTTAGATCTGATACTTTGAATATTTTTGGCTGATAATACTTCTGTTCTCTTACTTTTAGTAAAACGTTTAAGTCAGAACTTCTTTAAGTCAGCACTGTTTCTTCTTCTTCTTCTTCTTCTTCTTCTTCTTCTTCTTCTTCTTCTTCTTCTTCTTCTGCAGGTTCCGAGAAATGTAGCGACAAACAAATCCTTGTAGGAACCCTCTGCGCCACTTTATTAAGATTCTGCTCTTCATCGATCTCCGTCTAGACACACTCCCAAAAGCATCTTAGCTGCGAGACTCAGTCCGTTTGACACACAATGCACCTTCAGTGAATCATTCTGTCCAAAGTGCTGTACAACATTTTGCACTAACAAGTTGACTCACAGTAGAAAATCAGCCTCCTGCGCTAACACGCTGTCTGCAGAGAGGCTGCAGGTCAGCAGTAAGATGCTTCTGGGATGTCTGAACAGGCCTCACGCGGTGGACTACATCGGATGACTGACTGTGTTGGCAGAAAACCACCAGGACAATATTTCTGTGAGGAGTGCACTGGGGTTTTCTTTTTTTTTTTTCTTTTTTTCTTTTTCTGCTGACGGATCAAAAACTGACACGAAGATCTCCTGCACTGAGCCATATGGAGGCAGCCTGCTGAAGCCATGTTTATTTCCTGGCCGGTGAACAGCTGAGCTCAGCTAGCAGAGGTTGCTGGAGTCCCTGCCATCTTGGATCAGCACAACCAGTAACACTGAGAACACAACCGAGTCACAAAGAAGCTCTTTGTTGTTGCTTGAGGTTAAATCATCTGTATGTTATGAAACAAGGGCTCACATTCAGTTAAGTTCATTGCTGGTGTCGGGAGTTAATGGCAATGATCATCCAGCAGAGGGCAGGACTGCTACACGAGGCAGAGGCAGGGTGCCACTAAGTTCTCTCCAGGCACTGAAAATGTCTCAAAATACAAATGTTAAGTCACTTTTGCTGCTTCCTGTTTGTCAGATCAACCCTGTTTACTGACACTGGAGAGTTTACGCTTTTATCTTATCAGATTCAGTGGAGATTTTATCTTTTGGAGGTGCGATGTGTAAGAATTTTATTTTAAAACATTTAAAACAAAAGAACTTAAATAACAACAGTGTTAAAAATGTTCATGTACCGTGTTGCAGAGATATCTTATGTTAATATGCTAACCAGCGAGCTCTTGGATTATGTCGGACAAGCTGCATGTTTGGAGTTATTTGACCTTTTCTTAGTTATTTAACACATTAAAACGATTCCCATGTAACCCTAACTCGGCATGCGGGTGAGTAGATAATGTCTGGATTGTCATTTTTGGGTGAACTTGATGACGAAACATTCTGAGAGTTCTGTGTAAACACTGAAAAGGAACAATATATAATATGTGGTTTTAAAAACCCCTGTGGTGATACACAAGTGATTGATTGTATGTCTGCTTTAATGTTAATAATCAAAGATCATGTTTAAATCTGAAATTCATTGAACCACAATTTACATTCCTGGTGGAACTATTCCTCAAACTTTTCCTTTATCCATCCATGTATGAATCCTTTATATTACCTTCAAGCATTCCAGCCAACCTGAGAATCTGATCTGATTTTATACATCGTAAATCAAATATCTTTTGTATTGTTGACTACCACATCTTGCACCCCTTCTTATTATTAACTTATGCACTGTATAAATGTACAATGACTGTAAAATTGTATATTATAAAAAACAATACATCCAGTTTCTTATTTTTGTACATAAGTGATCTTTTTTTTATTATTATTTTGTAGTCCATAAAAAGGTCAAGATTCAGTCCCATGAATTAATTTCATTACATCATATTCTCAGTTCAAAAAAGCAACATAAAATTACAAATCATAATACAAAGAATAGAATAGGTAAGTACAGTAACCATATAAACAGCCCACTAATATTGTCTAGCCCCTAACCCACCCGCCTAGCCACCCCGACCCGCCCACCACTGCCCCGCTCAAACTCTAGCACGAAACTCATAACAATACATCAGTTAGTATCAGCAATAAAAAAATTCAAATAAACGTCCCGTTTTTTTTTTTTTCTCTTTAAAAAGCGCTTCAATGTTCCGATGCCATGAGTTCAGCTTTACCCTCACATAGAATACATAATAGAGATAACATCCCACCCCGTCACTTGCTCTGCAAAACACAATAGACATGCATACAGTTTTCACTGTTCGACCCTCCACCCCCCGCCCACCCCCCGTCAATAAACATTCAGGGCCAGAGGATACGATATACGTCAACCATAGTGGTGCGTCAATAAAACGGCAAAGTCTCCACCCCGTTTCTTGAACCCCATGAATGAAAAGGTGGATCCAGTGGTTTCCCTGATAAACACGACCTGTCCAGGAGAAACTGAGGCCTACTTCTACTTCTTCTTCTTCAGAGAGAGAGAGAGAGAGAGGCGATATTTCTCTCTTAATTCTTCTGACAGCTCAGATCCCTGGCTCAAGATGGTAACAGATTTCCATTATTTAAATATCAGAGACACGAAGCGCAGCATGAGAATGGAAAGATTCCCTGGTCGTAAAGGGGGATGACAGAGAGCGAGTGGTGTTTTTTTGTTTTGTTTTTTTAGTAAACTTTCCACTGCTTACCGAGACCCACTAGTACTCCCAAAATGGAGTAATCAGATCAGTGCTAGTTCAGAACATGTTCCCTTAAAAAAAACTCAACAAACAAAAAATAAAACGCAGCTACTATCACTGAAACTGACGGGTCTCCGATGAAGCAGGCGCCTTGTGTAGATCTGAAAATGCGGTGATAGCACGCCACAGTTCTTGTCCGTTTTCAGGACTACACACGGCGCCTACTTACTCAAACGCGATGTTAATATCCCTAATGCTGGCCTGTAGAAGACAGTCAATAATAATGAAGACACACAAACTTACATTTTATACCCTTATTACACTTTGGATGCTTTGTACAATAGTGCTGAACTTAAGACCTGCTTTTGTCATGCTTGATCTGATATATATAAATGTGTAAATATACTGTATACTACAGTACATGTATTACGCGTGTATGCATGTGTATGTTGTGTTTCAATGTGTGTGTGTGTGTGTGTGTGTAATGATGTGCAAAGGTGTGTGTGGTGGAACCTGCACCACACAAACAGTGAGAGGCTCAAATATGGCTTGTGTCAGACATGAAGCGTGCTGCCACCCATAAGAGAGCTCCTGTACATTTTAGGGCCACAGAGGTTAAACAGAGCAAGTAGGCATGATGATGTGCCGTCCGGGCGCCCGATCTGAATCACACTGTTAGTCACAACAACGACGACGACGACACATGGTTCTGAGACAAATAATCCATGGCCCTACACTACGTCAAGAACACGTTCGGATTAGTTACATCGAGACGAAAAACGACGAAGAAACACAAATGTGCTGAGGGTGAATGAGAACAGCGGGCTGACCGAGCCTGGTAATGAGTCCTACTGCTGCGACGACGCGGGGTAAACAAACTGTGCTGTAAGACTACAAGTAATCGATATTACACAAAAGATGTTCCGACTGTTCTGAAGAAACCAGACATGATCCTCGTTAGTTCGGTGAACAGAGCAGCTACTTTGTCTCCTTACACCTTCAGAACCAGAACGTCGAGCTCCACAAAGGGGGGGTGTGTTCAACCAGAAGAGACAAAGTTTTCACAGACCTCGTCAACAGCTACACTTCAGACTCAAAGGTTCAGTTTGACATTCAGGAAACACACTTTTCTGCTTTCTCGCTGAGCGTTAAATCAGAAGAAGCATAAAGACTGGAAACAGAGGGAAACAGCTAGCCTGACTCTGTGCAAAGGTAACAAAATCCACCTGAAAGTAGAGCAGCAACGGTCAATCGATTACCGATTAGTTGAAGTGTGAGAGTGACGTGTTGTGGGTTTTGCGGATAACTTCATAACTTTCAGCAGGAAAGCAAAAAAAAGCAGGTTTCAAAATGTCAAACTATTCCTTTAAATCTGACTTATTCCAAGTCTAAGCAGTCTACCTTTCAACATCAAATATCAGTAAATACAGCAGGGATACAACCATGTCTTTGGAGTGTGACATGGAAATGACTGTGTAAACCTACAGCTGATCTATGGCTGCCAAAGAAACGTCCACATGAACAGAGACACTCTTCTCAGTGTGGCTCTCAAAGACCTGTTCCCATTTCAACCACACCATCATTCTCCATCACAAATATGTAGGACTGGATGGGGGGGGAAGTGGGGAAATCAAAATAATTTCCCCTGTTCTGAGGACAGCAAAAACGCTAAAGCTATAGCACAGCCAGGAAATGAAGTGGAAGCCGGCCATTCTGAGATCGTATCAAGAGTCGAAAAATGAAGGGAAAGTATGAGACACCCGACAGCCGTACGAGCCATGACAGTATTCCAGACTAGTCCTCGTGTATCCGCCGTAACTGACGCCGAAAAAAGGAAAGTAGATGGACCCCCAAAACCACACAAGTAAAGTAGGTTAGTGTTAGCTGGACAACAACTTGGGAAATGCCCTGGCAGTCAGATGGATGTCCATTAACAGGTAAACAGGGAGTGTAGGAGGTGGAGGAGGTGGAGGAGGTGGAGGAAGGGGTGTAGGGACACGTGCTTGACCAGCGTTTGTCCACCGCTGAGAGAACTGGTCAAGCCGTGGAGGTATTCTTCATACATACACGCATAATCAAAGAAAACAAAAAAAAACAACCAAAACATCAATATTGATAAGTCTCCGTAAGCCTCCTCCACTTGCAGGATGTCCTTCATTTGTTTCAGCAATGCCCTGCTCACACACACACTCACACACACTTACACACACGTGCACGTATTATTCGATATGAATACACACTCACACATTCACTAAAGCTTACTTAAAAACTACATCTGTGTGCCTTTTTGGACAAAACACGTCTCTGCTTCTTAATTAATTCAAGTGAGTGACACATTTTTAAAACTATAATTCATAACAATCTCCACGTTTAAAAAAAAAAAAAAAAAAACAGATCTGTGAAGTTGCTGTTTTTAGTGTTTCACCACACTCCGCTGCACAGATGGATGCAGCTAATGATGTGTTAAAAAACTTTCTCACCGTTAAAACAGGAAGTTATTTCAACCAAGGTGCAGTTGAGAAAGTAACCTAAAAGGTGTGCTGCTTCAAAGACACACAGATGTGACGAAAATCACACATCCATTATTAAGTCAGTTTCTCACCCGTACTTTTGTATCATGCTGACGTTTCCTCACTGACTCACACATACGCAAACACACGCACACTGTCTCATTCATACAAAACGCAGAGAGGCTGATGTTTTGTTTCTCAGGCGTGCTGTGCAGCCAGGTCCTGGTTGATGAAGCGCCGTAGCCTCTCCAGGTACTGACTGTAAAGCTCAATGTCGTTGTGACCGGCTCCCTCCACCCAGAGGGGCTCCACGGCCTTGGGGCAGCGCTCGAACAGGGCGAGGCCGTGAGAGAAGTCGATCACCTCGTCCTCTGTACCGTGGATGATGAGCACTGGAGACGGGATCTTTGACACTTTCTCTATGCTGGAAGAAGAAAAGATGGCAGGCTGTTAATGCAGAAATCAGGTTACAGCAGGTCATTTTTCCATCTGCATCAGATACATTTCAGTGATTTCAGGGTGTCTACAGTATCATATATTAAATGTAATGCTTTTAAGAGCTTTTCAAGATCATTTTTAACCAAATTTAAGTCTGATTTTTGGGTTAATTATCTTCTTTTTTATTATACAAGCAAATTAGGTAAGTATTAGTGTATGTAGTATATGATCCCATTCAGATGTAGGTTTTAATTAGGTTAATCTACATTTTGCCAACAGTACAGTTATAAAGTAAAAAGACAGATTTAAAGATTTGTGACATCAGAACTGTGGACTGAGCTTAACATGAAGAACTTAAAAAGGTGGATAAATAAACTAGACAGAAATGAAATAAGATCAAATGTTTTGTGGCAATTAAGACCTCACAAATTCAAATGTAAGACTATTCAATAACCCCAAATCTATAATATTGAATTTAAGACATTTAGAGACTTGCAGACACTGAATGAACCAAAAATAGGGCTCTCTGCTCATCGTCTGGCAAAATGAAGCAGAACTTTTAAAACGAGGAGGAGCAATGGAGCACACAGATTAATTTGCAATCTTTAATTGTGCACACAACGTTGTATAAAATCAATTGTGCAGACAACAATTAAAGGCTGCAAATTCATCCGTGTGCTCACTCCCCCTCCTGTGAAACTTTGAAACTATACACCGAAAATCTGTCTAATGATTATCAGCCACCCCCGTTGGGTTTAACGATGACCATAAAAGGTTTTGTCCTTTTGACCACAAACAGCGGGTGCAGACAGCTTCGCTTCATTGCAACATGTTCCAATCAAGATCCTTTTCATGGCTCCACGTCCAAATACTAATTATCGTTGTTAAATCAAAAGTAATGGCTAAATAAAATACAGCACATTTTAGGAATATGAATTATAAAATCCCAATATATCAGAAGTTTTAAATAACCAGCACATGCAATAATGGTGCTTTATCACATCTGCCACACAAAAACATGAACTACAGGAAGAGTAGTTGTTGCCAAGGTAACAACCACTGGGGATCCAAATATAAAATAAACAATAAAATCTAGTAAACTCATTAAATGATCCGCAACATTGCACACAGAGGTCTAATATGGCAAGAGATATTAAAAGGAGAAATAATTCGACCAAAACAACATAAATCTCTAATTCTGTCCAACCTTATTCAGTTAATGTACAGTTTTCTCAGACGTGTCTCACATTAAGCTCATTCAGCCTCCATAGGAACAACAGTTAGATGTGTCAGACTGATTCCATTAAATATTAATAGAGGCTCTGGATTCACAAATGTAATGTTTCGGCTCGGGAACATTTTGGCCAACGGGAGAGAAGTCGATTATAACACAGGAGTGGTTTGACATTTTCAGACTCCTTCTTCAACAGCGATAATTTGTCACCGTTCAGGGTTTCATGTAAATGACTAAATTCAAGTAAGAACAATCACAGCTCTGTTCTTTTTACAGAAACCCTTAAAGTTTACAGTGGTGTGAATATTCGATACTAAAAAACAGATTTAGAATGAAATGTCACTTTGGGATATCGTATTTAAATCACTGACAACACAGGAGAGAAAAAGCGAAGATGAAGTCTCAGTCCTGAAACTTACTTAGGGAAGGCATCAAAGCAGTATGTTTTCTTGGTGTCGGGGAAGGCCACTCTCATTCCAGAGGTGAGAGGAGAGTGGAGGACCACAGCAGCGCACTCGAACCGTGATGCCAAGTCCACAGTGGGCACTGTGCCGATGCTCTGGCCGTACAGGATGATATTCTCGGGGCTGATGCCATACCTGACACATCACACGCAGATTTTAGCACAGAATATCAGAATAGGAAATCTCTTTTGTTCGGCAAATAAACAAAATGCAACAGGACTGATGTGCAGAGTACTTGTGTGTGCATGTCTGTATGCAGATTGGTTCGGTAAGCCTTCCAGTCCAACAAAGGGGAACAGGTATCTATGTATTTCGTTTCATACTAAGATTACAGTTTGAAAGAGAACATCAATCCTCACTTGCCAAAGACTGCAAAGCCCCCGACAAATGTGAATTGTAACAATTATTACCGGCTATTTTTAAAACCAATACAGCTTATTACCCCACCAGTGTAAAGACTACTTCAAACACAGATTCACTGAGTAAATAAAGTATTCCTTATTACATAAAAGTTTGTTCTCTTTTGAGGTTTCAGTGGCCTCAAAGTTCGACTGTATCGTCACCTGGGAATGTAAGTTTCTGCTAACATTAGGCTCATTTACCAGGCTGGCAGCAGATAAACTACAGGATTATTCTTCAGAATTACAAAATGCTGCAACTTCCTGCTGAGCGCAGCTTGCAGACAGCCAATCACCAGCCTGTTTGATACAGAGCCATTGTTTAGCTTTGATTTGACTGGCTGATGGTCACAGAGATTAGTATCGTGGTCAGCAGGGACACAACTCGTGTATAACTGAGCCAACCAAATGTCGTTCTCACAAAAACCTACTGGCCAGTTATGTGAGTGACTGTCACTGATTTATCTACCGAAATCATAACTGGCACTGGGTGTTCATTTTTGGACCCTATCAGAACAGGAAGGGACAGTTTGTGCCTGCTTACCGGGAGCGCAGGGCGTGCCAGGCAGCATCAATGTCAGCATAAAGGTTCTTCTCGGAGGGCTTGCCGGTGCTAACACCGTAGCCTGAGTAATCATAGGAAAAGATGTTGCAGTTGATGCGTGTGCCTAAGCCGATATAGAAGCTGCTCATCTGGCCCAGGTCTACTGCATTGCCATGGGAAAACAACACCGTGAACCTGAGAGACAAAGGAGGAAGAGGAAAGAAGGAAGTCAGGGAGCAGGCTGAGGTTAGGCGGGGACACTGCTGTCCTGGGAGTTGATGGAAAAACACGGGATAGAACTGTGTGACTAAGAAACATGTTTGTCTTTGGCTCCATCAGAAGACAGACAAGCTTCCCTATTTAAAGCACAAGCAGTAAACAAAGCAGGGGTTTGTTGTGTGTGTCTCACCTGGCATTGGGGGCGCAGCGAATGTACATGCATCCCACCCTGTTCCCTCGGCTAGATCTGGTCAGGAACACATCCGTCACATCCAGCTCTCGCTGAGAATACTGGAACTCCGCTCTCTCTGTGAGATGAAGCTTCCACCTGCCTTCAGCCCCAGAAGTGGTGCTAGTGCTACCAGCGCCTGCTCCGCCTCCTCCACCTCCACCAGCGCCGCCACCGCCGCCTCCACCGCCCCCTCCTCCTCCTCCTGCACCTCCTCGGTCACTTCCACTACTAGTGCCGAGCCGGGAACGCAGTCCTGGGGCTCCGATAGAAGGCACAGAAGCCCCAGAGGTGGATCCAGCGGCAGTTCCAGCTCCAGAACCTGGATCTGGGTCAGGTAAAAGGGCGTAGGTGGGCTCTGGAGGGAGGAAAGCCAGTTTGGCTGCAATGCGGCTGGGGCATGGGGGGCAGCAGAACAGGCAGCATAGCTCTCGTATGGACAGACCGTTCATCTTCTGGTAGAAAAAAAACAAACATGGCAGACGGAGTAATTAGGTGGCAGGAAAACAGAATAACAAGAGCCTTTAACCTTAATTTCCAACAGGGTCTGTCCCTCCACTGTTGCCAGAACATGTTACATTTAATTAAAAATAATATTCAGCTTATCAAGGCTCAAGGGAAAATGAACAGTGGCACTTCAACACATAACCACACGCCACAAATTAAATCAGTGAGCCAAATGTTTAGATCTAGTAACTTCAGTGATCGAACGATGTGATGCGTCAGGATCTCCAAGTTCAGCAGGTGATTCACTGTCCCATCACATCCTACGTTTACTTTGCAATTACTAATCTATGTTGCATAGTCAGTGGGGGGGGGACTCTTTCTTCAAGATAGTAACAGCAGAAATAGAGGTAACAACATCCCTCTATTGACTGATTCCAGGTGCACGTTTATCCTGATATGAACTTACCTGGATTCAGAGATCCCTGGGTCTTGAAATGAACTGGCACACAGCGGTGCCAAGGCTTCCTGCTCTGGTCACTTAGCCAGCTGGATCTTGAGTTTAAAAAAAAAAAAAAAAAACACATCAAAATGGCTTGACATCATGTGGCAACATACCGTACCTGACAACATATAGTCACAAAGGGATGATTAACTTAGGTTGATTTTATGTACTGTAGCTCTTTCTGAAGCTTTAATGTGCTGATATAAAGCGACATGATATGTATTAAGAATAATTTTGAGAATATAGTTGTTGGAAGCAAATTACACATAGACTTCAGGGCACAGGGTGGTGTAGTATAATAGTAACCTGGGATGACAGCTATGAGGAAGATATGACTGCCTTAAAGATAAAAGACAACACTGACTCAGACGACAGCTGTTGTTGTTGTCATCGTTTTACAGCTCATGTAACCAACTAGCGCTTATTAGGGCGAAAGTTACACGCATTCATACATTCACCGAGGCTGCTACCACCTCACATCGGGATTAAAGTGACTCAGATCCCCTAATGTGATCGTGGACACCGGTGACTAATTACAACACCCCCTCAGCACAGACACAGACAGCGACAAGGGGGGGGCGACTGATATGCTAATGGTAGCTACATGGTTAACAACGATATTAACCTCTAACGTTAGCCATATCTGCGGGCACAAAACCCCGGAGCGGCACATTGACGTCGCGTACATATAACTTGTCAATGCAGACAAGCGACACGCTGCTGCTATTGTTAGACGGCCACCACACCGAGCAGGTTAATGCCAGCGGACAGCCAAAATATCACCACTTACCGTTAGCAAGGCAAAGCTGCTAGCGGCGGCGGCTAGCTCGCTAACCTCGCTAGCATCAAAGCTAGCTACTTACCGCTTCACAGTAGGTTGGCAGGCAGGCTGGTGTGCCCCTATTTGTACACAGAAGCAGCACACGACTCCGAAAATCCTGCTTTTGTCTTGACATGGATGGTTTTACTCAAGCGTACTGACAGCTGTCGGTGGCTAGCTAGCTGAAATTCATGGCAACCAGATATTTTTTTTTTTTCTACTACTGCCCGACTAAACCCGGAAGTGACGTCAGGGCCTATTCCATTTCAAAACTTTATTATAATGTGTCCTCGTCTAATTTATCATCAGAGTATTTAGTCTTTAAATTCATTTAAATATGACTTAAATCTTGAATCTGTAAAAAATCTTACACTTAACAACATAATAGTTAATATAAAAGGTAAAATAAGCTTTTCTGGAGGTTATATTACACATTTGTCAGGATTCTGTCATTAAACACATTTTCAAATATTACAATTATTTTTTAGAAAAAATATCAACAATGAAAGAGAATCTGTTCAATCCAACATTGGAAACCGGATTATAGAAAAAATCAAAGTGATTTATACAGATGTAGCACAAAAAAAAAAAAAAAAACTGTTTTAGGTTTTTAATGTGTGTTTTATATTCACTTCAGTCTAAATGTTTAAAACAGCAACCAGAATCAGAGAGCAAGTCAATTTAACAGATGATTTACTCAACTAGAAAACATCAGTACTACAATACAAAAAGATTCAAGATGTTTATTGTCACTTGGAATTCTTATGCTTAGAGAGTCCACCACAGAAACGGTAAATAGTTCATTAGTAAGAAAAAAATTATCTAAGAAATAATAAAAATGATAAAATAGTAAAGGAAGAAAAACAAAAATGGGGTATACAGTATGAAAATATGGACAGCAGGGATAAAGAGCATGTGTATAAACTGTATCTGTCTATACATGTAAGAACATGAGGCCATGCAGAAACAATAATTATTAACGTAATATAAATAGCAATGAAGCAGAAGGTATAAGTAAGTTAATAAAAGTGATCAAAGTGTATTGATGTATTTATGAAGGTGCAGCAGTGATGGTGGCAGTAAGAAGATAATAAGAACATAATAAGAATATTGTGTTGTAAAGTCCTGCATTCATAATCTTACCTGATTACAAATCCAAAAGTATTGTAAATAAAATATAATTGAATCAAAAGTTAGTGTCTTCATTATGCAGCAGAGAGGCTCTTTTCAGTCTAATCATCTAAACAGCACTTTATATTGTAGCTGGGCCGGTGAGAGTTCACTTTAATCCCTAAACAGTTTTTTACAACTCCACTCTGATAACGCATCATATTCAGAAACCGTTTGTTATTCAAACACAAAGTTTCATCTTTATGTGACTTTAATTAAGAGCAACAGAGTAAAAAGTGCAACATTTGCTTCTCAAATGTTTGGGCCAAGCATAAAAAAGAAAAATGAATATTAAGCAAGTGTAAAAATGATGCTCAAAAACAATATTGTATCTGTATCTATATAACGAATTCATTTAAAAGCAACATCAGCACCAGTAGAGCTGCAACGATTTGTCAATTAATCAATAAATCAATACAAAGAAAATCAACCACCCACATATTTGATAATCGATCATTCATGTCGGACATCTTTTACACAAAAACGCTGAATATTTGCTGGTTTCAGCTCCTTAAATGTAAAGATTTTATTCCTTTTTTTCAACATTTATGAGAGTAAATGACGAGTTTTTGAGTTTGGGACATTTATTGATCAAGCTATCGACTACCGAATACTTAATCAATTACAACTAAATGGCAGAATGATCAATAATGAAAATAACCTAGTTGCAGCCTTTAACACCAGTTTGATTGATTTTCACTGGAGTGCACATAAAAAAAACAGGATTTAGGAAACATAAATGAAAACAGAGATGCATTTTATTTATCTTTAAACAAAATCAATGTCTGTATTCTGAGATGAAGTATATTCTGCCCCACACCATGACTGTACACACTTGGTCTGATATTCATTTTCATTCTTTTATATTTTTATTTATCTGCTGCAAAATGTTGCCTGATTTAAAAATGACTGATTTTAATGCCTTTCAACTTACAACTTTCCTGAACAGCAAACATGTATTTAAATAATGGCTTGGCATAATGGCTTAATGGTGTGTGTGTGTGTGTGTGTGTGTGTGTGTGTGTGTGTGTGTGTGTGTGTGTGTGTGTGTGTGTGTGTGTGTGAGAGAGAGAGAGAGAGAGAGAGAGAGAGAGAGAGAGAGAGAGAGAGAGAGAGAGGTCCCTCCATTCATCATTGATCCACTGCAGGACTGTGTTTCAGGGGGTGTGAATTATGGGCCCCTGCTGTCAGTGTGACTGCTCCGCGTTGGACATTTCACCTCGACACTGTAAATTCAAAAAGGAGGGATTACATTCTGCTGACTGCTCATTTCAGGGCTGAAGCCTGAGCCCACCGGCCGGTCCCCTCCTGACAGACACAAGACTTGACACAGTCCGCAACTGCAGGATTTGGGATTTCATTTCATTCTTCTCTCCTTCTTCTTTATGCGTGCGAGGTTGTGAGCAAGGCTTCGTCTCCTGGATCTCACAGAGAATCTCCCTTTCTTTTTTTTTTTACGCATCCATATTACGGACTCTTTCTCTCCAGCGGAAGAGAGAAGAGGGGAGAGAGGAGAGGAGAGGAGAGGAAGAAAAAAAAACGCGTTTTGTAGTTGGCTGGGCGGTTTTTTTCTTTTTCTTTTTTTCTTTCTTTCTTTTTTCTTTTTTTGGACGCGCTCGGTAAACGGTGATGCTCCGGCGGCGGCGACGCGCAGGAACCGTAGAGGGGAAGAGACAGGTGAGGTGCGGCTGAGGAGCTGCTGTTGTTCCAGGAGACAGAGACAGAGAGAGAGAGAGAGAGAGAGAGGAAGAGACAGACAGGCAAGAGAGGCTCTGGATAACCGAGAGCCGTGCGATCCATCACCCCCCGTTTTCCACCACAGAGAGGAGGAAGAAGGGCGAGCGGAGGGAGAGAGAGGGGCGAGCTGGCGACTGGCACCTGCGTCCGCCTCCCTATACCTGGCCATCTGGTGCGGTGAGTGTGCCAAATGGTGGGATTGAGAGATGGATATGTGGGATGGGGGGGTTGGAGGGGGTGAACAGGTACATGCAGCATGTGCGCATTTTTTTTTTTTTTTTTTATCACCGACACCAAACGCGATGCTGCATTAAATCCTTGCGCCCTGTTTTTCGTGGATGCGCGTCTTGGCATCGCCCGGACCTTTTGTGTCTGCCGCCTGCAAGTTTGATGTGGTTTTTTGTGTGTGTTTGTCTGTGTGTGTGTGTGTTTGTCTTTAACATGCGTGTCATGCACATCATTGTTCTTTCACGTGTTGCATAGAGAGGCTAATTCTCCCAGTGATGATGTCTCAGCAGAAAGGAGCTCAACAACACTTACAACACTGCGCTGCAAGAAGGGAAAAAAAGGGACGAGGCACAAAAAAAAAAAAAAAAAAAAAAGACGCCTGGTGCGAAAAAATTCTCATTTGGATCACGACCCCGATCACAGGTCGGGATTTAAACGAGCTTTCAAATGTTCTACCGGTTCGTGTGGAGTCGTGCTGCTTTATTAAACGTTTTGCTGGAGGGAAAAAGGTCACATGTGATGATTTGGGAGCCCATAAAGTCAATTGATTATGTCATTACAGGAGTGGCTTGATAGATGCACTGAGCACACCGTCTCCCTGCTGTTTAAAGGAGCACTCTGTAGTTTTTTTGTGTGTGTGTGTGGTAGTGATTTTTAAATGTTCTATGTCTAAACAGACTGAATACACACACACTCTCTCCGGTTTCATGACTGAATAAACCGCACAAACAAACCGATCTTAAAGGGCGACACAGTTTCTGTGTTACTTTGTTTATATGTGGCGGACCCTGCCACTCTTCCGGCTTCAAAACAGTGTTCTGGGGACCTTGTTTTCCTCTGAGTTTGTGCTATGACCTCATCAACATTGCAGATAATACAGTTCTCAGTCAGCGCCTCTTTGAATCGAAGACATTCTCTATCTCTTCGTCTCTTTGTGCTTCACTTTTATTCCCAGCGAGGAACTGATAAAACCTGGAGGAGTGAGACCTCTTCAGTACGTCCCTTTGTCTTGCACGATTGCAATAACTTGTCACCTAAAACTGCCCACACTCTCAACCTCCACAGCCTTTTTTTTTTTTCCCCCGTATATGTAATTTATTGTTTACAACTCCGTCCTTCAACACTAAAAGCTATCGAGTTCCACAGAAGGACTATAACAGCTCCCAGCTGCTGCTGTTTGTGTTTCCGTGTGAGTTGAAAGGCAAAAAAAAAAAAGAGAGAGAGAGATGGCTGGAGAGAAAAATAGGAGGTGTGTGGGGGGAAGAGATGGGAACACAGACAGACAGACAGATTGGGGGTACAAACGATAAAGTGTGGCAGATAGAAATCTTCGCCGTGATGTAGAGAGGCAGAGGAAGAGATGATGGAGCTCGCAGAGTGAACGAGCGCTGAGGGAGAGGGGCTGCAGACAGCAGTCTGAGCGGGTGTGAATGGTCTCCCTGTTATCCCTGCTGCCCACACAGACAGCCACACAGCAGCCGTGTGAGCAGGTGCTAACCCCGCAGCACAGCAACCGCAGGGAACAACAGGTGCAGCCACTGTTTCCTTCAGCATCCCCCTTTTTTTTTTTTTTGGGGAGCGGGGAGTCTTAACACCCGCCCCATCCCAAAACATACAGCACTCCCAAAGCCACCAAAAAAAGAAAAAACACCCACAGCCAAATGGATACTTAACTTCAGGCTACATTTAGGGGAGAAAAAAAAAAAAAAGAAAGAAAGAAAAAGCACGCAGAGGCCGGGCGTGAGTGATTCAATTAGAAAATTAATTCCAAACAAAGTTGCAACAACCACTTTGGAGCAGAGAGGGCCTCAGGTAAAAGCAATCTATGAGAGCCTCGGGGTGAGACAACTGCCCACAGGGACATTTAATGAGCTGTATTGATCACACAGGACCCTATTCAATCACACATGCTAAGCTGCAAACACGTGGGAGAAAAGAAAAAAAAAAATGAGATTGGGCTGCAGCATCACACGGGCCTAACCCACAAAGAGTGAAAACCACGGCAGATTAGCTCATCGGGGGGGTTTGCTAAGAGCATGTTTTTGTAGAAATGTGTAGAATGACTGTGAGGTGTTTTTGAGTGAGTGTGTGTGTGTGTGTGTCTTTGTGTGTGTTAAATAGAGTGAGAAGAAGAAACAGACAGAAGATGTTGGAAGGAGAGAGAGATGTTACCTAACAGCTCCTCTGTTCCCATCGCCAAGAGAATACGTCAAGCATTCGGCGACAAATTGCCTCTCTTTACCTCCGGTACACAGAGAGGAACGCTGACTGACTCACACACACTCCTGTGTTGTTTTGTTTTTTTACACCGTGTGGCCTCGAAGCTGCGACTAAAAATCGTCTTTTTTCGTTTTTCATATCAGACGTCGGACTGAGTTGCTTCTTTCGCCCAGGACGGCATATTAAAGCGGCGCTCATGTAGTGATGGAGAAGAAAAACTCAGAAATCTTTCCAGAACTGAATACACAAGCTGGAAAATCAGGTCCCCACATCACTGTTTGGTGGCAGGGTCCGCCACAAATGAACAAAGTGAAACAGTATGAAGTTGTGTTGTGCCCCCCCCCCCCCACAAATCTACACAGCGAAACTTTAAAGCTTTTCTTTTTTTCCCTACATTTCTTTGAATTGTCTTTGAATCCCTGCAGATTTCCTCGTTCCTCACACAGTCTGGAGACGCCTCCCACTCACTGCTCGGCTTATACATGAAGGAATGTTAACGTACGCTCTTCAAGTGTTTGGATGAACTTCACGTAACTCGCTGCATTAACTCCCATGTGCGCCCCGGTGCAAGAACAAGGGCCTGTTTTCTCTAATCTGATCACAGAACAAAGCGAACTTATGATCACCGTCGAGAGATTTGAAGGAACGCTTTTCCTCAAAAGCAGCCGGTTACGGTATATTCACACAGAGAGCGATGTTTATCTGGTTTTTAGGGGTTTGGTGGGAGTCTTTTTCGACAAAATCAACACTTGAAAAGGGCGTTGAAGTCTGTGGACCTCGGGGGCTGTGAGATCAGAGGGAATCTGGCCGGGCAGGCATCTGCTGGGGTGAACCTTTCCTGCAGGGTCCTCAGAGTTCGGACCTCAGGGAGTCATTGTGCAGGATTATGAGGGCCAGAGGGTCAGGAGTCATGCAGACATACTTTTCTGCTGCCTGTCAGATGTGAGCTCTTATCCCGAGACAGGTATTTAAAATAAACTCCCTCATGCAAAACATTCCCTGTGCTCATGTGAGAGGCTTTCAGGAGCCTAACTGGGCTTTCTCCTGACAAGTCCTTCCAGATGTTTGAGGAGGGAAAGATCAACGTAATAGCTACCACACACGCCGAGGAGCTTCACCTGTGGCAACCTCGGCTACAAGATCGTCCGCGGTGTCATAAACTGTACCGCGCAAGATAAATGATGTCCAGGTGGCCGAGGTGGCTGCAGCCAGGTGGATTTGGTTGGCACATGTAGTGTGTAATAATACCCTGCAGTTGTTTTCAATGTAAGAATCCCTCATATACTTTACAGTGGCCATGCATCTTCAGTTTTATGACTCCCTGTCGTGGCTGATTCCTCCCCTGAGGTGCTGCTTCTTCTTTATGAATCCCTCTGCGCATTGTGTGGCCTCAGCAGGCGCTGAAACACACTAACATGTGTGTTCATCCTGCAGTGTGTTGTAGTTTAACATCATCTCTCATTTTATATGTGTCATTGTTTAACGTCACTTTTTAATAACCATCATTAATAAATCATATATTTATAGTTAATCCAAGTTTAGTTATCAGGGCTGACCGATATGGCCTTAAAATAATATCAATATATTTAATCCTGGTACATGATACAAATCTCCTCCTATCGCCTTTTTGTGACCCAATACTTTGATATCGATATTGTGACAGTATCATCATCATGAAATATTAAAACATTGACATCAATTACATTCAGTCATCTGCCTCCTCGAGCGGTTGCCATGTTGTTGCACCACCTAACGTTGCTAAAGCTAGCCGATGTTGCTAACATCAGGGCAGCACAGCATGCTGGGTGCAGTCTGTGGAGCTCAGCGGGCGGCTGTAGCTCAGAGCGGATTGGCCAGTAATCGGAAGGTTGCTCGTTCGAATCCCTGGCACCCCCCCGGCTGCATGTCGAAAGCATCTTTGAGCAAGATTCTGAACCCCGAAATGCTCCTGATGAGCGAGTTGGCAACTTGCACGGCAGCCTCAGCCGTCAGTGTATGAATGTGTGAATGTGACAAGTGTTGTAAAGCTCTCTGTAGGAATGAAAGTCCGTTTACTCGACCATTTTTTTCCACAGACCGGCAGCTACCAAGACTGTTGATCGCTGTTGAAACACAGATACCACGTGATCCCAACGCTGTTATACCACTGACTCACAAACCTCGTTAGAATCTGTCAGAACTGTCAGAATTCATGAAACATTCATCATCATCAAATCATTTTGGACCCGACAAACTGCAACCTTTCTACAAACTCTGTAGATGTTTTCTTTTTTAAAAAAAGATTTGGCAACATAAAAATATTATCAATCTGAACTTTAGAGCAAAAAGAGACTTATAACCAGCTTGTGCTGTATCTGACTACAGCACGGGGATTTCATCACTTTACTTAAGACGCCCATTGGCTAATTAATCACATTTTAATGCGTTATAATCACATTTTAATGCATTATAATAGTGGTTATACTGTGTTTAAAAGGGTCATAATGTACTAGAACTCTGGCACTATGATCTGTGCACAAATAGAGAGCGACCAGCGATAATGAAGAATGGATACGAGTCGATGTAAAATGCTTAATAATGTACGATTGTTGTTGTGAAGCGTTATGAATATTGATTAACTGATTATAAGTATAGACACACTATAATCCTGTGTGAGTGTGTTTTACAGCCTGATGGACGTTAGGACATCATAATGAGTTACCATTAATGCGATAAAGAACTGAAAGGACCTGTGATCAGACACTACAGGTGCATTGTAACACTTTGTCAGTATGTTCATTAGAGCCCGACTGATAAATCGGTTGGCTGATATTTTCGGACGATATCGGTCTATAACGGATCACGACACAAAATAAGTCAGTACTAGGAAAAGATAAATACAAATCATAGAATAAAAGTTGAATAAAATGGACTCAATAAACTAAAGTAGATAGTTACAGTATTTACATTGAGGTTGGTTGGGTTGTGCATGAAGCAGCAAAAGCATCTTCCTAAAAAAATTGTGTCATTTTATACATTTCTTCATAGAAATTGTTACTAAATGCTTGTCAAGTCATTTATTAATCATCTGTTCGTTGTAAAGTTGCCTCTGATGCTTTTAAACCTTCGCGTCGCTTAGCAGCAAATTGTTTACGAAGTGTGTCATTGTTCGCTAACAGTAAAATATCTTAATTTAAGTTTAATTAACTATAAATCTTGTCTCCCATATTGAACCTCTCTCCCTCTGTTTGCGTGCAGCTGGTCCTCCCCATATAAACCGCCTGGCAATTTTTTTTTTTTTTTGGGGGGGGGCGGATGTGAACGATATCGCAGCTGTTTCAACTTAAAAAGATAAAGGTAGTCTAATCTCTCGCCGTCTGTTTTCTCATTTGCATTGCAAAAGTAGCAAAAGTGAGAAACTGATCCGTCCGCTTCACGCTTCACACGAGGACACGCGAACACAATAAGCAAATAAGAGCGTAACCTTTACTCAAATGCCATCGCCGAGGCTCCTGACTTTTTTACTTCTCTGCACAGAGTGAATGGACGTATATAAATTTCCCGGGCGCTCGCTCCGTCGTCTCATATTTTTCTGCTTTTGTTGCCCAACAAATTCGGCGAAGACCTACGCCAGCGGCAGGCTTTAGTTATGGCAGCTTAGCCACAGGGATTTGGAGGACTTTTTTATTGGGAGATAAAGGCACATCCGAGTCCTTTGTCTCCCAGCTACTCTAGATGGTTTTGTAGCCCTGATGAAGCTTTGTTGTGGCTAATCTTTCTCCTTCCTTCATCCTGTCCTCTTCCTCACACCCGTCCCCTCCTTTTTTGCAACAAACACAACTTTTCTCTTTTAATTATGTCTTTTCATCTGGGGCCCGGGCACAGCCGAGAGGAGAGGAGCAGCAACACAATTATACCTGCGAGGAGGATGAGGAGGGGGGGCGGAAGCTCTCAGGGGAGGGTCTTTTTGTCGGTGTGCTCTGGGTCTGTACGCCACCGTGTGCACACGTCAATCCACGAAGCAGGTTCTTTGGCATTTTGATGTCTGTTGTGTGTGTGTGTGTGTGTGTGTGTGGACCACCTATTGTGAGCTGTGATCCTCTTAGTAGGGCTCCTGCCAAAAGAGCTAAATTTACCCTTACTGGTGATCACAGCGCACAAAGAAAACAACACGACGAGAATATGAGCTACCTTTTCAGCCTCCTTACCACGCCGAGCATGAGAGAAGCCACTAAAGAGCGTATGAGATATATGGTAATGGCTGCCATGTTGAGACATCAGCACAGCCCGTTTAGCATAGTCATTGTTGAAGTAGAGAAATGGGAGGCGGGGAGATGTTTGGGGCTGTGGTCAGAAAAAAAACCAAAAAAACATAGAAAGCAAAGAACCCAGAAATATAACACAGTAAAGGCTGATATGACAATGTGTTTATGAGGACGACAACACCAATTTTCGACTGTGTGTTGGAGAAGCACAATGGTTTACTTTAAGCAGAAGAAAAGACACTCCCCAGGGACGGATGTCATGGACTTTCCTTTCACAGTAAAGAAGCAAAAACAGCCTCTAAAACAGGTCGGAATCACAGATGAAAAACGGGTGCGACTGTTGTGTAATTATCTTCATCTTCATCGGGAGTGTGCGTGCGCTCGCCTCTGTGCTCATAGCGTGTGTCTGAGTGCGTGCACTGCATACTCATGTGCTCGCCTCCAGCTCGGAGCTGTGCAGTGAATGTATATGTGCTTACTGCAGTCAAACTCTGGTTAGTAACGTTTGCCCTTGCTGCAGCTTTGTACAGCGCCGCGATCGTGCATGTGTGTGTGTGTGTCTTTGAGTGTGTGCTTTTGTGTGTGTGTGTGTGTGTGTGTGTTGTTTTCATGTCTCGGTGCAGCACCAGAAGTCGACACATCGCCTGTTCTGTCGCCCACATTTCTGTCATTTGCAAGTGTTTGATTGCTTTGCACCTGCATTTTTCTGAGCCTGCGTGTTTATCCCGCTGTACGTACACGTCCATTATCCATAAGCTGATAACTCACTGCGTCCGTACGGGCCACTGTGTGTCTGTCACCGGCAGCAATTTGGCTTTAGGCAAGAGGGCCTGATTGGGGAAGAAGTCTGAGGGGAGATGGAGCTCTCTCTGGCTAGACTCCAGCTCTGTCCATCCTTTTTTAATTACCTATGGCACTCTCCCAGGGGAATATCTCCCTTCGTCTCTGCCTCTGTATCTTCTCTCTTCTTCTCTCTCTTCACCTCCATCTTCTCTTTTCATCTCTCTCTCTCTTCTTCCTGTCTTTTTATTCCTCTTTTTCGTACGTGCACGCATCACCGTTGTAACAGGCAGCATGCAGCCTGCGTCAAAGGGCCTATGCAGAGGTAACCTGTGCATTAGCATATAAATGACCCTGTAGATTGAATAGTATTTTGGGATATTTAACAGCAAAAGACAGATTCCCTTAACTCTGATTAGACCGGCTCTTATGAGACAGGCAGCCACTTGAGGGAATATCGCCTCCACCTCGATAAGATAAAGACTTGACACAGTGATTCCACTGCTGGAGCGAGCATGATTGTGTGTGTGCGTGCATGAATGCACGAGCGAGTATGTGCGAAATCACATTTGCTCTTCCCCGTGTTTTGCATGTGACCAGATCCTTCTGTCTGAATAGAAAATCTGCGCGTTCGTTTCTCTCCAACCGGACCTGTTTGACACCATGTGGTTGGACCAGCGCTGCAACCTGTTCCGGGAGATTTTTTTTAATGCCACTAATAATTATTCCCACGGCAACCATTTTGAATTTGAATCAAGCTCTGACGCCCAAGCCGGCAATACTGGCACACATGTAATTCATAATGTCACATCGTTACTGCAACGTGAGGGGAATGTTTACCAACTGAGCCGGTCAGATAACCTTTAAAAAGTACAATGACTATCAAATTAAAGGCGACCTAGCATACTTTTTTCATTTGTTCCCTTCCCCTTTTGTTCTGTATTAGTTCTTCTGCATGTAAAAGATCTTGAAGGTTTAAAAGACCAAAGTCGGACCAACAGGAGCTCCTTTCTCCTACAGAAAACACCGCTCCTGAAACGCCTCGTCAGTAGTCCCGCCTTTAATTCAGTGACTTGATGACATCACACTACGTCAACATGCCAGGTGGCTTGTTTGGCATGTAAGAATTCAATTAACACAGCTGCTCTGTTGTTGTTAGCGGTGCTGGCTCAGTCGTGTGTCAGCTGACCAATCAGAGCGGACTGGGTATTTGGGAGGAGGGGCCTTAAAGAGACAGGAGCGTCTCAGCACAGGACAGTATGAGAAAAATTATGCGTATTTTGAGAATTAGAGCATGTCAGCGTTTTCTAGTAACAACCTAATCTAAAATTATGAAAATGAAAATTATCATAATCTGTCTTAAAACATTTCAGGAAGTATGTGCATCGGTTTTCCAGCAGAGTCAGAGAAGATCGATACCACACTCATATGAAGCTACAGCCTTTAGTGAGTTAGCCTTGCTTAGCACAAAGACAGGAAACACAGGGAACAGTTAGTGTGGCTCTGCCAAAAGGTTAAAAAAAAAATAATCCACCTAGCACCTCTGAAACTCACTAATTAACACATTTCATCTTGTCTGTATAATCTTCTTAGAAACTGAAGTGTAAAAACGTGAACGCTCAGTTCTTATGGGGGTTGTGAGCTGAACTAGTTCGTTGGCTGGGAGTTGTTGCCAGTCAACCAGCAGAAACTCCGTTAAGTCGCTGCTCTGAGTCAAGAATCAGTCCGGTACGTAACCTTGTGTCGTCATTACACTTCACCTTTCTACAAACATCCTTTCGGGTGGATTAATTTCTAAATCCTCAGAGCTCCTCTAGCTGTTTCTCTCTGTTCACATTCATGTGACCGGGGCTGCCTAACGTGGGGGCCTGCAACTATCATTCTTCTTTTTCCCCTCCAAAATCCTTAATTTCTGCCGTTTTCATTTTTTGCTATGTAGTAAGAAGCTCTTTAAATATGTAGGTTACCTAATTATTAATGTTTCATAATCTGAGCATGGCAGGCAGAGTGGCACTTTGCACAGGAAGTCATTCAATCATGGAAACATGGGATCCTATCGTGCCACTCAGCATCTGCACAATACAATACAATACAATACAATGCAATATAATACAATACAAAACAATAGGTGTTTGTTTTCAGCCCGTACCCACCATTAAGTGTTAGTTTCGGCCCTCCAAGTCAAAAATAATGGACACTACAGCTCAACACTAATCAAAGCTAACTGGCTGCTGGCAGGAGCTTCATATTTAATGAACAGATAGAGAGTGGTATCAATCTTCTCATTTAACTCTATAACACTGTCAGTACTAAATACTGGCATTCTGGTCGCCCAGCTATTACACCAATCTTAAAATTTGAGTTTTTTACCCCTCTGGATAATTAAGATCCATGTGTTAGTCGTACATTTTCAATCAAACGGCCATCAGACCAGAAACCAGAGTGAAAGTGCTAATATATCTCCAGAATCTCTTCACTGCAGTGAGAGTATTCCCAACTTGTATCCTAAAATAGAAGCTCAGCACATATTTAATTTCTAATTTCACTTTTTTCAGCCAATCGTCTTACAGTTTCTCCAAAAAGAAAAAAACTAAAGAGATGTGACACCACGGAACGATTCCCAAATCCAGCCTTCAAAACATCCCTGCAGGTGTCGTCACAGATGCTCTGTTCAGTTTTTTATGCTGTGTGTCTTCGGTGTGTAATCTCTGAAACGCGTGAAATTATTTAGTCTTTCTCCATTTATTTAGTATGAAATGCATCTTGGCTCTTAAAAAAAAAAAAGAGCCTATAGCTGGGACTGCACTCGCTTCATGGCAGAGTTTCAGAGTGAGAAGCAGGTTTGAAATAAGCGATGTGGGTCTCGCATCGATCGGATGCTTTAACTTTGGAGCTCGGCAACAACTTTGTGCTAAAGCTCGAGGCGAGAGAAAGAGAGAGAAGCATCTGCTACGTATTCTCTAACGCACCTCCCGCTGTTGTCGATGCGCCCAGCTATTCTGTGGAGTCATATAATGTTTGTCTGAACGTCACTGCGTTGATGTTATCTGGAATCGGCGATTGTGCCATAGTCAGAAGAAAAAAAAACACGGCGAGATCTCGGGACGGATACATCTTGTTCACGCCCGTTTCTGTTTTCAGTTGAAGTCTCTTTTAAGTCTGTTAATGAAGCTGTAGGGTGGAGAGCTGAAGTGTGAAGGTGACCCACTTCTTCCCAGTTTAGCCCGTGTCTGCGTTTCTACCCTCAGGCCATCTTACTTTATTCAGGGCTTTAACCTGCATACTCTCCTGGAGGAGCGAATGGAAGGAGGGTGTAAAGGATTCTCTTCACGCTGCCACGATATTTATTTCTTAACAGTCTTGAATCCGACTGTCTTGATCCCTCTTTGTGTTTATTGTAACCTGCCGTAATTAGAGGAAGTCTCCCAGCTTTCACACACAACAAGCTCTTAAATGCTTCCTTTTGTCGTGGCGGTGCCGCTCACCTTCATGTCCTGTAAAGTTCTTCTTCTTTTTAATGTTTTTACATAAACAAAGGAGCGATGACCGCCCAGCGCGCCAGTTCAGCATGAAATATTACATCTTAGAAGGGGAAACCCCATGAAAAAGAAAAAAAAAAAACAGAGGCTTGGCAGTGAGCATCTTTTTCCAAGTGAGGGTGTAATAATAAATGCACGGTTGTGTTTTCAATGAATATCCTCCATTGTTGACCTATTGATTTCAAATGAGCTGCACTGTTCTGCCAGTGTGTGTGTATGTGTGTGTGAGTGTGTGTGTGGATAATGTGGAGACAAAATGCTTGCAGCTCCCCCATCCCCCTCCTCGCTGAGAGAGAGAGAGAGAGGGGACCCCCACCTCTCTATATCCGTGTCCATGTTCGTGCCGGCTCATATGATCTCACTACGTGGATTTCGGGTTCATGATTAAGCGTCAGTGTGTGTATGCAGGTGTGTGTGTGTGTGCAGGTGTGTGTGTGTGTGTGTGTGTGCTCACATGTATGTGCTCATGTGTATGTTTAGAGGGCGAACCCCTCCCCTCCTCGCTTTTTTTTTTTTTTTTTTTAACATCTACTGCAATAGAACATCTCTGCCTAGTTTTGCTATTGGTTGCTACGGTAACAAAGGCACAGAGTGGAGTGGCTGCAGCAGCTGAAGAGAGAGAGAGAGAGAGAGAGACAGAGGGAGAAAACAGAGAGAGAGAGAGAGATTTATTATTTGTAATGCCCGTGGACTCAATCACAACAACAGATTTAACAGAGTTCACATGCAGCGACGAGCGAAAATGTCAACGCCACAGAGAGAGATGCGTTTTGGATGCACACACATGCGTACACACACTTATCAAAGGATTAATTAATGGATGTATTGTAGTCGGGGTGCGGCACGGGTCAGGGCTCAAGCAGCAGCAGCAGCAGCAGCAGCAGCAGCAGCAGTGAGGCTGGGTTTGGGTGGATGTGGACCTGCGTCTACAGACAACACAGCTTTTCTGTTTTGTTATTATTCCTTCCTCATGGTTGGCGGATGCTCCTCACTGCGTGGAGGGGATGGTGCTTCTTTATTCTGTCTCTGTGTAGCAGCGGGCCAGTGTATTGATCTCGCTCAGCAGCTTTAATAGTTGAGATGCCCTGTGCAAACATGAGCACGTCCAGCATACACCGAAAAGGCCACGGAGGCATTTTGGGCCGGGAATCATGGGTAAATATTAGAAAGATAATCATTACATAGATATATTTCATGTTGCTTGTTGACTCGCTCTCTGGGGGGGTGGGGGGGGGGGGGTTGTGTAGATACTCCCAGCATGCCTCTTGCCCCCTCTATGATTTCCCGTCCAATCAGACGAGGCAGGTGAGCCAAAGCCACAGACTTCATGAAATGGAGCTCAGTCCCAGCTGATGGGGACTAAAACATATGGACGGGCTGATAAGAGGAGAAATCAGGTGATTATGCCTCTTCAGGTGACCTGCTGATTGGTTAATGATGTGAGTGTTAGCAGGTGATTTGCTAATGTGCTCGCCTGATGAGGGCAGATTACACCGCGTGGCACGTCGCCATCATTACATGCGTCCCATGATAACCGTGTCGGTGTCACACCATTTAATCCCATCACGCCAACATGATCTGACACAAATAGCATAACAGTCCTTTTCTTCTTTCCACACGACTCGTCTCTCTTCCCTTGATTTGCTGATACTCATTCTGTCACCAGCGGTCTGTTTTTTATATCTTGATGAGCTGGAAGGCTGTAGCAGGCAGTTTTTTCCCTTTTGTTTCTTTTTTGTCTGCTGCTCAAAACCATCCCTGTCTTTCATCCTTCATCTCTCGCTCCCTTCTGTCTTTTTCGGCTCAGCGGGGAAAAAAAAAAAAAAATCAAAAAAACCTTGATAAACGAATGTCAAAGCTCAGCCCCGGACCTCTTTTTATAGCCCAGAGCTGGGAAAAAAAATACTGCCCTTGTCGCTTGGCGCTGGCTAGCAGCAGATCTCTAATATGCCGGCCTTGGCCAAGATCTGATGGTTTATCTTAGGGGATCAATAACCTTAATCAATACACACTCTAATAAGGAGGCTCCATCGATGATTCGCCTGCAGGGTTTTGGTATGTAGCATGTGCAGGTTGTTTTAACGAGGAAGGAAAGAGGGATGTCCAGTGTTGAACCCGGAGCTTTTTGGTCCCTTCTTTCTCTTTTTACTCACAGAAAAAGCTGGACATTTTTGTCATTTAACCTTTATTTATAATGTGCAGCGTGGCCTAGTGAGAGTATTTACTCTGTTTTTTCATGGGTACCATATGTATTTTGGACAATAAAAGCAAAAAATAAAATGGAACATTTGTATGCGTATAAGTAATACTTACATTTTGGGCTTGGGGCAATTTTTTATCAAATATCGCGATCATTTTTCCACAATATCGAACAGCTTTCACAGCGTATTCGGCTTTTACTTTTAAAAGTGAGAGCTGGAGCGTGGAGCAGCTTTGGGAGATTACTTCAGGTTAATTGGTGTGACGCACGCAGTATTAAATGCAATATTATAGGTTTAAATCAGGAGACAGAGGAGAGCCGAGGGATTTGAACGATTTGACTCGTCGAGCGATCATATCGTCCACTGCATTATTTAGGCGGGACAATATCAAGATATAACGTGTCGGATACTTGGGTCTTAAACTGGGTAAAAGGGATCCGCATGTCCAGCCTTGCAGCAGGTTTTTACACATCGTCTCACGTGTGTAAAAGCCAGTTTCTCAGTTTCAATCGTGGTGGTTTTCAGGGACTAAATCATCTCGGTATCTTAGTGCAGTGCGTACTTGATCTATAATTAAGAAGGCGTGTAATATACCCAGGTAGTTGGCCGAGGAGCGCTTTGTTAATATATTAAATACGGTGCCGTTCTCTTCCCGCTGCCAACTATCTCTGAAGGTAAACAACGATGCCTTCTAAAACCAGGAGAAGTTGTCGTTACTGAAGAAAGCCTGAAAATGTGGTGATTTTCAGGCCAGTTCTGACTTACAGAGAACGTCTCTTATCTATAATTTCGAAGCCTATTTATGGACATTTATTAAGCGAACGGCATCAGAAACGATAACGATCTCAGACGGTATGAGTCACACATATATCTGTATATAAATGATAGAGGGGAGCGTCAGTGTTTCAGGGATATAACAACCAACTGAAGGGACACTTTGAGCCTTAGAAATGTCAAACATATATTAGATTTCAACACACTTATTTCTGCGTTTTGTTGTACTTTCAGAAGCACAATTTCAACAGTTCTTCGGGGATAAAAACAGGAGGTGTAATATCACAATGGACTGAAGCTCCCACAGCGTGTTTTCAGTCTATTGTTATTGAGTTTTGGCAAAGTGGCACCAATAAAAGTATGTTGGATTACATATTAGAAGTTCTTGTATGCAATATAACCATTGATGTACGGACAAATATAGCTAGATTCCTTTATACTGTAGAAAAATTAAAAATGTGATTATTTGAAGACAAATTCTGAGATACCACAAATAATTTCTAAGCATATTTTATAGATATTTATCACACAAAGGGCATCAGAAATAATGATAGATGGGGTTCAGTAATGAGTGGAGAAGCAGATTGTGTCTTTCAGTGGCAGCGGGTTAATGTGAAAAGCCGGTCTGTCACCACACGAGTCTAATCTCACCGCAACACGCGTTTCAATTAATTCCATCCATCCATCTTTCGGTCGAGAAAAAACAGAATTTCATTTCAGGTTTTTTTTTTTTTTTTTTCAAGCATCACATTTGGATCCCGCTCATGAAACATCCTGTAATGAAATGAGGCCGACCCTAAAAAAAAAAAAAAAAAACCCTCTAAACTGGGCGCCATCGGTTCTGGTTCAGGGAATATCCCAACGGAGAGAGTTGAGTCGAAAACAAGCCGCCCGCTCCCCCTTCAGGGCTCCTCCGATGCCTCTGATGAGGAGAAGGCTTAAAGATGTCAAACCTGCAATCTTCAAGCTGGAATTTCATTTGAAGTGGCCCCTGGTGGAAACCATGTAGCCCACACCGCCTCGCTGATGTCTTCAAACAGAGTGTCACTCAAACGCATGCACAGTCTGAAGTGTTGGCAACACAGGTGAACGTGCTCATGGATATATATATATATATATATATATATATATATATATATATATATATATATGAGTGTGTGCCCCGACCTGTACATCTGGATGCATTTGTGTGTGCTTTCGAATAGCAGTTGTCATCACCTTAGCAACTACATCTACCTCCCTACCTGGAGCTCTATCGCTGAAAACAGTGGCGGGGTCTTTTTGTCCTGGAACAGACAGGCCGGGAGATATAAAGAAAGAGGAATGAAGGGAGGAGGCGGGTGATGGCGGGAGAGAGAGATGGAGGATGAAAGGAAGTAAGCGGGGGTTCGGCTGGGTGGGGGGGGAGAGAAACATGGTATTCAGCTTGATTTGACGGGAACAGCAGCGCACCTCTTTTCTCTTCAATTCTCTGACCCGTCTTTTCATTTGAGCTTCATCACACTCTCCGCGTTTTTTCACGATTTCGGCGGCGCTCGCGGCAGAAACGAGACAGAAAAAAAAAAAAACCAACAACAACACAGAGCACTCCGCCCTTTTTTCTTTCCCCTCATTTGTCTCGTCTTTCTCTTTAAATCTTCTCTTCTCTTTCAAAGTCTTCTCACATCAAAGACCGCCCGCTCTGCCGAGCTGTGAGGCCGAGCCACAGGCGTTTTTTTTAAGTAAATGCACAGAAAAGCTTCTACATTTAAACATGTGTTTGATGGTGCGGCTGCCACAATTTATGACTGGTAGTAACTCATGTGCAGCAGTGTTATTCCTGCTGTCCTGGTTTTACGGGTGAGAGAGATGCTGATGTACAGCACGAGCGCTTGTTTTTGACTTTTTGACCCCGTTATCTTGGTTTTTAGTCGTGCAGCCGGTCGGTCAGCCCAACACTTTGCTCCAGACTAGAATGTCTCAACTTTCATGGTCTCCAGAGGATAAATCCTGCACTTTGTTGATCCTCTGACTTTCCCTGTTATGCCACCATCCTGTCAAAATGTTTATTTGGGAACACTTGCACCCCAAAAGTTAGGCCCAAAACATTTGACTTTAAAGAGGGTCTGGTGAATGTCTGTGCCGTGCCGGGAGCCGGTCATTAGTTTCATTAGCGGACTCCATTTCTAACCGAACATTAGCTACTGTTCCTCTCTGTGAGCGGAGGCAGTGAGGCGAGGCGCTGATGAACGTGCTTTGGATTGTCACCAAAAAATTCGACCCTTTCTTTTTACAGAAGAAATCCATTCCTTTAAAACAACTTCAGCAAATCATCCACCGGCTTGTAAAGGCAACCGAGAAAGATGGGCAAGGTCTAATTCTTCATGTCGCGTTACAATCCGTTCACATACAGCCAATCAAAAGGTGATTAATACATGGAAACTGACGAAAATTGTAAACATAAAGCCCCTTGAAAATGTTTGATTGAATTTTATGACACAACTTAAATGTAAATGGTCACATCATGTTGAGTCAGCGTGTGAAAATTAAATATATAAAGTTGCGGGGGACTTCAACATAATCATAACTTGTTTACTCAAGTGTTTATTATTCAGGTGTACATAAATCTGATGCATTTAAAAAAGGTTATTCTGTCTCTTGTAATAAATCACAAATGGCGCTATTACATCCACACACAGCGACTCAACGTGAAAGACAGAACTTTCAACCAAACTTGACTCTTTACATTAAACAGCCCGAGATGCTGATAACGGTAAAACAGGAACCAACACCTGCTCAACATCAGCATGTTTACATTGTGAGCTAGTTAGCATGCTGACGGTAGCTTATAGCTCCGAGCACTGCTGTGTCTCGCTGCAGCTTCACGCCGCTGGCATGGCTGCCGGCTCTTAGTCTTGTTGTGTGTGTGTGTGTGTGTGTGTTTCTGTGTGTGTGTGTGTGTGTGTGTGTGTGTGTGTGTGATTGCACGTGCACACATCTCGCACAGAATGACCCTTTTGTGGCCTTTTTAGCTTTTTAAAGACCCAGATCTGTTCCCCTCCGTTGATTTAGGGGGTTCTTAACTTCTGACCTTTAGAGCGACATTGTCCGGCCTGCCCGAGTCGCTCCCTTCATCTCTCCCTTTTTCCACCGTCACTCTCTGATAACATAAAGACCAGCTACTTCTTTCTTTGTCACTAATTACCGGTAATATAGCCTCCATATGTCCGCACAGAAACACACGTCCAGTGAAAGCAACATTACCACCCCGGAGTGGCTTTGTAATCCTGCGAATGTTTTGTCTCTCGGTGTGTTTTATGGCTGGGAGAGTCTCCTCCGACTCAGGCTGTTTGACAATGGAGTGACATTTGTGACAATAGATCCCCATTACAACCTCTGAGCAGACAATGGAAACACATTAGCTCCCCTGCTGAAGACGGGCTGGTGACAGCAGTCGCCCTGCTGCACTGGTGACCCTGTCGTCACACACACACACACACACACACACACACACACACACACACACACATGCACAGACCTGTTGAATCGCTGTCAAAATGTCAATACATGCACACACATGGAGAAATATTGAGTGCACAACAATGACATTTTTCTCCACCCTCCCTCCCTCCATCCCTCTCTTTCTGTTAACAGTGCATGTGTGTTGCTGCCATGGGGACCGTGGCTCCTCCCCTCGCATTTCTCCTCCTGCTGCTTCAACTGGCTGATGGCTCATTCCCCGAGGAACCCAGTCCTCTCAGCTACGTCCCCGTAGAGGGTATGTTTCCTTCCTGCTGTGTGTGTGTGTGTGTGTGTGTGTGTGCAGCATTGATGAATGACTCCGCGGTGGATGTGGAAATCGGGGGTCAAGGGCCAGAGCCTTGGTGTGGAGCTGCTTTAAAAGCTACCCAGGCAATACAGACAAATTCAAAGAGACTCCGCTCCGTCCCTCAGTGGCAGCGTAGGAGATTACTAAACATGAGGGAGAAGGATATGGAGACGGAGAGACGGGAAGAAGGAGAAAGAAATGATGGGTTATAGATGTTGAGGGGTGCAGGAAGATGAAAAAGTGGGAGACAATTAGATTGGATGGGGGTGATACAGATGACAAGAGAGAGGGCTGAGGGGTGGAGGAGAGAAGGGGAGGAGACAGGTGGAGATGGATCGCCACGTCCTCCCTCCCTCCCCGGCAGTCAAGGACAATGAGACGTTTTCCCAATCTGTCTCCCGATGATGAGGGCTCCCTGTGGAGACCGTCCTCCTCCTCCTCCTCCTCCTCCTCCTCCTCCTCCTCTCGGAAACTTTCTTCCGAGTCTGACGCCGCCGCCGCTTCCTCTCCCCACCTCGCCCGTGCACTCTCATCTATCCGAAATTTAGGAAAAGAGGGGCGGGGGAGGCGATGGTCTTTTCGCGCAGAGCAATAATGATTGCATGCAGTTTTTCTCATTACGGAGCTGCATGCATCAACAAAAGCATAAAAAGAAATAACACTAAGAGGATAAAAGCGTTGCGGTGTGTAACTGCTACACCATTCGTCTCTGCCCATTATCTTTGTTTTCCTAAACAAAAACATCAAGGATGACTGAAGACACTATTAAAGTGAAGGTTAGAGAATCTGTTTTACCGCCTGCCTGAGCTCTCTGGGTAAACACACTGTATGCGGGGGAAAAGTAGTGTCTCTGTCATCAACTGGCAGGCTATCCTTGAGCAAGGCACTTCATTTTTTTCACTTGTTTTGGGTTTTTTTTTTTTGATTTTTTCCTCCGTCTGTGTGCTCGTGTCAGTTGTGCGGAGGTATCCGGTGTTCCTGGGCAGAGCTCATCGTTCAGCTCAGAGACAGGAGCTGCACATCCAGACGGTCCTCCAAGTCAACCGCACGCTCTACATAGGAGCCAGGTAACCAACGGCAACCGCCTCCAACCGTGTGTTGCCGACGCTCTCGCATTAATATCCTTTCACTTTCATTTGATGCCGCGGCTTCCATCTGCTGTCACTCCGCAGAGGACATTCAGCTTCTTGTTAAATGTCAAGTGAGAGCTGTTTGTTCACATTATCTTCCTGCATATATAGAAAATAAGAATTGCTTTTCACACCAGCAGTAGTTTCATACTGCTCCCCAGAGACGACCGAAACATGTTTGCCTCCCTGACGACAGCTGAAGTGCTCACTTAACATAGTTTACGTTAAAACTCCTGCATGATTTACAGACATATCATGTGGATAATAATGTCAATGAAAGGCTGATATATTTCCTAATAGATATGTACAGCCGCCACAGGAAAAGAGAGGCAGAGAACCCAGACTCTCATGCAGAAAGAGAGTAGAGAGCAAACCTCCACTAAGTGCCTTTTAATTCAATCAGGTCCAAAGCAGTTTCATCAGCATTCATGCATTATTCCCTGAGAATTTAAGAAAAATAGCAAAAAATGTCTCACAGCGTTACAGTTAACGCTCCTGCAGTGTTTCCCGTACGCAGGCTTTTTACTTGGGAGCCTCGTCAGGTAGATAAAATCAGAATTCAAACTTTTCTCCAATCAAGACGTGCAATTGTCTTCATGGTCGTTGTCTAATTCAAGGTGGGCTGATTTATTCAATTAGTAACATTCCACCGTAATAGTGGTTGTAGCTGCTGTTATGCTCAGTGTTTCCCATTCATAGGCTCAACGTGGGGTCCCTGTAGGACGAATGTGACAGCACACAGCTGCTCTGTTTAATTTGTAACTTGTACAGTGCTCAGTTCAAATAGAAATGTAGCTTCAATTTACTAAGAAATTAACAACTCCTGACAAAATCCAAAGGGCGACTGATTAATGAACAACTTTGACCAAATCAATGTTTTTGATTCCAGAGCTGACCTCACCCTGCAGTCATGTAGAGTTAACATCATAAACTGTACACTGCCAGCAGATTATAGGCCAAAAAAAAAGAGCTTTTTTTCACAAACGTGTTTGTTTATTATCGAACTCGTCCATCACATCCCTGTGGGAAACACTGTCCTGATCCGGATCCTATTCTGTCCCGAGCACCGTCCTCCATCCCAGTTTTGTAGAAATCTGCACACTAGTTTTTTCGATTACACAAATAAATAATAAAAACAACCTAATTTAAATGAAACATTTCAAACAGTTTGAATTCTGTGGCTTTTGCCTGTTTGACTAGAAACAGATTTTACTCACAAAAACACAAACAGGTGGCTGAAATGCTGCGCTGATAACATTTATTTCCTCGGGCGACAACAACAACACGAGTACTCTCATTCAACCATTTATGAAGCAGGCTGCTGTTTTCTCCTGCACAGATCGTACATTCACACACACTCACACGTAACGCATCTCTGTGCCAAATGAGTTTTAATGTAAGCTGCTGTAACTCTGATAGCGCTCAGTTACTGAAATAAGTTTTACTCTGAAATTAATTAAACAAAAATAATGATATAGGCGCTGATTTGTTGTGTTGTGTGTTCTGTAGAGATGACTTGTACAGAGTGGAGCTGGATAACATGGCAGGTGATGAGATGTTCTACAGCAAGGTAAGACTCGTTCTCTTGCACACACACAAAACCAAAGATGCACTCAAAACTAATAAAACACACACACACACACACACTCGTATCAAATATATCCTGACTGTGGCTCGTTCCTTCGGCAGAAACGGACGTGGGAATCCAATAAAAACGACATCCGAGTGTGCAGGATGAAGGGCAAACACGAGGTAACTTTGAGAAGCACTCTCACATGCGTCGACACTATCTACACTATCACACGCATGGACAGACACAACAGCTGTTGGAGAAACCTTATTTCCTCTGGGTGCACCTGCATACGGTATTTACACAAATTTGATGGTGTTGATACAGAATCAGCGTCACTTAATCACGCTAGCTCAGTGAAACGTTACCCAGGCAGAAAGATGTCCACAACAGCATGAAAGCCGTTTTGCTCGCACACCTGCATAATGGCAGTTTTTCCTCGTATACCTGGTTTGTAGCCTGCAGGGGAAGACTGGAAAGTGGAACAATTATTGTGTGTGTACAGAGTGATAGTTGACAGTGTTCTGCGATATGAAGGGGAATGTGATCAAAACTACAACAAAAAAAGAGAGAGGGATGCTAGTTTGATGGACAGGGTTTACCCTAAAATCCTAAAAATATAAGCTTTTATTGTATAAATGTAGACGCGCCGCCGGCAAAATCCAATGTGGGTGGAACTGGAGGAGAGAGACGAAGAGGCAGCACAAGATGGGAAACATTATAGAGCAAACTGTGCAGAGAGAGTGACACAGCCTCAGGAAAGGAAACAGTAATTGAAATCACTTGAGGAAGGGAGCTATAGGTGGGGATGGGATGTGTGTGTGGGCGGGCGGAGGAGAGCTGGGGAAGGACGACAGCAGAGCCAGACGCCAGGATGTAAGAAAGAGGTGAGAACGACAACACAAGGAGAAGATGTGTTGCATCAGAAAAACACAGACGAAGGAAGGAAAATGTGTGAGGGGCTGGTGAAAGGAATCAAGGCTGAGATGTATTTTGAAAAGCAGACAGGTGGAGAAAAGACTGGCCCGAGGTAAAGAGGTGGCGAGAGCATGAGAGGAAGGAGACAAAAGACAGAAAAGATGGTAAAATATCACTAAAACCTGCGAATGATGCAACTGTGACATAATGGTTAACAGACCGGTCCTAATGCTCCTCAGTGTCATAACATCCATAGGTAAGTGTGCAGAATCACTTAGCCGAAGTTATTCCAGTCCGAGAATAGCTCTTTTTTCACAGCAGACATTTTTGAAATGTCATACGAGGGGAGGCACAGGTGGAAATAATAACATTAGCGATGGATCTGTGAGCCAGTAACCTGAGTCGGAAATACCTGGAAATTAACTGGAAACTGGACTCTATTCTATTATACTCTAATACACTCAATTGTAAATAGTCTTTGGGGGGGGGGAAATACTCTCATATGCTTCCTGGCCTGGAGTTAGAAAAGAGAGTTGACACCACACTCACGTCTGTGCGGGAACCAGCTGACGCCAGCAGCTGTGAGGTTATTGAGCTTAAAGACTGAGAACGGCTAACCTGACTCTGCCTAGCAACACTTCTAAAACTCAGCCGCCTCATTAACGTGTTGTGTCTTGTTTGTTCAATCAAAATAAACAAATGTGATGTATGAAGTGTTAATTAGTGAGCTTCAGAAGTGCTGCTTGGCTAGCCGTTTCCCCTCCATCTCCAGTCTTTGTGCTAACCGTGCTCACTAGCTGCCAGCTCCATATTTAGCGCACAAACATTAAACTGGTAGTTTCTCATCTCGTGCCAGTAAGCCGGGATCACCTGGAACTGAACTGAATGAAATGTGACCATTATTAATAGTTTTTGGGAAATACTCTCTTTGTTGCCTGGAGCTAGAAAAGGAAACTGATACCACCGTCGAATCTGTACGTTAGCTTAGCGACTCAAACAGTTATCAACACTTTCTAATTAACATGTGATAACTTGGTTGTTTTATCAAATAAGCAAATAATATATATTTCTGTTAACTGTCAAGCGCTGCTTTGCATATTTTATTACATTTGAAAGGAAAATTGTTAAACATTAGCCTATATCTTGCTTATTTAATCAAATAATCAAATTAAATGATGTTGCTAATTAGTGCAACATGGCATATTTTGGCTGTTTCCCCACCATTTCCAGTCTTTGTGCTAAGCTAAGATAAGCTAAGCTAAGCTAAGCTAAGCAGCTGCTGGGGGTCAGCATATAGAGGAGTGAGTCTTAAAACCATGTCTTTTTTTAGTTTCCTCGTCTCTTGATTTTTGGTTTAATGTCTGAAATAAGGTCTGTGGTTAACATAAACATAAACAAGGTTTTCATGTTTTGTTCTACAACCTAAAATATGCAAGTAAACACCCTCCGTTTGAATTATAAAGCATGCACGTGTGTCAAACAGGCGATAACAAGTGGCTAATTATGACTTAAGTTGATAACAGTTCTAACTGTAGGATGCTTAGTGTTGGTGATGCTGAAGTCATGTGACTGCAGTAGAGTTTGTTTATAGTCTAACCCCTAATTTCCAGTCTTTGTGCTAAGCTAAGCTAACTGGCTGCTGGCCCCGACAACAAATCAAGCATACAGTCATTAAAGTAGTATCAGTCTGACTCTAAATCATCTAGCTATCATTACAAAAGGAAAGCAGCATATTTCCCACTTCAAACTATTTCTGAGCTACCTCCAGCTGAGCTTTTCCTGCTGTCAGAAAGTCTGACACAGCAAATTATGCAAATTTTTATGCAAAGTACTCCAACAAGTAATACTGTTCGCTAATACACAAGCTGGAATCGTTCAGCGGAAATAAATAGCGCTGAATTTCAGAAACATTACTTAAGTTCCATCCATCATTTTGTCTGTGTGTAAAAATGTTAGAGCGAAGGACCTGCGGGGCTGAACGGTGTCATCGAGTGTCAGATTCAGCGGTGGGAGCTTTAAATTTCAGCTCAATCAACAGCCTTCCGCTTTGAAGACAGCTATAAAGTCCAAGTCCTGTTGTTCCTCCAGATGGAGTGTGGTCAAGGGTGTTATTTCCTCTGAGGATTGTTTTAAGCTGCATTTTTCATACTTCACACAGGCAGTTTCACCCTCCGACTGGTAGTTTTGAGCTTAGATTTGGATCAAAACCGCCCTTTTAACGTTGCCCTGCACCTTATGATTTCCTCCTTCTCTTAAATCTTTTTCCTTTTTGTGTTTCTGTGTGTGTGTGTTTTTTTTTTTTGTTTTTTTTTGTTGTTTTTTTTCAGGGAGAGTGCCGTAATTTCATCAAGGTTCTGCTCAGCCAGCACGGTGGTCTGTTTGTATGTGGAACAAACGCCTTCAACCCGCTCTGTGCCAACTACACCGTCAGTATCCATCCATCCGCCAGTTCCTGTTCCTTCTCTGTGCATCTGCCAGTTTATTTATCTATATGCATTTTCGTTGTTCTCGTTGCAGAGAGACACTCTAGAAATGGTGGGAGAGCCTGTCAGCGGGATGGCACGCTGCCCGTATGATCCCCGCCATGCCAACGTGGCTTTATTTGCAGGTACTGTGTCGTGTAATGAAGAATCCACGGCGTCTAGCGGAGATCAGACTCAGTTTACGGCTCCAGAAACTGAAACATCTGCGCCCTTGTGTTTACCTTTACCGATGATTTATAGTCAGACCTCTCGCTGCGTTTCTTGTTTGGTTTTAATCTTCCTGACCTTGTGCTATCGCTCCATCTGTATCTTCCCCCTTCTACTTAATCTCCTCCTTTTGCTCTTTTCCATGCATCTCTCCCCTCAGATGGAAGTCTCTTTACCGGCACCGTGACAGACTTCCTGGCCATCGACGCCGTGATCTATCGCAGCCTCGGCGACAGCCCCGCCCTCCGCACGGTCAAACACGACTCCAAATGGTTCAGAGGTACTTTTGGAGACAGACGTATAAATGACCGACCAGAGCCAGACACCTTTTACAGACAATCCGGAAGCAAATACCTTAAGCTGTTCCCGTCAGAATCTCTAATTCACTTAAAGAAAATGAAGTAGCTGTCTTTAAATGAGGCTGAATACGATGGTTTTGAGCTGCTAAATAATAAAGCTACGTTCTGGGGAAACCAAACATGATGAGGCCCCACGTTTGATAGACTCATTATAAGCCGAGCGCGCTCTGACAGAGTGATGTATTGAGGTTAGTCGGACTCCACAGATTCGGGGGTTTTTAACAAGCCTTCGATTGAACAGTTCCGCGCCACTTTTTTTTCTTTTTTTTTTTTCCACGGAGAGAACAAAACAAGTCGGGGCAGGTCAGAGCTGGAACAGCGCCAGATGAATAAATGATAAATACTTTGGATCTTCTTGTCCATGATGATAAATTAAACAAGACATGAATATTTAATGAGCGAGGCCGGCGGACAGCAGTGGGTCTATGTTGATGTGGCTGTTATTACGGCGCCGTGTCAGGGACTGTGGAGGGTTGCGTTTGGCCCCGGGCACTGTGTGTGTGTGTGTGTGTGTGTGTGTGTGTGTGTGTGTGTGTGTGTGTGTGTGTGTGTGCTTGTCTAATAGTGCTTTTCTCATATTATTTTTCAGAGCCGTACTTTGTGAGCTCCATGGAGTGGGGGCCTCATATTTATTTCTTCTTCAGAGAGATGGCCATGGAGTTTCATCATCTAGAGAAGGTGCCTTCTGTCTTTCTTTTCTTTCTTTTGTTCTTTAACTCTTATCGTCCCTTCATTTTGCTAAACTAACCCGTTGTGTTGAAGGTGATGGTGTCCCGCGTGGCCCGTGTGTGCAAAGCGGACCTGGGCGGCTCTCAGCGCGTCCTCGAGAAACAGTGGACCACGTTCCTCAAGGCGAGGCTCAACTGTTCAGTCCCGGGCGACTCACACTTTTACTTCAACCTCTTACACGCCACGAGCGGCATCATCCACATGCAGGGACGGGACGTCATCCTCGGCCTCTTCTCCACGCCACCCAACAGGTAAACGAGACGCATGCAACCACGCATTCAAAGAAGTGCAAGTGCTGTTTTTGGTCTCATCAACTGTGTCCCTTTTCTGTGTCTCCGCCAGCATCCCCGGCTCTGCGGTGTGTGTGTTCGACATGCAACAGCTCGCTCATGTCTTCGAGGGTCGGTTTAAAGAGCAGAAATCCCCCGAGTCCATTTGGACTCCCGTACCGGACGAGGCAGTGCCTAAACCGAGGTATTGTTATGCAAAGTGTATGTGAGCAGAAGTTGCTGCAGTGCTGCTGTCCCGAGCATCTGTCTCACGTATACAGTAGTCTACTTACTCCCTCTGCTATAAGCTCCCACTGCCAATCACACAGCAACTTCGCTGCTATTCAGCAGATATTCTAACACGGCCTCCAGCAGCCGCAAAAAAAAAAAAAAAACAACTCCTCTGGCTCTCTCCTTCTCCCTCTCCCCGGACCTTCTATCCATCTCTTCTTCAACCCGGACTTTCTCTTTTTCTGTGTCTCGCTCCTGCAGACCGGGTGGATGTGCAGTGCAGGGATCCAGATTTAGCTCCTCTACCACACTGCCGGACGAGGTGCTGAACTTTGTGAAGACCCACCCGCTGATGGATGAGACCGTTCCACTACTGGGCCACAGACCCTGGGTGGTCAAGACTATGGGACGGTACGCGCGTTGACTCAGTTGTTTCATAGCGCCCCTGCAAAAACAAGCGTTTTCTAATGTACATATCTGTCTTTCTAGGTACCAGCTGACAGCCATGGTGGTGGACACAGAAGCCGGTCCTCATAAGAACCGCACGGTGTTGTTCCTGGGCTCAACTCGCGGAACCATCCTCAAGTTTCTAATGGTTCCCAGTGGAGATTCTGTCTCCCACAGCAGCGTGTTTCTGGAGGAGGTGGAAGGATTCAACCCAGAGAAGTGAGTAGGAGTCAACGAATATGGCACGATCTAATATCGTTGTGTTGGTGTTGTTCCTACAACATCATAATTAATTTTCCTCAAGGGCCGTCACTGCAACAGGAAAGTCACGTTTCTGGGAAAAAGACAAGAAAATACCCACATGAGAGATGTTAGCCTTAGAAACATGTTTTTATTGTTGGGAAAGGGTGTGTTTTGACCTAAAACATGATGTTTTTTGTTTCCTAAACCTAACCTAAAGTGCCCCTTGCTCTTACTGCGCCTTGTTCTCAGCCTTCATTTTGATCTCAACCAAACTCCGCACCTTTCAAAATATTCAAGAATGCCTCTGGTATCCCTTTCACACTGCACAAAAACCCACTTAAACCTGCTAACATCTGGGTTTGGTGTTCAGTGTGAACGTATCTTGTAGTAGTCGCTGGTATTCATCGCCTCTGTGTTGAAGTCAAGGCTGCTGGCTTGTTAGTATGTTTCCATCCATCTCTGTCGAGCAGCACTTGACCGTTGTTCAGAGTTTGAAAGAGCGGCTGAAGAACAGTAACCTTCCATATGGTCTGAGCCTCTTCAGCGGTTTGATCGGTAGAGAAAGAAGCGAGATGTCTCTAAAGACGTTTTAAAGCCAGTTTAACATCTTCATCTATGGTCTGATGAGGTATATGATCTGCTGCTTTCTATTGTTTCCTCTTTCCAGCACACCAGGCTGAAAAATACAGAAAGGCAAACTCGTCTATCAGCAATGTGAACAGAGTTAATTGCCAATTAGTAGCTGGTTTACCGATGTTTAAAAAACCTGCATATACCCGCTAATTTCAGTGTAACACACACCCACATACACACAGACTTGGAGGGTGAAAGCATTCTAATTAACTTATAATGGCAATAATAAGTCAATTAAGTCTAAAGATAACAAGTCAACAATATAATAATAAGTGACATGTCGTACAAACCCCGCTGGCCTCCGCTCTCGATTTCTACTTCGGTGCTTTTCGCTCAGTTTCAGTGATTTTCCAGGAGCAACAGTAATTATGATGTTGTAAAATCAACACCGACGCGGCGGCGGTCTCGGATAAAGCGACATTTGTCCTTGATCTCCAGTAAATTATATATTTTGACTTGTCACTCAGGGCGGATCAGGTCTCATGTTGTCGGCCTCCGTTTGAGATCTGAAGTGCTTTTCAGACAAGAGCTGTCTTCAATTACACTTACTTTTAAATATTTGATTTTCACCTTTATGGAAGTGCAGCTCGGAGTAAAAGCCCTCTCAGTTATTTATTTGGCCATATCCATCCCAGTTATATTCACATACATTATTAAAGACTGTTACCTGTTGATTGTAACTGTTTTAAGAAGATCAAAAATGATGAAAAATACTAATAACAAGTCTTAAGGGATTTAAAGAGATATGGATACTGTGTGTTTTACGTGATCAATAGTGAGAAAAAACACAAGATATTCAGCTAAATATCATTTATAGCAAAGAAAATGATTAAATGTGCACATTTTATTGTCTGGAACCAGAGAATATTTGTCATTTAAGCTTGTGAAAAGATCAGAATCGTCGCCTGTTGACTGACTTATTGATTTGACCAACTAAACGTTTCTGCTCTGTTTGACTCGATGATGAGAATAAGCCCCTCGTTTGTTGCCGGATTGATCAGGATTTATACAAACTGTTCCTGATTTGATGTCATCCAATCATTGTTTTGTTTTCTAGTCAAGAGTATATTGTTCCCTCAGCCACACAGCTTGACAGGCTCTGGTTCTGGATGTTGTTACCATTTGTTTGAGGGCTCTTGAAGCGGCAACAGATGAGGCCTTTAACCCCGTCACAGACTGATGTGAGAAGAGTACGTTGACCCACCTCTGCTGGCTCCTTACCCTCTGCCTCCTGTCTTCACACACACTCTGTCTCCAGGTGTGGCGAGGACTCTCCTCAGGCCCGTCAGCTCTTGTCTCTGTCGCTGGACCGGACCAGCCACACTCTGCTGCTGGCCTTCCCCTCCTGCCTGGTCCGAGTGCCCACATCTCGCTGCCACCTTCACTCTCGCTGCATGAAGTAAGAGACGCAAACACACACTCACCTGTTTTTGTCTCGGTGAGGATTTTTCTTTCCCTCTCTGGTTCGCTGGCTGACAATTAGACCAGTTTAAATCTAGTTGTGGCCACTAGCCAAGGTACGGCTTATTGGCCAACTTTTGATTTGTTTTTGGCTTTTCTGGCTCTGTAACGGCCGTCATCCCAATAAGATTTGCAAATTCTGTTTTTGTTTCAATGAGCAGGGGGGAGAATTGCATGTCTGTTTGTTAATCCACAGCTTGCCTGTTTGGGTTAATATTTATTTTGGGAGAATTTGTCTCCCTGGGAAATACTGTTTAACTTGACGCAAGAGGCTTCAAGATTGTGATTTATTATGAATACCAAGAAGATATTTGTTTATGACTGCACATATGGGACGGATCTGTTGAAGCTGAACGCCGTGAACAAGATTCCCACAGCAGCCATATATCACACTTGGATACAACAAGTAGCAACTTGATACATACTTCTTCATATATGAAGATGAGTGCCAGATGGGGATTTAACATTTCGCAGGTTTCTCCACATATTGCATTTAATTTTCACAAACAATTCCAAGTCCATAGGGCCATACAGTACTTCATATTCAGGGTTATAATGAACCTGTACACCTGATTACTGTAGGAACTCGTGCTAGGTAACAAGATAGTAAGCTAGCTAAAGAGTTGTCACCCTTGTTTCGACATTTATAGGGGACTTTTATAGTGACTGGTTTTTAACGCTAAAGCACATCACAAAAAGATCTCAACTGACTTGTAACATAAAGTATTTAATATGCTGGTGCTAGATTTTAACAGTCCACAGTGCTGGAGATACCTTGTTAGCCAGCCAGAAAGTAAGAGTTAATTTTCCTGCTAAACTCATAGTTGTAGCACCTGTTACCGCATTTTACAGGCAACTCACTTAAGTTGCTAAATAAATCTCAAGTCCATGGAGATGTATTTCATAACTAAGGGTTGTAATGGGCTTTTATATCTATTGTAGGTATCTCGCCAACAAGACAGTGAGCTAGCTAACTTCTCGGCTAAATTCAAAGTTGTAGCACTTGTTCCCAGTTTTAAAAGTTAACCCTCTCAAAAGTTTTTGCTGCTAACACTTCACAAAAAGTGAGTATTTTTATTTTTTAGGGTTATAACGGGCCGCTACACTTGAGCACTGCTGGCTAACTACATTGTTAGCCAGCAGGGCATTAAGCTAGCTAGTTTCCCTGCCAAATTCATAGGTTAACAGCTGACTTTCACAAAGTTTCCACCACTGAAATGCATCACAGATAAAAAAAAAAAGTCCACAGAGACATTGATATTTTAGGGTTATATTGGACTGTTATGTTGTAGGAACCTTGTTAGCCAGCAAGAGTGAGCTAACTAGCCTCCTTGCTAAAGTTATAGTTGTAGCACCCAAGTTTAATGGGTAACTTTCTCTATGTTTTTACTACAACACATTACAAAAAAACCTAAGTCTATACATTTTTAGGGTTTTAATGATGTGTTATACTCAACTATCATAGCTATCTTGTTAGCCAGCAAGACAGTAAGGCAGCCCTGTTAAATTCATAGCACTCGTTCCCTGGTATAATAGCTGACTTTCTCAAAGTTTTTCTTGCTCCACAGAGACATAAAGTATTTCATATTTATCATTATAATGGGTTTCTATACCTACTCCACAGTTTCATGGGTTACGTTCCTAGATTTCTTACTGCTTAAATGCATCACAAATAAACTAAGTCCATAGAGACGTGCAGCATTTTGTATTTTGGGTTATAATGGGCCGCTGTACCTGACTACAGTGGGCACCTTGTTTGCCAGCACGACAGTAAGCTTGCCAACTTACACTCTAAAGTCGTGGTTGTAGAACTTGTTCCCAAGTTTCACAGGTGACTTTCTCCAAGTTTTTTCCTTGGAAAATGGTCAAAATTTGCTGTGAGAATCAGGTCAGCATTTTTTTTTTTTTTTCTAACTTTATGTTTTCAATGGTGTGTGTGTGTGTGTGTGTGTGTGTGTGTGTGTGTGTGTGTGTGTGTGTGCAGGAGTTGTCTTGCCTCCAGGGACCCGTACTGTGGCTGGACCAGAGGCAGCACCTGCTCCTTCCTCAGACCAGGCACACGGTGAGGAAAACACACCCAGAGACGAACGGCAGCCTGCAAAAGTTTCATACCTCTGCAGCCTGCAGCTCTCTCAAAACTCAGGACGAGACGCTGTAAACAGAGAAAGTTTAATTTGATGAAGTTGCAACATTTCTGTATGGAGAGGTGTGGCAACTAAGATGATGCTAAATTGGTATATTCATATTCATTACATAAAATAAGTGGAAATAAGTGTTCCTGTAGTTTGAGAGACAAAGATTAATGCCCCTGCAGTTTGTTAATTTTCACAACGCCCTCTCAAGGAGACATGAGGACAGGGCAGAAGACAACGTAGCTCATTTGTTGAAATCAAACTCAGCGCAAATACAAAAAGAGAAGAAAATACATACTGTATGTTAATGGTAAATTAAAATGTCAAACGCTCAGCAAGCACTCACTAGTTACTTAAAATAAGCTGTTTTTATATAAACAAACTCAAGTCATTTGTATCTTTAAGCAACAGACTGAACTCACTACTCATACACCGACAGTATCTCTATTAAACAGTATTAATTAATCATGGTTACATCACACATTTCTGGAGTATCTGCACTTAAACATGTTATATTTGTACCAATGACCCGACTCTCCTCCGTCTGTCTGTTTAGTGGCCATTAGTATCTTTTAATCCAGTATTCAGTAAGTAATAAAAATTAGCATCTGTATTAAAGTCACACATTCCGCGTAGTGTCACAATCCCTGCCTCCAGCTCCCATCACCACCTGTAGGGTCACATGGCTCTGTGACCCTGACCTCTGACCCCACTGACGAGTGGCAAGCAAAAACAAAAATCAATATGGGGGATCAATGGATTTAACCATTACACTGGATGACACATCGATATGTGCCATATGAATTTATTGAATACTACCGACCAACAAATGTCCTCATTTATAAACAATTTGCAGTGAAAATGTGAACATTTTTTACATTAAGAACTTATTTTCAAACAGGTATAACTTAATGAGACTTCATAACATCCATCACAAACAAAACAGATCACATAACTGTACATTGTGGATTAAGGGCAGTGTGATAACATGTTTTTCCTGCTGCTGATCTGTGATCTATGTGTGACTGCAGGCTGCCCTTTCAACAAGACGTGGAATATGGAAACACCACCTCCCATCTAGGAGACTGTGACGGTAGGTTGCAGCACTATGACATGGATGCTTCTGGCTGTGGACGGTGAACTGAGGGCAGGCTCCGCCTAGTGGCTCATTGTGTCATCACACCTGTCTGATTGTCACCGAACATTTTGTTCTGAAGAAGCCCGTCTGACACTGACGAGCCAGAGAACATTTCTAACATTTTCGGTCATTTGCCTCGTTTGTAACGTGGTTTCCTCCCCAGCTCAGACAGATTGATTCAACCTTGGTTATAGCAACTGAATGTTTTGTGGTTTTTTTGTCAGGGCTGAATCAAGTGGGAGTGGAACTGGGATTTTGGTTTCAGCCTCATTTCCTACAGGTCAAAACGCTCCCAGTGTGAGACAGTTTAATTACGGAGGATGTGATGCATCCGGTAGACAATACCAGCAGACTGCATGATAGGAACGGCAACATCCTCCGAGTGACGAGGCTTTGTTCTCTCCGAGCTGAACGTTTGAGGGAGGAATGACCAAGGGTGGCCAGCGAGCAAGCTAGAAATAGCTTAGCATAAAATACTGATGTCACTTCTGCTGAGAGGCTCAGGTGTCAGTGCGGTAGCGCCAGGCAGGACCTCTTTGAACCTCGCTCTGAAATTCACAAAGTCAGTGGAAAACAAATTTTTCTCTCCGGCAGATTCTTTCTGAAATGTTTCCGCCCCCGTTTGAGGCCACTCAGAAAAATCAGTTTGGCTGACGCTGAATTTCCCAAAAAAAAAAGCGACAGAAAAAGGAGAGCTGATATACGGCACTCGAGTTTTTATCCTGCTCTTAGAAACTGATAGCAGGAGAAGTCGGCGGTGCCAGGCTGCAGACCTGAGCCAGAGACAGGCATGTGCTGCTGTGTCTGCAGATGGGAGTGATTAGAGCTGGGTGGAAACACTGAGGTAATGGCATGCTGCGAGGAGAGACTTTCTTACCAGGCTACAGGAATGGAAAGTGTGAGGAGAGAAGAGGAGGAAAGGAGAGTCGAGCCGCTGTGGTCGGAGCTGTGCTGATGACAAGTGCAGGCCTCTCTGAACCTGGAGCCTGTGGAGCCTCAAGGCCAAGCTGGAGAGAAGCTCCTTTTAAACATTACCGTCGCACACGATGATCGGCAATAACGAGTGCTGTCGTAGTTGTTGATTTATTATGATACGTTACATCTTGCGAGGGGTAAAAGCACAAAGCAGAAGTAGCTGAATGGCACTATGTGTGATAATAATGATCGTTTTAAACTGCACCCTGTGGACAGACACTGGGAGGATTTCCATTGTGCTGTTCTACTAAATGTCATCTTCATAATTGTCTCTCTTAATCTTCAGGAATCCTGCAGCAGAGTTTGCTGATTGAGCCGGAGAGTTTGGTCTCCCTCAACCTGCTGGTGGCGTCTGCGGTGTCTGCGTTCACCATCGGGGCGGCGCTCTCCGGCCTCGCCGTCTGCTGGATCATGGCCCACAAGCCGACCAACCGTCGCCATGCTAACACCGCCCAGTCCGCCATCCAGCGGCGGGAGAGAGGCTTGCTGAGTAACGGCGGCGGGATGGGAGGCTCCGTGCTCAGCGTGACGCGGCAGGGAGGAGGGGAGCGCCCCTGCACTCAGAGTGGGGAGACCCTATTTGTCATGCCTAACGGCTGGGTGAAGTCCGGAGAGCTCGACCCGGGTTTCCTCCCCACCCCGGAGCACACACCCCAGCAGAAACGCAGAGGCCTCCGACTGTCTGACTCCAACTCCGGAGGGTGGGACACCAGCCAGACGTACCTCGGGGGAGGCTCCGTGGGTCTGGGTTCACCCTGCCGCATACCCCCCTCAGTCTACCTGACCACCAGACTCTTCCAGCAGGGGGGAGGCGGGAGACACGGCGGTGAGGGCCGGGGGAACGACACGCCACGCCAGCACTATGTCTGCCTGAGCAAGCAAGAAAAGGGAATGAAGGGGACGCCCAAGGCCCCTCTCAGGAAGTCTGCAGGAGAGTATGTTTACCCCATGACCCCCCAGGACTCTCCTGAGCGCCGGAGGGTGGTCTCAGCCCCCAGCGCCCCCATGGAGTACGGCGAGCCACTGCCTTTGCGCTGGCCAGCCCCGGAAGGATACATCCTCAGCAGCCACGGCATGGTGCCCGTCCCCCTGCCTCCACCCTCCATGCCCGCTCCCAGTGGCCAATCTTACGTGTCCCAGCAACACACCCCCGGGCTGACCAGGGCTCTGCTGAGAGGGGCCCTGGAGCGAGGGGAGCTGGGCGAGCTGGTGGATCTCAGCCAGCTGATGAGTAAGAAGAACTGCAGTGACAGGACTCAGACGGGCCAGTGACTCTGGAGGAAATGAAGGAGACGGGAGCTTTTCCATGTTTGTTTACACAGGTCTCTCTTTTCTCTTTCCTCCTGATTCTGCCTACCCCCCCCCCCATCCCCTCCCCTCCCCTCCCTTCCCTCCTCTTCACCCCTCCATCTTTGTTTGTCATTCAGCCGCTCTGATCTCCTCTGTCAGTCCCTCAGGCAAACTCCCACTTTCACCCCACGACGAGTCTCTCCTTATGACTGGCTGCTGGCTCTGCCACTCATATCCCGGCTCACGCTAATTGGTCAGATGGACTGAGGTTGTTGCTGTGTCTGCATTGCAGAGTTGCCTCTCCCTCCTGCTACTGAGCGGCAGCAGGAAGAGGGAGGAGAGAGGATGGAGGGGGCAGACAGAGAGAAAGAAATAAAGAAAGAGAGGAAGAAAGAAATAAAGAAAGGAAGGAAGACAGAGTGAGCAGAGAGGTTGTGGATGGAGTCAGAGATGGACACGGCTCTTAAAGGCTGCCTCCTCTTCACAGATAAACGGAGGCTGCAGAGACAGTCAAACACTGCTGCAGGAGTGGGATGCTTCTCCCCTCTTGAAAAACATTAACAAGACTGCCACCCATCTGTTCTCCACTATATTACCTGTTGGTCTGATTGCCAACAAGGTACTTGAAGTGAAATTGCAAATTTTGAACGGCATAAAAGTGTGTGTGTCGCTGTAGGTGACTCATCAGACAAGTCGTTCTGACTGTAAACACAAATCTTAAGGATGACGAGGAAACACAAAATCCCCCCCCCCCAGTCCTCTTTTCCTCTCTCCTCAGTGGATGCACACATGTTTCTGTACAGGTGACGGAGGTATTTAGTATTCTATGTGTACGAGAAGCGTGTGCCAAACGCCTCTAACCTGTCTCGTAGGGATATGGGACCATAACTCACGTCTTCAGAGAGCAGGAGTGCAGGACTGAAATGTCAGCACTATTTCTGCCAGCCGCACGCTCTCTGGAATGACGGCATCCAAAGCCGTCCATCGCTCTCTCTATCCGTTTGCCTCCTCGCACTCCATGTACTCTTTAGTGACCAATCGCTCCACGTGGGGCGACTGCACCAGAGCACCGGACCGACACTGCAGGACAGATAGGAAGCAGAGGGGAATGTTTCGGAGAATGCACTGCAATATATAACGAACACCTTGTCCTTCACTGTCACCTTAGGGTGTTCCCACACACACACACACACATGTTCATTAATGCTGCATTAGAGAACACAGTTTGGTTTTATTGGGCAAAATTTCCCCTTAAGCCAACAGTGGGTCAAGGTCCCGCAGACGTGATACAGAACAAAGTGGCAGTTACAGCGGTGATGATTTAAAACTCTGGTTTAACTCATAGCCAGTGGGGCTAATGGAAATGTTCCCAGCAGGCAAATGGGACCATATATTCAGCCCATCAAAGTGTCCGCTGCCGTGAAGCGGTCGGCGTTTAGATCAACACAACACGGTTTTGAGTGTGTTAGCGAGGAGGAGGTGGAGGTGATAAGATAAAAAAAGAGACGAGAGGAAGAAGACAAGGAAGACTCGGTTGAAATGAGGTGCAACAACAACGACGACAACAGAAAGTAGTGAGCAGACGACTTGATCTTCGCTCTCAGTCGCAGTCAGGAGACGACAATATGAATGCTGGTTTTGCTCTGACCTTGTAGTGAGCAGCAATATATGGTTCATCTGTACATAGTAAACTTTAATTTAGATAAAAATGATAATGTAAAACAAACACACACACACAAAAAAATGATGTCAGGCGCTAGCTTGCAAACAAAAACAAAAACACACACTCATCATGCCATTATAACTATTAGTGTATGAAAAAGCCGTTTTCATATCGACCTGCTCTGAGCATCACCAGTGTCTTCTCTTTTTTTTAAAACATCTGTGTGCCAAAACCAAGTCATGAATGATTTCCTGATGCCTGATGATAACTGAAGCAAAAAAAAAAAAAGAAACAACAACAACAACGGAGAGAAAACTTGTTTCAAAGTGCCATGACGACCATTTCAGCCCGCAGTGCGCCTCAGACACACTGCGGCGTGGGACAGCTCACGTATCGCAGTACACTTGTGACGTGTATGCCTTCGACACAACTTGCTGAATGTTTCATTTTTTTTACTTAGGTGTCGGCTTGTACTGTTGATTTTTAATTTCCTTTTTTGGTTTCCAGCTCCCGAAAGTGTTCGAGGGTCTGTTTATAAACTCCTTTGACGCGTCACGCCATACTTATATACTGTAAATATGTAAGAATGAATACAGACACTTGGTCACACCCCTTTATGATTATAATGTAATGTATTCACTGATGCCATGACATGAACTGTGTCCTCATATGTAATAATAATAATAATAATAATAATAATAATAATAATAATAATAATAATAATAATAATGATAATAACGGTTTAAAGGAAGTTTGTAAGCAAACCTTCAGACGGACTGCGATGCTCCTGAGGGGAGGTGGACACTGTGGATCATGTCTCTGTCCTGATTCTGGACTCTGGCGTCTTTTTTTTTTTTTTTTTTTATAGTCTAGTGATCATCTGTCCGCCATCGCCAACCGACTGCCATACTTGAGGATCTTGAAGCTACTCGTCAGCCTCCTGAGTGAACGAATGTACTCATTCTTCTGTTTGTTTATACTCATTCTACTGTGCAGTAATAAGGAAAAGCACAACGACTTTTCTCTCTCTCTCTCTCTATCTCTCTCTTCTTTTATTTTTTTTGCATTTTTGAAAAGGAGCTGTTCTGTATCATTTGTGAATAGTGTAAATAGTCATCCTGAAGGTATAGTGTATCAGTTTGGTTTGGGTGATGGGGGAGGGGAGAGGTAGGGATGGTGGTGGGGTGGGATCATTCATGCTCTTCTGAGGCAGGACTGTGTTTGAAATGTGAGGTTTATTTTCTTTTCTTTTTTTTTTTCTTTTCTCGGTGACGATGCTGTGAATAAGATGTATGTACAGTATTTACGTGACTTTGGCTGACTGCTGAGCTCAGCAGATTCCTGTTATTAGAGTAGAGTCGCAGGCCCAGATCTCAGCCAGAACTGAGCCTTCTCATTTGACTGATGCCTGCTGAGTTTTTTTTTTTCTTTTCTTTTTTTAGTTTTCTTTTTTTTTTCTTCCCTGCAGTAGCTAAGACACTGCTGTTATAATATCCATCAATCTTTGGAGTACTGCTATTAAATGGCATTATATAATTGACTGCTAATGTTGTCGCGTGTGGTTCTCAATGCACGCACACAAACACACACATTTACAACTCCGCGGCTTCGCTGCACTCTGCGTAATCGTTATTGCAGTTTATTTTCCGCAAATGAGACGTATTTATCATCAGAACGACAGCTTGAAACTTCACAAGCACCCCCTCCAGCAGAGAGGAGGCAGATGATCTTTCAAGCATTAGGCTTTGCTCGCCACAAGAGGGAGCTGGACGCTGGCATTCGTTCATCGGGTGGCCTGTGTTGGAGGGCTCGGGCTCCCATGGGTGCATCGACTGGACATCGTCTGTCTCTGCTTGATGCCGACTGTGTTTTGTTTGTTTTTTTTTTTGTCCAGAGGTCTGCTGCTAAGATGAGAATGAGCTTTGTGCTCCTGCTTTGATAAAGTAATGCTTTGAACATCACACAGAGAGAAATAAGGTCAACAAAAGGTTGAGTTAAATGACAGTTATTTATACACACACACACACACACACACACACACCGACAGCTGCAGAGTTCATACAGCGACTTGATGATTTAAGGCCAAGCCAGATTTTGTTCTGCCACCTCTAAACAACATGATGTAACTTCTTTTAAAACTTAACTTGTTGCTTTAAATTCTGACATATTTAACAGTTCTGTAAGGAAACTCCCACACTGAGTTTAAAAGCCTGCAAACTTCCCTCCGATTAGTTGGAAGTAAAGAAGCCTCTTTGTTTGAGAGAAGAAACGTCGTGAAGAAGCTGAAACGCATCCAGCTGCCTACGACACAGCGCCTAGAATTACCATGACCTGGATGACTGCAAACCTTCATCAACATCAAGGACCCAGCCTACAATTCCCATGATGCAACTGCCTCCTAAATAACACACGTTCAGATTTTTTTTTTAATGCAGGTTTATATCAAAAAGCCACAGTTGTTATTATATTTATTATTTTTTATTTCAGTTTTCAGTTTTCATTTCAGTTTAGGTCTTGTTAGTTTCCAGAGGTTCAGTCTCAGTCATGTTGAAAATGTTTTTATTAGCGTCAGAATACATTTCAGTTTTTTATTATAACGTTGGAGGATTTGTCAGGGGTAAGATTCAGGAGGTTATGTACAATATAAATACACATAAACAGCACTTCATGTGAGGGCAATGGACTCAAAGTCATGTTGACAAGACATCCCAGTCTCAAAAACATACACACTAATGCCTCCTAACAAAATTAAACACAAAGACATTTCCTGTATGTTTCAAGTTCAGAAATTCACAACATCAAATGATCTTTCACACCCAGTTTTAGCTTTTAGTTTAGTTTTAAGTACATCTACATTAGTTTTCCTCAGTTTCTGAGTGCGACACCGCTGTCGCAAATCCAAACTCCAGGTCCGCAACAGTCTGCAGACGTAATGTAGGTGCTGACTTTAAACTATAAACTCATGACATCACAACAGTGTTAGGTGTTGAGAACTTGTATGTTGAAGTAAACATGTGTGTAACGCTGAGATCTGACCCGCTCGCTGAAGTTACATAATATCCCTTTTAACCAATATTTTTTGCTGTAAGCTGTGTAGGCTAAAATAATGGCACGCAAATCCTGTGTTTTAAAGACAGAGGAATTTATTGTGCTCCCACTGACTTACGAATAATAACGTGTCAATAAAAAGTAATAGCTGATGGAATCAAAGCAGCAGTTAGTGGAAGCGATCCATTCAGAAAAGAGTAAATATAAATGTGCAGGTATCGGATTACACCACCAATCAGAAGGCACATCGTTGTAAAAGTTGACAAGGAAGCTAATATGGATCGGCGTGTAGCAGACGATGAACACGATCATGTTTGCTGTGACTATGCTGATGGTGCTTTTCCTTTTAAGTGACTTCTCATCCAACTTTTTCAGAATACTGATGATCTGACTGGAACAGAACACGATGATCAACAGCGGAGCGAGGAAACCCACAAACACCACCAGTAAGAGAAATTCAAGTTTAAGTGGGAGATTTTTACATCTTTCATAACAAGTCCAGAGTTTGTGAGGGGCGTTGTCCTTGTGGAATATAGAACATATCATCACAAGGAGTCCCCAGATGACCAAACACACAACAAAAGCTGTCTGTTTCTTCTTCCTCCATGATCTGGTCTGTATTGGGAACCTTATAGCCAGGTAGCGCTGGACACTGATGGCCGTCGTGGTCATTATGCTGGCGTACATGTTGATGTAATGTGTGAATATGAGGAAAGTACACAAGTAAGTCTTTGGCAGGCAGATGAAGGCATCAACGACCCTAAAGGGAATGAAGAGGACGAGGGCAAAATCAGCTATAGCCAGGTTGAACATGTAGACATGGGTGTCTGTCCAGGAGTCCCGCTGAGCAATGAAGGCACGCAGAGCAGCAGCATTGACGAGGAAACCCAGGAGAAACAGAAGACCGTACCCAACACCCTGAAGTGGATCCACTTTGCAAGGCATGTCAGTGAAGCAGGTGGTGTTGGTGAGGCCGGTGATGTTGGCGACGCAGGTGGTGTTGGTGAGGCAGGTGGTGTTGGTGAGGCAGGTGGTGTTGAGGGTGTTGTCCAACATGGTTGTCTGTAAGAAGTGGCCATGTGTCAGAGTGAAGATCATCAGCATGTTACTTTCGGCAAAAGAGTAAACACTGAGCTGCAGCACCTCTGAACACCTGTGTTAGTTCCTGTCTCTTTAAGGCCCCCCACCCGCTCCAAACTCTGCTCTGATTGGTCAGCTCTCACATGCCTGAGCAGACACCCCCCCACCATGTTTTCACACTGCCTCTGCCTTATGGAAGTTTGTTTGTAGACGCAATTTCTGAATACAGGCTTTCCCAGTAGTCAGTCTATCGATGTAGTTACGACGACACATCCAGTCCCGAATGTCTCTCGATTTTCGCATTAAAAGATCGATATCTACGCTCTGTAATTTGGGGGAGGGGGGGGCAATGTGTGTTTTAAAATCAACAGGGACACAGCAGACAGTTAGCAAAGTAAATAATACCCAGCTGACAGGGACTACTTCTGTTTCTGCATGTCATGAGAAAACTGCAGTTCTATAAATGTGACAGAAAGAGGAAAAAGAAGGCCGACCACAGCTGCTGTCAAGTGCGGAGGTTTTCCATTCCTCAGAACAGCAGCCACACTTTATGTGATGTACGTGGGAAAAGTGACTCACGTCTGTCTTTGTTTCAGCTCGTGAGCTGATGTTCAGACAACGACAGTTCCCTGCATTCTTTAAAACTACTGAATGGCATTTTATTGAGCTTTTGTGCAAAGTATTGATATCAGCTGTACTGTGCTAAAAACCTCTGGCTAGCTGCATGGCTGCGTATGAGAAATACAGTCAGCAGTCACTCTGGTGATACGCTGCCCCTTTTTGTTGGAAGTCTGAATCCAAGGTGACCGATTCTTACATATTGCACCTTTAAATAGAGTTTAACCAGATTTATACTCGCTTATTAAACAGTTCTGTGTAGTTTAGGAGGGAAGCAAACAGTAGCTGTGCACGGTGAAGTAAAACAGACCAGCCATGTTAAAACACAGGTGCGCATCATGATTCGGTCACAGAAGCAGCTTCAGACGATCATAACGGACAAACTCTCATGTTGTGTGTTTGTGTCTCAAGTCTTTTCTGTGCAAACGCAACTCTTTGTGTATCCGTTTTCTACAGCTCAGCGAGGAAACACTGGTCAGAACTGTAACCTCATAAAACACCACTTTGACTTCGATAAGTAAGTCTACCGAGGCCTCCCCATCTCTGACACCGGAGCCCAGTTAGGAAAGATTAATTTACAGCAACCAACAATGGGTTCAGTGTTGTCAGCGTGTTGAGTGTTGTTTTAAGACTAGACTTGAAAAAATGTGAACCCGTCCTTTAATTTCAAAAGTCCACCGTAGCTCTGTTTTTCTATGAGCACATGTAAAACTGATGAGATGAAGACTGAGAGTGGCAGGTGTTATTTAAGCATTTAGGCATTTGTCATACAACAACTGACGACTGCCTCCTTTTATTAAAAAAGTTATTCCTTAAGAACAGACGAATATGCTGACTCATGTCAATCTCAGTCTTCTGTGTTCAGAAACAACAACACAACATAAAACAACACAGAAAGAATCACTTCTTATTTATTGATCACGTTCATAAATATACACAATTAAAACACAACTTACCAACTGAGCTGTTCACCTTGTGTGTATATCTTAACAGACTAAAGATTAAGGCAGCAGCACCAGCGTGTCTTCGACAACCCGGCTTGCGTGACGCTTTCTGCTTGACTTGCATCATTTCCTCTCTTCTTAATAAATATGTCTGAAACTGAAGCGAAAAGTTTCACACGCAGCAAGTTTGCCAGAAGAGGAGCAGCAGACCACAAATACAGTTCCCCGCCATAGTTTCCTGTGACCGCTGATGAGTGAGATTTGCTGGAGACAAATATATGCATGTAGATAGGTATTGAAAACTGAATGCAAAACTAATGACAACCGAAACTGCAGCTCTGTAGTACTTGTGGTGGCCATCATGCACACAGACATGTTATTGACACACACCCAATAGCTTCCTGTGTGCCATTTCAGTAACCACTGTGCTAGAAAACATCGCTTTGTACAAAGACTGTTAATGTGACTTGACTAGTTGAGTTTTTAAAGGGTAATGCCACCAATTTTACTCATTAAAGTGTGTTTGCAGGTCCTGGGGGGGGGGATGCATTTAATCTGATTAATTGCATTTAATCTGATTAATTGCATTTAATCTGATTAATTGCATTTTGGGTAATGCAGGCACAAAAGCTGCGAAAAGGAAGAGAACTGTGTGGAATAAAAAAAAAAGGTGATATCTGTGGTTCTGCTCTATAGATTATGAGCATTTGTTTCTTAAACAAACGTTAGGCCAGTCGACTGCTTTTCATAACTCAACACCTACATTACCCACAATGCAACTTAGGGAAAAAAAAAAAAAAAAAAAAAAAAAAAAAGCTCACATTATCACAGAGGTAAGAACATGAGGTTCAAGAGTGGCACTGACAAAGCCAGAGTGGGAGAGGAAATTGCTAAATAAATCTTGTGCAACAGACGCGACTTTAGAGCACAACCCGTTCACTCTACTAACAGCTAGACTATGGCAAGATGTTTTAACATTTAATACTTAGACTGGATGTGTATTGCAGATATCTGTAACTCAGTTCTTCCTAGTCAAAGCCCAAACCACATGAATGGCAAAAGTGACGTCCTTTGTCCTTGGAAGAATGTCATTGTGGATATCTGAAATGTCTTTTTGACTAGGAAGAACTGAATTAAAGATATCAGCAATACACATCTAGTCTAACTATTAAATGTTAAAACGGCCACTTATACTTTTTAAGGATTTTTAGATATCTTAAATTTAGTTTTGACTAGTACAATCAAAGTTGTAGATATCTTGAAGTAACATTTCTACTAGTAAGAATGTTTTTTGCGGATATCTTTAATTACCATTCTGACTAGTGAGAATAAAGTTTTGACTAGGAGGAATGCAATTATGTCTATCTAAAATGCAATTACAGATAGGAGTGTGGTTCGATTAAATGTTAAAACGGCTTGCCGTAGCTAGACTGTTTGTAGAGCGAAGGGGTCTTTATTTTTCATTTGATAGCTGAGAGCATTAAACAACAAATTTCAACCAAAACCAGCCTGACTTGGAGGTAATGGGAGCTTTTCTCTTGGAAAGCGTGCGTCATTGCATGCACGCTGATTGGGGGAAAAAATGTTTCTCTCACAAATTATTTTCCATTGTCAAACATCAATCGACCGGCAAAAATAGGCTGTAATTTCCCTCCAGCTTGTCAGCAAATGACAGTTCCAATAAAACAGCCACAGGCCGCTTTTTCTAAAACCCTCTGTGTATAAAAGAAGTTTCTGGATCCAATAAGGAATCAAGATATCTGCAGGCATTTCAGTACCTTCATGCAGATCAGGCCAGACTATTATTTGGTCAACATGGCCTCGTCAAGACAGATTCGGTGGGAGGGGCGGGGGGCTTGGACACAGGCCGGTCTGGCTGCTCGCTTAATGGAGCCGCACAACGTTTCATAGCACCACCATGTGTCAGCTTGCATCGCTCTTGTTGTCATGTTTTGCTTTGTTTTTCTTTACAGTTACTGCGTTTCCATGCGCTTGTTTGTCTCCTGAGGTCTGATTCATGTGTTTGTGGCAGAGGGTGAGTGCGGTCTGAGTGACTAAGCCACCGAGTGCCACATGACACGACTGAAATCCCGAACGTCGACTGAACAAAAAAAAGCCAAAATCAGTCCGCTTCCGAATATAGTTTGCACCCTGTAAAGCTGATGAGTTTCTGCATCTGACAACATGTTGGATGAAATCAGGAGAAGACGAGTTAGATGATGCAACATTTCCTGAAATTGTTTTCTTTTTCCTCACTGATCATGAACATTGACCAGATTTGAATGAGATTACAAAGGTGTGTCATCGCCTGCATCATAATCTTTTATACCGTGCTCAGATTTGAGCACTCGAGTACCGAAAATGACGGGCCCAGGGGTTTGTAGGACACAGACCTTCAGCACGGGCAGATGAGGTCATGGTTGTAAATAAAGGGGGAAAAAAGACGAGTTGTTTTGAAAATGAAAAGAACATCTAAAATATTTTCCTGAGTGAGGCTCAAGGCACCAGATCGTACAATGGTCGTCTGTGTTGTGACCTTACATGAGTGAAAGAGAAGGACAGCTTTGTTTGAGAGGAGGAGTAAGACTGTTTTGGTGACACAGATTTATCTTTTTTACTTTTCACGGCCCCTTCGATAATCATGGGTCACTCAGGAGGTTGCAAGGTGAGCAAAGTGCAGAGATAAGAGGCGTATTCAGTTTGTCACTGAAGACGAGGACTTCAGCAAAAATGCAGAGCTGAAAGTTCATTCGATTCAACAAGGGGAAGAAAAGATTGACGGAAACAAACTCAGTGAACGACTTTTAAAGAGAGAAGGGAAAAGGGGGGGAAGTGGAAATCTGAAAATGTGATCTGGAAAAAGGAAAAAGTTTTGGAGCGACTGAGCGGAACAGTTGAGAACACACGACACAAAAAACAGATGACGGCGCAGAAAGGTTTGCAGTATGAAGGTGCCCTTTTACTTGTTGTTTCATGTAGTTAAAAATCTATTTTTAGTGACTGGTTTGGTTTCGGGGGAAAGCTTGGCGCGAACCTAAAGAGTCGGGCCGCTCCGCTGACCGTGACCTCCGCACTGAAATGTGGACTATTTGAAGCCAGAAGGGGAAAACAATCATCCAATCAGAGGAGAAACTGGAGGTTAGGTGTAGCTGTTTAAATGAACAAAGACCATCATTGTGAGAGCGACGAGGAGATGAAGCGGTGTCACTGTGAGAGCGACTTATAACTAAAGGGTAAAGCCACCAATTTCATGCATTAAAGTGTGTTTACAGGTCTTGGGGTGAACCACTTCAAATGTGAAAATAGGAGAATGAAGCCTTTTGTGCCTCCAGAGGAAGTATCAGTTGTATCATGTGATCAATTACCTCCGGTGATGTCACTCAGTGGCTAAGTTGCATTGTGGGTAATGTAGGCACGTGGTTTTGAATAGGAGGAACAAGCATGGAACAATAAAGGAAATATCTATCTGTTGTTTTCCGTAACATCAAAACACTTCAATGCATAAAAATTTATGAGTCTCAGGTGAAGCTTTGGGATTGTTGGACTGGTCTGCCGCCATCTCAAAGCGTCAGTTTTTGGCGATATGGGAAACCCGAGTTGGGAATGAGACTCAAAAATCTACTTTTCATACAAATAGCACCTTTAAACGATGACTTGTTTACAAACAGCAAACCACCAGTCCTGCAAAGTATGCCGTTATTACTAGTTACACAGAATTTAGTTTTCCGCATCAAGATCCCTGATCAAGCATGGAAAATTGTTAGATCACATCCAGTTTATTAGGAGTTACAAACTGTATTTTTGCAGTTATTGCATTTCCTTGCGATGCTCTGATTTCATTAAAAGCTGCTTTACGCTTCAAAGATGTTACTCTCTGGAAAATAAAGGCAGAAATCCAATATCGCACAGGATATGAAGGGGTTTCATATTTCGGATTGCTGTCTGTTGTTATCATTAATTTGTTTTAAATCCCTTCAGGCTTATCCTGTTTTCACAGAGATATTTCCCAGATCTACCCCAATCTGGTATATCACTGTGGATATATTTGTCTGCAACCCTCGGCCGAGCTCGACTCTCGCCTCCTCCCCCCCACCGCCTGCCTCTCCTCTCGCCACTTGGCTTTCTCTCTTTCCTGCCTCCCTGCGTTCATTCCTGTCTGTCTGGTTCTGTTTGAAAGTGCCCTTTACACGTCAGTAGTGCAGCACAGCGGTGGATGGGTGTGTGTGTGTGTGTGTGTGTGTGTGTGGTGTTGGTGGAAGGGGAGGGGGGGTTTCCATCGCTCTAACTAGGTCAGTGAAGACACACCCCTCTCTCCCCTCGCCGTGCCCCTGCTCACCCCCCTCCTGTCTCTCCCTTTTCCTCTTCTCCCTCCTGCTGTGACGCAATGCAGACTTTCTGCACAGTCCTCCAGTTTCTCCATTATTACCTCCCGAGTCTGAAACACACTGCACGACAACACAAACTTCCACTTTGCCGATGAGAGTCTTTTAACACACAGCAAACCATCATCAGCTGAACAAAGCACTTTTGTAGACGCCGGTCGAGTTTGATGAATCAGCTGCACCACATGGATCTGATCCCGGGCCAGAGTTTGAAAGATCTGATCCAACTTTTTTTGTTGTTGTGATGACAGAATGCACAAGGGATTGCATAATGTTTGTATGGGTTGACAATCTGTGATCAGCTGTGACACATGGAGGGTCAGTCAAGTGGAGCCGAAAGTGTGTCATTGTTACTGTTCTTTTGCTTTGGAAACACACACTCTTATTTTAAAACAACAAACAAAAACTCCTCTATTGTGCTGCTGTGTGTGCAAGAGGTGACAGAAAACAATCCCTGCAGCTGCATCTGCAGCTTTTGAACCCCATAAAAAACAATTGACTTGTGTCTCATCATGTGTTTGTGCCTTCTGTCCACAGTACGGACTGAGAATCATTAAATATGCACACCAAGGCGCAAAGACCAAGTATTACATAAGCCCAGCGTGCTGCTCCACAATCCCAACACTAGATGTCTCTGTTCCCTCTGGCCGCTGCTGTGATGACTCATCTGGGCGGTTATATATGAACTGAATTACAAAAATCTCACCCATACCTGGGTGTCAAAGGCAAACAGTGTTCGTCACAGTAAATAACAATGTTAGGTGAGATATGTTGACGCAAGAGGCATTGTATGTGTTCAACAGATGGATTTAGAGAGAAAGAAGCCAAAAACAGGGCGTTGGAAGATAAACCTGTTTGGAAACCAGACAAAGGAGTTATGTTTAACTCGCTGTCATGTGTGTATATGCATGAGCGGGTCATGTCAAATGGTGAAAACTTGAGAAAATCTAAAGGGATGAACGTTAAAAACAGCTCTTGTTTGAAAGTGTAAAAATAGAAATGGGGGGATGTAAAGGAAATATAGGAAGAATGAGGAAGCTTGAACACAGTAGATCGTGGAGGAAGCACCGTGAGGCGAGGCGGAAGCAAGAGCAATCACAGTTGAGGAACATGTGAAGGACAGCGGAATAAGTTTTTCCACCTCGCTGTGCACACCGGCCGTCTTCACTGCAGATAGAAATATCACAATTTTGTCGGTGTCCACATGTGATCCCACGTGTCATCCCATGTGTGATCCCATGTGTGTGTCCATGTGCGTATGTGTGTATTCACACTCAGTCGGGTGTAACTGGGTCAAGCTCACATGGCAAAGCACGCCGATTCACACTGGAGATACACACCACAGTTGCCGCGGCACATATTTGCATTTGCATCAGATTTGTGCGTTCGTCTTGCCACAGACAGAAGCAGTCCTGTTTTTTTTCCATAAGCCCAGTCACTCATCTGTGATTGTGACTCGGGTCTCATGGCTGTCTTTTGTGTTTTATAACGTATTAGATGTTCAGTATAGAATGCATCAGCAGCTCAGAGGCTCTCCCTCTATTCAAGTGTCTCTGGGTGTGGAGGTTGAATCTGCTTTGCTGGGAACAAAAGCGAGAGATGAGTGGAGGCGGTGAGCGAGAGACTTGTGGCTGATTGTGTTTGTCAAGACAAGACTGGACACACTGTGGAGATTTAAATATTTATGCAACTCTGTGTGTGTGTGTGTGTGTGTGTCAGCAGACCTCTTACACACTCACACAACCATGAGGAAACGTTTCCAGGCTGAACTAAGCAACATGTTGGAAGGATGCGTGGAGGTTTAGAGAAGTGGCCTTCCTGGTCGGAGGGTTGCTAGTTTGATTCATGTGACTATTTGTACAGAGGAAACAGACGAGAACAAATCTCCCTCTGTTCAGCACTCTTGAACAGGCGCTGAATGTTCAGGTGCATTTATGATAAAATGCTGCGGCCCCGCTGTGCAAACAGGAGGAGTCGGCGGCAGTAATTGTGTGTGCAGAAAGCAGCTTGGCTGAGATGAATATCTGATACATATAATTAAAGTGAGATGGTCTGTAAACACTGATGTGGAGCTGATCATATAGAGTCAAACATTAACTTAAAGAGACAGTTCACGACGTCAAAAATACACATCTTAACTCTAACCTGTAGCTACCTGTAGTCACGGCACGGTTTCTGAAGATAATTCACAGAGTTTAATGTGAGCGGTTTGATGGTGGAACTATTTTCTTTTCCATCAAACTACACCCACCAATCGCATTACCATACAGAGGTGAGCGTGTATCTTCTCATGGATGCCAGGTTTGGCTTGTGAGAGCGCAGGATTGAACATTAAACTAATAAATTCAAGCGAAAATGAAAGTCATTATCCACTCACGCTTGTGTTGATGGAAAGTCAAATAAAGTTTCATAGTTCATAAAACCGGCGCTTCACAGCAAAACTGCATTTCAGCAACCTAAAAAATAAATAAATAAAATGGCTTCATACAGCTCGTACAGTGTAATCAAAGCCTCTGAAAGCTACAAGATCCTTTTTTTATGTTTAAAAGAAGTTCCAATCTACTTCAGTTGCGTAGGAGAACGCTGCAACACTGTTTAGTGGACGACAAAACGTATTCCTACTTTCCATCTACGCGTGGGTGAGTAGATAATATCTGTGTTTTCATTTTTGGGCGACCATGTCCTGTGATGAGCTGTGAAGTTACTTAATTAGCTTAGTCAGCCTTTCGTCCTTGTGTGACTGCATGCTGCCTTCCTCATGCTGGTCTGGAGGGAAAAAGAGTTTTTCTAATGTATTATTTGGTGCTTTGAGCACTGCAAGCCGAGTGCCTCCTAGTTTCATTATATCTGAGAGAAGGCAGACATCTCTATCATCGATAACTCCAACACAAGGCAAATAAAACCTGCAGTCTAGATTCATGAAACCTGAATGTAAACAGAATCAAAGAGATAAAATGTGTTTTTTTTCCAATGTTTTGGGGTGAAATGTCCTTTAAAAGGCCCAGAAATTCGCTAATAAGTTTTAAAACATATTTAGTTGTTATTTATTAAGAACTAAACTCTAATTAAACTCTATTAAACTCAGCTAATCTCCTACATCAGGTTTGTGCAGGTGTGGTTTTTTGATTGACAGCAACCAAACAATCCACCAACAGCCATCAGGTCTTAATCAAACATTGACGCGTACAGTTGGTCGGTGGAAGTATGAGTATGAGTCCCGCCTGCCTCGAACCGGCGAGAAGAAAGATGAACACTGAAAATTATATGTATTAAAAACATACATGAAAACAAACTATGGTTAATATGTTGTTATGTTAAAAGGATCAGCGTTTGAAAAAGCTCCTCCTGTGTAAGATGCATCTAGTTTTTATTCAGTGCAGGTCGTGCTCGACCTCCTGTACGGGTGTTGATGATTTCTGATGTTCAGTGATGAATGACATAAGAGCTGTATCTGGACACTTCACAATAGCTCATTCTCAGCAGTGTAATTGAGTGTAAGGCAGGCCAAGGACACTGCAGTAATATATGTCTGTGCTCCTCTTGTAATGCCTGTGAGGCGGAGGGAGTGTGAGCGCCGGCTGACAGGAATCTGTACCTAATGACCTGTGATTGAACTCATTCTGCTGCCTTTATCAAACTCCAGAGTTGTAAAGTGAGTGAAAAAATGAAACTGATAAGGAGAAACTGAGGAGTGGGAAATAAAAAAAAAAAAAAAGGAACATACTGAATGTGCTCGAGTGAGGAGAGGTAACAGGAGCCGGGGAGATAAAGAGAAACGGGTGAATAAAAAAAAAAAAAACAGGAAAGATGGAGGAGGAGATGGGATGAGAATGTAAAGTGGAGTCGAGCAGAGGAGTTCGACTGTGACTATCTGACACACTGACCCAGTGACGCAGCAAAGCTCACAGCTCACAGATTACAGTGGGAGAGGAGGGGAGGGGAGGGGAGGGAGGGATTAGCAGTAACTCCAGAGAGGAGAAAACAGGGAGATTAACTGAATGAGGGAGCGAAGGGATTACAGCAGCCAGAAATAATCCCAGCAAACCGACTGGCACAGTCCAGTACGCGTGTGTGTATGTGCGCGCTTGTTGCCTCTTCGTGGGTTTTTTTGCGACTTACAAATTAGTCCAAATGCGGAAGTGAAGGACACGGCCTAGTGAATGTTATCTACAGTATGTGCAGCTCAAATTACCCCAGTTCCCTTATGCATGCATGCAAGCGAGCGATACTGCGTGTGAGAAGACGGGCTGGAATGTAAGGAGTCGGTGCTGCGAAAAAGGCAGAGAGATTGGCCACGGGGCCCCACTGAAACCATGTGCAGCCAATCAGTTACAGTTGGTCCCTCATCCCTACAAAGACTCTTTGATGTGAGCGAGGCCTTTAACTTCAACCCTGGGGAGTCACAAGGCTGCGCCGGCTTTGATCTGAGTCAGGAGAAACCTTCTGCTTTTCCTTCTGCACAGCAACAAAGCGTTGCAAAACTCGTCTGACATCGAAAAATCGCTGGCGATGGTGTCAGCAACAAGCGTCGCTCTTAACCTACTTCGTGTGCATCTCCCATCTTATATTTTCTTTTTGCCCTTCAAAAATTCCCCCTTGTGCGGGTGTGTTTTATCTCCCAGAGCTTAAAATACCCCTGGCAGGTGTGAGCTGTAAATACATAATGATGCTTCTCTGCGGACAGATCGTTCCTGCCCATCACAGCCTCCACAGGACTGTCACTTCAAAACCACGGCCTTGCTTTGGCCTTGAAACAGCTCAAGGCGAAGTGGACGCGGGCTGTTTCACCTGTGTGTGCTTGGTGTCGCACAATATCCGTCCATTTATGTATGACTCTTCCCCCATCTGCTCGATCATCCTGTTATGCTGCCGTTGCTGGCAACCTCCCAAGATCCTCTCCAGCTTCTCCCGGCACTAAGCTCTCCTCCTTCTTCTTCTCCTTCTCCTTCCTCACCTCTTACTCTATCATCGGGCAACAAAATGTCTGCCACATACGAGCCAATGCCGAAGCCGTCTTCCTTCTCCTCCTCCTCCTCCCACTCCCTCTCTCTTTCTCTCTTTTCTCCTTCCTCTGCTGTCTAACCATAGAGCTGCACAGCGGTTACATAAGAACTGAGGTCAAAGTGTCACTGCCGTTGTCAAGGGAGACACAGAACAGAGGGGCTTTAGAGGAGATTGTGCACAAGGGGGGGGGAGAGAGAGAGACGGAGGGGAAAACAGCACACACACACTCAAACGGCTGGGAGGAAAGATTGTGCGGAAAAAGGCGAGAAACATAAGGATTTGAACATGTGTGCATGAATAAAAACATCAAGATGCTGCAGCAAATTTCACCGGGGCTGTGACGAGGAAGTGTCTATATATACCAACAAAAAAAAAAAAAAAAGATGAGCTGTTTTGAAAAACAAGGAAGAGGGAAAAGGGTTCAGGAGAGAAAAAAACAAAAGGATGTGAACGCCTGTGTCTCTGCGTGGGTGAGAAGCAGAAAAGGAATCTGTGATTGGAGCTCTGTGCCCGACTGCTCCACTAACCTAGTTTGAGTAATCTCTGCCTTCATGCTGTTTCATAACACTCCTGCCAGAGCATTGCATCATAAGGCCACTCGCTCAACCCACCCCCCCACCGACTCCCTCCACCTCCTCATCACAGTCACACACGCCGTCCTGAACACACAATTTACATCAGAAACAAACAGCACAAACTGTCTGAAGAAAATGACTCACACCAGCACAAAAAAAAAAAACCCAAGACATTTGTTGCCATCGTGCCTGAATATCACGAGAATCAAATAAGTCAAATACACGCTGCAGGAGCGTTCATGTGACATGTTCCTGCGTGTCCAGCGCAGAAATATAAAGCTGAAACAGGAACCAGACTGCTGTGAATCATAAAAAAAAGTGTTTGGCGAGGTCACTGGGTGTAAACTCAGAGTTGCTCCACAGAGGACAAATAGAATCGCGGTGAGCAATCACTGGGAGGGGAGCCAGGGATCTTGATGATACTCAATGAACACAACTTAGCAACAAAGCTCATTTCAAAACAACAGCTCAGATGAATATACTCGTGAGTGCTCATACTCATTTAGGTCCACAGAATGAGTCTCGCAGTCACTGCACTAGACGGTGTGTGTAGTGCCATTCTTTTTTCTTATTACTTTCGGAACAGAGGTGTTCGTTTTTATATCAATCACATGCATTATTAAAGGTGGCAGCTGAATATAAAGTGAAACAGCGTCTTTCTACAGTTAAGAAACAGTCTTTCCACTGAGAAGTTTGTGTCTGTTGGTTGGTTGGTTGTAGGAAGTTCTGCTCACTTTCTGTAACATTGCAGGATACGGTACGATAAGGTACAATACAGTACGATACGATACGATACGATACGATACGATACGATACGATACGATACGATACGATACGATACGATACGATATGACATGATATGCTGTACTTTATCGTCAATTTATGAACATTGTTCTTGGGTTTCGTGTTACTTACATTGTTCGTACATGCAAGTGCCAATAAAAGAAAAACAAACAACATACTGAATGACTTTACACGACATATTGCACTCAGTATTGCACAAAACAACATATTGCATTGCACAGTAGCATTGCACAAAATAACAAGCATTGCATTATAGAAGCAGGAAATTGTTGACACTGACAACAGATCTGGGCTATTTTACTGTTCTATAGAGGTTATGTGGGCATTTTGTTGAAAGTAATTAAAAAGTTATGTAATACGTCAATTGTCACTCTACGTAACTTTACTCTCAAGGTTGCTAGTAATACGTTTTATATTGCATTTCAAAATTAACTTGCCCAACAGTGGCTCTGAAGAATTAAGAAGGCGTACTGTTTGTGTTGCTGGTATCTATGAGTGATTATCCGTCATCTGTGACTCAGAATGACAAAAACCAGCATTAAAGAAGCTGGAACAGGTGAATATGATGTATCTGTGCCCAACAAATAAGATTAATTGATAGTTTACCATCATAAAGGTGTAAAGAAACAAGAAAATATTTACAATAAAGAAGCTGGAATCTGATAATTTGGACTCTTCTCTCTTGAAAAGTTAATAAATCTGATTGTTTGATTGGCAAAATAGCTGTCAACTAATAATTGACAACTGATTGATGAATCGACGCAGCTCATGTCTTATTTCTCGTTTCCTCTCTGGATTTTCTGCAACATTTTTCAGGCTCTTATTAGAAGCAGACGCTCAAGTCACAGCCGGGCGACACGGCCTTAAAAATAACAGCTCGATACTTTTCGGCTTCCTGTCAGAAGTTCTTCATAGATGCTCCGCCGGGATGAGAAAATCAAAAATACAACATTAAAGACTATTGGTATTTTCACAACACATTACAGTAATTAGATTTATGATTTATGATAGAAGTGATCAGCTTTAATGACTGAAGAAAATACAACACCGATATCCATAATCTCAGATGATATTTAGTTTATTTATGTGCCCAAATATCAACGTGATACTGATATACTGAGCAACCCTTGTTTACACGCTGTGGTGTTGGCTCTCTGGCAGAAGAGGAAGTTGTTTTAAAGCTTCTGGCTGCGTGTCATTTAACAGCATCTGATCAAACAGTTAAGAATCACATATTCTGTTACTGTAACTGGTATAAATGACATGAAATCAAGGCAGCAATTTATGTTAATGTTTGTTTTAAAGCTGAACCCATTCTGGGTCTAATTACCTCCTTATTATCTCCTGGAAATGAGGATCTTTATCATATTTTAGTTGTTTTTTTTTTATTTCACGTCTCCCTGCAGGAGTGAGTGAATGATTCACTCAGCCACCTTAAGCTCGCTCCCGACTGCGCGCCCCCGCGGCCGCTGCGAGAGGAGCTGACGGCAGTGAGATCATGGGAGAGTCCACGCTCGGAGAAAGTAGGTTAGCAGGGTAGACTGAGAGGAAAGCAAACGGAGAGTCAGAGCAGAGGGGGGGTTACCGAACACATCTCGTTCACCGTGGGACTATTCTGTCAAAAAAAAAAGTTGAGCCGAACCTTTTTTTCTCCGAGACGATGCGATCCAAAGCGACTTTCTTCACTCTTTTATTCCGCCTGGACTTGATCGAGCGATAGAGGAGAGGAGTTTCGAGTTGTTGTATTTTGTCCTTTTTTTTTTTCCCCATCTTGTTTGTTGGTCGTGCTTTATGAGAGCTGTCTGCAGCCGGGACGAAGTTAATATCTACAGATCCTGCTCAGTGCGCTTTTCTTTATTATTACCGTCATATTATTATTATTATTCTCCTTCATCCTGTCACCGACATTAAACCACATGTAGCCGAGTTTCTTATCGTCCAGCCTTCACAAAGAAAACATCAAAATGAGAGGTAAGTTGATTTTATTTAATGTCACAGTAAATGTGTTTGAACTTGGTTTGAAGGATCGCACTGTCGGGGGGGATTTGTACGACCACATGTGTGCGCACGGGGGGGACTTGAGTGCGCCTGTTTTCCTCCCAGTGCGCACTAATCCCTCATGACTGGATTATCCGTGCACGGAGCCAGAGGCTGCATGCTCCACACTGAAGTTCAGCATGCAATGATAAGAAAAAAGCTTCTCAATCACGAGAATGTGCCTAACCAGATAAATCATGCTTTTTTTTTTTTTGCTTTTTTTTTTTTTTTTCAAACCACCGCTCAGGTCTGTTTATGCTGGACTCGGTCCTCGGTTGGACACATGCGCGGTTACGCAGTATGGTTCGTAACTGTGCCAAATGGGTCTGTTTTCTCAAAGAAATGTGAGTCATTTCTCTCAGCAGGGAGTCCTTCTGTAAATTGTGTCTGGGGATCCATGTCAAGAGTTATGCAATAAGGAGAGGGAGGGGCCATGAGAGGAGGCTGCTGTTAACCAAAACTAGAATTATGTAATCCAGATTATCAGGTTTCGCATCAGGTGAACACAGAACTGCAGTGTTGGACTTTTTAAAAAAAACACATTTGCTTCAAAGAACAGATAGTTTATGAATATATTGTTTTGGCATTTGTTGGTTTATAATCATCACATCTGGTAAATTTCACTCTTCTTGAAAAATAAAGCAAGTTCTGGTGATTCTTACAAACTTTTAGTCACAGTAGCTGTTTTTTTTTCCACTTTGCAGAATGGATTGGCGCTGTTGGCGTAGTTGTGATGTTGTTGTGGTGTGATGGCTGTGCCAGCATGGCCGACAGTGTGAGAGGAAGAGGGGCCTGGCTGTTCCACTGACCTGGTTATGTCACCCAACATTATACAGCGCGCGCAGCGGAGGGAGGAGGGGCGGCTGTGGGAAGCGCCGTGCCGCCGGGCCGTGCAGCGCCATGTGCGGTTACAGGCGCGCAGTGACGCCCGGCCTTCAACGTGTCTCTCCCTGACACAGGCTGAGCTTGAACTTGGGGGCTGTGGGAAGGAGGAGGTGGGCAGATTATTAACATGGAAGGTTGGTTTTATACAGCAACATAACATCTGAGTGTTTTAATTAAAATAGGTCTGTAATTACATGAAAAAAAAATAACATTTGTTTAATAAGTGTTATTCCGTGTCTTTTGCGGTGCACATGTTACATCTGGGTCAAGCTGTAACCTCTGGAAAAAAAAAAATGAGCAACAGATTTTCATGCAGATCATAATCTTAATCATCCCAGTCTGAATTAGAATAGTAACCTGGTGTTTGGTTCCGTTCTTGACTTGAGTTTCATTTTTTTTTAACTCTCTGAGCTGCAAATCTTTTGTTGTGCAGGACAGGCGATAAGGCTGCAAGGAGGTTTTTGGGGGAGGAAAGAGATTATATTTTTGCACTCAGAAGGGTGAGGGAGGGAGGGAGGGAGGGAGGGGAGGAAGAAGCAGAGGGGGCCTCTGGTGGAGGGAAGTTCCACTTCGGGCAGGATATCCAAATGTAAACAAACTGCGGCCCACTCTTAGCTCACTGCGCTGCCTCCAAATGTAGGTTAGTCGCCCAACCTGTCGCTCCCTCGCTGGTGAAGCATGTCAGCAGTTTTATTCCAGTTCCAACACGCATCTGCAATCGCAGTCGTCTTACTATTAAAATTGTTGAGTCACGCCAGCAGCTCTGGCATGGTGACAGACTTTTTTAGGGGGCTGATCCTGTTGTCTGGAGCTCCGACACGTCCTCATGCATGTGTGCAGAATGTATTTATCGCACACAGACACGGTTGAAAGTCTTGTGAGATTCATGACAGCAAGCAGAAGAAGAGGCCTATGGAATTCTTCGCTCTGTTGTAATCCCCCCTCTGTGGGCCCCAGCTTAGCCGCCGCTGGTATTTGCATCTTTTAAAATAGAGCCACTTGATTTGAATGCAGCAACGGCCACGCAGCCTGATTGTACGTCTGCATGCATTTTGGGTAAAGTCTCATCTGGTTCGTTTGCAGTAAAGTGCTGATATTCTGTGACAGCTGTATGTCAGAGAATGGGGTTAAGTGTAACAATGGATTGGAGCGGAAGACAAGAAAAACACGTCTTCATGTCAGAGAACGTATCTGCTCTCCTTGGGTTTGTCTCTGCAGGCCTCGAGGCTTTGCGAGCTCCTCGTCTCACAGAAACATAGTAACGTGGTCGAACACTCCTGCACTCCAACCAGATTTCAAAAGAGGAAGGGCGACCACGGTGGGTTATTGTGATACAGCTCAGTGCTGTGCAGTAAGCCCACACCTGGCCGTGTGAAGCATGACACAACATTTTACAGCTTTATACCAATATGTATAGAGCATAGGTATAACGCCCTCCACCTTCTATTGTATGTGTCTCCTCATTCTGTCAGTCATCTGAAGAGGTCAGGGAAAGAATCAGTAGCTGGTATAGAGCCTTTTGTCAATCTGTGGCTCAAGGGCGTTTGGCAGTGTGCATATCATGGATATTTGCATAATAAGAAAACAAGAACATTGTGTCCGTGCGCAAAAAGAGGTTGTTACATTATAAAAACGAGAAGTGATCTGCGTCCGTGTGAGCTTATCTGTTCTCTGAACCTGTGGAGGGTCAGAATTCAGCTTTTTATTTTCTTCTATGTCAAATTACTGACACACTGACACACTGAACAAAAGGCCAGTTCAGTAGGTGTGTAAAACGGTTAACACGGCTACACAGGCAAACTGATAAACACACTGGGGGCCAGTGACCGTCAAAGTGTCAGTCCACAGTTTTTTATTTTGTGCAGAGGCTTGGGCGTGCCGTGCAAATATGCAAACACCAGTCCGTGTTTGCCTTTTTGCACAAGTTCCCCTTGTTTGTTGAATTTTTTTGTGACTTGGTTAATGTGTTGTCTTGCAGCCTTCATGCATCATGTTAGCAGAAAGCAGGATTGGTATCGATGTTCTCAAAACGCTGTCCCTCCCTGGAGAGCAAAAGGTCAAATGTCTGAGGCCTGTGTTTTAGCAAAGGTCAACACTGATATTCAGGGTTAAAGGTTAAACGTTGCTTTAACATTAGTGTGGGGACTGTTGTTGTCTCTCGATCAGCTTTCTTAGGCAGTTTAATCTGTCATATCTGTTAAATAAGCTTTTTTTCCCCCGTTTTTTTTCACCTATTAAATGTGTGGTGTTGGAGAAGTAACAATTATTCAATCAATCAATAAGTAGATAGGAAGCAACTATTGTTCCAGTCACTATTAGCAGCAAAAATGCAGTACAGACACCGGCTCCAGCTTCACAAGTTTAGTCTCATACGACAGCAGAAAGACTGTAATTGTGGAATATGTCGGCTGTGGCTCCAGAACATTGAGATGGGCATTTGTCACCCTTTAGTGAACGAATAATTCATTAATCCAGAAAATAATGGATGCGATTGAAAGAATCCGTCACTAAATCTTTAAGACACACTGTTAATTTTCTGTACCAAGAACATGTAGGGGCTACAACTAAAGAATACTTTCACAATCAATTTATCTGCTAGTCCAAAAAAGTGACAAAGAATTTTTAAAATTCACATTTTCCCAGAGCCCAAAATAATGTCCATGAATAGCTTTTATTATCCAACAAACAGTCAAACACCCAAAGACTCTTCAATTACTGTCATAAATGACAAAGGAAAACAGAGAATCATCACATTTAAGAAGCAGGAACAAGCAAATGTTTGACATTTTTGCTTGTGTCGGTGTCAAAATAGACAGCGACTCATTTGCTTCTGACTGACACACATTGGATGTTGGAGATGAATATTTCCCCGTGTCTGGGTCGTGCCCATATATCCGCAGAGAGTCGGAGAGGAGGAGTGAGAAGGCATGTATGTGTGTGGTTGTAGCAACAGGGGTGGGTGGCTGGGCATCTGTGTAATTCTGGCTCTCAGCACAGGACGAGAATAGAAACAGGTTGAAGCGAGGGCTCAATGTCAAACACCAGGGAGAGGGGTGCCTGCTGAATAGCTGACATTCAAGTTCATAGCTAGTCTGCGTTGTTTGGACCGTGGCCACGTACAGTATGTTACAGTTAAAAATCAAAAGTGGTTTCTTGTCATCAAAAACAGCGCAGAGATTGATAATTGCGTAGAAATCAGTCGATGCAGAAGTAGACTCCAGTGACGATCTGTCTTGGGCATGAACTGAATGACTTTGTTTTGTTTTTTGAGGCCCGTCGCCTCTGTAGGTTAATTTCAATGTTATGTAACCAGCCAATTTTACTGATGCAAGCTACGAGCCTTTAGGGAAATGTTTCAGAGGGAAGTGTGAGCATTGTTCAGCTCCACCTTAAAACTGGTCTGCGGAGAGCAGGGAGCGCGCACGCCTCCCTCCTCCCTCTCCCCCTGCAGTGGGAAAGTGTGTCAGTAGGACAGAATGTCCACATGGGCTGACAGGCTACAGCGCCCGAGCGACGGATAACTCAGCCAATAGCGAGGAGGCTGCGAGCGCCGCTCAGCCAGTGGGAGAGAGGGAGTCTGAGGAGGGCGGGTTGTTGGTGTTGCTAGAGTGAGCCTGCTGAATGAGTGTTGTGAGGAATGCTCACAGACGAGAGTTATATAACTGCGAGCCGAGGGAGGGGTGGAGGGGGAACCTGAGAGAAAGAGAGGAAAGGAGGGAGGGAGAAGGAGGAGGGAGATATTTTTCCATTGCATGCCTGCAGCTGCCCTGATCAGTTGGAGTATTTTAGTCAACTGTTTTAGAGAAGAGACAGCCGACTGTGTCATTACAGGGGAAAAGAAGTGGAAAGTTGTGTTTTCCAGTACCTAAGAGTGCAACAATCCCTCCTCGATCACACAGTCGACCTAAGTAGTTTTCCATACACCATCCACACAAAAGTAGTTCAAGGGATTTTTGTACAAAGGGCTGCACAGACAGCAAAGCATCTAATGATATAGTTGCTGTATGTTGTTTATCTTCATGATCGAGAGAGAAGGCGCCTCTTTGTGGCTGAGGCATGTGATTCCTATCTGTTTGTGTGTTCTGTTCCCTCATGGGGGCCACATGCAGGGTGCAGACACACAGTTCAAGTCAACTGATCTTCTCCTCTACAGTATGTGCTTACTGTAGGACAGGTTCTCTCATTAAAATATGTTTGTATCTTTCATTATCAGGTGCAAAGTACAGGACTCGCCTGATTCAGTTTCAAACAATGTGTTACTGATTTCCTGGTAATGGTAATAAACCATGATGTATTGCTGTTGTGTCAAACAAAACAAGTGCAGCAGTTATAGAGAATCATAAAAGATGTGAGATCAATAAAAGACAAAACATGAAAGTGATACTTTTTTTGGAGTTATTAAAGACTTAAAAAATCTGAATTTCAAAAGCTCCCAGAGAGAAGGGAGGCAAGGACAGTGTGAGGTGTAATGTAAGAACACAATGAAACAGAAAAAGGCTCACAGCTGCATTTCGTATCAGCTGGAGGCAGGAGATGGCCTTCTTCTAACGGAGCTAAGAGCAGACAGCAGTCTCACTGTGAGGAGATAAAAGGCATGGACGACCTTTTCAAGGTCTATAGAAGATACAAAAGACCTAATTCTGGCCGGGTAAAATAACATCGTAACACAACATGAATGACCAGCGATGGGGAAAGAAAGAGATCATGCCTGCCCTGAAACATGGCTGCTTTGTATTATAGTGATGGAGAAGCCTTTGTGCCATTAAGCAGGAAGACACGCTGTTTATCCAGGGTAAAAAGGGAGAAGGTGTTTTCATAAAGAAAGGGTTATTTTGCCATTTTGTAAGGTTTAAGTGGAGCCAACTGTTTGGCTGTATATGATTAGCATGTCATTGGAAAAGATCTACACATGAATGAAGATATGTAACATACTACTTGGTTACACCAGAGGAGAAAGATGCTTTTCCAAATACAATAAACTCTTAAACCAAGTTTATTTGTTTAACTTCTGTCAAGATACAATTACCTAGAAAGTAGCATTTCAGTGAGATATAGGAAACTTATTTTTGTGACAATTCTCACGGTTTTCTTTGACACCCTTTGTTTTCTTTTTTAAAATTTGTAGAGCTGTACAGAGCACAGACGTCTTTACAGTATCTTGGACACTGTAAAAGTACTCTACGCTGGTGCTGAATATGTGGCAAATATAAGATTCTGTGACAGAGTGTTATGACTGGACGGATGATTAATGTTATTTTAGGTTGTGTAAGTGTTTAGATAACGGTTTCTGGCAACAGCCCCTAGTATGACTCAAAAGGGGTGATACGAGCCAAAGATATAACTGCTGCCGATCGAGCTCACCCTCTATGTCAATTCAATTATGCAGCAGCAATATTCTGACCTCTCTCGTCTGTTTGTTCTTGTGACTTGCAGCTCAGATCGAGGTCATCCCCTGCAAGATCTGTGGGGACAAGTCCTCAGGAATCCACTATGGTGTCATCACCTGCGAAGGCTGCAAGGTGAGGGGGAAAAACATAGAGTAAAAATCGGGCGTTCTAAACTTAACTTCAGCCAAACTGTTCAAAAGTGCATGTTGTTTACAGTGTTTGTATGTGTGTTTGTGTCCAGGGTTTTTTCCGTCGCAGCCAGCAGAACAATGCTATGTACTCATGTTCCCGCCAGAGGAACTGTCTGATCGACCGAACCAACCGGAACCGCTGCCAGCACTGCCGCCTACAGAAGTGTCTGGCCCTGGGCATGAGCAGAGATGGTAAACCCACAGAGAACACACGGTGCTCTCTTTACACACTAACTTTAAACATGAAATTCAGCCGGCGATTCATCACAAATGACTTTTATTAAACTTAAATCTTTCACATAGGACAGTAGATGGTGTTTCTCTGGTGATTCCCAGTGCGACTGTTCCTTTAATTTAAAGCTGATACCAGGAGAATTTGAGACCCCTCAGCTGTAAGGTTTCACATCAGCTGTCACCCTCTTCAGTAGGGTGTGAGGCAAACACAAATACAGTAAACACACTTAAGAGGTGACGAGCTGTCAACGAGCAGACTGGATATAGGGACTAGAACATACAGTTCTCATGGATAGGTGGAAGAAATGGGCCAGAAAATATCTTACAATTAGGTTTAGATTACAGCTTATTAAATTGATTGTTTCAGCAAAAATCTCTCCACTAAGACGAAAAGATAAATATCAAAAATAAAAAGACATAAAAATAAATATTTTCCTCTAATGTTGAGGTGAACTGTCCTTTTAAACATTCATAATTCTTTGTAAGATGGCTGTGAATTGTTTTATGTGTTGCCTAATTATGAAATCTATTTTCTGCAGCCGTCAAGTTTGGCCGCATGTCCAAGAAGCAGCGCGACAGCCTCTATGCTGAGGTGCAAAAACACCAAAAGTCCCAGGAGTGTGTGGGCTCCGGAGGAGGCGGCTCTACCACCCTGTCCTTACCCAAGGAGGATGGCATCTGTGGCGGTGGCGGGGAAGATATGGAGGAAGGTCTGAGCCGGTCCTACAGCACTGGGGGCTCCAGCTCCACCCTCAGCGACCTGGACGACATTGCGGCGCTGCCTGACCTGTTTGACCTGCCACTGACCCCCGAGGAGGCCAGCGAGTACTGCAGCCTGGATCTGCTCGGCGGAGGAGCCAGCGCCGGCAACACCTCCAGCTCGTCGTCCTCTTCCTCCACTTCCTCATCCTTGTCCAATCAGAATTCCCCGCAGCAGACTGCACTAGACGGGGTGGACGGCAACGGGATCCAGCTCCTGCATACACACTCTCACACACATCCGCTGCTGGGACACATACATGCACTGCTGGACCAACTGCCTGATGACTGCTCAATAACAGACCTCGGTGAGAACCGATAATCATAAATAACAAATGATTTCTTCGTTCATTTACTCATTACCTACACAAACAGTGTAGAGTGAAAACTATCGATTCAAAGACAAGCTTGAAAACAAGGGCAAATAAAGGCATGATGGTGTGGTGGTATTTATAGAGGTGAGGAAGCACAGGCAATTTTTTAGAGAAGTGTCAATAGAGACCTTGAGGAAGAATACATTTGTATTTTATTTGACATCTTAACGGTTGTTGGCAACAATGAGGCTTTGAATGAGACTCTGGGGAAACACTGAGTAAATATTGTGACTGGGGGATATTATAAGTGCAGGAAGTGTCCTCACAACTGAGGAGATTAGATGAGTAGATGAGCCACTGGCACTCAATTTTGTCGAGGGCACAAGTGGCAAACGTAGCAGCTGAGTGCTTCAAAGCAGCTTGTTTTTTCAAGGCCACGCTGTCACAACATGGACACGTAAACAAGATCACTGTTGCACTCTGCTACACTCTCTCTGTGTCAACTTAAGTGAGAGAAATGCTCATCGTGTATGTGCGTATTTGTTTTCACAGAGCACATCACTCAGAGTATTGTCAAGTCTCACTTGGAGACGTGTCAGTACAGCGCTGAAGACATGAAGAGATTCACCTGGATTCAATACACACCTGAGGAAACACGCACTTTTCAAAACAAGGTACATATTAGATCAGAATAACAGGTCAGCATCATAAAAATCAGATAATTGTGACCTCAAAACAATGTGCTGAGTTATGCTGAAGTGATGTCACTGGATTTATTCATCTAACCACTTTCTGTTTCACTCTTCCAGTCAGCTGAGTGGATGTGGCAGCAGTGTGCACACCACATCACCAATGCCATTCAGTACGTGGTGGAGTTTGCCAAACGCATTGCTGGCTTCATGGATCTGTGCCAGAATGATCAGATTATTCTGCTGAAAGCAGGTCAGTGCCCAGTCTAAAAATACTCACTTCTCAAATATTTAATGCAGTGTGAAACTCTTCTGAAGTAAACTGAAACTGAAAATTTGCTAACTTTAGCTCCTTCCTGTTTTTTTTTGTCTCCAACCTTCTATCTTTGCCTTATTTACTCTGTTGATGTGTTTGAATAAATGCCACACCCCTTGTTTGAACATGGCAATGAAAATAACAACACTTTCAATTACTTTCTTTACCTATTCCAAAAATATATATCCATATCTGCATAAATATATGTATATATGTGACATTAAAAAAAACACATTTATTCGACAATGCATTTACTTTTTGTAAATCTTTTGAACTTTTCAAAAAAAATCTTGATGGATATTCATGCTATCCTGTTGATTTTTAAACGGTTCAAAAATGTCTTATATCTGCTGTGTGCCAATCTGGGTCAAAATTATTTACATTTTTGCTGTGTTGTTTTGTGCATGTTGGAGTATCTTCGTCCCCCTCTGCTCCTTCCCCCTCTCTTCCTGTACTTTCCCCATCTCCCCGTATCTATGCCTCTATCTATGGCTACCCTTTCAGGCTGCCTGGAAGTCCTGCTGATACGCATGTGCCGAGCCTTCAACGTCAACAACAGCACCATTTTCTTCAACGGGAAGTTTGCCCCGGCTCACTTCTTCAAAGCACTTGGTGAGGCTCAGATGAGAATGCAGATGTGCGAGTTTTAAAGCATTCAGATATCACAAAAGCCTCTTACGTGAGATAGAAAATCCTCAGCTGACATGCGCTTTGCATCAATTACTTAAAGGATGAAGAAAATGCCTTTGTTCCTACTGTTCTGAATCCATTAAAAGATATCTCTGAATTGACAGACGCTATTCATCATATTAAATGACTTGACTGTGGTAATTGTTCCTAAAATGTGAGAAGACAGGGATTCCAGATCCAGTCTTGACAGCAGCAGTTTCATAAAGCAGGAGCTTGCTTTGATGAGAAGAAATTTAAAGTCTGCTGCTGAATGTTGATTTCCAATTTCTGAAGCACAATCTCGACACTTAAACACAGTGTTACAATGCAACCCTGATGGAAAAAGTGAAGACTAACACCATTTAACAAAGCAGTAAACATTTTGATAAACTCATTTGTTAATTCTGGACATTATGTTGAGTAAAAAGATATATTATATCAGTCGGTACAACTTTATTTCTCTATCAAAGACTGAGATGTTATGACAATCATTTTACTTCAATGAAGTCTTCAAGCTACTATTTTTGAAGTAGTTAATAATGAATAATTAGTAACCGATCCATTTCCTGTGTGTTCACAGGTTGTGACGACCTGGTCAGTGCAGTGTTTGATCTGGGAAAAGGACTCTGCCGCCTGCAGCTGTCTGACGAAGAGATGGCTTTGTTCAGCGCTGCCGTCCTTCTATCTCCTGGTGATTATTTTGTTTTTCCTCCTCTTTCTATTTGTCTTTCTCATTCATGTGTGCATACATAACCAGAACAAGTTTAAGTTCAAATATAGCAGTCTATTCAATGCTGTTCTGTCCTTGGTAAAGACGAGATGAAGATGTCTCACACATGTATTTTTTATTATATTATTGGAGCTTATTTAGCTAACATGTAAAAAAAATTGTATCATAAATGTGGTCAACTTTTGGCTTACATTTAGTGGTTAGTACATTACATCATTGCTTAAATGATGCAGAACATGTTTATCTTGAAGCAGCAGCCTGCCATTCCTCTCACCATCTGTTTAAACTCACAGAACCTGATTTTATAAAATATATATATATGTTTTACTGGAGAGATCCAGAGATCCTAAAGCTGTTTTTAAAAATTACATGTCGGTAGAAGACTCATGAAAAATGTGTGTCGTGGTTGCGAGCCTGTAATCCCAACTGTAGATTTAAATGCATTCCAGTGCATCTGCTTGGAAAAATCATGGACCCCTGCAGCAAACGGATGTTTGTATTGCACTTCTGTGAACTTCACAATTCAACTGATTAGATAGATGAGAGGCGTAGGCTCATGCCGCATGCTTGCAAAGATTTCTATCAACCGCAACTTAGCTGAAAATAAAGAAAAATCTCAAATACAAAGATGTTGTTAAAGGTAATTTCACAATATAAATACTGCAGAAAGAAAAAAAATGATGAACAGGGTAAAGGTAGTTGTTCACTGTGCGTTGCCATGTGTGTTGACGTTGGCTAACCTTAGAGCTGTGTGTTAAGAGAAGATGTTTTTTCTATCCTGTAGACCGACCCTGGCTAACAGAAGGCCAAAAGGTTCAGAAACTGCAGGAGAAAGTCTACCTGGCTCTGCAGCACAGTCTACATAAGAGCGGTGCTTCTGATGAGAAACTGGACAAGGTAAAGACAAGCTGCCAGGACTCTTCTTAAACAAATACAATCACGTAAAGATTCACATAAATAACCTTTACATGTCAACATCTTCTGTCCCTGCAGATGGTGTCCAAGCTGCCCACAATGAAGTCTATCTGTAATCTCCACATCGACAAGCTTGAGTTTTTCCGTCTGGTCCACCCAGACACCGCCTACAGTTTCCCACCACTGTACCGGGAAGTGTTCGGCAGTGAGATGTCTCTGCCGGACTCCAGCGACAGCTAGACGGGTAGATAGACGAAAAACGAGACAGATGAAGAGAGTGTATAAAGAGGTAGGGAAGCAAAAGGAGAGACAGAGTAGGATAGAGATGTTGAAGCTCAACAACCAGCAGTTAAAGAGACAATCCAGGACTTTAAATACTCGTCTCCCATGATCCCAAAGTAGTCCTCCACTTTCCCAGCAGGCAAAAGCACCTTACACTACAGACCACACATGCTCATGGTCCTCTGCACATTGTAGCATTAACAACAAGCGACTGGGCGTCGTTAGAATAACACAGCAGCCCACGAAGCACAGGACGGCTCTGAGCTCTAACACTTGTTGAACATCTGATCCACTCTGGATCACCCAACCAGTAATGAATGTACCTCATCGATAAGCACCAGTGCACAAGTCAGAACTATACAGTGAATGTACAACACTGCCACCAGGCAGGAGTTAAGTCATAGTATTAGAATGATCAACAGGTCTATTAACTATTACTACAGTTATCGGTCAACATTTCTCTCTATATTAATACATCTCAGTATGATACGCATGGGTACTCATACAGACAATATATTTGTACTGACCATCACTTAGGGACCAAGATCATCACCCATGTTCTCCGCTAAATGAAAAGACTCACACAGACTCACATCTTAGGCTTAATCAGCTGAGAATCGGTCTCACGCACATGTAGTCAGTGTTCGGTGCTGCCTCTTTGCAGGCTAATGCAATGAGAAACCTCAGTCCCACACACCCCTTTCCTTGTAAATGCCACTTAGAGACAGGACAAGATGAAATTATCTTTAATTTATATACACATTTATAAACAAATATTTTAAATAAGAATGTAAATAGATGAATATATAAGTATATGGAGAGAGTTAGAATGTGTGTGAGAGAGAGAGAGAGAGAGAAAGAGAGAGAGAGCGAGGGAGAGAAGAGTGGATATTAAGATGTAGAGAGAGGGTGGAGAAAAAAGACGGATACTTCGATGAAGGCGGATCTTTTTCTGGACTATTTCCTCTCTTGACAGTACTCTCAGGTTTCCGTGGCAACAAGCCCCTCTTGCCCCCATGACGACACAAACCGAACTCAGCTGGGTTAGGTGCGGTCATCGCGCAAGCGATGGGGTGGACACTTGTTGCAGATGCAACACAGCAGGGGAGGCAGCGTACCCGAACAAAGGCGAGGTGACATTGCCTTTGTCCTGCATTTAAACTGAACGCTTTCAGACTGTGCTGCTGCTGCCTTCCCCCTCCCCACCTAAAGAGACAAGAGGACACTAAAGAGAAGAGAAATCAAGGCAAAAGTTGACTTCACGAACTGTAAAATAAAAGGGGATACACATACAGGGTCCCCCACCTGTTTCTAACCAGCAGTCAGAAAAGTAGGTGTGGTATACTTGTCTTTCACTCATAATGTTTCAGTTGGCCGGAACGACAACGATCCATAACATGTCTCATGAACCCTCCTCGCTGGTTGGAGCAACTGTATTATTTTGTACATTTGCTGTTCCTCTCCTTAAGTCTTGATCCCAACACTTGTCTGAAGCACTTATACTTTCCTCTTTCTCACTGGACACTAGTCTAAGGCCAGACAGAGCTACCAGCTGCCCCCCTGAGTTGGGCCTCAATGCCAGTAAGACGTCATAGTTTTCAATCCGTTTCATTTATCTTTGTTTTGTTTCTCGTTCGCACCTTTCATGTACACACATAACCTGCTTTCTGAAGGTTGTTGTAGCATTGAGAGGATGATGATGATGATGAAATGATGATGATAATGTCTTACCCGGGGTGCTGTGAAGTTTCTGAGCAGAGTCTGAGGACCTGCCGCCTGCCGCTCAGGGAGCTAGCTGTGATCTCTTGTCCCTTTATTTCCAGTGTCGTCTTTTAGCCTTGTGCTCCTCACACCTTTGCACCTAAGATGAGACCCATAACAATAATCACTGTGGACGTAAGTTCTATTTTTGTGAATGTTACTCACAAAGTGTCAAAGCCCTTCCTGTTTGTCCTAATATTGTAACATTTAAAATTTTACGAGACATAGGAATTAAAAAAAAAAAGACATAAATAAATCACTTAGAGTTCAAGATGAATTTCATTATTGGGGTTTAATGTTTCTTTTGCTGTGATTTTCATTTTATTTGTCAGTCTTTTATCCACCTTTCTTTACATGTCTCCACTTCTGTCTTGTAAAGTCAGTGATCAATTTTTTTTTTCTTTTAATTGAAAGATTAGGAAAAGTGCAAACACAAAAGAGTAGTTTGTCTCCCTTCTCTTTCCCTGTATGACAAAATGTACAAGAGGTATATTACTAGTCCAAGAGTAACTGAGTCACACAGCGCGATATACATTGTTGTCCGATGGGATACATTATATGTGGTTTTAAGAATGTAATAAATGGTTTCTTTTTCTTTTGAGAAGTTTCGTTGAGTCTTATTTAAACTCGGAAGTTGGTTTTCATGTCCATTTTACACGACCCGTCCCTCATGGAACTATTAAAGCACATTAAATTTGAGCAAATCAAACATTCATCATCTACAACACAGTCATGAAGCTCAAGACACAATACCCAAATCACACATACAAAACAAACACATCAGAAACTTTATCTGGATCCATTGGTGCTAAACTCTGTATATTTGATCAGGGTCATCAGTGCTTTATCCCATGCTTTGGAGACATGCATTATCAAAGAGGTATTAAATAAGAGCTCCATCCTCAACACAGACCAAATGTAAATCCAGAACATTAACTTTGCATGTAGGCATATTGGTGACTGATTACTCTCTTAAATCACAGATCATTGATATTATAATCCTGCAAATTAAAAGGCCTTTATCACTCTAATGTTCTAAAGTCTCTCATCAGTCAGAACACCGAGCCATTCCCTGTTTGCAGTGAATATAATTTGGTGCCGCTTTTCTTAAATATCATAAAGGAAATTTCTGTGTAAATTTTATATTTGAGAGTGAAAGTTCCTTCTTTATCTTGGAAGCAACAATTATCACCCAAAGATCCACTGGGGGGGCTTTCAACCACCTCTCAAGGACTTCACCAGGAGAATGGATCTTACAAAGACCGAGGAGCTTGTGTGAAAATATCACATTTTTAACCATGAGCCAAATGATTAATGACAATGGAAAAAGTACATTGATCAATGAATAATTATTAATCATACATCTTTATTTCTGTAAAATTTCCTGGATCAACACACTTAATATATAATTTGTGCCAGATATTCTGTTAGTGCAGTTAGTGGATTGTGATTTTGTTGTTTTGTTCTGTACATCTACTGCATGTCTGTCCGTCCTGGGAGAGGGACCTGTCCTCTGTGGCTCCACCTGAGGTTTCTTCCATCTTTTTTATTTTACCCATGTTAAAAGTTTTTTTTTCTCAGTATTGACAAGTTGTTCCTTACTCGAATCGAGGGTCTAAGGACAGAAGATGTTGTTCACTGTACAGTTCGTAAAGCCCACTGAGGCAATGTGATTGGGATTTTGGACTATATAAATGAAACAGATTTAAATTTGATTTGATGAAAACAATCTTTTTTTTTATTTTTTTTGGCTAGCTTTTTTTGGTTTGTTTGGTCATAAGTCTAAATGAGGCAGCAGCAGTGGTGTGTAATTGGGGGTGATTTTTTTTTGTGTGTCACCTAAAGTCAAAGTCAGCAATTTATTCATTCGTGACATTTTGCTGAGAAAGAAGGATGTATAGATGCATGATTTATGAGTGTGTGTGTGTGTGTGTGTGTGTGTGTGTGTGTGTGTGTGTGTGTGTGTGTGTGTGTGTGTGTTGACCCACTTTATCCAGCAGGATGGAGCCTCCCACATGAAACTGGGTCCAGGAAACTGTGGTTGCCTAGCAAGTTTCACATCTACGGTGCAAAGTTTGAAGACGTGCTCTCCGCCCGTTGCAAACTACAAACCCACAGCAACTTCTTCCAAACTATTTTTTTCCCCACATCGAGGTCCAAGGTGGTCACGCTGACGGTGCAAGATGTCCGTCGCAGGATTTAAGAAGCAGTTTTACAAAGCGAGTCAGGTAAATGCGCGACTTCTTTTTGTTTCTCTTTCGCGTTAGCCGGTTAGCTTAGCTGGCTAACTTAGCTAAGTCTATCGGTACTTTTAATTGCGAGTTTACGCTAGCTTCGTGCTAGCACAGTGGAAAACGTTTCTAGGTAATGACAAAACGCGCCTTTTTGGTTACATACTAACGTTTTATGAGGTGTTTTAACTTGTTAATAAAAATATATATATATACGACCAACGTTAGCTGTGCTGTCATTAAACTCACCAACTGTCAAATTTGTTGTGGCTCGCAGGTAACGTCAACGGTCAAACGTCAAAGTAGCTAATGCTAATCTGGAGCGTTAGCAAGTTCACGAAACGTTGTTAGTTTACTTTATTGTAAAACTAACGAAAACTAACGTTAGCGTGGCTACTGGTGCCTTAACCTTCCTGTTAGGTGTAGTAAGTTCATTTAGTAGTCGGGAGGTTGTTTTCTGTCGACGTGGAGTGTAACAGGACTTTGCATTGTCACTAACTTGAGGTTAATGTACACGATCGACCTTAATTTGCCGTCACAGAAGTGAAGCATTGATAGGATGAGTTTCTGTTCCAAAGGAGATGCTGGATTTATGTCATGGGCGGTGTTTGGTTTCGTTGTGTTTGTTGTCATGTTAAATAGCAGGCCCATTTCATTGCTCAAGGCTTTTACCCCACCGTGCTAAAGTGATGTGCGCGTTTGTTTTCTGTGATTTGATGTATTGCACAATGTGTTGTGGTGATAAACATTAACCCTGTCCATTACACACGACACATGTTTGTGCCTTGAATCACGTACATCAAGTCATTAAGTCATTTCTCAGCTTTGAATATCAACTACTACTAACTTATTTTCTCATATATAAAGGGTCTATTATGTGAAAGAGGTGCTGAGATGGATTAATTGATATCACATGGATTGTCATTTAGTTTAGATTAGTTTCCAATACTGAACATCTTACTTGGATATAATTCCAGTTTTCGGTATACATTGTCTGTAATTATCACGTCCAGTAATCAGCATTTTTCTGATTATCGGTATCAGTGAGTTTTCTCAACAACCTCTCACAAAATGACTGGCCCCCAGCACTATCTGTAAACTTGTCACAATTGATAAGCTATAATCACACACATACACAATCTGAATACGAAAAGTAACCAGTAACTAAATGTATCAAATAATTGAGGTGGAGAGGAGAAAGAAAAGTAGCAGAAAATGGAAATACTCAAGTAAAGTACCTCAAAATTGCACTTAAGAACATTACTTAAGTAAATTGTAATTTATTAAATTAATTTAATCTCGGGTTGTTTGAAGTTTTGAAACAAAGAGTTTAATTTGTTCTGCACTGGTCCCAAATTTCGGTTTCAGTCTCTTTGATTTCTAATAATTGGGATTGGGACTGGAAAAGCCATATTGGTTGACCTGTAGAAACATTTATGGAAAAACTTAAAGCACATATGCTAAGACTAGATTGATCTGGAAGTTTGAGAAGCATGTCAATTCTTACAATTGCAAGTGTTGAAATCCGCCCCGTCTCTTACTGGTGCATCGCTATCTCAGCCCTGCTTGTGTTCCTTTTCAGAAATCGGGGATTTATTGAGTGAGGATCTTTTCCAATTCAAAAAATCACATAGCACACATTAGTCTTAAAAGTTGAGCCATCTCAGCACCCACATGAAGCTCAATCAGACATGGAACGCAAAGCCGGTGGCCTGATTTTTGTTGACACCTGTTCCGCTTGTTGCTTTGGCAGATGGGTGTGTATTGGAATCCTAGTAATGTGAATTCTCTGCCCAAACCACCTTCTTAGGTAAACCAGTATATTTAGTCAGAACATTTACAATACATCAATTGTAACAAACCAAAAGTCTTATTTTCTGTTAGCTTTTGCAAAACTTCAGCAGTGCAGGTGGATTTCTAACACCACAGTATAGTGGTACGGGCCAGCTACCACTGAGAAAGCCTAAACTATTGGGGCATACCGCATAGCTTGTAAAATATAAGTCCTTTATTTAACATCGTCTATTAGCAAAGGCCAGCAAGTGTTACATCATGACATTCAGGCTGTTATTGTTGTATATATTAGTTGCCTAGCCAAGGTCCACTTCGTAGTGTGATTGAACATTCACAGGGGAAGTGATTAACAATGATCATCCTGTAACAATGCAATGATCTAAGATTGAAACTAATGATTATTTTCATTGTCAATTAATCTATTGATTATTTTCCTGCTTAACTGTTTAGTTGTTTGGTCTTTAAAATTTCAGATAATGTTGAAAATGACAGATATGGTTGATCAGGTGCTCCCAAAGTTCAAAATGACTTCCTGAAATGTCTTGATTTGTCTACAATCCAGTAACATTCAGGTTACTGTCATAGAGGAGAATATGACTTTTAACTATTTATTTAAAAAATACTCATACCAAGATAAGACTTTATTGATACCTCACTGGGGAAATAAACTGGTTACAGCAGCTCACGAGTTGTAGGCACAGGGGGAAAAAAACAATGATTCTGTCACAGATTAAAAAAATAAAAATGAGACAAAAAACAAGTTAAAATGGAAAAATAGAAGAATAAATTAGAGATATTAATAAAAACAGATTACACACGCAATCGCACAAACACACACAGAGTGTGTAGCAGTATACTAAAAAAAATTAAATTAGGAATGTAAATGCACACAGAAACTGGATTGCAGAGGATACCAACAAGATAGAAAACATGAGTTGCATTGCAATTGATGAGCACAATAGCTGGAAGTTAATTTAATAGTTGACAACAAATCATTAATATGTGCTGCTCTACGATGTTCTGCTAGGGAACATTGGGTCCTGGCATTCGTGTGGTTGTTAGTTAACATGCATTACCTGCCTGAACTTTGCTGCAGACCAAGCAGCCTCCCAGATTGATTGATTGGATTCTGATCTATGGAGACTGTAGGCCAGGTTAACCCCTCAGGCTCTCTCTTGTGTTCATTGTGACGATGCTGAGCAGTTTTTGTGGTTTGGTTGGTCTGAAACGGTGTTTAGGTGGCTGGCAGGTGTCAAGTAGTATCCTTACGTATGTCAGGACCCAAGATTTTCCAGAAGAATATAGCATTGCATCATGATCATCAGTGTTATAAACTTCAGCCGTTAGTGGTTAAACGTGGCCATTGATAGTTATTGCATTATATAAGGCTGATATTCTGCACATGGTGTTTGTTATTCTGGACCCATTGTTTGATTTTAGTTTACATCTTGTCCACAATGACCAAAAAGACTCAATCCAAAAAGAATCTGAAACTTGTTTTAAGTCTTTCGTCCATTTCAAGTAACAAAATGTAAAGATGGTGTAAAGCTAAGTATCATATAAGTACAACTAAAACTCAAACTTTTCTGAATAGATAACATGCCATAGGCAGACTGGGATGGGCAGGTTTGTTTGTCATGGAGGACAAAAACCTGGTGATGGCAGACATGAAGCCAGATGGAGTGCTGGAAGAGTGGTGGTGTTCTGATTTCACACAACAACTTGCCACAACTTCACATCTGGTGCTGAGAGATTCATTAATTGCTGTTTGAAATGGTGTGTGTATTAGACTTTTTAATTAGCAAACATGTGGGGTAGAGTTGTATCCCAGTAACCAGTCAGCAGTCTGTGCCTCAGGCTTATTGAAAGCCACCAAATCATTTGCACAAAGCAACTCTGCCAGTCCTGTGTATTATATAAATCAGTGAGATTGATTGATCCATCTGGTCATAGAGTTATGTGCAGCATGGTGCAGACAGCTGCACTGAGTTACACAGACAGACACACAATGAGTCTCTGTTTGGCCTGCCAGCCAACTGCACAGGATTTTAGAGTTTGTTGCTGTGGATGTGAAATGGTGACTGTATGTGCCCTGTGCGAGGATATGAAAAAGTGAGCGAGAGCAAGATGAAGTTAGCATGTGTGTTTAGTAAAAGTATCCATGCAGCAGCTCTACTGTAGGAAACTGCAATGAATGTGCTGACCTGATGGAAAAAAAGGAAAATCCTCAGTATAAAACCTTATGGAACAGAGACTCTCGGCACAGAGGAAAGTCCAGTTTTTCTCTCCCTCACGCAGACTTGAGGAGGTTCCTCCACTAACGGAAAACATTGGCATGTCTTGGAATTTGAGATTTGTGTTAACAAGGCCCAGGGAAAATAGAACAGTGTGGTTGTGAATGTCTGATTCAAGCTTGTTTGACAACAGGTTCTTTTGTTGAGCAAACCTCTCATCCCCTATCAGCTCCAGAATTTTTTTTCTGCAGTTGACCTCTTTCTGGAGGTGTGTAAGTGGAGAACAGTTCACTAAAATATTCACAATATTATCAGTACATTTCTTATTGATACACAGGACTGAATCATTTATTTTCTCTCAAGAACACATGCATGAGAGACCAGGGAATGCTCTGACTTCAGTCGGCTTCATTGCTGGAATTACTCTGTGTTCACAGATGGTGAGTGAGAAGGTTGGAGGAGCAGAGGGAACCAAACTAGATGAAGACTTCAAGGACCTCGAAAGGGTAACATACATACATTTTAAGAAAAAATCTATACAGAACCTGTGGAACATCAATATTTCCTTTTGGTTTAGTGAAAGTTTAATGTTAGTTAAACACTATCGAAGGCTTACAGCTCAGAACATGCACACATGTATCGATTATTGTCTCTCTCTCTAACCTGTGCCATCAGAGAGCAGATGTTACCAGCAAAGCAGTGGTGGAAGTCATCAATAAAACATCAGAGTACCTCCAGCCCAACCCAGCAACGAGAGCCAAGCTTTCCATGCTTAACACGGTGTCCAAAATCCGCGGGCAGGTGAAGAGTCCAGGTTACCCCCAGCCTGAGGGCCTCCTGGGAGAGTGCATGACAAAGTATGGACGGGATATGGGCGATGACACCAACTTTGGTAAGAACAGCGTTAAACAGTTAAAGAATGAGGTACTGGGTGGAAGAGATGTTTGTTTGGAGACTGTGAAAAGAGCAAAGCGTACAGCAATAGGGGAGTTTGCATGTTTGTATTTGACCACTGGGTGATGGTGAATCTGCTTTTGTTAATTTTTTTTGTTCATATTTTAACCTTCACTATAGATTTAACTATTCAAATCTTTATTAATATTCCTCACAATGTCCCACGCTCCCTTATGCTACTATTTTGAATGTGTGTATACTCTTCAGGTGGAGCTTTAGTAGATTTCGGGGAGACAATGAAGAGAATGGCTGAGGTCAAGGACTCTCTGGATATTGATGTGAAGCAGAACTTTATTGACCCGCTGCAGGCAGTCGCTGAGAAGGATATCAAAGACATTCAGGTAGAATCAGAGAGGTAGTATGCTTCTGCACGTACAGGCCAGGCATTGACTAATGAGACTGCACTTTATGAGTCAGCATCACTAGAATAAGAATAAGCATTTAAAGTCCAGATGCATGAAAGTGGAATTGCAGCCAAATTGTTTCAATCTCAAAACAATCATGTTTAAGTAAAAATACGTATTAGTGTAATATCATCTGAAACATAATCCTCCTAATCCTAACTCTTTTCATCCTCTCAGCACCACTTGAAGAAGCTGGAGGGCCGACGTCTGGACTACGATTATAAAAAGAAGCGTCAAGGTAAAATCCCAGAAGAAGAGATCAGGCAGTCCCTGGAGAAGTTCCACGAGTCTAAAGAGATGGCAGAAAGCTCCATGCACAACCTGCTGGAGACAGACGTGAGTAGCCTGTAGACTAAATTTGATTCACTTTGCGTTGCAGATGGCACATTAAACTCTGCTGGTCTTGTCTTGTGGAAAAAATGTGTTTATAAGGATGTGTCTGTTCTAATTTTACCTCCTGTTGATTAACAACTGCTGTGTTACCTCGTGTAGGAACAGGACATTTAATTTGATCAAGAGCTGTATAGTAATTCGGTTTTATTGAAATGTATCAGTGACGTAGGCTAAGTGATGTCAACACGTTTAAAGTCCAAGGTGAGATAACTGACTACAATAGGCTTAAAGTAATAGATAAGCAATCTGATTGAGTCAGTGTCAGTGGAAATGCAGCGTCACCTGATTATGTGTGCACACAAGCTAAACGTTTAATAATCCTGTCTAGTTTTCTTTATGGAGCCAAGAAAGAAAATCTCATGCTTGCCAGTACATCTTTTGTGTGCCTAGGCAGGTCCAGCGAACTATGTTTTCATATAGTGACAGGGGAAATGCATTTTGCTTGCTACTCACAGCTTCTCAGCTAGCAAGCCACATGTTGCTCCTTCAAGAACAGTATGTCTTTTTTTTCCCCACAGTGACTTGCAGTAGTGTGAGCTTGTTAAACACGTTCTGCTTGGTATTTACCATTTTTGTAGCTGCCCACTGAGATGCGTCAGAGCGAAGTTATTGTGACAAACAATACTGATGTAATGACGAGAGACAGAAATGCAAATGGTTAACTCGTAGAGAATGCTCCTAAGGGCCTCTGCTGTTTGGTCTCACTCTAAAGTAATTTTTGTTTGTATGTGTGCATAGGTGGAGCAGGTGAGTCAGCTGTCTTCTTTTGTGGAGTCTCTGGTGCAGTACCACAGACAGGCCTCGCAGATCCTGGAGGAACTTTCTGACAAACTGAGACAAAGGTCAGTGCTGTGACTATTTATGGAAGATGGCATGCCTTTTGTGTGTTAAGGCTGTGTCCTCTGGCTCATGACGACTGATGATTCAGCTGCACCATTGTTTTCTTTTACCCATCTGATTACAAGTAGGGCATGTCAATGCAAAGCTAATGCTGGCAGCAAATCACTTATTTTTACAACAGTATGGACTTTGATAAGTATCTTTGTTTTTTCATGCACAGATAATATTTGTATCTATTTGTTTGTATTTGTGAATTTGCTTACTTTTGAACTCGGAGAGGTGACATTTTCTGTTCTGAATTTGTGTGCAGGGTAAATGAAGCTCAGTCTCGTCCGAGGCGTGAATACACACCCAAACCCAGGCCAGTTTACGACTTTGGAGAGGTAGAAAACTCTAACGGAGGATACTCGCCAGCTGCAGCAAACCCCCCAGCTTACTCTGCCGGTAAACTCTCATATGTATATTTTGTGATAGCTGTGTGAATGTGTGTGCAAGGCCTACTCCCAAGAAGGCATGTGTGCTAGTCAATCTCATTCTCAAGACTGATGTGTCTTTCCTTGTGCGACATCACCCAGCCCCAGCACAATATCCAGGTTCATCCTTCCAAAGAGCCTCCATGAAGAGCAGACAGCGTGAGTGAGACGGATGAAGATAACATGTCACTTACTTACAGAACTAGAATGTTTCACTACTTTCACTCACTCTGTCGCACATCTGTGCAGCAGAGGGGTGCAAGCATGTCCGTGTGATGGTAAAATATTTGACTAACACTGTTGAATGGTGTCTGTAAGGTTTCCAGAACAAGACGGGGCTTGTCATGGTGTGAGTTTTACTCTGTCTGATGAAGGCTGCAGATATATAGAATTGTCAGCAAACCAGTGACTGTTGAATTTTAATCCAAGTTGTCAACCAGGGGCCTCATTACTTAAAATTGTCCTAACTACTTGTCCTATCTTAAGTTTCAAAAGGTTAATACCATTGCTTGCCACCAGCACTCTGATATCAATGTTAGTTTCCCCAACAGGCTGCATTGATGTTATCCTCTTAAACAGGCTAACATCAATGTCAGCTCCCTCAACAGGCTAGGCATAAATGAACAGTAACCAAGAGTTACTGTCTGAGCAGCCTTTCAGTCACAATATTTCAATGTTCATTTTGTTCTTTTGTTTTTAATCGCTAAATCCTGTCCTAAGTTAAGATTCCCCTTATTACACATAGAAAACATGTTTCTGTATAACCAAAAATTCTCAATGTCTTCCTGGACTGAGAGGAGATAGAATTTCATGCTGAGGAGGTGTCTGTAATGACGGCCCAGACCATACGTTTAACACAAGATACTTAATGAAACTGCAGTCACGGTTTTCTGAATTGTATCTATCTGACAGCCAGTATTGTGCATCGGCTGATTAATCTTCTGAACCTCAAGAAAAAAAATTATTCCCTGCCACATAAATTCATTTTACAGATGTGTTATTATTCAACTCTTCAAGAGAAATTAAATGTGAAAATTATCGAGCCTAAAACTTGAAGATGATCATCGTGGTTGGAATAAAAAAAAAAAGGCCACCATTATATAAAATGTCAGCGAACTGATTTTGATCTTGAACGTCAGAAGAAGCTTCCCTTACCACACTGATGACTAATTTGTCAAACACATCCTGTTTTATTGACTTTCCTTTTACAGTCTAGTCCAGAGTCGTGTCGGAAAACATGCTGGTGACGCACTGTCCCTGATGACGTTCTTTTAAAATGTACTAATCTTGTCAGGGGGAATTTGCCCAGTAATCTTATTACAAACTGACAGTATTTGTTCTGCCTCCCTCCTTCATCTCTTCACTGTTTTGTGTCTTCCTACTGCAGAGCCGTGCTGTAAAGCCCTCTATGACTTTGATCCAGAGAACGAAGGTGAGCTGGGATTCCACGAGGGCGACATCATCACCTTGGTCAGTCGAATTGATGAAAACTGGCTGGAGGGGAGCATTCGAGGCAGAACAGGATATTTCCCCAACAATTATGTTGAAGTGATGGTGCCTCTGCCATGAAAACAGCCAGGAAATAAGAGGGGCAGCAAGATGGAAAGGAAGAACATGGGGGATGATGGAGGATTGTCTCTCAATAATCACAAGATATCTTTTTTTTTATTGTAAATGAAGGGTAAACATCTCAAGACAGGGACCTACTTTTTGTATCTAGGAGTTGTTTGAGTAAAGAACTTTTTTTTTAATTATTATTCTGTCAGATAATGTCAAGATTTAAGGGATTTTTAAAAACAATAAGGACCCGAGAATGTTTAATCAGAACAACGACGGCTTAATCTTTGGGTGCATTTTCCATATCATGAGTCCTTAAATTCATTCTCTATGCACCTGTGCACTTTGTACACTACACCTCCATCACTGGGACTGCAGAAGAAAGAGAGCATGTCACCTGTCCAGCAGTATGCTGAAACACTAAGAAGTGCAACTACTTTACTCGTGACCTATTTTATACTCACAAGAGGACATTTCTTGTTCTATGTACTGTTCATATTGGTACTGCACACATGCATGTATACACATGCTTCCCCGTGAGCACTCTTCTACACTCCCAGTCTCACTCCTGTGCCTTCGGGCTTCAGTACTGTTGTCCACATGGACTAGAATCAACATGGAGGCAGGGCTGACTTTCATCGGTGTTTGACACTATCCTCCACTGCCATCTGGTGGTACTTGAGATCATTCTGAGTCATTATTTAAGTGGTACTCACATGAGGTCTCTTTTATCTCTTAACAAAATCCCTGTTAGGTGTCTTATATTGTCTTGTATTTTAGTGTAGAAGCTGTGAGGCAGTTTAGGTGACATTAATCACATTTTAAAAAAAAATGTTGTTTAATAGTTTATTGTTTCTTAAGAGCTAGAGGCGCCCATGAATATACTTCATTTTATCATCTTTATCACACTCAATCATTACAAAGTTGTCAATGGTTTGATTTACTTTCAGCACTTTCTCATTGCACTCCACTCTCTTAGTGCTGATGCCAAAGAAGGGCTGCACAAATTCCCAGATCGGACAAACCTGCTGTTTGGCATTAAGTCTAAATGTTTTCCAACGCTACAAAATTAAGAATTTTAGAGATTCTATGCAAACATCTGGTTTTCCCTTTTTATTTTCTTCATACTTTAAATATGAAAAGCAGACGTTTGTTCCCATCTCTGTGCAGCCCACAACAATGTAACATGATTCGCCCCCCCACCCCTGATATTTTGCAGCACCACACCAAAGCCATAAGCTTGCATCCTTCAGCCCCTTTATTTTCTCAGGCTCTTTTGATACTGCTGGCAGTGTCATTCACAATGTTTTGTGGGCTTTCACCCCACTGTGTTTGTCAATGCATTTTCAGCCTGTGATTTGTTTTCCACACACAGCAATGGGGTCAGCTAGGTTTTTGTCCTCTAACCTCCAATTTGAAGCATGGAAATTAATCTGATGTGTGATTGGGTGTGTTTGTACCTGCCTCAGTTTTCAGGCTGAAACTGTGCACCAGACCTGACAGAAAATGCAATCTCCAGACTATTGTGTACAGAATATACTAATAATGAGGAAGGCCTGTGCACAATAGCTGGTTTCAGTTTCAATTAAGCCTATTACAATCTTGCTATGAACTGTGAGGGCTGGTGCTGCTCACTCAAATGCCAACTTTCTCCTCTTGTCATGATCCCCTTGTTAGACCGCCCCGCGCCCCACTCATCCCTCACGTATCTGTTTAAACTGGGAGTGGAACAGACAGCTCTTTTGAGCAGGGAAGGGTGCACAGCGGTGGATTATGCCCTCCCTCCCCCCACTGGTCTTTATTCACCACCTGCCTCTGTACCCCTACCCCCTTTCTCATTATCTGCCCCTTCCCAATCCCATGGTGCCTCTGGAGCTCAGTCTCCTGGTTCATCCCCTGGAATAATCTCCTCATTGTTATCATAGTATGTGCCTCTTTATGTTATTTTGCATGTTATTCATGTTATGTATTAGGGCCAGGGGCTATGGCCATGCTGGGTCATATCTGTGTGGTTCAGGTGTGGGTTTACATGCCTCATTACACTAAATCAAAGTTTGAGAGGGGGGATAAAGCAGGGTCAGGGGTTCAGGTTGAGCTATTATGCAGCATGTATAATATTGATGATGAATAATGTCATGGAACAAAAGGGCGAAGATCAATTTTTGTGAGCTGCTGCTGCTGTCACAGCTGAAACAGTTGTCCGAACGCTTGGGCTGACATTTATTACTACACTACGTTCTGTGATGGCTCCTTTAGCATCCTTACCTATAAGTGTCTACACTTTGCAATAATGATGAATGAAGTATTATCAGACTTTAAAAGCTTTATTTTAATGTGACCAATGTTAATGGATTTTTCTGTGTTTAAAATGTAATCGCTTTGCATGTGTCTTCGCTGCAGTTTCTGTGTCTTCTGCAATGCCTTATATTTTTTTTGTGTGTAACTGTGACACCACGGGGAGACTAAAAGTGGGATTATCCTGGATAATCTTTAGGATATATGGATTACCTCTATACAAAGTGTAATCATATGTGTATTGTGTATTTTATATTTTTGTAAAGGGGATGCTGTTTGTTTCTCTTCTTCAAATAAATATTGAGTAATTTGGCTCTCAGTGTGTCTTCACAGTTGAATTGATGTTTTTTATATGTATGATTTGTACATTTATGCAGAAAATATCATGGGACTGAAGAATTATCTTTTTTTTTTTTTTTTTACACTAGATCTTATTTAAATCGATGTAATTACATTATCACATATTCTATATATTATATTTTAAAGATTCAATTTTAAAACCTTCACATCCACACGTCTGCATGATCCCCAGACACAGCCGGCTACACCAGCCAGCTGTTGGATTATTGCCACAGCACTATCTCATCGGGGAAGGCGTGTCACTCCCCGAATTACTCAGCGCCCCTTTGTCCTCGGTCGGTGCCCAGCCAGCGACACTCATGGCGGCTGCACCCGTCAGGCAGCGCTCCGGGTCGGTGGGACCCCGGGCGCAGCTCCCGCCCTGCTACTACGAAGGATACCTGGAGAAGCGAGGGCCGAAAGAAAAGGTAGGATCAAGTGCCATGTTGTTTCTGATGCATGCTGTGGTCAGTAGCTCTCCCTGTATATATTTAGGTGTGTGTGTGTGTGTGTGTGTGTGTGTGTGCACCGCACACCGGCTGGTCTCCCCATTTCCCAGAGAGAGCTGTCAACTTCCTCGTTGTGTTAGCATGGGCGAGGCGATCGCTTCACATAGCGGATCACAGATTTGTTGTGTTGTTGTTGTTAAAAGTCTGGTCTGGTATTAGGAGGCATGCAACAATTTATGAACGAATCGCGACGTGTGAAGCGTGGAGACCCGACTGCTGTCAAAACACTGTCATTTCCATCCCATCACAGGGAGGATTTGAAGCGGCTGTGTGTTCCTTATCTGTGACATACATGCAGCATTTCCATCACTGGCTCTGAGAAACACTCTGTCTGACAGTCTGATCAGTGAACTGCATCAGCCAATACCTTGCATGCAAAGTTGCATACAGTAAAATTGAGGATATCCCTCAATAGTTATATTTTATGTTGTTTTAATGTGTGTATATAAGGTGACAAAGACCGGTGCAGACCCTCCCCCAGGCTCACCCTCCCTCATTAGGCTCATTTTAATGCAATATAGACGTGTAATGTGAGCCCGGCTCAGGTGCAGGGGACTGCGCTGATCCATGGCCGCAGACTGACAGCAGCTGTGACCCACCCCTCTATCCATCTCTTGGGACAGGAAATGTGGAAGTCATAAAAAAGGGGCAAATGAATACCCATTAGACAGATGTGTGTGTTTGTGTCTGTGTGTGACAGGCTTCCAGGCGGCTGTGGACCTGTCTGTGCGGGAATTCATTGTTTTTCTTCAATAATGCCAAGGATGCTCATGTAAGTTCAAGACAGAAAGTAGGCCAGCAATTTTGGGGGGAATCACTGTGTGTTGAAACGTGTGTGTGTGTGTGTGTGTGTTGCAGTACGTGGAGAAGCTGGACCTCGGTGGGTTTGTGTCCCTGAAGGACGACTGCAGCCGGGACAGAAACCTGGAGGCAGCCAGACTCATCCTGCGCATGAAGGATGGAGAGACCAAGCTCACAGTAACGCCCCTCAACAAACACACACACACAATTAAACTTAAAACTTGATGCTTGATTTAAAGGGCTGTTGTCTTTTCCAGGCGCCGAACTTGGAATCAAGGGAGCTGTGGAAAGGGTTCCTCTACTCTGTTATAGATGTGAATATCCATCTTTTGCACACGTGCATCCCTTTACCAATCCGTCTCTCTCTCTTATGCCGTCTTGTAAAAATTCCTCTGTCTTGTGTCATCACAGCTGAATGTCCCGTCCTGCCTGACGCTGCTGCCGGGCCAGCTCCAGATGCTGAAGGAGGTGGTGGACAAAGAGAGGTCCAGGAGGAGAACCCGAACCCCCACACGAGCTCCTCCCTCGCCCCTCTCTGTGCCTTTAGTGGGAGAGATCCCACCGTGAGTCCCCCTCCAATGCCTGCTTATTAGAGGATGCACTGTAGCACCTTGAGTGTGTGTGCATGACTAACAGCGTGCCTGTGTGTGTCACGCAGGTGTTTCCGCCCGGTGTCTCGAACAGAGGCTGAAGTCCTCTTGGAGAGGCACCCAGACTGTGGCAACATGTTGCTCCGTCCCGGCAGAGACGGGTGCTCGCTGGCTGTCACAACTCGGCAGGACCTCAACGGGTAAACACCTGCCGAACATCTGCACGGCACAGCTGCACATCTCGCAGTCAGACACAACATTCACCGCAAGCTGTTTCTGTTCCTGTCTAGGTCGGTGTTCAGACATTACCGCGTGACTCAGAGGGACCAAGGTGGTTACGTCATTGATGTAGAAAACCCTGTGAGTGTGTAAAACTTGCAGAACAATTCTTATTACAGAAGATTTACATGTTTATTCACAGTTTATAATGTTGTATCAGGGGTGTGTTTTTACAGGGGAAACCTCAGGTAACTTTTGTCCATGATACAGATACTTTAATTCATGGTATCTGCTGATAACGTTCAGCAGACTTATTATCCGTGTGTCATCCGAATCTTTTTAATGTCAGTAACATGAGGCCAGTGACTCATGTGGCTATGAAAAGCCACAGCTTGAACTGCCTGCAAAAACACACAATTAACATGAATAAATAGATATGAATCAACCACATCATGACTCATACCCTGTGTGGTTCTTAAAGAAATACATTATGCTCATTTTCAGGTTCATAGTATTGTTATAGGTTACTACTACGATAAGTTTACATGCTTAAATGCTCCGAAAACACATCATGTTTTTCAAATTGTCCAGTGCTGCAGCTTTGTGTCCCCCTCTGTTTTAGCGCCTGTCTCTTTAAAGCCCCTCCCCCTGGATACCCAATCCACTCTGATTGGTCAGCTCACACATGCCTGATGCAGTGGAGCTTTAAACAACAGAGCAGCTGTGCAGAATCAAGTCTCATGTGCCAAACTAGCTGCAGATTGTGTAAACGTGTGACTCCCTGATGTAGTCACAGAATCAAAGTGGGGGGAACTGCTGACGAGGCGTTTCAGGAGCAGTGTTTCCTGTGGGACAGAGGAGCTGCCGTTGGTCCAACTTTGACCTTTTTGACTTCCAAGATCTTTCTACATGCAAAAGAACCTTTAACATAAAAGTTAATCTGTCTCCTATAATAGTAGTGGTGCAAATACAAAATGGGAATATTGGATGGATGCATGAACATTATTTGAGGCATGTCAATAAAGCAGGTTTTCTTTTCCAGATCCCCTGTGCTGACCTTCACGAGGTCATCGACGCTCTGGTAGAGAAGACAGCAGGAACTCTGCAGCCCTTCCTCCTGGAGGAGCCGTATGAGGAGAACATCAGTGAGGAGATGCAGCACAAACATATATTCAGGATGTTTATGTTGACTTCTTATGCTTTTTTTTGCCATGAGGCTGAACTCTCTTTGTGTCATCAGCGTACGTTTCGGCCAACGATGAGAACGGAGAGAGGATCCTCCACACCGCCCCCTCCAGCCCGCTGCCCAAGGCCCCCGCCCTGCCTCCAAAACAAGGTTTGTCTCAACCGCACAAACCTCATGCAGTCAGTCTGCACAACAGACCGTGATAATGATCCCTGCTTTCGTTCTGGTGCAGATCGTTGGCCCGGCAGCCCCTTGTCCAGGTCTCCCGCCCCTGACCGCCGTATCCTGACTTCCCCAGTGCCGGCCTCGCCCACCAACCCGATGAGACGACTCATCCTCTCCCCCTCACCTCTCGCACAGAGTGAGTAGACAGTTAATCCTGATTTATTACCAGATATGGCTCAGCTCAGTGGGTGCGTCCCAAGACTCACACTCGCAGTATTTGCAATTAGTCAGCACAAGGGAGCGATAAGCAGGTGAAGGGTTTTTTTTAATCTTAGAAGAGCTCACTGGGACGCTCTTGATTAATAAGGAGGACACAGCTTTGCTTCACTCTCGCAAACACTAAATACTATACATGGCACAATTAACAACAGATATATAAAATGAACCATCGGATGACCCTAAAAAAACAACACGCTGGTTACGGGTCGGTGGCTCGTTTGACGGCACAGTTTTGAAATACATGCTGTGTGCATTTCTTCCCGTGGATTTAGCATTTTGATACTCTCACAGTTTTTACATAGCACACAGACCTGCTTTATCATGAAGACAGGGAAATCATACTTTTAACAATACAGGGCCTTTAACACAGGATCTTGTAATATTATATTATTCTCAGCAGTCCCATCAAGAGGAGCAGATTCCTAATATTATGTGATTCGTAGAGACTCTGCCACAACTTCGTAGACCAGAATAATAGCACTGAATCCAACATCCAACTTCATGTCTGCAACAACTGGAGCGATGTCAACGACCGTGACAAACTGTTGGATTCGCTTGGCTCTGAAGTGCACATCAATTGTGGGTTAAGTGGTGTTTTTCTGACTCATCCACCACTTGCTCTCAACACACGCACTCAAGCTCGAGACAGTAAGCGTCGTTAACTGAGCTGGACCTTGACCCGGTGTGTTTCCTCTGTCTCTCCGCAGCACTCAACGAGGAGCTCAAAGTGAAGCTGGAGAAGAGACGAGCCAGTCAGGAGTGACCCGCTCGCGAAGGAGCGACCTCCTGTCACAGCACACTTGATCTTCAGTGCCAAACCCCTTCTCACCGCAGCTATGTACTCATCTTGTGCCTTCTAGGTGGAAGACAAGGGACTACAAATACCGCCACTTTCTCAAAGGAAGATACAAAATGCTCTTAGTCTGATTGTTTTTGGTCTGATGATAAAAGACTGGCTGGTAAACACTGGATTTGGGTCATAAACTACATTAAATGCTGCCTGCCTCGGTTGGGGCAACACTCCACCAGTGCTTTGTCTACTTGCATAACGCTGTTTACAAACTGACTGAGCAAAAAAAAAAATAGGGACACAAGAAATCATTTTCCTTCAGCATAAAGTCCAAGAAAACACTGAATCCGTATGACAGATCTTTGTGGCGAAGCGCTGACACGTGCCGGACCACCAGCTCAGCCTGATGTTTTCTGTCTGAGGCCCCTGAAGCTGCTGATGAAACTGCTGCAACACTGGAGACTAAGAACAAACAAACACAGACTCGCAAGATTAACACTGGAACAACAAACTCTGACCTGGGACCTCAGATACTTTATCAGCTCTGAAAGTGAAAAAAGCTCGACACGAGCTTGAACGTGAGACAGGAATCGTCTGAAACTGAAAACTACACGATCTCTGCCTGCTGCTCCCGAGTGCTGTTTGTGATTGATAAGCAACCTGTGATGTATCGTTGATTCAGTGACACCATTGTGACTCCTGTAGGACTCAACTTTAACTGTACTGTCGGTGCTCATTTGAAAGTGTTTCCTTATTCTCTGCTGTTGTGTTCCTGTCGGTGCTATGACACACCAGTGCTCAGACCTACCTGGAAACCCCAGGTGATTTTCAGTTCCTCTTCAAGAAACCCAATCGGCCGTGTTCGTATGTGAGGGGTGCCCTCTGGTGGAGCGTCTGTCGTCTAAAGGGGCGAAATATTTGCAGCACAATGTCTTCGCAGGCGTTCACTTGGCAAAAACCGGCCCGTTTATGATGCAGACGCAACCTGGCAAAGACTTTTGGCTTCATCACAGCATTACACCACGCCCTACCTCTAATAACAAAATTATAATTTATTACAGAGCTCAAGGTGTTGAAACATGAAACAAGTATTTCTGGACGGGGAACTCATGTATGTGACATTTCTGTCATCTGGCCAGTCCTTACAGATGTGATGTGTCTGAGTACTAGTGGCAAACTGTGATCAAGTGTCTTCTTACAATGAACGGTTTCTTGTATGTTTGTACATGACGTGTTGTGTCTACTCGATCAATATCAAAGAATAGTGTTTGTTAGATAACAGGGGCATTAAATTGTTTTGCATGGATGTGATTTGTCCTTGTTGTGAATTGATAGCTTGTGCTTTCTCTGAGCGTCGGGTTCTTAGGATCCAGTCATTGATCGATGATTGATGAGGTTGAATGAGGAAGTTAGATAACGTTGGAATTCATCAATAATAGGTTAATAATTGTTACAGAGAGGATGCCAGACAATCTGTCCTGTCGTTTAAGATGATAATCAAGTGTTGCTAATGATGCTGACCACAGAAAGATAAAAGAAAAGAGAAAATACATTATGGTTTACAAATGTCTAAGTGTTTTTGTTTACAGTTTAACGTGGTGGTCAGTGTGTTTTCTTTCATCGTCAATGATCTCACACACCTCAGTAAATACTTTAATTAGAAAACTGTTGTTTCTTCAAGTTAAATAAAGATAAATAGATAATTTCATTATTTTAATTGAATTCTGCAACCATTAAAAGTGTTTTTTTCAAAGTATGATTGACTTCCCTCGACTAATTAATGAAAACTATCCAATTTTGGGATGTACGTACCAATGAATGAAGTGTGTTCTTTCTCTCCTTTAACTTTTTTAATTATTGTGCCTTCTGTCCTCTCTGACAAAGATATCATCTTGACTGAGGCAGGATATTTTACAGTTTAACAGGTAACTTTATCGTCCAAAATCACATCAGTGCACTGAAACAATAAACTTTACTAGGAATTTAATAATCATAAATTACTCTTAGCATCTTTTCTGCATTTTGTTCTGTCAAAATAATTCAAAAGTCATACTAGCACAAATTGGACAACAAATACACCGATACTGATGTATCTGATTAGCCAATAATATCACCAGTATACCAGTCAGGCTCTAACATAGATCCAATGTGCAATGTGTACAAATAGAGGGCAGCATATCACCAGAGTAAACTAACTGCATGTCACTGTAACTACAGAGAGAATTTAAGTCCTATAAGAAACACACACACACAGTGATAAAGCGGTACTCCTGCCACCCTGCCACTCCTCTCAGCAGCATCTTGAGAGATAGTAGATGAATCAAATGTTTTCAACCATTTTAATTAATTTTCTTAATGTTTTAAACTAAAATTCTTTCACATTGCATATTGCACCTTTAAAAGTAAACAAAAAAAAACACTAAATGTGTCAGTAATGTAAACTGGAGGGACCCAAGAAAGGTGAACATCTGTTTAATTTAATACAATTTAATTTGAATTACGCCTACTTTTTGCTGATATTATAGTTGTAATTGTTGGTAATGTTTTTTTGCTGTTATTGTATTTTTGCTGCACACTATGCCAGGAAACTGTGGACAAAATAACAAAAACACGCACAAAAAAATTTGGTAAAAAATTAAAAATTATAATCAAGTGCAGGTGCAACATGAATATAACTGACACGATGACTGCATGAGAACAATTGAAACATTCATAAAACGCAGGATTACACCCACAAACACAAGCGCTGGGTAACGTTACTCCATCACTGCTGTTTCAACATGTTGCTTAAAAGTTTAAAAAAAAAAAAAAAAAAAATCCCCTGATCACCCCGCAGCTGCTTTTATACTCCACCTTATCCTGAATCAGTTGAGCTCATCTCAGACGTATAAACATGTATGAGAACAATGGAACCTGAATCGGATCACAGATCAGCTCCTCCCGGCTCCTTCACGGCAGTTTGAAAAAAAAAAAAAACAGAAGACCTGCGGGGCCAAGCGGAGCAGCAGCCGGCCATTCAGACCCCTCTCACCGCTGGGAGCCTCTCCACAATAACGCTGGGGACCGCTGTGACTTTGAGGGGACCTGGATAGAGACAGAAAAACAGCCTCTGAGCTGCTGGAGGACACTTTTCTTTTTGTTAATTCTTGTTTTTTGTTTGTTTGTTCCAACCGTTGGACCTGTAACGTCTCACGCGGACAAGCCTTGAAGGAAGTTGTAAGTTAAGCTAGCGCGAGTCAAAGTTTTCTGTCAGCAGACGGGCGGTAGCGGGGCGTGAAGGGGGGGTGGTTCACCACACCGTTCAGGCGGTTAATATTACTATGAGTTAGCTTTACGAACGACATGTTTATTAATGGAGAATTAGTGGTTTAAGAAATCGCTCTTAAAACAGGTGTTCCGTGTGTATTTTTAAATAGAAGTCTCCGCCGGTTTGGGCGTGTCGATGAGCAGGTAAGTGATTAACGTCTGACGGTTAACTCTCTTCACATCCTGCACTTTGCTAGTACGTGTATTCGGGGAAATATGGAGGTTAAAATCTTAATTAAATGCAGTAGAAATGACCTAAACTGAACACATTCTCGTCCGAATTAACTGAAACGACCCAGCACGCTTGCTCTCAGATTGCTCCAAGCTGCATTATTAATCAGCACGACTGATTTCAGACCAGCTTTAACGATTCCGCGCACTTGCACATAATGTGTTTTAATGTGCTTAAGTGCTGATGTGCTTTGTGATAAGTTGTCCTCATATGTGTTGTGTTTTCATACACCTTCTACCTGCCGGGGACAGCTGCTGTCATGGTCCGGGGGAGTGGTTCTCTTATTTTACTTGTGTGTGTGCTTATGTGTTGTGTTGTGTTTTGTTTTTTTTTTTATGCCATCGAGCTGCCAGGGACTGCAGCTCAAAATTAGCCTTTGTGGCTAAATCTGGCACCTTTTACATGATAGACTTTGTGCTCGTGTTAACTAATGTGTATTGTCCCTTCCCAACAAACAAGTATGAAAGCCAAGGTGCACTGTGACTGTGTGTGTGTGTGTGTGTGTGTGTGTGTGTGTGTGTGTGTGTGTGTGTGTGCAGATGATGAATGTTGAGTGAAGACTGGTTTGAGCCCCAGGGACAAATATGTGAGACATGTTATCAGAGCTGCATTCTCTGACATGCTGCAGCCCATCAGGAGCCCACAGCACACCTCTCTTGGGCAAGTGCAGTACACACCCCACTGTGCACATTGCGGGCCATATCACAGAAAAACAACAGCTGTTACTGTTACAGCAGGGTGTTTAGGTGAAAATCAAGCCCAGGCTGATAGTCACTGCGGTGTTAGAAGAGGTAATTGTGAGTCAAACCACCGTGTTTCCTGCTCTTTTGCAACAGAGTTGCTGCAAGAGCGGCTCTCTCATCTGCACCAGTTTTTGGCACTCGGTGCGGATCTCTCATTGTGTGCTTGTGTTTGGTGCTGCAGGAGAGCTGAAGTTGACATCCCTGCACCCCGCTGAATGCCTTTCATGGCCCTGCATTAACATCACTATGGCACTGACAGAATTACTGCCGCGCTGACTTTAGCTCACTCTAGCCTTTTCTGGCCGTCCCTCTACTCCTTTCTTTGTTTTTAACACTTTGTTTTCGATGTTTCTCTGCACACATCCACATTTTCTTTTTTGTTGTTTTTTTTTTTGTTGTTTTTTTTTTTTTTTCTATACATATTTGAAGCTACTATTTTGTCAGGTCTCACGTCTGGTGAATTGATTGTGATATCCATACAACCTTGTCTCTTTCAGCCCTCCTTGGCTTTGTTTCTTTGGACTGAGCCATCCATCTCATCATGGACAGCCTGCTGAGCGAGGCCAGTAAAGGGGCCAGTGCCCTTCAGTCAGCCCAGACCTCGTCACGTCATAGATGCCACTTGCTGTCTCTGTTCCTGTATGACTGACTGTTTCAGAAACAATAAAGCTTAAATTCCTCTTGAATTGCCTGAACAAAAGAGCCATGCATCCGGTGCTGTCCCTCGCTGTCTTTTGGCTGCTGCCCCTGGCCTTGACGCTGGAAGAAGACTCACGGCTCGACTGCCGCCCCCGTAGATCCGTGCCCTATCGTAGTGAGTGTTTCTATCTGTCTTGTTTCGCCATGAGTTGCTGGCTTATGTGGTTTAAGTTTTGCCTGACTTATTGAGAAACAGGGTTTAATCACTGGTGGTTGCTGAGTTCATTGGCCATATTCTGTCTCCAGGTGACAACGCTCAGAGGTTTCATGAGGAGGGAGTATTCAACTACTCCACCATGCTTTTGAGAGAAGATCTGGACCTGCTTGTGCTTGGTGCCAGGGAGGCAGTGTACGCACTTGAACTGAAAGACATCTCGAAGAAACGCACTTCAGTAAGAAAACCTTTGTTAACACTGCAGTTAAGGCCAATCCCACTTTGGAACAGCGCCCATTAATGGTTGGGCTCAGTCTACTTCAGTTTATTATCAGAGCTTTCATGACCTAGGGCTAAGAACATTTTGAGAACAGACTTGTGTAACATGCCAGGCAATCTACCCTCAGCAGAGCCTTACAGGCAGCACTTGCCTTGAGAAAACTGTTGTGGAGTAAGTCCTGCCTGGGAGACAAACATGTTTTATGACAATGTACACTGTTACTACAAAATCACTGAACACATACTGAAAACCAACCAGCGTTACTGAAAGTTATTCATGATTTCAGCAGTTATACCTAATTAAGTTACATTTGCCACTGTGCTCAATCTTAACCTTTTTTTACTTTCAAACTTTTGTGTAAATGTCAAGGATATGAGTCATGTGGAACATCTCCAGTGAGTGCCATATATCACATTATGTCCCCGGTTTGATTCCCTATGTTCCCTGTCTCTCTCTCTCTCTACGCATTCAGCTGTCAAATAAAGGCATGAAAAATGCCACAGAGTGTTGTATTTATCTATTTCTACAACAGAAAACATTAAAATGTCTCTAAACTTTATGACACTTTTTTTTTAGGTAAAATGGGAAGTGACCCCAAAGCAAAAAGATGAGTGCAGAAACAAAGGAAAAGATCCTGAGGTGGGTCCCTTTCTGAGCTTTTTCCTTTTAAAAATGTTTTGCATGTTGAGCAGATGAAGTCATTGCTTTTGAAATACGTTTCTAGATGGACTGTAAGAACTATATCAGGGTCCTGCACAAGACAGAGGACGACAGGATGTATGTGTGTGGAACCAACGCTTTTGATCCGGAGTGTGATTATATGGTGAGAAAAAGCTGCTTATCTTCATTCATATTCCACACTGAATAAATTGATACAGTGTATGTAGAATGACTCAAAGATGTTGGTCTGTGCAGTCCTTTGCAGATGGAATGCTGACTCTTGAGAACAAAAGAGAGGATGGCAAAGGGAAGTGTCCATTTGATCCTTTTCAGAGATACGCCTCCATCATGTTCGGTAAGGAGCAGTTATAGAACAGATAAGAGAGGGAGGAGGATCAGTTTAAGTAGCAGGATGTTTTCATTTATATCTGTGTGTCTGCTGTTGTGTCTTGCCAGAAAACAACCTGTACTCAGCCACTTCAATGAACTTCCTGGGCTCTGAACCTGTCCTGATGCGCAGCGGTTCTGTCTCCATACGTACTGAGTTCAAGAGCTCCTGGCTTCATGGTAAGATGTGATAGTGTGTAATCTGTTTGTTGCCCAGTGCTATGTTCACATTAATGTTTCACTTTGACAGCAGCAGACTCAAAATTGATGTGTCTTCTTTTTATGTCAGAGCCCAACTTTGTTTCCATGGCCCAGATGCCAGAGTCCATGATGAGCGCAATAGGAGATGATGACAAGGTTTACCTGTTCTTTAGTGAAACGGCTGTGGAGTGCGACTGCTACAACAAACTGGTGGTCTCCCGTGTGGCCCGCGTCTGCAAGGTGAAGGAGTTTCTTTCAAATAACAATGACATATAAATGGCACTTCCTCAATTACTGTAGGTTCGTTCAGCCCTTTCCTTTGCGTGATTGTGCATCCCGTATGTCTTTGTGTTTTTCCACTTGACATTGTGGCATGATGGTGTCTTTCTGTGCCCAAAGGGGGATCTGGGAGGTCAGAGGACCTTGCAGAAGAAATGGACATCCTTCCTGAAGGCAAGAATGGACTGCCCAGTGCTTGAGTCTCAGCTGCCGTACATTATCCAGGATACATACCGCTGGTGTGACCCCCAGCAGCACTGGAAGGACTGCTTGTTCTACGCTGTCTTCACACCACAGTCGTACGTTTGAATTAAAAAACGTGTTTGTGTTAAAGGCAGGAGGCTCTTGTTCTCTTCAGTTGTCTCTGGCACGCCTCTTGGCTCATTTTCTGTTTGTGTTTCAGGGACACATCAGACCTGTCTGCAGTGTGTGCGTATCGTGTGTCCGACATCAGCAAAGTGTTTGCGGAGGGAAAGTACAAGACACCAGTCACCGTAGAAACCTCTTTTGTTAAGTGGGTGATGTACAGCGGAGATGTCCCCGTCCCTCGGCCCGGAGCTGTGAGTGTGCCCTCTAGTCAACGTGTGTGTGCATGTGTGAGAAACAAAGACAAAACTCAAAAAGCAACTCTTTTTTTTTTTTAACAAGTGGCCCAGCAGGAAGCTGATTCCTTTTGTCTACTGAGTCTGTTGTCTCTATCTTTTCTCTTTCCTTCCCCCACCAGTGTATAGACAATAAGGCTCGTAAAGAGGGCATAAATCAGACCCTGGGCCTCCCAGATCGGACCCTTCAATTTATCAAAGATAGGCCCCTCATGGACCAAGTCATCCAGCCAATAGGAGAGAAGCCTCTACTGGTGCGGAGGGGAGCTACATTCACATGTATTGTAGTCAACCAAGTGCAGGGAGCAGATGGAGAGAAGTACAACGTGATGTTCGTAGGCACAGGTGTGTTTCGTCAGGGTTGCATTCTGTTTGTGTCACACTGATGCTTTTGCTAACCAGACAACATCAGTGGTGAGCATTACGCCACAAATGTCTGTGTTTAAATGTTGCATGTTCTCTGTTTTCATACAAAAAGAGGATGGCACACTGCTGAAGGCTGTAAACTACGATGGAGAAATGTTCATCATTGAGGAAGTTCAACTCTTCCAGGATAAAGAGCCGATCAAGATTCTAAAATTCTCTAATGTCGCGGTAAGTTAAAACTCCTGCATATCTGTGTTCACAGTATACCAGAGTGAGGCCCACATGAGTGTTGTTGCTCTGTGTTTGTGTGTGGTGGATCCACTGTGTACAGGGTCAGCTCTATGCAGGCTCAGACTCCGGAGCAGCGCAGATACCACTAGCTACCTGTGAGAGGTCGTCATCCTGTATGGACTGTGTGCTAGCCAGAGACCCGTACTGTGGCTGGGACAAAGTTGCTGGGAAATGTACTCTTCTCTCCAGTTCACAAGGGTAGGCAGCTGTCCTGACATGAAGAGCATAACATGTTGTTTTGATATTTGTTGTATCCAAACTTCAATTATTGTATCTACTGCTTTAGAGAACTAATCCAAAGTGTGAAAGACGGAGATGCCTCTCTCTGCCCGGATGCTGGTGAGTTAGTGCACACCATTTGTACTTCATACTTCAAAGAACCATAATTGAGGTTGATTGTAGGCTGTTGAAATGAAAATGCATCTGATGCTCCTCTGTTTTGTCTTCAGATCCTGTTAAGCCCCTGAATAGGTCCATCTGGCCTATGGGAAACCTAAAGCTCGACTGTCCTCCGCCTTCCAACATGGCAGAAACCACCTGGGAGCGAGACGGCAGCCATCTGATCCCTGCGGAACGCCTTCAGATTCTCCAAGACGGACTGCTTATCCTGAACGCCTCACACTCTGACGCTGGACAGTACCGCTGCCTGTCAGTGGAGCACTCCAAAACTAGCAAGTACACGACTACTGTGGTAGAGTACCAGATTAGTGTACATCCAGCAGGCTCTGGTGATGGGAAAGCGATTCTTCCCCAGGCTCAGACAGACGGTCCCTCTGTGGCTGGACTGCAGGCTGCAATAGGACTCCTTGTTGTTTGTCTTCTTGCCCTTTTGACCTGGAACTTTTACAAGGGCCATCTACCACTGCCCTGGAACTGTGGAAACAAGAAGGTAGAACAGTCCCTTGACCAGGAGAGTCTGAACTCTCATGTGACCCACCAACAAGCACAGAGGTCTGCACAGGCAGAGGAAAAGCCCCTGGTGGTGGGAAGAGACAATGGCACCAGTAACAACAACCACAGCGGCGGGGAGGCAGCAGGCAGTGCTGCAGAGGAGGAGAACAATGCCCCAGAAGTTAATCTTCCATCTCTGCAGTTTATTGATGATGAGTCAGAGATTTAAAAAAGACTATCCCATTACTATTACCAGTTTCCCATTCAATGCAGTTGAAATGTGAACAATGAAAGGGAATATCCCACTACTGGATTCATCGTCTCAGCTTAATTTTTGAGTAGAAATCTCAACAAAATGTGGTTCAAACTTTGTTTTGAGAATATGAACTGTTGAACACACCAAAAGATTCTGATGGGCTTTGTTCTGTATGACAGACACTTGAACTCCTGCACCACTTCTTTCTTTGAGTACAACTGTTTGTATATTTAAAAGTGTATTTTAGTTAAGGGATGCATGATATGTTCGGCTGATGGTGGGAAATGTATGTTGTCAGCCGTTAAACTGCTCCATTGAATTTATAGCTGTTAAACAGAGGTGATAAAACAAAGCCAAACGTCTTTGATTAATGCGTCAAGTGCCTGTACCCAGGTAGAGCCACACAGAGTAGACTTAAAGCACAAACATGTTGTCACATGGACGTTTTTTCAGTTTCAGAGAATGATAATATGATTGCAGCATGCAATACACGTTCTGCAGTTTTAACACATGAAATCTGATTCGAGCTGTGGAATATTAAATCATCCATCTCAGCTTTTCTTCCCCTCAGGTGTGCATAAACTAAAGGTGATGAATTTCTTTTAAAATACAGAAGTTATACATTGTTTATCAGAATGAGCTGTATAAATCCATCCATGGTGAATTCTTACTTTTTAATTGTTTCTACTAATTGTCTTAAACCTCATTTTAGATCAGAATATCTTGTTATGACTGGTATGATTTCACAAGGAATGTACAATAACTGAAATTGAGCCATTTCACTTCTAACCATTTAACCTTTTGTTGTATTAAACCTTGTCTACCTGATTGTTGTGTTGTTCCAGCGGAGCCACATAGCTAACAGGATTTACCACTTTTCTGCAAGACTGGACTAGCAGAGAATGTAACGAACATGTGTGGAAGTTAGCTGCTGATTTGAATCACATCTTTGTATGACTGTCTCATTCTTAAACTACTGTCCCTCTCTGCTGACTGATGAGTATTCAATGTCAATGTTTGTATTCTGTATCTCAAAGTATGTTTTACACTGGAGTTCACATCAGAAAAAACAAGTGGCAGCTTACAAAAGATTAAAAAGTGGGAAAAAAAATCTTTAATGTGTAATTTTCAGACATTACAATTTACTTTTTCAGCCAACAGTACAGAGTCATTTGGAGATTTAACAAACTGCTTTTTGGTATGAAAGCAGCTAAAAAAAAAATAGAACATGTCACATTGACTGTACAGCCTATAGAATATACAGTGACTGGGCTCTTGGTCCATCTTGTTAAATGGCCCCTATCTCCTGTAGCGGTACCTCTTGAAGTGGAACCACAGCTGGAAGATCCCGTTAGCGAACTGACAGCGGAAGCCGTGTCTGTGCGAGTACTCCCACTCCCTGTTCACGATCTTAAAGGCAATGTCCTCATATGGAGGGCCTGCGTGGAACCTTAAAATCCCAAAGTCCTTGTTGTCGGGACTGGGCTCGAGGAAGTACTGCGGCGTTGAGCGCTTGTCGATCAGGTCCGGGTAGAAGATGTTGAACTTGTAGCCCTGCACGATCTTGGGCGGAGGGTTGTCGAAGTCATAATGCGTCTGGTTGTATTTGTTCCACTCGAAGCCCGTGTGGACCCTGTTGAAGAAGCGAGGTTTTCTGGGACGGTATTTGTCCGCCCACAGGTACATCTTCCCCGTGACGGGAAACTCAACACTGAACTGGGCCTCATCGGTGCCCATGCCCTCTCTGGCACGACGTATGAAGGCGTCTTCTGCACTCTCGTTGGCGTCACCTGATACAAAAAGGTAAAGAAGCGACAGTGAGCGACTTGGGGAGAAATATACATCACACACTTGTAAATCCAACACACTTTGTACATCAAAGACTGTTTCATTCGTCTCGTACCGGTGACTTGTAGCTGTCGCCGCGCTAACTGCAGCCTGTGGATGTCCTCTTCCGGCGTGATTGTGTGCGAGTCCAGCGGCAGCTCGGAGGACGTGAGCAGCGACGGGCTGTAGCGACCGGAGTCGTACTCCGCCTGGCTCTGCTGGATCAAGTCCTCCTCCGTCAGCACGGCCTCCACCACCTCGCCCTTTTCCTCTTCATCCTTGTCGCCCTTTTCTGCTCCGTCCTCATCTTGGTTTCCTGCTCTGGATGTTGAAGGTTCGGCGTCATCTTCGTCATCTTCCGTTTCTCTGCTGTTGTGTCTTGATGAAGACTCCTCTGTGGTCGACGTACCTGGTTGCTCTTCTCTCTCCCTGATGTTACAAAAAAAAAAGGGAGTCACTAATGCACATCCGCACAGAAGTGAGAATAGAAATTGTGAACTAAAGGTTGAACCTCAGGTGTCACTAATAATATGCACAGTGAGTGACTGAGCCAAGATTTTCAGGATGTGGTTTCTAGGTAACTTACACTTCTTCATCACTCCTCGGCTCCTCTTTGATGATGGGGAACAAAGGTTCACTTTCCACCCCCTGTTCCTGTTTCAGTTTGAACAGCTTCTGACGCAGCACATCCTGGTGTCGCTCTCTCAACCTGAGACAGAAATTTGTGGTTTTACACACAAACACTTCTGTCTGTCTACGTTCAACTGTAGATTGATTTTTGGAACATGCATATAAATCAGGCATGTAAATTACTGATATACACGAATGGAAGCACAGTACAGGTTCCTACAAACGTACCTTGCTCTGGCCATGTAGACTCTGACTTGCTGCAGCAGGCTCTCCCAGTAACCGATATCGAGGTTGGACCCTCCGGCCCGAATCTTCGTCTCGATGTTCAGATGCAGCGCCTGCAGCTGGCTGTACGTCTTCCCTTTGAACACTGTCTGCACATCTGTACTCACAGCTGTGTTGATGCCCTCACGACGATCACCTGTGAATCAAAAAGAACACAGAAGGGGAATAAATGTGGTTGAGTGCTGCTTTCCTGTTACACACACATTTGTCATTCACAAAGGCAAAAGCAAAGAGAATCCAAGTATTGAACTGAAGGATTATGTACCTGGTCCTTTCCCTGAAGCCTCCAGCTTCCTCAGTTTGCTGATCTCGTCCTCTGTGATGGTCGTCATGTCTCTCCAGAAGTCCACGTTCTTCCCTTGCTCCAGCTCCATGTACACCTACCAGCACAACAACACCCCTTCAGTTAATAATCATAGATCACAGGTCGTGTTTGGGGTCAATCGGCACAAGATTATAAGATTATATGTCACATTTTACTTCAACACATTTTTCACAGATTTCACATTCGCTAGCTGAACCTGTCAGAGTATGCAATCTTAACATTTTGGGACTTGGCTCCCCTCTGTGTCAGAAAAAGGTAATGACAGAGAAATACAACTCTAAAATAGATCTGTTTTAGAAGATCTGGTTAAGATTTGACTGCAGGTCATTTTAGCAGGTGGCCCTTTTGCTGACAAAGTGATGGAAGACTAATCACAAAATCAAGTTTGTAAATTTGAAGATTACATGTTTAGTTTGAGTTCACAGTAACGGAAATATTACACGAGTTAAACAAGGCTGCAGTTTTTTTAATTCAATTTTGAGCTGAACAATCAGTCGATAAACTGATTACTTAATTGTCAATATTTGCTGGTTAAACTTTAGGGGACTGCTGCTTTTCCTTGTCATTTATGATAATAAGTTAACTTAATCAAGAATGAAAACAATATTAAGATGCATCCCTAAATACATTACAACATCCTGTGTAACATAACCACACCTTAATGTCCTCCAGCAGGTCATCCATGTCGGTGACTGTCAGCCCGTTGAGAAAGGTGTAAGGCTCGTGCATCTCCACAGCCAGATCGTCGTCTTCTGCACTGATGTACTTCGCCAGCAGGTCGATGGGTTTAGCACGACCATCACGGATTCTGATCTTAGACCTGGACACACGGCACAGTATTGTCAGACAGCTGCAGGAGTGGAGCTTTACTGGAATTACAGAAACCGAATGAATCCTCGTCTTTGACATGAGAAGAGGAGGCTGACTACCTGCTGATGCTCACCTGAGTTTGGCCTGATGCAGGTGGAAGTTGTCTTCCTGCTCAGCCCAGGTCTTAAAATGCTCGGCCTCCTTCTCCCTCTGCAGCATCTCCAGCTCCGTCTCTCTCATGGCCTTCTCTCGCTCCCTCTCCAGGCGCAGCTGTTTCACCTTGATACACAAATTTGATGTGATGAACGGAAAGGCCACAACTCAAAACAACTCAACATTGTACTTAAGGCATAAAATCCAGCCCACAGTTCATACCTTCTGCAGCTCTCTGCGGTTCTCTTCCTGGATCAATTTGTTCCGCTCTTTAAGGTCTTTTTCTCCAAGATGGCCGATGCCTTTCACATCCAATGCCTGAAAATGCAAAAACATGAGACTAAGATGAGTTACAATATAAAAAGCCAAGTTATGGGACTACAAACACATTTTGGAAATGTTTGTTACATAATGCTCCCCGACTCACCTTCTGCCATTTGAATGTGCCCAATAAGTTGTTGTCACCAAAGGGATTGTCTGCGTTGGTGTAGCCCATGTACTCCTCACTCCATCCCATTTTCTCTCTCCTTTTCTTCTCCTTTGCTTCCTTCTTTGCCAGTCTTCTGGCTCTCTTCTCCTCAGGCGTCTCCAGAGCTTTCAGCATCTCCTTCTGTTTCTTCTTGTCCTCCTTTTCTTTGGCTACACGGACCTCGCGACCAGACCCCGAGCTATCAGACGAGTCCGGTGAACTGGAGCGACGCCTCCCTCTGTCTCTGGCGGGGCTCTCTCTCCCTCTGACACTCCTCCCTTCCTCCCTGTCCTTGCTCCTCTTCTTCTGCTCTCGGCTTTTGTCTCCTTTTCTGTCCCTGTCCCTGCTGTTGCTCTTCCGCCTCTCTCTGTCTCTGTTCCGCTCCCTCTTCTGTCTGTCTCTGTCAGGACTTCTCTGCCTCCTCCTTTCTCTGTCGCTGCTTCCATCGCGGGAGTCAGAGCTGTGCTGGGACCTTCCCCTTCTCCCCTCTCGAGATTTTCCAGCCCGGTTCTCCATTTCTTTTCCTCTCCTCCTCCCTCTGGAATCATCTGAGTCAGAGCTGAGAGAGACACGATTTACTACATTTGTGGATCAACTACAGCACCTTGTGACCATGCAAGGGATTATATTAATGGTAAAGCATCATTATGTAGAAATTGGCCTTTTTATGTGATTTGGCACCGTCCACAGTCTCTGAGTGAAACACCACTGTAGTGAATCCAAATTCCAGGTCTGTAACAATTTGCCAGAGGTAACGAAGGTGCTAACAATCAGAATCAGAATCAAGAATTAATTTATTTGTTCTTCATATGGGGAAATTTCTTCATTACAGCAGGCAAAGGACAGTGGTATTGTAATAAACAATAATAATAGTAAAAGAATAAACAATACAATAAAAGAGTAAGAAGCAGAAATAGAATTATATATATTGTATATAAATAATGTTTTACACTGTTAACATTGTAATTGCAAGCAGTGTGGCAGTGTGTTGTTGAATAATAATGAATATGTGAATGTAAAATTGTACTGTTAGTGCAAAAAACAGAGAAATGACTTCTTGTATGTCATAATGCACATGCTGGGTCTATTGGGAGCAGTGCTGGTTGTGCAGTCTGACAGCAGCAGGAGGGAAGGACCTGCTATAAACTATAAACAATCCTCATTATGTTATAACAATGTTGTGTGTTTAAGTGTGTAACGCTGTCAACTTCGCCTCTCACTGAAATTACATAGTGCAGAAAGAAGCGATGGAGACAGAGACCATTCCGCCTGTTACATGACACCGTACCATCAACAGGATATTAAAGATGATATTTTCTGGTTAAAAAATCGAATCGAATCGAATCAGCCAGTAAAGACAGTTACCTTGATGATCGACCTCTCGCACTGCTCCCGGGTCTCCGTGGTCCACGTCTCCTGTCGCCCTCCGAGCCGCTCCTGGAACCTGGACGGTCCCTGTGCTGAGGCCGACGCGGGCCAGGAGAGCCATCGCTGGAGTCCCTGCTGCCAGACCGTCCCCGTCCAAAGGCGGGTCTTTTCTTGTCCACAGACCGACTGCGGCCTCCCCTCTCCTCCGGGGACCGAGACCTGCTCACTCTGGACTTGTTCTTCCGATCCCGGCTTCGACTTCTGGACTTGGAGCGGGACCGTCGTCGTGATTTCGAATCCATCACGAACTTTCTGTCGTTGCAGGGGTCCGAAGTGCCCTCTGTCGCGTAAATAAGACGTAACAAAGAAAACCGTTTGCCGTCTTCACAGTGTAAAATTAATTTTTAAAAAACACAAGTTAATTAAATTGATGTCAATATCAGCCTGAAACACAGACCCTCATCAAAACCAGTGCGTTACCATGTCGAGTTTTAATTAACTAATCGTTCAGGCAGAAGAAAGGCAAGTCGAAGGGCTTTCTACAAAATGGCGCACATTGTAGACGTCACGAGCACATCTTGAGAAAAAAATAAAGTACAAATAAATTCCCTTCGTTCAGCTGTAGTTCTAATGGGACCGATCACCACCTCAATTGAATTAACGTCATAAATATGTGTTGGCGAGCTCAAATAGTTTGAAAATGAAAATAGGTCACGGCTGCTCTTCAGAAACACAAACAACATTCGTGTTTTCGTGACGTCACACAACTGACGAATGTAGTCCCATTAATTCCGCCTTCAGGGAAAATATTTAGAAAATACCGGACACAACTTAACACGCTGTCCTTGATTGTTGTTTATACGTGCAGCCACGTAATTGTGTCCGTTATTGTGTGGCGTCGTGTTCGTTTTGACGGTTAAAAATAACGTTTACAGGAGAACACTGGACTACAAATCCCAGGCGACACCGGGCGCCATCGCCTGTGTTGAGGGGAGAGGGGGGACTCCTTTTGACAACATTCTTCTTTACCCAGGCTGCTGTTAGGGCGATATCTTCCACATTTGTGACTATTATCGTTAGAGTTTCCGTTTGCTAGCATTTCACATCACTAGCCGGGTTTTCTTTTATAATTTGACTCTCGTATGGAAGTAGGAAGTATTACGTGCCGCGGTAAACTCGGCTTCGGCTGGTCGGGAAGGTAGAGCTTGTTAGCTAGCTTACTTTAGCCAGCAGCTACCAGTAGATTACGGGTTATATCCGCGGCTGCCCTGCCAGGTAGATCAACTAAAGCCCGAGGTGCTGCTCAGCCACTATGGTTCGGTGTGTTCGCCAGGTTCTGAGCACTGACATCGGTTCGTAATCCTTCACATTTGGCTGACAAATCAACGCAACCTTTGTTTGGTTTGTGCGCAGCCTGGCTGGTTTGGCCTGTTTCATTGTCTCCGAGCATCGAAAACACTCAAGTTGTTTTTTTTGTTTTTTTTTTCTCGGTGTCAGTTGGGTGTTCGGCTAGTTAGTCACCTACCGGCTCCAGGTAATCTTTTAAAAGCTAACCCGGTCCAGTATGGCGCAGCACGACCACTCTCATGTAGCCAGCTCACAGAAGGCACTCATGTTGGAGATGAAGAGCCTCCAGGAGCAGCCTGTCGAGGGCTTCAAAATAACGCTGGTGGACGAGGCTGACATGTACAACTGGGAGGTGGCCATCTTCGGACCCCCAAACACTCACTATGAAGGGGGGTATTTTAAGGTAAGAATACAACAGGATGCAGTTTAAACCGACAGTTCATTAAAACATCAGCACATACGCACACAACAAAAGAAATGGCATTAAAACAATACACCATACAGCTCATACCTGTGAAGGTTACATGCCCACTTTAAAGTGGCACTATGTAGTTTTGGAGAAACTTGTAATTTTGATATTTACAATATTAATTTGGTAATAATACACATATAGGTTTTTTTTTTTTTTGTCTATAGCTGAATATCTCAGAGGAAAATGAGGTCCAAGGAACACTGTTTGTATCTAGAAAAGGTGGCAGGGTCTGCCACATATTATAAGATAAAACAATTTAAAATTCAGTCAGTGAAGAGCTTTTTCTTCTGATTAAAATGTCTTTCTCCAAAACTACATAATGCACCTTTTTAAAACTACTAATTGTTTTGAGCAGATAAAAACAGTCATTTAACTTGAGAAACATATTTTATACTGCTCCACTGCACCATATGAAATCAGTAATAATCTAGCTTTTTTTGTAAAAACATTGTATGCCATTCAGTAGAATGTAGTCAACACAGTGAACAGCTGCGTGTAAAGACCTGTTTTTGTGCCCCAGGCGAGGATCAAGTTCCCTATAGACTACCCATACTCCCCACCAGCCTTCCGGTTCCTCACCAAGATGTGGCACCCCAACATCTATGAGGTAAAGTATCACACGCTGCATCTCTTTTATAACATGAAATGTACCGTTATATATTATTAGATATATTCTATTTTAGAGTTTGTTTGTATAGGGACAAGTATGCAGGATAAACTGACACCACATACCACAGTATAGGTGGTGGAAGCTAATTTGCAAGCCCGTCCATAGATGGGTCTTTAAAATGGGTGAAACTCAACAACAAATCCACAAAAGACAATTTGAACACAAACTCAACCACTAATACTACAAGAAAAAATGCACAAACTGTTTTACAATACACACATTATAAACTGTAATACAAAATAACACATTTTCATTCATTTATCACAGTATTTGATTTGATGATACATTTTTCAGTGGTTTTATGAAGCTTTACATGGTAAACTGAGTGAATTTCTTCTGTTTTCAGAATGGAGATGTGTGTATTTCTATATTGCACCCTCCGGTGGACGACCCGCAGAGTGGAGAGCTGCCTTCAGAGAGATGGAATCCCACCCAGAATGTCCGGTGAGTGCTCTCCCTCATTATCTCTCCTGATATGTCTCTCTTTTCTGGGTGCCTCCCTTCCTTATGGTCTCACAAACATTTTCCCTTCAGTGGATTCTCCTCAGCGGAAGCTATCATTGAATTAACATCTGCGTAAACGACACCAAATTTGTAATGTGATCTGGTTTTTGGCCACTACTATCATCAGGCACCTCCTTTTAATATGTTGTAGACAAACACAATGTGTGATTATTACCATTCAGTGTGAAAAGTTAAATATTTCATTTTAAATAGAAGATTTTTTTTTAATTTAGATTTGTGTTAGAGAACTATTTCTTCCAAATAATTTATTAAGTCATAATTTATTAAGGCCTCCACATCAAGAAATTCTCCACCACTGCTAAAAATAAAAAGCGCCACCTTAACTGAACCCACTTAATACTCAGCCACAAACAAAATGAGGTCAACCTTTTATAGGTAATGTTGTGAGAGGAAGTACAATTTTAAATTACATTATTAATGTATGGAAATATGGGCTATATTTGCATTTTTGTATGACCAAAATGAACAAGGATTTGTTTTGTTGGAATTATAATTTGTAGTATCTTTTAAAATGAATCACATGGGTCAAAATTCTGTTCTTAGTTCTTTCAGCCTTGTTTTGTAAGAAAGAAAAACCCTTTTTCACTTCAGTCTTTTTGATTCAGGAGCACAAGCACAGGAGAAACTAATGACTTAGACGATGGCTGCTTTCCACACAGGTTGTGGAGGCCTAATTAATGTTATTAGTCACATTTGTGCTTTCCGTCAACATCTCTGCTGTGGAAAAAAATGTCTATTGCAATAGAACTTTCAACTCCCAGTGTGCAACACTACTGAATGTTGTCTGTGATGTTAGTAAATTCTGATACAAGAATTGTTATTTTGCACCATCAGGTAATCGATAATTGGCATGTAAATAGGCAATGCAAAAGAATCTGTGTTCATTCAAAAAAACAGAAAGGCAATCTCCACTGGCTCTGGGAAAAGAGAAAGTCAATTGCATGTTTTTTTTTGTGGATTGAACAAAAAAAAAAAAACCTGCATATAAGCACTAATTTTTGTGTAAATATTGAATGTGTGTTTTCTCCCAGGACCATTTTGCTGAGCGTGATCTCACTGCTGAATGAACCCAACACCTTCTCTCCTGCGAATGTGGACGCCTCTGTCATGTACCGCAAATGGAGGGACAGCAAGGGCAAGGACCGAGAATACGTGGAGATCATCAGGTAACCCACAAAACTTGGACCAAAATATGTAGAACCACTATGCAAAGTTTCAGTCTTGACTCAGTCATGTAATATCTTCCCTCAGGAAACAAGTGTTGGCCACCAAGGCGGAAGCCGAGCGTGACGGCGTGAAGGTGCCCACCACGCTGGCCGAATACTGCGTCCGCACACGTGCCCCGGCCCCCGACGAAGGCTCCGACCTCTTCTATGACTACTATTACGACGAGGACGACGTGGAAGACGGGGACGGCGACTGCTGCTACGATGAGGATGACTCAGGCAACGAGGAGTCATGACATGCTTCTCAACAGCGCCCTCAATCTAGCTGACATACGCTTCCACCTTTTTCTGTCTGGGTTGCCAGAAATTCTAGGTCGACAACGAAGAAAGATTTGAAGCTTCCCACTTCTAAACCAATGAAAAGAGCAGTTTTTTCCTGAGCCTCCGAAATTCTTTTTTCGCAGGCGTAAACCGACGCACCGTTGTGGAAGGGTCAGACCTGGAAAGATTTGCACCAGCACAAAAGTCACCAGTTTCTTCAACAGTTTTCATTATCACCTTAAACCTTACATTGAGAGTATAACTTAATCTATTACTTCATCCTACTGAGTTATTGTACAGTAAATGGTATCGTGGGGTTAATACCACTGTTAACGATAGCAACATTTGCACTGGTGCAAACACTTCCAAACTTTGCTCAGCGTTTCTCTCGCATATCCTTATTTCCCCTAATTCTAACTGGGCGTTGCTCACCAACAGTCTGTCCCAGTGACTGACAGAAGACTGAGGACTTCCAAGAAGCCTGTTTGTGTCGAACAGTCTACTGAAAATACGATGAATCAATGACATTTTCAAGTTTCACAGTCCGTCTCCGTTCAATCGGACGAGATGTCATGAGACGACGCTTTCCAAGTTCTTGTGCATGCCAGAACATCATCGGAAGCTTTCTGTCTCTTTTACTGGTGGACTGTTTACCGACATTATGATCTGTTTCCAGCTCGCCGATAAGAAAGACTGGTTTTTCGAAAGAGATCCCAGAGAACTTTTTATCTGGACGACTGGCTGGCAAGCTGAGTCAGCAGGTCAAATGTGAACTTTTTTGGTAACATGAAATTGATCTTTGCTGTGTTTCTTCTGATTACCGTTGGATGTGTTTCTGTCTTTTTGAGTGTGGGGGTTGTGTTATTTGAAGTAGCTCAGATTTAAGAGTCGTGTAGGACGTTTTTCCGGGAGGTGGGCAGAACTAATTAAAGATCAGATTTGTATCTCTCCTCAGGTTTGCTCTTTTAGAGGCCTGATGGAGCCAAAGAGCTAAAAAGGTGTAAAAGAAAGCCCAAAACATTATATGACTGTTTGTTGTATTCTTCTGTTTGATTGCTCTCTTGTGAGCTTTGTTTTTTTTTTTTTTGTTTTTTTTTTCCGTCTCTTTCTTTGGTTAGACATTATGCCTGCAATCTTTGCTTGAGAATGATTTATGTGATGAGATTATTAGGTTTAATTGGCAAACATTAAAAAAAAAAGCTTCTGTAGGACCAGTGTCTGTCAAAGGTGTTGTTGCAGTATCAGTCAGGATTATCAAAGTTGAGGTGAGAGAGAACAAGGCCGTCGTGTTTGGATTTTAATTTTGTATTTCCTGTGTCAGCGGAGAGTGGACGGGTTTTGATATAACCTTTAGAGTGCATGGGTATCCTCTGTATTTTTCTTTTGCATCAGCAATATTGATTGTTTTCATTTACTCAAATTGGCACTTCATACTGAATTTCTCAGGATAATGAAATACATAAAACAAAACAATTTAGACGAACAGTTTTCCTCTTTTTAGGTGGTCTTTAGAGTTGGTTTACAGCTTTAACGGGAACCATAACTGATATGCACATGTAGCTGTATGAATGGTCACCGTATTGTTCTATTCACCCATCTTTTATTTTTTATTTTCGGCTATTTAAAAACTGAAAAATAAAGATTTATTGGCTCACTCGCGTTGTTTTTATTTGAGTTTTGGTCTCCCTTCTTCGCTGGTTTGTACGTCCAATATACAGTTTATATATAGCTTATAGTACGTGTGTGTGTGTGAGTGTTTGCCTCCAGCTAAGAGGTTTATTGTTCTTGATTGTAAGCTCCCTCAATGTACAGGACCAGTAGTGGTACCTACGGTCTGCTGGTCACTAGATGGCACAATTGCTCTGTCAGGCTTTCCCCAAGGCTATCAGAAATTTAAAAAAAAATAAAAATAAAAATCTCTAAATATGATCTTGCACAGAGATACTGTAATACATTTCTTATGTGTGTGTTTGAGTCACACTGTCGAACTTTGCCTAACAAGGTCTGTGAAATCCAGCAAAAACAACATTTATGTGAGATGTTTTATCAGAAACAAATGTTTGTGTTTCAGTACCTTACAGTTTGCTGGGGACCCTTTGCCTCTCATCTGTAGATCTACAACTATGTTAAAAGTCGACTTTTATTCATCCAACAAAGACTATTGAGCAGATTTGGTACCCTTTCATGTTCCACCTGTTTTGAATGCAGCATACTCCGTCGCTCAAAGATGACGTCAGTTTAACAACACAGTTAAAAACCCGCCTGGGAGCTCTACTGGAGTCTTACAATACAGAAGCAGCTTTCTGAATCAAAACGATACAAAAAAAAAAACAAAAAAAAAACACGAAGACAACAACTGTCATGTCTGTGAATTATGCAGCCGGACTCTCTCCGTACGCAGATAAAGGCGTCTGCGGACTTCCAGAGGTAAAATATGAGCTAGCTTAGCTGCTGTGCGCTAACTTGTTAGCTTCGAAGCAACTGTTAGCAGGTGAACCGAGGATGTTTGGATCACGTTCGGTCGTTAGGATGAGAGAAAAAGATTAGAAATGCCTGAATGTATGAAAGCAAAATCACAAATGAAACTTTTTTAAGAAATGCAGATTGTTAGCAAGCAACAGATACCACTGAACTGAAGTAACTGATGGCGTTATGGGCTCCATTCAGAGTTGTTGTGTAAGGAGGTTTAAAGTGTCGTAGCTGGTTCAGGTGGCGTCGTGTGTAACTGCTTTGTAGACAGTGGGTTAATTTCAATAGCAAGCATTGTAATGTATGTGTTGTATTGTCTGAAAGTAGCCAGTGTCCCTGTTTGTGTTGTAATTATAACCTGCACAGGTAAGACTTAACATGAGAAGCACAAACTAGAGCTGAAAATAACAATAACAAACAATATGACTCATAAAGGTACAGCATATTATGCAGAGGTACCACTGCATCCAAACTGTGCACTGTAAATGTACTAAAGGTACTTTACTTTCCACTTCTGTTGTGATTTGGTAAACACAAAGTCACTCTCTCCGCTATTACAAGTTGTAATAGCTTGTGTCCCATTTGTGCTGAGAATATTGATTAGATTGAATTCTAATGACACAACATTGAAACTGCAATATAAGATGCTATATTCAAATGTTTGTCATAACATTGTTACCATATTTTTAAGACACAAGCTGTACATACGATATACATTTTTGGTCTTTTTTTGTCTTCGGTTGTTGGAGCTGTGTGGGAGGATCGCTCTTCCTGCATGGCTGTCATCACACATTACTTTTATTCTCTGAGACTATGTTCCTCACCCCATGTAGATAAATACTAGATGAAAACATTCCTTCTCAAGTTTATCTCCCCCAGTATTTTTGATATGTAGGCACCACTTAAAAAATATTATGACATTTGATTGTGTCAGTGCATCTGTCTTGAACCTGATGTTTTCTGTTCCATGGTAGACGTTTGATAATCCTGAGGACCTGAAGGCGAAGGTGGAGACCCTCGCTCAGCTGATAAAAGAATCTGAGTACTTGGTTGTCCACTCAGGAGCAGGAATCAGCACCTCGTCAGGCATCCCAGACTTCAGGTGAGGCACAAACAAGTACAGCTCTTTCCTCAGATCAACCGTTCTGACAAACACTTGCTGTTTTCCTCTCTCAGCCAAGGAGACAATGACCTCATGAGTTGTTTAAACATTCTGTATCAATAACAATACATTATTACCGATCAACTAAACAAAATTCAATACTGAAATTTAATTTAATGCTGCAAAAATAACAATGAAGAATCAAGTACTGCTGACACAAAAAAAATATTTAAAAGTATTGAATATCTTTTGTCAAAGGATATAAATCATCCGCACCAAACTCTTCAACTCTTCAACAAACAACTAAAAAGAAAAAAATAGTATAAGTAAAACATTTAAAATGACATTTATTTTTGTGATTGTCAGCGAATATTTCACGTTCTAGCTCGACCTGTGAATCCACAGTATTGTATATTATTGAGAAACCTACAACCTGCTGTAAATCTAGACCGGACATGATCATTTAGCTTCAATAACTTTTATTTTCTATTTGTGGTAACGTGGATTTCTTTGCGCAGCCCCCTGATTTCTCTTGTAGTACCACTGTATGAGCAGATGAGGGTGTAATTTAACTGCTTTTCAGGTCTATGCCCCTCAGAATTGGAATGACTTACAGCTGCTCTTGAGATAAATCATCTTTTCGATAGTTTCAAGTGCCTGTTGATCAATGTTCTGTAGTCTGTTTGTAATTGTAATTTACGATCATATTGTGTGTGTGTGTTTTCATGTATTTTGTACTCAGTGTGTCATTGAAAAAGAGAGTTTGCTCCCAGTTTACCTTCCCTGAATAAATAAAGGATTCATTCATTCATTCATTCATTCATTCATTGTGTTAGTCGTAGTCAAATCCAGCAGCTCTTTTAAAGCAGTAACACAATCTGATTGTGGATCATTTTGTTTTCTTCAGTCAGTGTGAGAATTTCCTTTTGATACTGTACAAACAGATAATTTACTCTGATATTTGAGGAAGACCTTAATTGAATTCATTCCGCTGTGAATTCATACAAACATGTCTAGAGGTTCAATCATTGGAAACCCGACCAATGAATATTTGATTGCTCTGCCTGTCAGTCAGGTGAGGGTCGACCTTGAACGGCAATATCAATAAAGCCAAGGTTTCTATCTACCCATCAAGCCCAGTAACACATATATACGTATAACCGCACTACTACCCCACAAACACACTCACATGCTCCAGCTGAGAGAAAGAAAGTCAAGGCCCTCAGATTGATTTTATCGATGTCAAGTACGCCGAGCCTCTCTGTTAATGCTGCTGTGTCTTTGAACTGGTCTTGGCGGAGCAGGCAATGCATCACATTGATGGTGAGAGATGGGACAGTTCAAGTTCAGACAGACAGATGAGAAGGTTGTGCCGGCGTTTGAGGATTCACAGAATACATTTCCTCGTCCGATGCACAAAGATAAGTGGCGTGTCCTCGAAGCAACTTGGCAACTGTGAGGATGATGGATCGCACCAGTGCTGACTGCGCTCGTCCCTCATTTAGACACCCAAAAACTGACTGGTTAATCAAAGAAGTATGAACAGAAAAATATCAGATTGAGCAACAGATATTTAGTTTGAAAACATTTCTGTCTGACAAGAATGTGGATTTATCTGTATATATTTGTGTTTTAATACAACTTACCAACTTTTCTTTGTAGATTTTTGTTGTTGAGATTGTTCCTTATTTTCAGTGGATTTTTGGCAGCAAGTTGTCAGATTGTTTCACAAACTTTGCAGAAATCTTCCCATCAGATTGTTTATACTCAGCCGTGAACAAAATCCACTCACCAGTTTGACACGTACATGCTTCCAGTCCACCCTCTGCATCACAACCTGCCTGTCCTGATTACAGCTGCTATCAGCCTGTTCATCGCTGCGTTCTTTTTCAGGGGTCCAAAGGGTGTTTGGACGTTAGAGGAAAAGGGCGAGTCACCTCATTTTGACACGACATTTGAAAATGCCCGGCCCAGCTTGACTCACATGGCCCTCCTGGGACTGCAGAGAGCCGGGTACCTCAAGTATCTCATCAGCCAGAACGTGGACGGTCTGCATGTCCGATCAGGTTTCCCCAGGTAACTTCTGCCCTGGCTTCTGCAGATGAACAATATCGATGCACACACATCAAACTCTTTATACACTCAGTTGCTAACTCACATCATAGTTATCGGTAGACATGAAGAAATACATTATAAACAAAATCGACGAAAGCCTTGAGGGTAAACCTAAATATTAAAGTTGTCCTCAAACCAAAACAATGAACTGAAAGATGCTAAAAAAGCTCCACAGAATGGAATCAGGAGATTATTCTCTGTGGGTTTGTCTCTTTGAGTGTCCACCTTCCACACTGCATGTACTCAGCTAAAACATAGTTAATATAAAATTATTCACAGTGCAGCAGCCTTCCTCCCATTTCAAAAAATGATTCAAGTGTAGATGAAAATGTTCTCCATGTGCTAATGCTGAGAACATTTTGGGGACATCTCTGTGCTCGGAGCGAAGCGAGCGGAGAGACGAAGGAATGGCAAGTGAGAAGTGGACGTGAGACACTTACTCAGAGGAAAAGGGAACTTGGCGGGGAAAAATGCAGGGATTTCCTTATTCAGGATGAAACAACAGACTGATACTGTTTTTGTATTTCATCAGTTTCTTGTATTTTCCAAACATACAGAATTGTGGGCTGTGTGGCACCATTTCACACCAATTCCCAACTTGTTGAGTCGTGATCTGTTCTAACATATTCAGCAGTGTCAGAAATGATGCGCTCAAATACGTTTGAATAACGTTCAGTGTAATGGAAAACGTTCAGTCTGACTAACCCAGGGCCAAGAATCCAATTTTTCATTCACTGCGTACGTCCAGCCTTTACGCATATTGGAAGGCTTGTTTTCCCCGTGAGCCATTTCTTCGCTCTCCCTCCACTTTAAAAAAAATAAAAAAATAAAAAAATAATCTTTGGACGAGCGTAGGCAGCGAAGTGGTAGTTCTCTGAGGAAATCACAGAGCGAGCAGACAAACTGGTTTAGTAAACTGGTTGGTATTATCTGCACATATGCCCAGTGAGGCGCAGATGTGAAAATGGCCTCAGAATATTTATCAGAGCGCGAGTCGCAAAGATCCGACCGAGAAAAAAAGTTTTGTAGAAGAGTCTCGACATTAACTTCAAGGACAATGATCTGAGTGAATATCATCCGTGTGATCTTTCTGCCTGTGTGAACTCTTCTCTCCCTCTCGCTCTATTAGGGATTTGTTATCAGAGCTTCATGGGAACATGTTTGTGGAGGAGTGTGAGAAGTGTGGCAGGTTTGTGACACACACGCACACATGCACACACGCACGCATACAAATACCGATTGATCACCCACATATTCATCTTGTAACTTTGATCATTTCCATCCTGACAAGCTGACACTGACTTTCACTTTGAGGCCGTTTTGTTAGGTACACTTGTTCTGTACCACATACAGCAAATCATGCTGCTGCAACTTAATGTAATATGGCAAATAATACAAAATAAAAAAACAGAATAATCTGAATCTGCAAAATAACAATTAGCTAAAGTTCTCAGATTAATGATGAGGGGTAAAATGTGCTACATTTGCATGAATATTTCACAGAAAATGTAAGTATGTTTATTACATTATTGAATTGTAGTTGTTTACATGCTATTGCTGGTTATTCCACATTTTTATTTGGACGAGGATTTTAATTTCAGCAACTGTACATCATCCATCAGTATCGTCCCTGAAATAAACCGTATCTGTGAGTCTCCAGTCTCACCTAACATTAGTGTACACAGTGTTAGATATCTCTGTAGTATTTCGAGAGCTGGCTTCCTCCTGCAGGTTCTTCAGAGAGTGAAAAATGATTGAAACTACTGACAGACCTCTTACAGTTCAAAGGAAGGCCAAAAGGACACAAGAGTAATAGCTGGAACGTGCAGGAGGCCGTCTCTGAAAGCCTCTCTCTCCACCCTGCAGCAGCAGAACTCACGCTGGCTTCCACTCCTTTTTGGATTATTACAAAAAGGAGGAAGGCTAGAAAGTCACGTAAATGCGCGAGTCAGAAATTCAGTTAAAAAGCAGAATGAAACACGGTTGCTTTGCGGCAAAGGTAAAAGCAAACACAAGGTGCCTCTTGTGTTCCGGCACAAGGGGCACCTTTTTATACCAATGGGTTCTGTATATTTGTCCACGGCAGAACAAAAGGCCCTTTCTCAGAGCGGTCATCATCTCAGATAATGACAGTGACTCCATTTTACTGAAGAGACCCGCGCAGACTGAAGATCTCATCCAAGTAGATTACCTTTGGGGAGAAGTAGAACAGAGGCAAACGTGTATTTAACAACTTTGCAGCAGGTACATGAATCACTGATATCTTCAAAAACATAATGATTTAAAGAAATCAGGTGTGTTTTCTGGTTTATCTAATAAAGTGTCCTCAGAGTCTATATTATTATGTTTTTGTGTAAATGGAGCTTGTTATTGTCTTAATCGTGTTTATGTTGAAGTCCAATCAGTGTTGAAGGTAAATCCAGTCGATTCAAACAATAGATCCTTCTGTGCTGACCGAGAAAGTTGAGTTTTTCCAATCGGTGACAACATGAAAAACTTACAGCTTCAAAACTGAAGTCGGGTCAAGGCTGGAATGGATCTGTTTTCTTTGTACCTTTTAACTGATGATTCAGTCTGTAGTAAAATGCACAAACACAGTCTAGTTTCAGCCGATCACCAGCAACACTGATGGGACGTTTAAAAATTTAAAGAAAAACAAAGACTGAGCAATATTTCCCTTTTAATTATAACTCAACTAAAAATGATCTGGTTGAGTGGAGAAGTAATCTGTAGAGGTCTTGATGTTCCAGACAGTACGTGAGAGAAAAAGTGATCGGTGTGATGGGGCTGAAGCCGACAGGACGGCGCTGCGATGTGGTACGATCCCGAGGACTCCGAGCATGCAGGTGAACGCACGCTTTCACAGTGTTTTGAGACAATGTACCCTGATCCATTCATTGGTCTGACTGTGTATTCTTTCCTTTTTAAAAAGAGGAAAGCTGATAAGCACTATACTGGACTGGGAGGATGCTCTTCCTGACAGAGACCTGAACAAAGCAGATGAAGCCAGCAGGTGAGACGGGCAAACATTTTGCATTCAGCACGTGTCTTGTGCATCACAGTCTGCTGTAATATTTTCCATTTTCCTCTTGTGCTACAAATGTTTCTAATCAATGTTTTAGCCACAAAAAGCTTCTATTGTGTGTCGATATAACGGCAACATGAATTGGATGTAAGTGACCCATAAAAGATTCATAACCGTAATTTCAATCACAAAGCGGAGACGTACAGCTGTGACCACTGAATTGGGTTATTTGTTGGAGGCAGGTCGACGTCACAGTGGAGGTTTGGATTTATACTACAGTCTGGATTTCACCCGTGGTGGCACTACAGGGTTGCATCACCTGTAACCAGGCATGGTCATGCATGGATTCTTCCTTTTTTCATTCTTTCATTGGCTTCATCGCACGGCGAGCAGAACTGGAGTTGCATCCAAATCACTCCTGTGTCGCCGTTTCTCATGAATGCGAGACTGCTGGTGTGGAATCACTGTGTTTACCCTTGTTCATTCATTATGAGGGGATGCAGGGAGCAGATTGTTTGAAGTGGAGATGGCTCTGCTTGATGTGTTTTACTGAAAAGCAGCAGATAACAGTTTGTGCTTCTCGTGTATAAACACTCCAGCTGAGGGACAGTTTCTCTGAAGAAAACAAGAAAATCTCCAATGTTTTGAAAAAGCAGCAGGCTGCTTCTTCATCTCACCATCTGGAAGAAAAAAAAATCCCCTTTGTTAAAGAATATCAATATATATGTGTATATTTATGTGTATAAATGTGAAAGCGGAGCTGCATCAAACCCTTAAGAAATCTCAGCCTTCAACAATTATAAATCCTCCTTAATAACAGATTAAAAGCCGTCATCACCAGCAGTCAGACATCTATGAATTATATATTAAATACTTTATCCATGACACGTCTCTATTCTGTTTGCGCCCAGGCGAGCAGACCTGGCACTGACGCTCGGCACCTCCATGCAGATCAAACCCAGCGGAGACCTTCCGCTCCTCACCAAGCGCAAGGGAGGGAAAGTGGCCATCGTCAACCTGCAGCCCACGAAACACGTGAGTTTCCATTAACACACCGCACACCTGACACACTTGTTTATAAAAATCCCCCCAATGCCAATTAGAGGTTGTTTATATTACGCTGCTTGTGTGTTCTGACCAAGATGTTCAGTTTAATTCACGGCTGTAATTTTCTCTAACAGGACAAACATGCGCACCTGCGTATCCATGGCTACGTGGACGAGGTCATGAAACAGCTAATGGAGTTGCTGGAATTGGAAATACCAAAGTGGGAAGGTCCGACCGTCTGCGATAGCTCCACAGCTGACTCCACCACCGCCGCCGTCAAACCACCACGAGGAGTTGCCGCAAAGCGAAAGGTGAAGGAGGAGGAGGAGGAGGAGGAGGAGGAGAGGAAAAGAGAAGCGGCAGCACTAACAGACGATGTGAGCGTCGAGGAGGAGACGGGGTTAGTAAAGAGGGAGAGATCAGACTCCTCAGTTGAGATAAAGGGAGAGAAATAGCCTCAGGAATGTTTTTTTTTTTTCAGCACACAAAACCCGTCCAGGAAAAAAAAAAAACTTACAGCAGAGGACACACACGGGGAGAAGAGGGGGAACTTCTTCTCATCTTCAGCCCTCAAAGACTCTTCTTGTACTGTCGCTGTTTTCTTAAATCCCAGATGAACCACAGAACTGTTCTGTAAAACTGACTCCAGAGCTGAAAGTGAGCCTCATGAAGCTAAAACTTTTTTTTTTTTTTTTTTTTTTTTTTTAGGGTAAGAAGACGACAAAATGTTAGATTGGGACTGTTTTTGATATCTGGTCAAACAACTTTGCAGATTATTAGAGAACTTGGAGTACAAACGAGATGAGATCTGGAGCACACGGTTATATTTAAGCTATTAATAAGGTGTATAAAGTTGCTGCACCTTATTAAAAAGCTTTATTAATAACAGGATGCTCCAGATCTCGTCCCTAGAGATGAGAAGAGCGATTCAAAAGAAGAGGATATGAAGTCAGCATCGATAGGTTGGTTCATCTAGTAGGCTTGTAACATTCAGGGGAACATCGTAGATTATTATTATTTTTATTGTTTTCTAAATTAACCGTTCTCTCGGAACTCATTGTCAGTTCTTGCAATACAAAATAATTTTCTTTTCTTTTTTTTTTTTATCCTCAACAATTGCAAATGCGAACGATCTCAAACCGTCAAACTGCTTCTCTCATCGTACGCGAGGTTCCTCTTCTGGCGAGATTTATAATTGCACCTGTTTTTGTGAAATAATGGAGCACCTGCTGCTGATTGGCTGTGAAAGGTTTGTAATCACACTGAAAGTTTCTAGGAAACTTCACAGGAAAAAAGCGTTGCACTCTGTACTGTCTTTTTTTTTATATATATATATACGTTTAATCGGGTAATAAACGCAACACGCTCCTGCAGGAACATCCTGTGTATTTGCTCTCTAAGTGGACGCTTCAGACGGAGACGGCCTGTTTTTGTACATGTGAGATGATGGTTCGAATCTGTGTTCAACCCCGTTATCATCTTTGGTCTGTGAACTGTCAAGCCTCCTCAACCCTAATATTCAATCGGATGCTCCAGCTGTACAGTGTGTGACAGGTGTTTGTGCTTTATCACTGCAGCAAACATTTTGCTGCCTGTGATGTTCAATATGCCTCATCCATTAAGGCACTTCTGCCTCTTTTAGCTGTTTAAGCACGTTATATACCAGCTGTAACTCAAAAAGGATGCATCAACTTCCTGCTCTCTCATTATTACACAGATCTCATTTCCGCTGCTCCAAGTCTTCCACTACACATCCATTCTTTTTTTTTTTAATTGTTTGCTCTATAGTGCTTGTTAGAGTCTAAACCACTGGTGAGTAGACTCAAGTGTGTTTGAGAGACACAGAGCAGTTTTACTTTTCCATTTGAATGCTAATTGTCTGCGCTAATTGAAATCAAATGAGGAAATTCATTCTCAGGGCGCAAACAAAGAACCAGGGGAGGGAATGCAGCCTTTCTTTTTCTTTTCTTTTTTTTAAATGTTATTTCCTTGCGCTGTCCATGAAAGCCGTAGAGGGAACTGAATACAAACACAGATCTGTTAACGGAGAAGATTACGACACAGCGTGAACACAGTCGCACCAAAACCTTAATGTGACCTCGGCTCAGCTGTGCACAGCTGTTGAACGTTCTGCAGATTCTTGTATCATCCAGTGATCCGACAAGAGGGCAACAGACAACTTGTGTGTAATTCTTGGCTAATGTCATCCATTAGTTCATTATTATGAAGACAATCAGACACCCAGAGTCTGCAAACAGAAGGACGCCAGGTGTGAAGGTAAGTAGGTAATCAGATCAAATGTGCAAATGAGACATTCTTGTGAGAAAGTAAACGAAGAAGGAAGGATCATTACATCCCAGAATCTCACTTTGGTGCCAGACATGTAGTGTCAGCTGCTCTACAAACTCTACTTTCTGGAGTGGTTCGCAGTGTAATCGCAGTCTCATCAGCGATAATTGGTCGGCCATTTTCTAACTTGACACTCTGGGCCCCCAACTCATCAAAAACAAAGACGCCTTGGGGTGGCTGCCAACGCGTCCTGCCGTCCCGGTGTGACATTAAGCGAACTGATCTCACTCTGCCCTGATTTTCATTATGCTGTTGTTCCCTAGGTTGAAATATGATGATATAATAAAGGCATATTCCAGAATACGTTTAATCCATGGTCTAACACACCGTGACACCTAGTAAGACCCTCAAGAGATCAAGTTTACCGACCACTAGATTATGTAGTTTTAGCAACCTCAGAAAAGACCGCACGATAGGAATACACTGCTCTATATGCCTCCAGTGACAAACCGCTGTCAAAAAGCCACAAATAATGTTCAGAACAGCACCAAACTTCATCAACAGTACAAATAGGGTCCCAGCACATAGTGCGAGGCATCAAACATCTGCTAGCTTTGCTGGATTTCTACTGAAAAGAGAACACAGCTCACCACTCTCCTGCAGGAGCTTGGTCGCTGTGGGGAAGCCCTGACGAGTCGATTACCGAGTGCAGTTAGAAATGCTCGATTCCGTTCTTTTCCCTGTCAGCTCCCGATAATGACTGTTACAAACTGGTAGGTAAGACATATATGAACTTTGATTGCATTTCCATAGAGTAATAATCATACATTTTCATCCTTGAGCTGCAGAACTCTACTGCACTCGGTAATCCATCTCTTTTTGGCTTGCGACCCCTTCGGCAGCAAATGATTTCCAGTGGGTGTCTGTTTCACAGGCTCCATCACTGGTGCAGGTAAATAACACCCGACAGACTCCTCCTGCGACCTTGGTCAGAGAGTCTCTGTGAGAGCGCTGCTGGCTGTGAAGGCAGATCTCTCTGGAGCGACGCCAGCCAGTGCAGCAAGAACAAAACACGAGTCGGTGCTTCATGTCAGGATGGCCGTAAGGAGCCAGGCAGTGATGGCGTGCCTGGAGAGAAGAAGAGGACTGAGCATCAAAGATTTGTGGTCTGATGACGCCATAATCACACTTCTCAGTTGTAATTCAAAGAGTTGCGTCTGGAGGAGAAGCGGGCGCAGCTCATTAAGCATTGAACATGCGACCTGCTGTGAAGCACCGTGCTAGCAGCTCCACGCTGCGCTGGAGACTTTAGCTGGCAGTCACTGGGACACTTTAAAGGAGTCTGAAAACAATGAATGGAGCTAATGAGACCAGACCACGACTGCGTAAGACGGAGCTAATTCTACGTGTCAGAAACCAGAGCCTCATTAAAGAAATGTGTGCAAATGGCATGAAGGCTGTTTACAGATGCTCCCCAGTCAGCTCGAGCGAGTCTCCGAGGAAGACGGCTGAAGCTGTTATCACTACTGTCAAAGGAGTCGCAGAGCCGAGAGAGGAAGAGACCGAAAACAGAAAACTTTAAATGAACGTCGCACCACTAATGATGATGATAAAGAGAGCGTTTTCTAGAGACAGATCTTTACAAAAGGCTCCCTCTTATCTTCGTTCAATATTGATTTCACCGAACTGGCTCTTAATTTTGCTTTGGAGATTAAAAAATGTCATCCTTTCCTTTCGATTGAGGCCAGTGAACCTCCCCCCGCCCCCCAAGGCTGAACTTCCAAACTCACAGGAAATTTGATGAGTTCAGAAAGTAATCATGAGCCGTAAGAGAGCAGACAGCCCTCAGGTTTATCCTGAAATTCCCTTTTAAGTGTGAAATAAAATGTTGAAATGCCATAAAAATGACTCTGAATTGAGCCGTTCTGCTAAGTGAGCGCAGTTCGAGGCGTCTCTTTGTCCAGACTCCGGTCATCCCTCTCTGACCCCGTGGCAGAGGAACTCTTCCATGCATACGTCACTTCCCACCTGGAGTCCAGTTCCCAGCAGAGCCCTGGACGGGCTCTAGTATGTCCAGCATCACTTCCACAAATCCTCGTCCTCACCTACGAGTCCCTCCATGGCCTTTCCCCCCCGGTACCTGACAGTCCTCCTCCACAGACAGACCCCGTCCTGGACTTCTTGTTCTTTGGACACCGGCCTCATCCATATTCCCCCCTCTCGCCTCTGAAACCTTTGTTGACAGAACCTTTTGTGTTGCGGCCCGTCACCCTCGGGAACTCTGTGGGCATTTTCAGTAAAACCTCTTCAGACCCAGCTGTTCAGCGTGGCCTTTGCACGCCAATTACACATTTCACCCTTTCTGCTTTTGTTTGCTTTGTCTTGTTTTGTATGAGCTGTTGGTGTTGTTGCTTTGTTGTGCATTGTTATTGACTGTTTTGTCATCTGTACAGAAACCTTGGGTTCAGTGAAGGGCACTAATATTATTATTATCATGATTGTCATTGACGATGGACTGCAATTGGCAGCTGTCTGTTCGGGGTGCAAAACCTTATTTATAAGGGAAAAAAATTCTCAGAAATGTCCTTCTTGAAAGAGAAGTATTAGCATTGCCTGTTTTTATGCATTTGAATTTTATTTGTAATATGACTGAGTCATGTGTCTCACAGGCTCCAACGTCACTAACAACTGCAGTCAGATTCGTCGCCACATTTCTCGGCGGAGATGACTCTCTGAAGAGAGTCGTGTTTTTGTTCCTCCAGCCTGTGCTGTGACACAAAGTGCGTTAAGGCTCTGCATGAAACTTGATGTCATTAATTTGAGTTTAATCATCTCAAAGTGCTTCCAGTAAATGTGTTAGAGCGAAGGTCAATGCAGACAATCACGTGTATAAATCAGAAGACCAAGACCTTGAAAAGAAATAAGATTCTTAAATTATGGGTGGAAACGAACCACTCGTCTGGAGATGCCGACCTGCGGCTGTGGGTTAATTGGTTTAGTCCCTTGGCGGTTGGAATGAATGAAGTGAGAATATCATTCTGGTGTAATTCACTGCAGAGAAGAGTAAAATTCACAGTATATGCTGTCTTCCATTAGCTAGATACACTTTTATCTGACAAACCCCACGTTCTTCAGCCAGAAATGTGAAACCTGCTTTTGCTTTTGAGGAATTTAAGACCTAGTGATTCGAAAATGACTTAGATTCACTGCACGTTCACTGCAAACTACAACCGTAGGAATGTTACGTTTGTTGTAATGGAATAGCCGATCATCTGAAAAGCTAACTAAGCTAAATGCTAAAAGCACCACATCATCATCTTCCTCCTCATCCTCTCCTTGCAAGAACGTATGAAACAACTCAGAAACAAAATGAAGCAAGGAGTTAACATTAGCTACCAGCCTCCTCCAGATTGCCTCGTGGTTTTGCTTTTCATGTGCAGTCGGGGTTCTTAATCCCTGTTTAATTCTGCAGCAGGTTTGATTAACACATATAAGGTCCACTCTGTATATCCTTGCGTCTATAAATAACCGCTCTGTTGTATTTAAGAACTGGCTTTTCGTCAGCGGTCGCATTCAAGCTGTTTTCCGAACGGCTCTGCTTGCTGCATTTTAACAATACATCATGAGCTCGTGACTCACTTTGACCCATTTCTGTGCCTTTATATGTAAATCTATACATCATTCATGCACATGTTACTGTGAAGGAAAAACAGCTTGAGCCTCCAACAGCTTAAAACCGGTGATCCATACTGACGCTACAGCTACATTAAATCAACAGTATCCTCAGTGGAAATGCTTGTTCCTTACTTATCGTTTTACCATTAATGAAGTGTAAATGTCATTAGACTTATTGATTAACCTGTGCTGCCTTTTTAGCCCACACAGTATGTTGCTTGTTATCTGCCACTTGCATAATTTTTTACATTGTTTTGTAAGATTACCCTTTAAAACCTTTTAGAAAGTAGTGTTTGGGTCAAATCGTGAAAGGCTAACATTAAGTTTTTTAAGGGGAGTTAATCGCTTAAAAGACTTGAGTAGCAGGACCGTGAACCTCCTCCACTTCATGCTCCACATGCTTCTTGTTTTTATGCCATCTTTGCAGCTTCCTGCACTTAAAGGTCGCAGCCCAGACACATCCTGACAGAAAAATAAGGACAAAGTAAGAAAATATCAAACACATCGTTCTCGTCCTTCCCGGGGAAAACATCTTGAGCCTGGAATATCTTTACGTCGGTGTTAAATCCATAGGGATAGGCACTTTGATTCCTCTAGTGGTTTTCATCCCTGTACTTGAAAATGAAAAGCTGAGCCTTGGAGATTGCAACCTGTTGAATGACGTTTGCTTTCAGTGAAAAACGGGCCCGAAATGGGGGGAAAAAAAAAAAAGGATTCTTCAATCCGGCCATGAGTGGGTGAACTGTAACCGCTCGGTCTGTCAGACAGAGCTCGAGGATTTAACAGTAAAGAGATTAAACGAGGGGGAGACGGAGATTGAATCAGAGGAAACAATAACAGGTGTCAACAAGACTTTCTTTTTGATTAGACAAGGTGGGGGGGGGGGGGTCAATCTGAACAAGAGGACTGGCATCAATCACACTTTGGAATCACAGTTTTGTTCGACTGCCGTCTGCCGCTGGAAGACGACCCGCTTGCTTTTCAGAGCCTCTCATGCAGAGACCCGTTGGATAAATCCATGATTCTGATTGGAGGAGTAATTACAACCTGAGTCACACACAATGGAGGGACTGTCATGGTGTGTGTGTGTGTGTGTGGTATTTGCATGTCAGGCCCTATCTGCGGCCAGCTGACAATGGCTATCTGCGTTCAAACTCTAAAGGTTGCAAAAGGGTAAAAACGTGCAGCAGCTTTTGTGCGGCTGATTCATTTTCCCTCGTCTTCCTCCCTCGCGACTGCAGACGAGATTAACTTCCCGGAGACGTCACCGAACTCTTTTGTCCTCTGGTTTTATTTAATGTCACATCACATATGTGTAATCACAATCACAGCGGTACAGCAAGGCAAGGCAGACACCGAGAGACATCAAACACCGACTGCCAAACACCTCGGAGTTCAGTTTCACTGCATGTGATTAGGGAGACTCTAGTTTCCTCACCGAGTTAGCAACAATTAACACATATAAATATTGAACACATCCATCTGAATGGCGATCCTAACAGTTCTCATGATTGCCTGTGCGGGTGCTTTAGCATGACTTTGCATGAGCTGGCTCGTTTTTTTTTCATGATAAAGCTAAAAACACAACTTTCAGGTTAGTCTGTAACGGGTGAGTCTACACGTGTGCGCGTCCAGTTTGAAGGCTGAGAGATTTGGAGGTCTGACGGTGTCACGAACCCTGTTAGAAAATGGCACCAAAGAAAATATGGCACGGTAGATCCATAAGGGACAATTTTCGTTAGGACGAAAGGAAAAGTTTGACATTTTGGGAATATACGATTGGGTGCTTTCTTGCCTGGAGTTGAGATGATCAAATTCATTCTCGTGTCTGCATGTTAAATATGAAGCTAGACCCACATTGGTTTGTGGACTTCTATGATGAGTCGTCTGTTTTGCTCTAACTGGGATCGTAATTTACATAATGAACATCGCGCTCCGTTAAAGTAGACCTGAAACAAGAAACTGAGACCATGAACGGATTAGGATGTGAGAAGTAGGGTCATTTTCTCATAGACTTCTATACAATCAGACTCATTTTTAAGGCACCTCCGTGTCGGCCTCAATTTCCAGACCCAGGAGCTCCTTCCATTATTTACACTCTGTACGAGCTATAGCTAGCAGCTGGCTAACTTAGCTTAGCACCAGCCGGCCTGGATCTGTTTAAAGGAAACAACATCCGTCTAGAAGCACTGACGAAGCTCACTTAGTGAACGACATCCGCACAGAAACCAACCAGCAAAACTGAGAGCCAAGATAAAAAACAGCTTTTAGTCGTTCTTCACCTTTTTTTTTTTTTTTTTTAAACTTTACACATGTTAATAGGCTGATTTAAAGGTGGAATATGTAACCTGTTGAGTCAAACATGCTTGGGCACAGTACAGACTGCCTTGGGCCTGGAGGGTCCAGTGCTAGCTTGTTAGCATGCTTTCTGTTGTTGTGCCACATAATATGAGAGGTCATAATGTTAAAACTGCTATTCCTCCACATTGTGCTGAGAATTTTAGTTTTAGTTTTGAATTCGTACATAAATGCCTTTGCATAGAGCCAGGCCATTTCCCCTGTTTCCTAACACTGTGCTAAGCTAAGCTAACCTGCTGCTGGCTGCAGTTTCATATTTAGGGTACAAACAAGAGTGGTTTCTTCTTATTTAAGTCTCAGCGGGGAAGTGAATACATTTTTCCCAAAAAGTCAAACGTTTCCCTCCTCCGGAGTAAATCACATATTGATCTCCTTGTGTATCATAACCAGGCTGGGTGGTGCCTCCTCCACCCTCCTCCCCCTCAGAGCCGCTGTGAGGAGATTTCGGAGGGAGTGCGACACTCTCAGCAGGAGCGCCTTCAGTCCGGCTCTGTACTCCTTTCGGATCAGGCAGTAGAGAACTGGGTTGAGGCAGCTGTTAGCGTGAGCTAAGCACACAGTCAGGGGGAAGGCGTAGGCCTGGGTGTTGTAGAAGGCTTTATTGAAGGGAACCAAGTCAAATTTGATGAGCACCCCCCACAGGGTGAGGGCCTGGTTGGGCAGCCAGCAGAGGAAGAAGGACAGGACTACGATGGTGACCGAGCGAGTGAGTTTGGAGTGGCGGCGGTGGCGTCCTCTCTCTGACTCTGACGCCTCCGTGACACTGTCGCTGACCATGCTGCCCACGATGCGGCGGCTCAGGATGAACCTCAGCAGGAGGAGGTAGCACACGGAGATGACGATCAAGGGGACTACGAATCCCAGGAGGACTTTCTGTGTTTGATAGAGCCCAAGCAGGACTTGAGGATCCCAGTGGTCTGAGTCGGAGTCAGAGAAGCGCACTAAGCACAGCTCGTCATCTGCAGACACCTGTGAACAACAACAACAACTGCATGAGAGGAAGCTAACAAGAGACGAAGCATGTGTGGTGTCAGCAGGGATGGTAGATCAGCCTCACCTGGACTGTGGTGGAGTAGAAAGCATGAGGCAGTGTAGCCACCAGTGACACCACCCAGATGGCCAAACTGGCCCATTTAGCTCGAGCAGCGGCTTTCCTCGGGCTCTCCATCTTCAGCGAGGTCACCAGGGAGCGGTAGCGGGTCACGCTCATGGCGGTGAGGAAGAAGACGCTGGCGTACATGTTCAGCGTGGTGACCGAGCTCACGATCTTGCACATGACCCGGCCAAAGGGCCAGCGGAAGTCCATCACCGTGTCCACGGCCCAGAAGGGCAAGGTGAGGACGAACTGTAGGTCGGTCAGGGCGAGGCTCATCACGAAGCAGTCGATGGATGAGTGGTGGTGGCCCCGGCGGCGGGAGTGGAGCAGGAAGAGGGCCAGGAGATTACCCACAAGCCCCAGAACACACACCACCGAGTAGATGAGGGCGATGAGAACCCGCACCTGTCGAACACATGCACACAGTCACGTTTTCACATCTGTGAAGGATTCAACTCAAGTCCAGGCAACTTTTTCATCATGTTTAGAGGATTCAAAGAAACAAAGACTCGTCTTCATTCATGATGTGGCTGATCTTACTCTGCAGGTGTGTGAAGACTGAGTGAAGGACAGTGGATATGACATCATTCAGGGGCCTGTAGGGTACATTTACTCAAGAACTGTACCTACAGTTTTTAAGTATTCATACTTGAGTCTTTCCTTTTCAGGCCACTTTCAACTTTCACACCACCACATTTCAGAGGGAAGGATTGAACCTATTATCTGAGCTTAAATTACTTTACAAATCAAGATTGTTGAACAGAACACGCAAAGCTCTTCTAAAATGTGATCGGGGTGATTGTGATGACACTTTTTACAAACCAAACAATCAGTTGATCCCCAAAAACAGTTACTGCAGTTAAATCCTGCTTAATGTTTGAGTAAAAATAGTTTTTTTTTCTGCATTAAGTACTTTTACTTTTAATATCAAATTGTCTTTTTACTTCTCTAACATTTTAAGTGCAGGACTTTTACTTGTAACAGAGTATTTTATCACGTAGTTACTAGCCTTACTGTTCAGTAAGAAAGAAAGAAAGAAAGGTGAGGAAAGTAAGGGAGGCAGAGAAAAGGGAAGGAAAGAAAGACAGACAGCAAGGAAGGGAGAGAGAGAGGGAGGGAGAGAAAGGAAGGAAGGAAAGAAAAACAAGAAAGGAAGGAAGGGAAAGTGAGAGAGATATAGAGGAAGGAAGGAAGGAAGGAAGGAAGGAAGGAAAGATGAGGAAAGGAAGGAAGGGAAAGTGAGAGAGAGAGATATAGAGGAAGGAAGGAAGGAAGGAAGGAAGGAAAGATGAGATAAGGAAGGGAAAGTGAGAGAGAGATATAGAGGAAGGAAGGAGGGAAGGAAGGAAGGAAGGAAGGAAGGAAGGAAAGACGAGGAAAGGAAGGAAGGGAAAGTGAGAGAGAGAGAGATATAGAGGAAGGAAGGAAGGAAGGAAGGAAGGAAAGATGAGATAAGGAAGGGAAAGTGAGAGAGAGATATAGAGGAAGGAAGGAAAGACGAGGAAAGGAAGGAATGGAAAGTGAGAGAGAGAGAGATGGAGGAGGGAAGGAAGGAAGGAAAGATGAGATAAGGAAGGGAAAGTGAGAGAGAGATATAGAGGAAGGAAGGAAGGAAAGACGAGGAAAGGAAGGAAGGGAACGTGAGAGAGAGATATAGAGGAAGGAAGGAAGGAAGGAAAGACGAGGAAAGGAAGGAAGGGAAAGAGACAGAGGAAGGAACAAAACAAGAACAGAAATAAAGAGAGGAAGGGAGAAAGGAAGGAAGGAAGAAGGAAATAATGATGACATAAGGAAGGAAGGGAAAGAGAGATAGAGAAAAAAGAAAGACAAGAAAAGTAAGGGACAGAGAGGGGGGGCAGAGAGAGGTAGAGAGAGAGTGGAGGAAGGAAGGAAGGACGGAAGGAAGGAGGGAAGGACGGAAGGCAGCCTGGCTGCACCCTTCAGAGGACCTACTGCCAGGTTGGCGCTGTCTCCGTGCAGGTCCAGTGAAGACTCCTTGGACAGGATGTGCAGCCAGCAGTTCAGGGAGAGGTTGAAGGTTGCCAGGTTGGACGCTGCTTCCGTCGGGCTGACAAGTTTGAAGATCTCTCGCTCGTCCTCCTCTCCTCCGCACACACTGAGGGCGGTCAGGGGTCCGGAGGCGCTGCTGTTGCTCTGCATGATGCTGCAGAGGAGGAAGAAACTAAAAAAAAACAAAAAAAACCGCGACTTTCTTCTCAAAACCAATCCCGACCCGTGCAGACTGAGGGTGCGCAGGTGTGGATGCGATAAATCCCCATCGTCCCTCGTCCTGTTTGTTCAAAGTGTCCAAGGGATGAAAACTCAAAAACTTCAACCTTCAGCTCTTATCAGCCCAGAAAAATGATGATAAATGACAAGAAGCTGATTAAATCCACGTCGGTGTATTTCGGCGGCTGACATCTGGAGTGATGCAGCCGCCTGCTCCGTCACAGATGTGACAGCGTCCCCCAAACTTGAGGCTTTTATACCGGCTGAGAGTCTCCTGCACCGCTGGGGGGCGCACTGCCTGTCTGCACACACACACACACACACACACGGCTGGTTATTACAGCGGGTGCAGGTCGTAGTTAGACTTTCAATTTACATTCAAAGATGGAGTCAGATTATTGTAAAGGTTTCAAATCTGAGCAGGGCCCCATGATTCATGACTGAGGGAGGGAGGATGCAAGGAAGGAAGGAAGGAAGACTAGGAGTGAGAGAGAGGAAGGATGGAAGGAAGGAAGAAAGGAAGGAAGAATAGGAGAGAGAGGAAGGAAGAAAGGAAGATTAGAGAGGAAGGAAGGAAGGAGGAAGGGATGGATGAAGGAAGGAAGAAGGGAAGACAGACAGAAAGAAAGAAAGACATGGAAAGTTAAGGGGAAGAGAGAGAAAGGAGTGAAGAGAGGGAGGAAGGAAGTAAGGAAGAAAGACTAGGAGAGAGAGGGGAAGGGAGGGAGGAAGGAAGAAGGGAAGATGGAAAGAAAGAAAGAACAGTAATTAAGGGGAAAGAGAGAGAAAGAAAGAGCAGAAGGAAGAAAGGGGGAGAGAGCAAGAAAGGAAGGAAGGACGGAAAAGGAAAGAAAGAAATTAAGGAAAATGTGAGGAAAGTAAGGGAGAGACAGAGAAAGGAAGGAGGGAAGGAAGAAAGAAAGAGAGGAAGGGAGGGAGGCAGCCTGGCTACACCCTTCAGGTGTGGACCTGCTGCCAGGCTGGTGCTGCCTCGGTTCAGGTCCACTGAAGACTCCGCGGGTCAACAAACAGGGGAGGCTTGTTTCGAGGAAATTAATTAGTCGTCTGACACTTTGCAGAGACATCAGTGTTTTGTTGTTATTTGAAGAGATTCCCGGTCTAAAAGAAAAATCTTTGAAAAACCAATCAAATTAGAGCCAACCCTCTGAAGTCTGTCGTCAATCACCAGCCAGCCTCCTTTTCATTATCCCCCCCCCACTTCTGTTTGATGGACTCAGCCAATCACAGCCCTCCGGCGTTAACGTTCCAAACATCACCTTCAATATTCACGATGTGAGGGAAGTTAAATTATACATGATGGTATTTTCAGAAAGGTTTCCTAATCAACACACACACACACACACACACACACGAGGGTTTATTCACACACATCTGAGGAGATGCACATCAGAGGAATGATGAAGTCGATTTCAAACAGCCTTCAGTCTTTGCAAGGGAGCCAGAGAGAGAGATAGTGTGTGTGTGTGTGTGTGTGTGTGTGTGTGTGTGTGTGTGTGTGTGTGTGTTTGATTTGCATTTCTTATAGGTCACACAATGCATCACTTTGGCTGGTTGTGTGTGCATTAGTGAGAAAAGGCGACTCGAAGATGAGAAATTCATGTTTTCTTCCGCCGCTCTCTCTCAGCAGGTCCGGACCGGACTGGACTCAACAACAGAACGTCTGACGTCCCGTTACGAGCTGCAGGACCTCACCAGATCGCTACCAGCGCCAATAAAAATGCTGCGTCAAGGTCATCAGGGTGAAGTCATGAATTGCCTTTACTGGATCTTAAAGGAAAAAAAAACAAAAAAATCACCCAAGCATGAAAATTCAGTCATTATCTGACTCATCCTCAAGTTTTATTTTGTAGTCCAGAGTACTTTTTTGGAGCTTTGTGGCAAAACAGTGTTGTGACATTCTCAGAAATGAAAAAAAAAACAACCAAAGAAGGAAACATGAAGTGTCTCCATACAGCTCGTTAAGTCTCCGAACCCCCCGAGGTCCCGATTCGACGTGCAAAGATGTTATTTACACCCGTTGTCGAGATGAAATTTTCACTGCTGCTGCTGTAAATAACTTATTTTCAGATCAATTTGGGACTCGGGGTCTTCTGGAGATTTGGATTATGCCCAACAAGTCACACGGAGCAATTTTGTGGTTGTGTTTTTTTTTCCCCCGTTTTAAAACAAATTCCCATCTTCTTCAGCTGTTTAGGAGACTGCCACAACGCTGTTCTGCTTCAGAAATCTTTTTCCCCTCACCCGTCTTTCCATCAACACGGAGGACGAGTAGATAATTACCAAATTTTTGGGTGAAGAGTTTCCTTTAAAGTCCTGTCAAGGCTGTCTATTGTGATCCCCGATTCTTTTGTTTGGTTTGATGAGCCATCAAGAACAACTTGAAAATGAAAACAGCATTATATTGTTGGCAATTTTCTTTTTTTTTCCCCCTCTCAGAGTATTGAGCCGGGGTGGAGATGCAGATGGAGTCCGTCCCTGACGCGGCTCTTTCAAGCCGCCCATTTGCATTCTATTAAAGCTCTCCAGGACCATTAGAGATGTCTGATTTCATTTTCATCGGTTTGTTTTTGTTTTTCTCGGCACTTAGGAAACAAAGAGACGGGGGGATGTTGACGTCGAGTGCGTCGGAGCGTCTCGCCGACAAACTGATTTGGATTCACATCCCAAACTTCTGCCTCCTCATTGCTGCCATGTTTAAATGTAGCACCAGTGGAACGAGACTCACGCATATCAGAGAGATGTGGGGAAAACTATGGTAAATGGACTTCATGCATTTTGTACAGCGCTTTTCCAGTCTACTGTTTCACAACACTTGTCACGTTCGCCCGTTCACACACACACATTCGTACACTAATGGCGGGGGCCGCCACGCAGGGAGGCCGACCGCTCATTAGCGTGCGACCCCAGTTTGGGGTTGGATTTGTTGCTCGAGGATGCTTCGACACGCTCGGCCTCCTGAGCTGCAGCTGCTACAGTCACCAGAGAGAACTTTCCAACAAGGGATAAAACACATTTTTCATATATCGTTTTATATCTTCAACATCCCCCCACATCCATGAAGTTATCAGTGAAGCCTTGACCACATACAAGCATTTAAAAGGAATGATAATCATTTTTGCAAACATCTCTTTCTCCTCAGCAGTTATCTCTGAACCTACGCTCGTTTTGTCCTTGAGACGTTCTCAGGTAGCAGAGTTTCTACCTACGTCTATACCTCTCTGTGCCGCTCGCAGCAGTCAGACCTGTAATTTATTTCTGGCTCCCCCGGCGTGGGTAGTGTACCTTTGGAAATTAAGGTGTAAAGTTTTGTCAGTGTCTTGTCACGGCTTGAACAAACAGCACTCGGAGAGGATTGTTCGATGTAAATGAAACCTTTCTGCAACACAGCGGCGGCCCGCGTTTTATCAATACAGAGGTCAGACCTGCATAATATTTCTGAAACTCTCACAAAGTGCTGAACTCCTCTCATTTTATTCAAATGCTTTTAGTTTATAGAAATGCCAGCCGTCTGGCTTTAGCGATGGTAATGTGGATTGCTTCTGTGGTCCGCCACTCTGGTCCTGATTCAAACATCTCAACAACTATTGGATGTATTGGCTTGGAAATGTGGTTCGCTAACATCTGCGATCACCAGATGTTTCCTCTCTACAGCCATCAGGTTGACGCTGTGGTGCTGAACATCTGCTGGATGAATTATGAAATGTGGTCCACTGGTGATGCATGTTGTAATAAGCTGAGCGACGCCTTGACTTTTAACCTGCTAAAGTAATGACGTGCCCTCGGCCTCAGCTGCATCTGCGGGGAAGCGCCAATTAGCAAATGCTGACTTGCTAACACACTGCTGATCATGTCATTGTGAGCATGTTAGCACACTGATGTTAGCATGTAGCTCAAAGCTCTGCTAAACTAAAACAACATCAGAATCAGCTTTGAAAAGTCAAACAACACACGTATAATGCACATGTTAGTCGTACATATGTCATATTTTGAATAAGAATATGTTTATATATGACTTTGGTGACCTTGTGACTTTTCCTCAAGCCTCACCGTGGAGTTGACTTTTATTGTTTGGAGTGAATGATAATCTAAAACCATAAATAGTGTCACATAGAGGCGTATCCATATCAGAGTCAGAGCAGGAAACACAAACACGTTCTGAATGAGTCGCAGACGAGCGAGTGAAGTCTCTGGGTTACACTTCCTGAAAAGTAGGACTGAGTTTCCATGGTGATTAGGCAATACTGACCCAAGTGACTCGCACAACCCGGTTCTATTCAGGGACTCTTGATGACTCGAATCCTTCATTGGAACCGTATTTACCAGCGCTCGTCCTCAGTGCAGCCCCACAGAGCGGCTCGCCCGGCCGCAGATTCATCTCCTTTGCCTTTAAAATTTAATCCAGGGAAATAAATTACCATAATCACGACCAATTATTTATTTATCTCTTATCAAGGACACGACGTCCTTGTACTCCCGTGCTAGCTAGGCCCACCGTCTGCCATCTGCATTCCTGTGAAATATCTGCACATACTGAATGTATGTAAATGTGGGAGCGACCTCGGGCGAGTTCAGTCTATGAGAGCGAGCGGATACAGCCTGTCCCAAAAATAATCCACATTCACCTTGATAGTGTCCTCAATCTTTGGCTGGGAAGGAACTGAACTGATAAAATACAGTACACTGCTCAGTAAACTACCAGACCAGATGGAGAAAGATTAAAATCCAAGCAACATATACAATGAGATGATTAAACTGAAACTTGGTCTGGGGAAAATGTCTTAAAGAATATAATATGGAGGGAGAGATGAGCATATTAATTCCACGCTGGGAATCAGCCGTGTGGGATTCAGACAAAAAGCTGATAAAGGTATAAAATCGGTGTGCGCAGTAATCCAGGGAGGAAAACAATAGAATAATGTAGAGGGAATTCGAATCAAAATATTTCTTGTGATACTTATGAATCAAAGACAACGACGGGGAGAAAAAATAAAAATAAAACAGAAAAGTCTCAGAAAGGAAACGCAGTGACAGATATTCAGAAGAGAAAAACTTTTTCTCGAACTATACCAGAGTCTGCAGAGAGGCAGAGGGGGGAATAATACCGGATATATCAAAGCAAAATGGGAAAAAGAACAAGACACAGAAAGATCACAGGAAGACGGGCGGAGAGCGTGATGTGAGGAGCACAATTTTCATCCACAAGCTGAAAGAAGAGGAAAGAGGAGAGAGTTTGGTTGGGGAAAAAAAACAGCAGTGCTGGTCCAAAAATTCACATCATGGGGGGAAAAATCATCATCTCCAGGAAAGATTGAGACGATGTTAAGATCCTGAATCTTGGCTGATTGTTAATGTTTTGGTCCACAACATCACAACGAATGTATACGAGGATAAACTGTGATTTTACAGAAATCCACGGTGGAATTAAGTTGAATATTTTATTTTATCAACACTGGAAACATTTGGCAACTTTGCTGCTGTGAGTGCCACTGCTGTTGCGTTTCCCTTGACCCCACTTTAAAAAGGCCCGTACCAAGAATAAATAATCAGCCGATAATTATATTTCAACAATAATAATAATAACAACAGGCTTCTGCTGTGAAAATGTGATATGAACTCTGCTGGACGTATTCCCTGGTTGAGAGCTGGCTCTAAAGTAAAGTTTTTAATTGAAGCGAGGAGTCATTCAGCCACTTTAGCTGACTCTCGCCTAATTATAATTTAGTTTTTGGGTTGTTTTTTTTTTGGGAAGCGAGCCGGACACATGGCGTTACTGAAACAAACAAATCCCTTCTGGTGTCTGGAGCTGATTTTTTAATTCTCTTCCCTTGGCCAGTTTTGCACTGAACTGTTACAAAATGCAACTCAAAACTTTTTTTTTTCTTTTTTTTTTTAATACAGTTTTCAATATATACATTAAAAGTTAACAATAAAATACAGCAGTGAATGTACATCGGTGTCTCTCACAGATCATATTTTGCAGTCGTACATCAGCAGCGTGCTCCCTGACGCTCTGTTTACCAAAGGCACAAAAACACAAAATTACATCTGTTTGGCTGACCTCCTCGCCGACCTCTATCTGAGTGAGTGTATTACAGGTCGGGGAAAAAAATAATAATAATAAAAATCCTCTAATAACTCGCCGTTGTTGTGTGTTGGAGCAGCTGACAAACACACCACAGCACCTCACTGGGTCCTCACCTCAGTCTCTGCAGTGCACAACAGACGCTGGAAAGCAATCAAACCGTTCATTTGGATGCTGCGCTTGCAAGCAGCCCGCGCTCATTTGCCGCATCTTCCCTCCTGGGGGGGGGCCCCCGAGGAGATCCGTGATTGTCTCGGCGCCTCTCATCCTGCTTGCAGGAGGATGGTGGAGTATAACGTGGGGAGATGGAGGCCTGGGTCAGAGCTTCTTCATCAGGCTGCACAGATCCTCGTATCCCCTGGAGACGGAGAAGAGAGGGCGAGGGTGGACGTCCTGCACTTCATCCAGCGAGAGCAGGGAGCGGGACGGCGCTGAGGGGGCAGAGACACGGTTCAGAGACGCAGCTCAGAGGTGTCGGTGTGTGTTTGTGTGCGACGGAGAGACGGAGAAGGTGTGTGAGTGCGTCGAACAAACCTTTGGTCTGCGTGTACTCCGCCTGGCTGAGCTGGCTGTAAGGTTCTGGCTGCAGATTTGAGGAAATGAGCAAAGAGAAGGCGAGGAGCAAAACCTGGACGGGGGAGAATAAAAGAGAGAAAAAAAAAGAAAAAAAACAGACAGAGGATGAGAAGAAAAAGAATTAACGAGGTGTAACCTACTTACAAGGGTGCACAAAAGACGAGCGCAGGCTCTGTTCAAACCTTCGACTCAATTCAAATATTAAAGGGGCACTGCGTAGGTTTGGAGAAACAAATTCAAACTCAGGCTGAAATATTCACAACATTAATGAGGTCTGAAATATTTACTTTTTCCATAGCTGTGTTTGAGGCTGGAAAGGTGGCAGGGTCCGCCACGTATAAACAAAGTGACCTGTGCCCTCATGTAAAGTCAACTTGTTCATTCAGTCATCAGAACAAAGACAGTTAGTTTATTAAGTTTGTCCAAATCCGTCAGTGAAGATCTTAAAGCTGCGTGCTGCACCTTTAAAGGAGCAGAGGCAGGTGATTTTAATACTGCACTCAGGCACTGACCTGCATCTATCATTTAGTCGTTGCAGGTGATGCCGTCTGAGCAAATTCTCAGTGGTTTAAATTAAAGTGCTGCCTCGTGTTTCTCACCAGGATGCGGGTCGCTCCGTGTGCTGTTCTGCCGGAGCTGTTCGGCAGCAGCGCCTGTAGCCGGTTCAGCTGCTCCAACAGGGCGCTGCCAAACAAACACACAGAGAGAGAGAGAGAGAGAGAGGGGGGATGAAAGAGACTGTCAAATTGAGGGCCACAGTTTCCTCAACAACATTTTCTTTTTTTTCTTTGTTTTTTTTTTGGTTAGCTTTTGTAAAACAGCAAAAAGAAGCCCCGGGGAAAGTGTGTTGTCTGTCCCACATCACAGTCACCACAAACAGCGTGACGCGATGGCAGGTCGACAAATCAAAGACAGAGAACGCCGTGTGAAGTTTTTAAATTGGATTGAATTCTTGTGATTTCACTCCTCAGCGTCTCCTCTGTCCTGATTTTAAACAAGTGGGATTTTTCCGAACGAGGTCGTCCGAGGGAGGGAGGGAGGGGCCCCCCCACGTACCCCGGGGGACAAAATCAATGATCGCGATCAATGAAGCTCTCTCGAGACGCAATCTGACACACAACAAAGGCACAAAAGAGAGAACGGGATGTGACGCGTACGAACAATTTAGCCCAACATAAACAAGTCCGAGAGCGAGATGAGATTGGCAGAGATGAAAAAAAAATTAAAAAATGAGGCATTAAAAATACACAAGGCGCAGCTTGAAGGGGGATTTTTGGTTGAGCTCCTGCGATTGAGATTTAATGCCCATGAATGAGTCCAAAACAGGATTCATAAAGATTTCAAAGATTTGGATCAGATGTAGTGAATGATACAACAGCAGCATCGATCGTCCCTGAAGCGAGGATCAGCACTCAAAACAAGGCTTTGTTCGTACGGCGGTGCATGGGGGCATTAATGAGAGCGAGCTTTTATTAATTCAGGTAGTCTGAGTCGTGTTTTTCTGCCTTTTTGAGGGCCAAATGTGTGAGGAATCGATTAAGAAGTGTGTTTATTTTGCACTGCAGTCGTTAGCGTGTCCAGCTAACTACTGACAGTACATTAAATACAGCGCGCTGGTGTTACATGTGAGGCACATCACACTTTATTTCCACACTGTGGTGAAATATCAGTCTAATCTACCTGCAGATGATCACATTTTATCTCCAGGAGCACATCTGAGAATCCTGTTAGAACAAGTTGGCTGGAAGTATCAAGAACTCAGCCGGAGTCAGCCTACTAATCAAAACATCATTTCTGTTTCTCGGGGTGTCTCAGTCAAAATGATAACCAAAGGCAAAGTGTGAAGACATTATGAATTAGTGTGTGGTCAGGTGGAGTCACAAGCACAGTGATACAGAGAAGAGTAGTTTCCCTCCTCACTCTCTGACCTCTCATCTGGAGTTTCCCTGGACGTTACCGCAACTTAAGAGCGTTCAACGCCACTGACATTTATGCTATTTATGTTTTGTCAATGTTCATATTTCTCTGGGTAAGAACATGGTTGGAAACATTTGGGATAATTGGTCTCTGGGGAGAATGGACTGACCTTTACCTACTGAGTTCTGTCGTTTCTGTACAGAAACACGACCTGTTATTGGCAGTTTACTGGACTTTATTATGACTCAGTTAATTAGTTAATAAAACGTATTCTCAATGAAGAATAATTACAGCAATAATTCACTTTGTTTATTTTAGATGAGTGCTGCAGATGAGACTTATTTGGCGTCTGTTTCTTTCAAAGGTGCAGTTTGTAAATTTGGGGAAGAAATTTTATTCAGAGGACAAAGATGTAGATTGTTCTTTCTTTCTTTTTTTACACACAACTAAATAAACAAACTCTCTTTGTTTCCATAACTTCATACTGTTGTACTTTGTTTATATGTGGCGGACCCTGCCACCTTTCTGGCTTCAAACAGTGTTCTGGGATCTTATTTTTTCTCTGAGAACAGCTCGTTTATTCAGTTATGGAAAAAATATATAAACTTGAGTTTGTATGTTTTAAATATTAAAGTTCTGGGTTTTAATTTTTCCTCCAAAACTCTAAAGTGCCCCTTTAATGTATGATTTCTTTGATTTGTTGTTGTTCTTTGTTATATGGCTACACAAGTCCAATGTATTTTTATTATTCTTTTTTTTTTAATTACCTGTGGAGTCTGTGTGGGCGCACATGAAGCCGTGATTTATTATTTATGTGTTTGTTTTCCTCTGTGGGTAGCCGTAGTTTAATTTATAATTAAACAAAGATTGTTCAAGCAGCAAAGTGCGATAAATCAATCAATCACTGACGGAAAATAATCTAAAGTCGCAGCACTTGTCGGCCTTTTGTGAGGACTCACCTGTTGGTCTCCTCCAGCTGCTGGATCTTCCTCTGCAGCTCCAGGTTGTTGGCGCTACATGCAGACATCCTGCAGAGAGAGAGAGGATCAGGGGTGAAGATAAAATTAGGAAAGAAGAGAGCGTCTGTGTTGTGATGCTGCATTGTCTCCCCCCTTTTTTCGTTTCTCTCTTTGCCAATATCCGTCTGCTGGGTGTTATCTTGCGCCCCATTCTGTCATCCAGCATCTCCACCATCACCACCGCCGCCCCTCTGCTGTCTCTCTCGCTCCTTTCAGTCCCTTTGAGTCATCCTCCATTATGGCCCTCCGACTGAGCTCAACTGAACTGATAATGACTCCCCGTTGATACGCAGGCAGCCGACTTAATTACCAACAAAACGCTGACTCCGCTGTCTGTTAACACTCCTGCCCCATCACGAAGCTTTTGCTGTCCGGAGGCGATAGACCTCATGCATGACTGAGTGTCGGTAGCACACTGTTTGATTTTTAAAAGCTCCCATTCAATAATTAGGGATTTTCTAAAAAAAAAAAAAAAAGTGGGGGGTGTGTGTGTGCACAAAGGTTAGTCTGGCGATTGAGAGGCCCTGCCGTAAACACACAAATCAATCCTGTATTCATTTTTGACAGAGAGTGAGGCCAGACAAACAATGTCTAAAATATGTGTATTGACGTAAAACACCGAGGTTCTTGGTTTATAGATTACCACACACCAGGCACAGCTGGTCCACCTTTGAACCCCAAACTTTCTACTCTCGTATCAGTCATGAATCAATGATGGAAAGTTTTTAGAGACCGGAGGAACAAGGAGAGCTGTCTGAAGCTCGGCATCAGTAAAACAACGCAAACCCTACAGATACTGCAGGAAAAAGTTGATGAACAATAAAAGAGTCCTGTATGGTGAATTGCTGCAATGCTGGGCTTTTTTTTTCTTTTCTTTTTTTCTGCAAGCTTTTACTCTGAACCGCTTGCGGAGGTGTGATGAGGCAGAACAGGCAGTGTGGGGGAGGCGGGCAGGATTAAACAAAATTTTGTGACAAAAACTGGCTGTGGTGCAGGGCTCACTCTGCACAGCCTGGAGGGAGCAGCGAGGAGGAGGAGGAGGACTAAACCGAGCTCCACTTTGGCCTCTCAATTATGAGATGCTGCATCTTCAACCTCCGCTTAACTCCCCCACCACTCCAGCTGCAGCACAAAGCGGATAAGCTGCTCTTAAGTACCACCGGCTATGCAGCGTTTCTGTCCGACTGACCTCAAATCAGACAAAGAAAGCTGAGTCGTCTCGGCGCTGCAAACGTTCACATTGTGAGGCTGTTCATTCAACACAGGGCCGCCCTCAGACACCTGTTTTCATCAGTAATACGGTCAAATATATATGACTTTGACTGAATTATCTGTTTTTATCTGTTGAAGGTCACGATTCTCAGTGTGTTCTGTTCGCAATCTGGATTGTATAAATTAGAATTTCTCTAGAAAATAGAGAAAAAAGGCAAAAGACGAGCAAAAGTGATGACACTACCGTCCGCATTGGCTGTACTTTGCACTTAGTGCTCATTAGAAAATGTTTTCATGCTCAAATACTAAAACTGAGATGTGTAAACATCTTAGCTCAAAGCACCGCTGTGCCTAAATACAGGCACAGTGGGAGTCTCAGATCAGATTGGTTATAAAAACTCTTGTTAAGCAAGCATGTGTGCATGTCAACAGCAACCTCTGGGGCTGAAAAAACGAAGCCAGCGCGGATGTGCCAAAGACCGGGGCGCCTCAAAAAACATCCACTTTGTGCAAAAATGAGTCAGCTCTCCAGAAGCCCCCATGTTAAAAATGCCCACCTTTACCACAGAAATAAACATGTTTTCAGCCGGGTACAGAAGAGGTTTTGGTCTTCACTGTGCCAAGGTTGGATTGTTATACAACTCACTTGTTTAGATTTACTTAGAAACAAAAGTTAAGCCTCATTAGGGGCACGGATCTCGATCTCTTAGCCGTAGTTTGTGGGTTTGAGGGACAGACGATGGTGCTTCAGATCAACAAGTGACCCTGTTAGCGATTACAGCAGACAGCCATGGACAGAGCCCAAAACCTCTGGAGGTGTAAACACAAATTGGGGGTCTGTTTTGGTCGGCCTATATGATGCCTCAGAGGGTTACACACTTATTAACACCTCCACTAATATGTAAATCTGAGCCGTCGATGTGCCGGCAACTGTGTGAGACGGGCGGAGGTGTCGATGACCTGCACTGTTGTGCGACACACAGTCAGGGAGTTTGAAAACCAGGAAACAGCTGATCACAGCAGTCAGTCCATCATTTCATCCACGGACATCAAGATGAGCGTCTGGACAGCCGCTGAGATCCGGGAGATGCTAACGTCTCCTCGGTCTCTGTAGCTGTCTTCACTGTCCGCTTGTTGTTGTAGCGGCAAGCTACTAACCGTCGCTACTTTCAAATTAAAAGCCCACCGCTAAACTCCAATGAGGTGCAATGTAATTCGACCTGCTTCACTGTTCACAGCCCAACTTCATGCTTCACGTCACGTCACATGTTTACACCTACCCCAGTGGCAGCCAAGTGGCGGCTTTTTGGAAAAGAGGGAATATTACACCTCCCTTTTAGATAGACAAGGCGGCACAGGGCACTGATTAGCCAGGAGGTAGATTTTTTCAGCCACGTTCTCACGCTGAAGTGTCTCTTTTTTTTCCCCATCGTTACATGTGTTATGTCTGTGGTACTTTGCCACTGAATCCTCTCAGATATCAGTTAACTTTTTGTCGAGCTCTGTGAAGCCTCATCATCTTGAAAACCGTTCGGGTCCTTCTTGGTTTGGCGAGCCGTGACAGCTCCCACAACTCGGCTCTTTGTCTTTCTTTTTTCTTTTTTTTTTTCTTCATTCCAAAACAAAACACTTCTGTTGCTGCGAATTTCCTGTGAGCCTGAGAAGCTTCTCCAAAGAAAAAAAAAAAAGAAAAGGAAAAACCAGATAAACACCAGATATCAGCAAGTGAAAAGTCTTTTTATCTCAACTGTGTGAAATCATAAAATGGATATTTACTTTTTGAGAACATTCACAGTCCGTCCACGCAACAGCTTATTAAAGTTAATTAAGTGTATGAGAAAACAGTGAGGGCTTCAGAGCAGAACAAATGGCTGCAGATAAAAGTTATTTCTAAGCCGAGGAGAGAACGTGGTGCTGAGCTCTTACCTTCCCTCCAGACTATCAACATATTCCCTCCTCTTCTTCCGACTTTCCTGAGCCGAGTGCTTGTTGCGGATTTTCCGCCGGATCTTCTTCAAAACCCTCTCTTCAAGCTTGTCAGGGAGATGAAACACACGGGAGGAAAAAAAAAGAAGGTGGAAAGAAGAGCGTAAGCGAGAAAGAAGAGGGTTGGACGGGGACAACTGGGATATGTATTAATGTGTGTGTGACAGAAGAGAGTGTGTGAAGGTACGTGAGAGTTGTGAGCCTCGCTCGTGTACCTTGGACAGGGGAAATTTACTGGGTAAGTTCACCCCTTCTTTGGCCAGAAGTTTCTTCTCGTCCTCATTAAGTACGAGCTCCTGCCGGGAGTGCTGGGGGCTCTGCCTCGCCTGTGAAGCAGATGGACAGAATATTCCAGTTAAAGCAGTTTACCCCAGAAAAGTCACTGGAGTGGACCAGTTCATAAAATTCTGTTTGTTCGATCCGAAGGGTGCTCTCTCTCGCTCGAGGCAGGTTTCCTCAGAAGGTCTCTTGGTGAATTATACAGAGGAGCAGCAGAGCGGACCCTCAGATCACACTGTATTTATTCAGGACACTGAGGCCGACTCCCTTTTCTATTTAATACCCTCTATTGGCTAGAAAGCCTTACAAAATTCCTCTCAGAAACATTCGGCTCTCTTTCTCCTTACTGTCTGTCCAAGGTTGTTTAGCAGCAGGTCCTTCACTGTGAGAGTCTGGGCAGGGGACAGAGGGGACGTCTGCTTCGTGGTGAGGTAGTAAGCGATGCCAAGCTGCTCTTGGAGATCAGCGGACTCCCAGCCTGCAGAACGAGTCAGTACAACAGCAGGTGATGATTGACTAAACTGCCTCCGAGCTCCGTTTAAAAAGAACACAACATGTTAAGGTTGCTGCGAAAGTCTTATACATAAAAAATAATCTAATGTACGTCTGACATGGTTTTGTTGTTTAAAAACATATTTAAAATCCCCACAGTGGACTGACCTGTAGACTGAATTACAGCGGCGTCACGCTAACAACAGCTAAAAGTTTCCACCAGGTAGAAAACGGGCTGTTAAACTTTCTTACAAGTTGCACCTTTACCTGCTGAACACAAGATCTCCTCCCTCACTGTGAAGTCATTTTCAAGTTTCTCTTCGAGTTTCCACATCACACTTGTGTTTGCTGAATATCTGCCCAAGATCGACTTCCAAACCATTTGTTTGATGTCACAGATCATCTTCCAGCCTCTTAAAATCAGTTTTCAAAGAAAATGTATAGAGTTTTGTTACTTTCTGTTTTATTTTGAAGTTCTGCCCTCACGTGACACACTTTTCTTTTCATTTCCTGTCTTTGTGTGATTTTCCCTCCCTTCCTTCTCACCGCTCACGTCATTCCTGGTTTGCGCTCTGCTTTTGATCTGTTTCTCCACTTTTGGATTTGGGATTTTACATGTTTTGTTCTTCAGCTTTAGTTTTTTAAAAGCTTGCATTTTGTTCAGTATTTGTCTGCCTGCATCTTGCGTTTTGGGTCCCGTTCTGTGCATCCTGACACAGTGAAGCTCGAACATTCAACGGCAGGAACAAGAAGAGAGAGACAGTTTTGACTGGAGGTGGACTTTTGTTACTGCTGCACCCTGCTGTTCTTTGGAAAACACTACAAAATATAGGTCACACCTCTCTGTGTGTGTTAGGTGTCTGTCTTTCTGTTGCAGGTATAGTTTTCTCAGTCAATTTCAGTATTTTTAGCAGCGAGAGGGTCGACAATGCACAAGAAAAGGGACCCATTATTCAAAAAGCTGTCCCCCAAGAGATAATTTCTTCGCGTGATGAACGGCCGCTGCTCAAGCTTTTATCCCATAAAATGCGCAGAAATTGGGAAATCCAATTATTTGCATTTTGAAGGCCGTAATCAGCGGCTGTCATTATTCTGCAACAGAAAGTACAAATGGATCTCACACTGAGGTCTCCTGGCAATCTTCCCTGAATTCACATCTAGTTTTCTCAGATGTTTCACATCGTAATTTCCTCTTTCACTTAAAATCTGACCTTACCCAGATCTATGGAAACGTAAGGTTTTCTTTCCTCCGCCGGAGGGTGATTCTCCAGAGGCGGAGGCTGAGGGAAGGGTTTTGTGTCAAAGGCTGGAAAACCAGTGCAGGGGGTCGGCTGGAGCCTCTCTGTGGGGTCTGTCGGCGGGTCCTCGTTGATGCCGCTGTCGGTGGTGCAGGGCGACCACAGGGGGGACGCCTCAGCCGAGGACGAGGTGCTCCCACCCAGCAGGGCGTCCAGGAAGTCATCGGCGGTACTTCTCTCAGGGCTTAGGGTCTGTTGGGGAAGAGGGAACGTACACATCACCTCTTCATCTAATCAGATAATCATATTCCGACACACGAGCGCGGACAGGAACCTTTACACAGAGCTCATTTGTCTCAATCATGCAGGAGAGCACAATGAAACTGTAAATGAGCAAATGAGCTCCGGTGTCCCCGGAGATCCAGCTCAGTAACTCTTGGCCCTCGTTGAGAAAACAGGTCACACTCAGCAGACAGATTTATCATTTTCTTTTTTTCAAATGAGATTCAGCGTATCTGTGGGTGAGATAATGTGGACCACCTCAGTACTCACATCATGAGTCGTGATATTCCACGGCTGGCTGCTGTGAGGAAAGGGGATTTCGTCTGAGTTTCTGAGCAGGAGGTCGGTGAGGTCCATCCCTGCACGCACCTGAAATATAAAAACCGCTCTGAGCGATGGGTTTGAAAGTCAAGCTGCTCCTCGCTTCATCTGAGTAATATGACTCAAATCTTCAGTTGGAGGTGTTGTAAACTTACTCAGTCCCACGACGACCTTCACACAGACGCAGATCGACACACTTTAATCTCGTTTAACTCGATCTGAACCTCTCTCTCACTCGCAAATCAAAACGAACACGGCGCGTCCTGCCCTGTCTGTCGTCAGTGACATAAATCCAACTTTAAAACAGCAGCTGATGAAATTACAGTGAAACTATTCACCAGGAGGAGAGAGAAGAAGAAAAGGAAAAAAAAAACACACAAAGCCAGATCAATACGTTCCTCTCCTTGAGCTCTGCGAGGAATGTCTCAGTCTGTTGCAAGGGACAAAGTTGAAATGCCATATCAGAGTAAAGTATTCATGAACCCTGCTCATCACCGTCCAATCAAGTGTTTAGCAGACAGATAACAGGGCCAATCAGCTCGAAAGAAAAAAAAGACTCACTGACGGATAGTTACCAGAAATTGCTCCCTGATAGGCCGCAGTGACCTTTAATGTCATCCCAACATGTCAGGACTGGTTCCCTGAGTGCTTTCAGAGTCATCTTTTCTTGATTTTTTTTTTTTTTTTTCACGCTTTTAACTTCATCTGTCACCGTCAGTAGAAAGCTCAAGTTTATTAGAATTGATTTCTGCCCTGATCCATTTCTCACTGCTCCTTCCTCCGTCTCGTCAGCTCAGTCCTGCTGGAAATCAAAACCAAATGCACATATTTCAATATCTCATGAATATCTGTCATTCAAACTTACAAACGCCTGAATTCCTCTTTTATTGAACTAAGACGGGCTTAGTATTCATTTTGTTTACGTCATTTAGCTACGACATAAAGTAAATAAACACACCAAAATTAAATTATTTATACAGGATAAAAAGTATAAGTATAGTATGATATAACAAGACAGGGCCAGGGCTAGCAGGTTAGCATGCTAACTTCAGTAAACATCTCGTCAACGCAGCACGTAGACGACTTTGACAGAACGTCCTTTTTTAAAATGTACATTTTGTGACTGTCTCCCCTTTAAAAGTCTGTCCACAGAGTCCGCCATGTTTCTACAATACCTCAGAATTTGCAGACAAAACACCAACTATTTCATTTTTTTTTTTTACTTTCGTAGCGGTCACCATAGAGGAGGGACAGGCGAGGGGTGTTCAGTTGGTCGCAGCCTGAAACCACACCACTAGATTTTAAAAGATAAAGTCTGTTGACAGGTTTTGGGGAGTAAAAAAAAAGAGTTGGATAAAATCTTCTGTGGCTCCATGAAAATGTAAATTGACTTAAGTGATCAGACGGAGCTCAGGAGCACAAGTAAGTAGGCTTATACGAATCATGTTAGCATGCTGATATTAGCATTTCGCTAAAAGAAACGCAGTGCCTGAGTACAGCCTCACAGAACTTATAGCATGGCTGCTGCTATTTCTAGACATATTTGTCAAAGCGCAGCGTTCCTTTATTCTTCAGTAAGTCACTGGTAAATTTTTAGGTCTCAGACTACAGGGATGCTTCAACAGAAATGAATTTCCTTTGTGGTTCATCCGCTAATGAGCTGTCGCATGCAGACATGGCTGCGCTCTAAAGGGACACAAGGAACTTTCACACTTCTGACAAACTTTTTCAACACCTGCTGAATCCAATTTTTTTTTTTTTCCTCAAAATTGGTCCAAGTGGACTTTGAAGTGAGAACTTTTCTTGAATGATGCACTCGCTGCGGTGAAGTTTCCATCATTTACCAGAGCTGAACAATAACAAAACTTCTCTTGCCCACCTGTGGCAGAGCGACCTCGCCGAAGCCTCACCGCTTGATATCTTTATTGCCGTTATTAGGAGCGTTGCTTTCGATCTATTTCGAAGCATACTTGCCATAAAGAGCAGGGATTATGTAATTTGTCCCACGGTTACACCAGAGGAACGTGCACACTTGCAAAGACGTATCTAACCATTATCACAGCGGGTGAAGAGATTCTTTCAGTGGCGGGGCTATTATCGTCCACTTCAGCACAGAACAAGTAGAATCAACAGTCTGTCCTCAAGTTTTTCAAGAATGAATACCATCAACACAACCCTTTCATCACGGCCTCCACTTCAAGTATTGTGAATTACGTATTATACACCTCAGAGGAGAAAGACTCATGTGGATCCGGTCGCTAGAATAATTGAAAGTCATTTTCTTTTCTATTCAGATGCTTTCTTTTTCCTCGTCAGACAGTTCAAAGCCAGCAGAGATGTGATGTACTGATATATTTTTCTTATGATTGTATTTCTTTGTTAGCTTCTTTTCTCTGGGACGTTGTTAACTTAACTAAACCGTTTTTAAACAAAAGTCTCAAACTTGGCGAGAAAAGGAGACTCTCCTGACTCAGAGGTGCCGGGTCAGAATCAGAGAGAGGATTTTAATGATGCACAGATGAGACATTGTTTGTTATTTATTTATTTATTTTTGTATCAGTCTCTCTTCTGATCATGTGTTAGATACAGCACCCAATGTGAATAAATCAGAGCTCTCTGAGGCACACTGCGGAGACGGACATCAATCTTTAAGCTCATGAGCTTTTCAGAGTCTCATTACGTGATGAAATATACAAGAATGTCTGACGTTCATCCTCGTATAAGAGGTTATAGTATGTCAGGGAAAGGTTCAAGGTTATTTAAATGAATTCTGGCGGCGCCTTGGTGAGTTGTGGTTTCACTGATTCATGAAGCACCAGGGCCTGATGGATTCATTGTTATTTCATGCGATCAAAATAATTCATACAGCGTGGCCCATTGTGTGAACCCCATCTGATCACAATCCTTCACTCTTTCAAACTGTTGCCTCTTATGTATTTGTTGCATTAAAATAAGAGTAACTGCAGCGTGCCCGGTGTTATCAGTACTGTAATAAGCCTAATTGCGCTGCTATCTTTATAGTTGTTCTAGCTAGAGATTAGAGAGTTTCAAAGTGCACGCAGATATGATCAAACCAGGACATTTTAAGCACATCTCTGGATACCAAGAAATGGCTGCAGCTCATAGATAACTGCTGTGTTGTTGCATACAGGCGGTCAGTATTATCATGTCCGCTCAGATGCACAAAACTGAAGGTCAAGAAGTTCTGCCGTCTCGTCCGTACGCTTAGGATTAAAGGAGAGGATGTGTCCGACGACCCTGCGAGTGATTCACCGAGTAGCTGAGATGTACCATGAAATCAAGCAGCCGAATTCTCCTTCGCTGACTTTATTAGACCTGCACATGCAGCGTGAGTGCAACTCAAGTCCACCGAAAATGATCTCACAGTCCTCACAGTCCCATTTCCTTGAGGAGGGGTATGAAATTGAAAAGGCGCATGTTGAAAATGGCAGAGTTGAGCTGTGAAAACAGAGCTGCTGGGCCAAGAAAGCTACTGACGTGCACTCGGCTATACTTGTTTATCAGATCCATAGGGCGGATAAGAGAAACAGAGAGCTTATAGATACGGCGTTATCACTGCACCACCCGTGACACGCATGTTGGGTGGCTCTAATCTGCAGCTCGATGATAACTGATGTGCACAACATGATTAATTGCCTGCAGCTGGTGGAAATCCCCAGTGTGTCACCAGTAAGAGAAACGAAAGCCACTCTGCGTGGAGAGAAGTTGTTTGCTCAATGTTTGGAGCACTTCTTGAACGGTAATACCTTTAATTCAGCAGAAAATTGAAACGAAGTTTGAACACATGGCGACACAATATGGCGGCAGCTGAGCATCTGTTTTGATTTTCCATTTCTCTTGAACATAGTCCATATGAAATAATCATCCTCACTGGAGTTTGTTTGTTAAGGTCGTGGCTATGAGGTCAACATACATCTGATGGTCCCACCACCAGGAAAAAAAACTGTATAACTCATTATTATATTATTATGTCATTATCTCGATATAACAAGGGAAACAAGAGGAAAAAAAAACTTTGTTATATCAAGAAAACAACACAATAAGTCATTATCTCCATATAACTGTGCATGAAAAAGAAGAAAAATCCATTTTTTATGGGTATTTGTACTTTTATGAGCATTTTTTGTCAAGTCTGTAATTTTACTCGTACTTAAGTACGCATCACACAACGATATGTAGTATAACGCATGCTAGCTAGCTAAAGTTCTGATCCAAATTTGGCCAAACAATAATGATAATCATTTATTGAATTATCACTTTTCAGAAGTATCACTTAAAAGAGGGGAAAGTAATTAATTACAACCACTAAGATGACTGGAAGTCTTTTTTTTTCTCCTGGTATTGGTAATTTTACAAGTGACTGCTGAGTAGCCATGTGTTGGGGATCCCACTGCAATATGTTTTCTAATTAATTTGTAATATTTGTATCAATATATATCATAATTACCACTGTTGTCCCTAACTGTTGTTCCTGACCTCACATAATGGCTTTCTTGACTTCAGGACTCGCCTAGAATACAAAAATGCAACTGGGAATTCTTTCAGCCGTTTAGGTTTTCGGTCAGCTCTCCGATTATTTTAAAGAGCTCGGCCTTTAATGACTTCATTACTCATTAGAAGTTAAAATTCAGGTCAGTGTCCTGCAGTGTTCTTCTCAGAGAACGTGTGAGCAATAACCCATCAGAGTTTCTTCCCAAAACACAGCAGCAAACGTCTAAATCAAGCCCGATACAAAGTGTTCGACATAAAGTTTTGATTCATTTTTAAAAGCCTGATTTAGTTCGTCTTCTGTTAAATGTAGACGGCAATTAAATGCACTTCTAACTCGTTTTGTGATGAACAAAAGCAACCGATTCCTCCTCTTTCGGTGTGTACAAAAGCTTTTTCTTGGAGCGGCGCAGCCACTGTCAACATCCTTTTCTTCAAGAAGACACCAGCTGCGTTAAAGGCGTAGGAAATGTCATGCCATAAAAGCCGAGGGTTTATTTCTGACGTGAAGTCATCTGTGCTCACTTACAGAGAGTTAAGTGACTGCAGACTTCTGGAAAGAAACTTGATTTGCAGCGAGCGTGACTGTTTTCGCAGATCGCGCCAAGCTGTCAGAGACGTGACAGGGCGCACAGCTCTCAGTGTCAGTTGAAATGAGCGGGAAGTTTATTGGTTCGCGTCTCTTATTAGAAAAGCTTTTATTACCTCGTCTCCCTGTGGACTGTAGAGTCGAATAACCTTCTTCTTTACAGCCGTCCAAACTTTAATTCAGTTTGTGTGCTCTCACTGAGAACAAGAGAAGACGGGACCTCGCTCTTACAAGTCGTGCTTTACAGGAGTTCCTAATAAGTTTTTGTTTTCTCGTGGTTTTAAAACATAGAGATCCAAAAAAAGCAGAAAATAAACATTAATTTCATGTTCTGTTGCCAGGTCATAAAAAAAATAAAAAAATAAAACTGTGTTAGTAGGAATCCATCAAAATTTCTATGACATGCTCTTCACTCAGTCATGTCCATGTTTTTTAAAAAGCTTTCTCTTTCAGCACTACAATAAACCATCACGTCAGGGAGACATCTGCTCCTGTGGGGGCCCATTGTATGCCTATTATGTTACATCCATGTATTTTTCATTGCACGAGTGTGTTTCTCCTGCGAGCACGTTGAATTGAGTCCGCCGGGGTAGCAGGAAACATCCCATTACCTTCAGTATAATCGAGTGTGTATTTTCATATAGAAGCGTCCACGAGAAGAAAAAAAAAAAAAAAACACAGATTGACTGAGCCTGGACATGTTCTCATTTCAGCTTCTGTCAGGCCTCGGTGTTTGTTTTGTGGTTCTCTGCCCTCAGCTGGTGGAGAGCTGCTACGACACACCGATCAGCTTCTGTTCTGTCCACCAACCAAGATCTCTTCATGAAACAACGCAGCAGTAAAACACAGGGGAAAGCTGCAAATACAACCAGATATTATTAACATGGTCTGCATTTCAACAGATATCTCCTACCTTTATTTGTGTAAAATTCATGGGTGTAGGTGAATAACTCCTCTCCCTCTGAGACACAACTCTTACCAGAGTTTGGTCCTTAAAGTCAGTTAACGTTATTCTAATTCAGTCAAAAATAAAATCTAGACATTTCAAATGCCAGTTAATCACTCAGCTCAGACAAATTCAATTCAAAGTCTGTTTAAAGCCATTCAAAATAAATCCAGACTCGAGTTTAGGTTCAGTTGCTCTCTTCTGCCACCTCCTGCCAGACTCATATTCTTTCTCCATCACAGCAGAGGCTCACCTGGTGCCTCAGGTGTTTGAAGTGTGTGTGTGTGTGTGTGTGTGTGTGTGTGTGTGTGTGTGTGTGTGTGTGTGTGTGTGTGTGTGAAACTAATGAAATTACACCTGAAATAGTGTTTTGTAATCAGCCAAGTGTCCAAAAATGACCCGAGGCATCTCTTACTAAATAATCACTGGCTGGTATTCAAATGATTATTTTTTTTATGAATAATAAATGAGCATGTGCAGGATTAGTGTTGATTTGTGGTGATATAAGATTGGGGCCAGTTTCAATGTCCTCACGCATCATTGCAAAATTTCCACCAGACTTCATTCAACAATATGCCAATTTTAAGTTGTCTTGCTGGTTGGCAGCCCTGCACACCTGCTACAACACCGTTGTTGATCCGTCATCAAATTACATACATTTTAGCCAAATCGGCATTATATCACAGTTGACAATTTTTCTAGAAAAAGAAAAAATATATGGAAACAGAATTCTCAACTCTGCTGCTCGCCCTGTGTATTAGAGGGGTCACACTCTCCTTAAACCAACTAGTTTTTGCATGGAGTTTGGTGCGACCTTCTCACACATTCAAAAATATTACAAATGCGTCACAAAAATGTAAATTATGAGTCACTTTTGGCCTCTATTAGCGAGAAGTTGATAAAAAAAATAAAAAAATAAAAAAAAACCATAAGGAAACAATATTTTTATTGGCTTGTTCAACAAGTTAGGGGGCTTTTGGTAAAACAGAACTGAAGAAAGCAGCATTTGTTCACAGCAGCCAAACGTCAGCCCGGTTTGATTAACTCAAACTGAATAAAATGCCAATATCAAGCCTCACATGAGTGAATTAACCTGAATTCGGCCCTGTTTTTCACCCCTCGGCCCGCCTGTGCGCAGTTACGCAGCGGGCACACGTCCATGTCCCAGTCAGATGACACCGGGCTGTGGAGGAGCAGCGCCCCCTGCTGCTGCACCCTCCCTCCTGCACCACCAACACGACGGCAGCAGCGGCAGCAGCAGCAGCTCCTCCTGTCACCACCGGGACTGCCTGTCCTCAGAGGCAGAGTTTTGCAGCAATAAACCCTTCGTACAGACCAACGACCTGCCGACAAGATGGTGAGTGTCAACTTTTTTTTTTTCCCCCTCAGACGCTCGTATACGTGTTGTTGTCTCCCTCTGGAGATGTAGCAGGTGAGGGACCCGCCAGCTTCCCAGAGCCTTGTGAAATAACCTTCGGGTATAGAAAGCTCCGGGCTGTCTGAGCGGGGCTGTCAGGTGTGTGAGAGGTGGATGCACGAGCTCGGTGGTGTTGGATGACCGCATGACGCGCGTGTGTGCGCTCGCGGAGGACATACGCAGCAGCAGCCGGCCGGGTGAAGCTGCAGGGCTGTGGCCTGGACTCCCTCACGGCCCGGCGCTGCCTCCGCTGTGACGTTCATATTAAAGCCCTTAATATCGAGCTGCCTCTGTCGCATACGACGGCAGAAAACACAGCGTCGATAACGCACAGCCGAGGTCCCAACACAGACCCTGTTCACTCCAGACTGTAGATTTAGACCAGATTCGAACAGACTGCGTCACATGCACGGACGTGAGGGGCGATATAATGTATTATAGTGCTGTAGTTCAGCTGTGCGTCACCTGCATGGAAAGCTGCATTGCATTTCATTTTTTGGGGGGCTTATCATGGTGGAAGAGGATTTATAACTGCTTATAATTCATCATTAGAGGCTCTGATTGTCTCATGACGTGCTAAATGTGATATTGCTCTACTTGTTATGTAAGCTGGGTGACTTTGAGGTGGTATAGTTGTGTTAACTTGTGTTAGATCCTTATTTTTTCCCATGGTAGGAAAGTGGAATCATACTGTTGAGGCCCACACAGGCGTACAGTGAAAATGGCTACCACACTATGAGGGCAAAAATCACCTAAAATGCACCTTCATCACTTCTGTGATTGGGAGGATTTCCGCTTGAACTAAGTTAAATAATAAACTAAGTTCAGATTGAGTGCTTCCTGTTGGTCTAAATTAAGAATTTACCCATCCAGTGTACATTTCACCTGAAAATCAAGTGTTAAAGAGAAGTTTAAGGTGTGAAATGAAGAGATTTTGTCCCCCCCGTTGGTTCTGAAATGGCCCATTGAGCTGCAGCATGAGTGGTGACTCAGTAAATCCTGATCCTGTTTGCTTGTTTAGAAACCAGACGGTTAAGTCTTCACACTCCGTCCTCGCAGTTGGCCTGATGGATTCAGTTTCCAGCATGTCTTTCTTTTTATAACTCCACTTGAAATGACATCTGGTAGTGGTCATAAATAAATAGATGCAGATGATGAATAAACTGAACCTGTGCTGGTTGTGGAAAAACTGGATGAGTGTAACCCACCCCCCCCACCCAGGTGAACTTCACTGTGGATCAGATCCGGGCCATCATGGACAAGAAGTCCAACATCCGGAACATGTCCGTGATTGCCCACGTGGATCATGGGAAGTCCACGCTGACTGACTCACTGGTGTCCAAAGCGGGGATCATTGCTTCGTCCCGCGCCGGAGAGACTCGCTTCACAGACACCCGCAAAGACGAGCAGGAGCGCTGCATCACCATCAAATCCACGTACGTGCTGCAGGGAAGTGGGGTTTAAACAAACCAACACGTGAAAAGGTCTTAAAAACTTGAATATTTCTCTTTTAGAGTAAATATTCACAACTACATGAGCAACAAATATGAGGAGAGACACTTACTTAGTTATTATTTTATAGAGTTTATCCCTCAAAAAAGTTGCTAATCAGCTTCAACAACATGAGTGTAGTCACATCAGATTGATTGACAACAAAAGGAGACATCCACAATATTCCTAAATCCAGACTGGTTCACTGACATGACAGTGATTTTTAGCCAGCATGAACAAGCTCCCACAAAACAGCGCAAAACAGAAATATCACGGGTTCAAGTCATTCCATTCCCAGACGATGAGAGTTTATACATTTCATGTTAAATTCTTATGTCAGTATGAACACGTGCCAGGGGGAAAGCTTACAGTTAATAAAGGAAATAAAAACATTTGTCTGTTAGTATGAGGGGGGTCTGTAGCAGGAGTTAGACCGATTATGAGCCCAGCTGAGGTTTATATCCCACCTGTGGACCCTCGCTGCATGTTATCCCCCCGTCACTCCCTCTCACCCTGTTTCCTGTCTGTCTTTGGCTGCACAAACAACATAAAGCCATGACAAAAGGGCACAAATAACAATATTTTTTAAAATGTGCTACTTTGGCTCCGATGCAGCCGCCTCTCTCTGTCTGTAGCCGTCTGATTTTTTACACCTGTCGACACAGAATAATCAAAATCTGCAAAGTAACTAGTAACTAAAAATATCGAGTAAATGTAGTGGAGTAAAAAATCAAAATAGAATCAATCTACAGCCGAGTATTTAGTTATTTAGTTATTTTGATGAAGGTAAACTGTGTGACCAAGTAGCATTGTCTTTAATTAAAATTGTGATACAAAAATTATAATTCCCACTAATTTATTTGTTAAAATTTATTTAGAATGTTAAAATTAATTGCGTTGTGATTTTTTTCTGTGCAGCCCTGATGCAAATGTAAACTCCAAATATCCGTTAAGGACTAATTATGAGTATTGACCCTAAAAAAGCAAATCGATGTATCCGTAGTTTGTATCACAACATTATTATTGATATGAAATACAAACATTTCTTTAACTGTGTCTGGTCTGACAGTATTATGTTTCATCTATTATGCAGCCATCACTTTCTAAAAGCTGCTGGCTGATTCGTAGCCGCAGTATTTGCGTTGATTGCCGGTTGTAAATAGAATTATTCCTCTGATTTAATTAAAACAACCTCGGCAACACTTTTATAGAGGCCGGAAAGATGTAGCTGAAGCACTGCATGTTCAGAAATCTACTCAGGATGGTTCTTTACTCAGGATTCCAGTTCTGGTAGACGCGAGAGCACAAACATCAATTTACATCATTAATTGTGTGCTGTAATCGTTCCAGTCGAGCTGGTTTCCATCACCTGAACTTGGATGATCTCTGTGTGACTCAGCACATCTGCCCTATTTCTGGCTCAGTGGAATCCAGTATTGTTAGTTCAGACATGTACTTATTTAATTTAACTTTATTGATCCATTCTGTCCTTCACATGTATTTTTAACGAAGAGGTGGTGCTGGCAGGTGATCACGTCTCCAGCCGTCTCATGTTTCCCTCTCTGCCGCTCAGGGCCATCTCTCTGTACTACGAGCTGGAAGAGAACGACCTGGCGTTCATCAAGCAGTGTAAAGATGGAAGCGGCTTCCTCATCAACCTGATTGACTCCCCGGGTCACGTTGACTTCTCCTCTGAGGTCACCGCTGCCCTCAGGGTCACTGATGGAGCCCTGGTGGTGGTGGACTGTGTCTCAGGTAAGAACGTATCTCACACACGCACCCACATCACATATACTCTCTCTCTTCACGTCCGGGCTCACCTGGTCGTTTTCGCTGACAGGTGTGTGCGTGCAGACTGAGACCGTGCTGCGGCAGGCCATCGCTGAGCGCATCAAGCCGGTGCTGATGATGAACAAGATGGACCGCGCCCTGCTAGAGCTTCAGCTGCAGACGGACGAGCTCTACTCGACTTTCCAACGCATCGTGGAGAACGTCAACGTCATCATCTCCACCTACGGAGAGGATGAGGGTGGACCCATGGGCAACATCATGGTGAGGGAGCGGCTCAAACAGCGCTATTTTACTTGTCTCAAAATCAAAATATTGCTCATTTTCTTCTTTATCATCATCTGTCGTTGCCTCTAAAAGCATTAGCGTGTGCTTAGCGAGCACTTTTACCCTCGTCTCTAGTCTCGAGGCCCTGCCACTCAGACACAAATCCATGCTGAACCAGGAGAGAAATGTTACTCTTCTCTTTATTGTCCTCAGATTGATCCTGTCATTGGTACAGTCGGGTTCGGCTCCGGCCTCCATGGCTGGGCTTTCACCTTGAAGCAGTTCGCTGAGATGTACGTGGCTAAATTCACCAAAGGAGAATGTAAGCTGGGACCGGCGGAGAGGTGTAAGAAAGTGGAGGACATGATGAAGAAACTGTGGGGTGACAGGTAAACACGATGGAAAAAGTACAAAAGATTAACACGAGGCTGAAAAACGGCGTCCCTGCTACCTGGAACCAAAGTCGCCCTTTAAAAAACATTTCTAGCGCACACCATCAAGTTTTCATGATTGTAACCAGTCATTTCAGTGCTGTGATGTTTTGCAATAATTTGTTTGACACGCAGATATTTTGACCCAAAAGCCGGCAAGTTCAGTAAGACCGCCACGGGTCCCAACGGCGAGAAGCTTCCCCGCACCTTCTGCCAGCTCGTTCTGGACCCCATCTTCAAGGTGAATGGAGAAAAAGGTGACATTAATCCGTCATTTGTGTGATACTTGCAGGGCTGGAGGTTGAGTTCTTTCCCCTCTCTCGCTGTCCTTCAAGGTGTTTGACGCCATCATGAATTTCAAGAAGGACGAGACGGCCAAACTCATCGATAAACTTGGCGTCAAACTGGACTCGGAGGACAAGGAGAAGGAGGGGAAGCCCCTGCTGAAGGCTGTGATGCGACGCTGGCTGCCTGCCGGAGAGGCTCTGCTCCAGATGATCACCATCCACCTGCCCTCCCCCGTCACTGCACAGAAGTACCGCTGTGAGCTGCTTTACGAAGGGCCGGGAGACGACGAGGCCGCCATGGGTCAGTGGAACGCCTCCAAAGCACGTCTCCAGAGAAGACACGGAGCATTTTGATGATGATGATGGAGCATAAAATAATTGGCTTTATTTGGGCTGTGCTATATTCAGGCCTCACTGTCTCTGCTGTCTTCTCAGGTATTAAGAACTGCGACCCGAAGGCTCCTCTGATGATGTACATTTCCAAGATGGTCCCAACCAGCGACAAGGGTCGCTTCTATGCTTTCGGTCGTGTGTTCTCTGGCAGCGTGTCCACCGGACTGAAGGTTCGAATCATGGGGCCAAACTTCACCCCTGGCAAGAAGGAGGATCTCTACATCAAACCCATCCAGAGGTGGAAAAACCCACTATACATGGGAATAAAGAAACATGTTTTCTAAACTCAAGTTTTCTCTTCTCACAGCTTTTTATAACTTTTTCCTCTTCCTGCAGGACCATTCTGATGATGGGCCGGTACGTGGAGCCTATTGATGATGTCCCATGTGGCAACATCGTGGGTCTGGTTGGTGTCGACCAGTTCCTGGTTAAGACAGGGACCATTACCACGTATGATCAGGTAGTGTCCTGCTCTTTTGTTGTCGTTTAGTCACTGATGTACTAATCAATGGATGATGTACAGGAGTCCTGAGAGGAAAGTGAAAAAAATTAATAGATGGGATATGCAGATAGATTTTAAAAGATAAATTCAACTAAAAGTGAAACTGTTTTGTGGACCACGAAACTTCTCATGACTTTAACTTCAGCATGTGGGTGAGAGGATAATGGCTTAATTTACATTTTTACTTATCTTTGAAAAGTTTTGTTTTTCTTCCTCCTTGATCCCATTTCTAAATTACATTTTTAATCTGTGAAAAGAGGTGAAACATATGAATACATCAATAATTAAATAAGGCAGGTGATTTTTTTTCTTTGCCAGAATGAAAAAGATCATCTTGGCAAAAACTTTTTTTCCTTTAAACTTGTTCTTTGGTCACACACACGGGGAAAAAAGCAATTTGGATCACACAGAAAACTGAAATTGATTTTTTTCCTTTCTTTCTAATTGGCCTCTCAGGGCTTCCATACTAATGAGTTACTTATACAAGTTCTACCTGTTACAACAGCACAAATAGAGCAAGTCTTCGAGCTCGGTGTCTCTGTCCGCAGGCCCACAACATGAGGGTGATGAAGTTCAGCGTGAGCCCCGTGGTCAGAGTTGCCGTGGAGGCCAAGAACCCCGCTGACCTGCCCAAGCTGGTGGAGGGACTGAAGCGTCTGGCCAAGTCGGACCCCATGGTGCAGTGCATCATCGAGGAGTCCGGGGAGCACATCATCGCTGGAGCCGGAGAGCTGCACCTCGAGATCTGCCTGAAGGACCTGGAGGAGGATCACGCCTGCATTCCACTGAAGGTGACGAGGCATCAGGATTTATTCACATGAGCCTTTTTACCTTTAATTATATTTTGTGTTTTTTCATCCCTTTCCAGAAATCAGACCCAGTCGTGTCTTACAGAGAGACAGTGATGGAAGAATCAGACCAGATGTGTCTGTCCAAGTCCCCCAACAAGCACAATCGGCTCTTCATGAAGTCCCGCCCGTTCCCCGACGGCCTGGCTGAAGACATCGAGAAAGGGGACGTCACCGCTCGACAGGAGCTCAAGGCGCGTGCCCGTTACCTCGCCGAGAAGTATGAGTGGGAGGTGGCAGAGGCCAGGAAGATCTGGTGCTTCGGTCCAGACGGCACCGGGGCCAACCTGCTGATAGACATGACAAAGGGGGTCCAGTACCTCAACGAGATCAAGGACAGCGTGGTGGCCGGGTTCCAGTGGGCGACTAAAGAGGTGAGCAGCAGTGAAAGAGACTGAATCTGTGGCTCTGTGTAATCGTTGCTCAGATTTCTTTGACATGCAGTCTCTGTCCTGGTCCTGCAGGGTGCTCTATGTGAGGAGAACATGCGCGCAATCCGCTTTGACATTCATGACGTGACGCTGCACGCAGACGCCATCCACCGCGGCGGAGGACAGATTATTCCCACAGCTCGTAGGGTCCTGTACGCCTGCCAGCTCACTGCCCAGCCACGACTCATGGAGCCCGTATACCTGGTGGAGATCCAGGTGTGTGTGGAGGAAACGTTGCCATAAGATTCTTCAAGTGTACCATTTGTGATTTTATTATCTCCGTGTCACTTGACTTACTGTCACGCTGTCCTCTGTTTCCCCGTGCAGTGCCCGGAGCAGGTGGTCGGTGGGATCTACGGTGTGTTGAACAGGAAACGAGGTCACGTGTTTGAGGAGACGCATGTGGTGGGAACTCCCATGTTTGTAGTGAAAGCCTTCCTCCCTGTCAACGAGTCCTTCGGTGGGTGTTTGTGATGAATATTGCATGAATCTTATACATTTACGGCAGTTTCACCTGAATGTGATGCTTTTTGATTCAACCATATGTTTGATTTAAGAATAATTTGCTTTATTTAATTATCTGGTCTTGGTTAGTAATTTAAGAGAAGCAGAAAGACTTGGATGAAGTTCACTAGAGATTATTTAAGATTCAAAAATGGATCTTTGATGTGTCTTAACCTGAAAGTCCACGAATTTTTACATTCTAACACAAAATAAACATGGTAGCTCCAAAGAAGACGGTTGTATTTGCTAACTAGAATGCCAGTAGAGTGCCTACCTCCACCAGTCACCTTTATCTGCATCATATTGTACTCACTTATAGAGACTAGCCACCTGAATATGGCAGATGTCTTTCGTCGAGATCGTTACATCATTTTGTCAGCCATTTTTCCAAGTTGTTGTGGGACTTCAGGGGCTTTTTTTCTGTCTGCAACTCAATTTTCTTTCACCTCATGAATGCCCTGTAACTCCATTGTAACACAGATTGCCGTCAGGATCAGGATCGCAGGGGGTTAGACGTTTATTTCCTTATTCTTTATTTCCTCCAGGCTTCACAGCTGACCTGCGCAGCAACACTGGAGGCCAGGCCTTTCCTCAGTGCGTGTTCGACCACTGGCAGATTCTCCAGGGAGACCCCACCGACCCCGCCAGCAGACCCTACCAGATTGTCGGGGATATCAGGAAACGCAAAGGTCTGAAAGAGGGCATCCCCGCCCTTGACAACTACTTGGACAAACTGTAAACACTGACCCCTGGATTATAAAATACCAAATCAATCTCTAAACCCTACCCCGTGGGCACTTTAAAAATCTTTGCACAGGCTTACAGATACATCGCACAATTTCTTTTGACTGGAGCAGAAACAAAGCTTAGGCTTCTGTTGTAGGCTAGTGGAGGCAGCAGTGCTTTTTTTCATTTCACAGCTACAGTACACCAAGTGCCTAGGGCGAGGGTTTTGGGGAACAATTGGATCAAAGCAGTCGTATCTCTCGTTTCTTCTCTTCCTCCACATCATCCCCCCCCCTCTCATCTGCCAGGATGGGTCTGTACAGTGCACTGTGATACTGCTGCAATAATGCATATTGTAAATGGAACAAGGCCAGATGAAACAATTGAAACCACCAATAAAGTGTTACAGACATCAAAATCCCTGGATTGGACCTTTGTTCAGTGGATGAAATTAATAAAAATGTTCGACTCACGATGAAAATGTGACTGTTATTTACCCACTGGGCTGAAAGTTATCAGATCGCTTCTTTTTATTATTATTATTTAACAGTACGACAGAGTTTTTTTAACTGGTTATGAAACAGTCTCAATTCAATTCTGGTTTCTGTATGAGACCCAGAGAAGCAAATGAGACCCATCAGGGACAATATTCACTGATGAGTCATTCTTAACGCCTGTTACAAGGTCAGATTCCAACTTTTCGAGGTTGGATAAGTCAAATTAAAACAATTTTGAATGAGGTGTTGTGGATGAATTGAGGAGTCTCGCAGCCTGGGGAAATAAGCTGCTCTGTAGTTTGGTGGTACCAAGAAAATGTGCACTTACCAGTCTTGTCAAGATCCTGCCAACAATTCTCGTTCATCAACCCAGGTGAGGAAGGAGATGATGCCATATGGTTTTAGTACTTTATGGAGCTTGATCGAGGAGTACAGGACCAACAATTTTATGTAGTAAGACGGTGTAATGTTCTGAAGGACACTTTCCGGTCTGGACCTTTGGAGCCAGACTTCTGTGCTGGTTGTATTGAAGTCAGTGGGAGAAACACATTAAAACCCAACATGTCTACATAACAGGACTTTTGATGTAAATGACAGAACATGCTTCAGAGAGAAGGTTAACCACTGATTAATAGTCTCAACAAACGTGACAGGTCGAACTGACTCCCACTGATGTGACTGCAATGACACCAGGTGCTCTGCTACAGTCTTGTAAAGGACAATCTGTCGATAAAAAGGTCAGTGGTTAAGCATCTCTCTGAAGTGTTTTCTCTCATCTTCTGGAGGCATTTCTTCATCAGACACTACACAGCATATACATGTAGGGTTTTACTGTTACTACATGCACTTTCCATTGACTTCATTACAACCAGCGCCAAAGTCTGGCCCCAAAGCAAGATTCCATAATGTAATGACCCTCCCTTCATTTTTAAGGTTCCTTGGACTGTGTCTATTTAACCCTGACAAAGAATATCCATATCAGGCTATACCTGAACCCCAAATACAGTATAACCCTTCCCGTACAGTTCACCTTGCTATAAATGTTGCACAGCCAGGTTGCTTCTCTCTCTTGCTTTTAAAGAACATGCACATGCTAGTCAGCGATGGTGCTCATATCTATTTTCTCCTCTTCATTTTTCAGTAAATGATCTCTCCAATTCCAGTGTGATTGTTAAGCTAAGCTAAGCTAAGCTAAGCTAAGCTAAGCTAAGCGGCTGTTGGGTTATACTTGCCGTACAGACATAAGAGTGTGTCGACCTTCTCCAGACCCAAGCGTCACTCCTGAGGGTGGGTACTCTTCCAAATGAACAAACAACCACAGTACATTTTCCTCACTCTTTAATCAATAGTTATTTCAAGTTACATATATAATGTTAATAAATGCCACTTTAATATACGGCCCTTTAAACGTCCGCACCAAGAGGGAAAGCTCTTCCGCCCATACTTTTTAAAACAAAGCTCAAAAGAATCATATCTGAAGAGTTAGTGTGCATTCATAGAACAACCAAATGAACATATGCAAGGCCGAGAAGTGCAAGGTTTCTTGGGTATAGGCAACTACCAAGCAAGGACACGAGAAATTGCAGATTGTACTGTATGTAGAAACCCGGAAAAATTGCTTACCATGACCATGTTGATAAGATTAATATGACGTTTGGTTCAAATTCGCCAAGAGTTCAGAAAAGCCGATGAGGTCTACGGGGAGCTATGGAAGTTACAGCTGATGTGGGATTCAGTGAAATGCTGGTCTGTACTGAACGATGACGGGGAACTTGTCTTGGCGAATCTGATAAACTGTACATTCATACAGTTGTGACTCTCCTTGGCAATAACGCTGCGGAGAACAGGAAGGGGAATTGTACAGCTTAAGTAGAATTCAGTGTCAAGCCTTGTGCCGTCAACCCACAGCAGTGACATCGATACTGTGAATAATCTGAGAGGCTCCTCCCTCCCTCTCCTTCCCCTGTGGAGTCGGTTACAGTCATGTCTGATTCAGAGGCTGGCATCACTACAACACAAGGCGATTAAAGGAAGCCGCTGAAAAAGAGAGAGACAGCATCTCAAATGACAAGCTACGCCCCATGTAGTGACCTACATCACTTTACGGCTATTTGACCACCCGGGTCAACGGTAGTGCACTATATGGAGATAACAGTATGATGTCTGAGAGATCAGTCCCCAGTGCGGCTGCTGAGGTGGGGCCCCGCGCTGGCGTCAATTTGTCACATTTGATGGTTTATCGTTGCTACGTTGTTGGAGGTGACTATGTGTAGAAGATGACCTCGGGAATCTGTCCGTCCTCTACTGAAGTGCCATTGTTGTTGCCCGCCGCGTAGCAGAAGGTGAAACACGTCTTTGTGCCAGTGGATGATGACTCATGTGTTACCTTTCGCATTCCTTTAGTACCATAATGAGAGTCTGGACCCTGAAAGACAAACAGAGAGGGTGAACACACTGCCGGAGCCAAAACTGCAGAGTGAGAGATTAGATCTCATTTATATTCTTTGAGAGTTAATTGAATATATTTTCAATTTTGTCAGGCTGTGTAAAACTTATCACCATTTCTCGTTGTTCTATGACATCTATAGATTTTCATACAACTTTTTAAAAGTAAAACTCAATTATATGAGGGGTGATCTCCTTTCTGTGATTCCGCGCTGAAGCCATTTCTTATCATTTTTTTTATCAGCCTTCCAGTTGTCATTTTGCTAGGCATGTTACTTATGCAACAGTAAAATCCACCATTTCTCCAGTAGTTGATTAGCAGGTACAAAAGTTAGCTAACTATCTTCGTGTTAGACAGTCTAGCCCCATTCTTGTTCTACTTCCCCGTCTGGTGTGAGATGTTAAGGAGACAAACAAACAGGATTGTTTCATTTTAAATATTAAACTAGAATTACCACCTTGCATTGCCTGTCTTGGCGCACCAGTCAAGTTGGTGTTGATTGATGGTCTGAGCATTTTTTGCAGAATATTATAACGTCATGGTCTAGTTGACCTTTTGGATATAAAATGTTATGTCTTCATCCTTTTATCCTATTACACATTTGTGAAAGATCTTTGATGAAAAATATATGTTTTGTGAGGTCACAGTGACCATGACCAAAATCAGAGCATCAGATATCGGACGGACGGATGGATGTACGGAAAACCCTAAAATATAATGCTAGGCCACAGCTATCACTCCTGTGGAGGCATAGAAACAAGCATTTTTCAAGGATTATATGAATTCAAGTGTATTCTTAACATTGAAAACAGTTGAAATTTGGTATTAATCAAACCTTCAAGACTTTGTACAAACCCTTCCAAACACATGACTGACCTTCAGTGTAGCGCAGGCAGTGTAGTTGACGTTGGGTAAGATCTCCACTGGTTCTTTGAACATGACTCTGAAGGTGTTGGCTGACCCATCACAACTGAAGCCTGTATCATTCTGGCCCAGCACCGTGTTACTGTCTGTGTGAATGATCTGCGTCGAGAGAAAGAGAGCAGTGAAGATATATCATACAACTTGCCGACAACATGTGATGGAACCAGACAGAATTTCTGAAGCGCTCGGGTCCACACCTGTATGTTAACTTGGTAGTCTGTGGGTCCGTGTATAGAACCATAGAGACCGAACCCAACCACGAATATCCTTCTGTTTACTGAGAACCTGAGAAGAAAAACACACAACAGGAATATGTCAGGAAATGTGACTGTGTGGAGACCTACGTGCATTATGTGCACCAGACCCTTCTTTCACAGGAGACAGGAAGTCCAACTACAATGACAATGTTGAGTTTGTGATACATTTTGACGGACAGTTGTTTTCAAGCTGAACAAACGGACACTATTTGTACAGAATTTCTCCCTTTCAGCTGTAGCTCTGCTCCTAACTCACCGTATACGGTCACTTGTCCCGCTGTAACCCCAGCGGCTCTCCACTTGTCCGAAGCGGGTGATGCTGCACTCCTTCCCGCGGAGACAGCAGCGAGGCCGGTCAATGAAGTCCACACGAGGCTTTGGGTTTACTGTGAAGTGGAGGAAGAGACTCACCACCTCTCTGTCGGTCAGAATACTGGACTGGGCTGGACCTGAAGGAATTATGACGAGACCAAAGGATAAAGCTCAGGGTCTTGAAGCGCAGGATGTGTACGTGTGTGTGTGTTTCCTGACAGTAAATCTACAGTGTAGGTTTGTCTGTTTACCTGCAGCAAACTCCTCAATGGTCATGAGAGGGAAGCGGATGAGCGTGAGAGCTTTGCCCAGGACTTTGCGCTTGTTTTCTGGTGTGGGCTGCAGCTGCTGCCTGTGAGCCTCCGCCTCTGCCCAACGCACCGCGGCGCCAAACAAACGCACCTCTCTCACCCCGAGAGTATCCCTCTCCAACACTGCCACCAATGTGTCTACGGGAAGCAGAGATGAGAGATCAATCAGTTTGGCTGTTATTCATAAAATAAATATACAGATGACAACAATCACAAGGCCACATTACCCAGATCTATGTCTGTGAAGCCTTCAGCGGCGAGAGCATCTCCAGTGTTCTTATCAATGTTTTCTAGACAGAGGCTGGCAAGTTGAGGCTCATCGAACAAACGCGCCTGAAACGAAGAACACACAAATTAAAAAACACATTCTTACTACATGGAGTAGCTAGTAACTCAAAATTGACGACTGCAATAAAGAAAATGACAATTTAATATGAAGTGTACGATCCACAAGTAGGACCAGATCTCAATCCTTCAACCAAAAAGGATGGCTATGGTACTGGAACTGCCATTGTAATAAAATTAGCAGAAAAAACAGATATATAAATTGATAGCCACAACAAACCCTACAGTTTCAGCTCTGTTACACATTATTCTTGCAGTTTTAGCACACAAAACAATATCAGGCAGCAAAACTAGGAGTTGCAAGAAGCTGTACAGATGCTTCTTGCAACTGGGTGGACGCAGACCTGTGTGAGCAGCATGAAAGCGTTGTCTGCTCTCAGGTTCTTCTTGAGGAACTCCACACAGTGAGCCTCCAGGGCCGGCACTGCATACTTCTTAGCTGTGTATAGTGTGGTCATCACCGTCTCAGGCCCGATCTGGACCTCATCAGAGTACAGAAACCTGCAGGAAGACATTTAAATTTGTGTTTATTTATTTATTTATTTATTTATGAATTTCTTGCACACAATATAGAGGTGATGTGTTGGTATGTAATGTTATGTGGCGTTGTTTCAGCTTGTTTTAGTTGCACATTCTTGCCGTTTGTCAAAGCTAGTATGTTCTTGGGAGGTTAAAAAAAAAAAAAAAAACAAAAAAAAAAAAACACGCCCACAGGACATGCAAATCAGTTTAAATGGCAGACTCCCGCTCTCCTCGTCACACACACACATCTTACTTCAGCAGGGCCAGAAAAGCAGCTGGTTCCACATCAGGAAGCTCGATTTCCGTTGAGGTCGTCGCCATCCCACCGTTGAACATGGCATCAAACACTGCGCTCCCAACCGCCAGAACAAACCTGTCAACGGTTAAACAGAGGTGACGTCTTCTCGCTTTGCGGATTCACAGTTAGCTAGCTAATTGTTCCGAATGCCCCTAAAACTTACCTGTGCGCAGGTATCCTCTGAACTCCCATTCCTTTGCCCACTAGAAAATGAACGTCGCTGAGCACTTCATTGTTGAAGAGGAAAGCGAACCTCTCCTTCACGGTGCTCTTCGTCGCCTGCCAGTTGTATACTGGCTCTCGGTACACCAGCACGGACGCAGCTGCCGGAGTGGCGGTTGGTGCGTTCGACTGGGACGCGTTTGACGCTGCGGTGGTTGCCATGTTGGACGCCGGGGTGGACATGGCTCCCGCTGCCGCAGCACCTGCCGCAGCGGACTGCTGCAGGGAGTTCTGCGCAGTCGGCTGGGCTCCGGTCGAAACACCGTTGCTGTCTCCGCCGCCAGGCCCCAGCTGCGGGTTGGGTCGCCTCGCAGCTCCCTGTGCTCCGCCGCCCGCGCCGACCGCTCCGCCGTTGGACGCTGGCATGGAGAAAACGCTGTTACTGGGCTGGCTGTTTCCCAAAGGACCCGGGCCGGAGAAATTAAGGCAAGGAGGCCTGCCGCTGTTGTCTCCAGCAGCCATCTTGAACCTAGTGTAGGCGTAAACAACGCACTTCATCGCATTGTGTATTTCTTGTAGTCTCGCGGTCGTAGCGGCCGTATGCTGCCCCCTGGCGGCTGTTTTAGGTACTACATAATATTCACCATTTGAACAAGAGGGACAATTTCCTCTCAAACTAGTATTAATCAATAACAAGCAGGCTGCCAGGCGTCTGTTCATGAGTGATTATTACTGAAATGCCAACTTTTTATGGTAAATGCTTATCATTTGCTTTGGTTGTCTCTCTGTTCTAAAGAGTGTCCATAGAGGTTGGTTTAACAAACAAAATGAAAACAACAGAATATTAATTCATGAATTTACAACATGTCCATTCATGTGTGCCTTAAACTCCAACCGATATTAGCCACAACTGGTCAGGTCACATTTGCTGGAAACCTCTGACCCAACATATCACAAATAATTATCCAGTATTACAGTCATCATTATTACTGACTGTAAATTCTTTCTAATTAAAATTAATTTGTTCTGCTGTTAATAAAACACATTACTACAATAAAATAGGATCTGATGAAGAAGACAAGTCTAAGCTCACTAAGACTAATCAAAATTAGTTTGGGATATTTTAGTGTTTCAGTTGATTGTTTCATTCTGTAACATATCACAATTGTTACTATTTATATTTGTTAAATTAATTTAATTGTGTGGCTCTTCTAGACTTTCCAAATGTGATTGGACTAATTGGCTCAAATTATAAATCATGATATGAGTCATTTCACGTCATATTGTTTTGGTGCATTCGAGACGTGAAACGTGATGTCAGTGACATATAAGGAAGGCTTCAGGTGAAAATCACAGACGGGCTTCCTTTCCTGCAGGAAGTGAGAATGTTTTGGTGTATTTACAATGTTTTATTTCCAACAGTGGTGTTGCACTAAGAATCTGTGGGGGGGCAGATCGCATCAAATGCCTGTTTCTACATAATGTTGCTTTAACAATAAACTTCGTTGTCCAGAATGTAATGAGGAAATTGCAAAATTATAAATAACCTTGTATCATCTGTATCATAATATATTTGTATAAAAAAAGAGGTTTCACATTTGGTGCATGACGGACAACATAAAGCTGAGATCTTCCATCCTTTCAAACATCATGATGCAAACACATGATTATCATATCACAGGAGTGCTCTGTAGGTTTTAAACGGGCAGTGGAACAGGCAAAAAAAAAAAAAGAAAAGAAAAGAAACTTAAAGAGATTTTAGATGTTGTTTACAGAGCAGGGTGCATGACTAGAAAGAAATAGAAGAAAGTAATGTCTTGATAATAATGAATGAATCATAACAGGGCAGTGCCCCCCCCTTCTCCCCCCCCCCCTTCTCTGCCTGCTACTCATCAACCGTGACGTCAGGGCGGCGCGGTGTGGCGCGGGGGAACTGTCCTCGCGCGGAGGGTGCTGCTGAAACAAGATGGCTGTGCGCGCAGGAGGAGCAGCAGCGGCGGTGGTGGAGAGCTGAGCAGCAATGCAGAGGAGGAAGAAGAGGGGGGCGAGGAATCCACTCCTGTGTGTCTTGTCCTGCCAGAAGAGAGCAACAGCCCCGCAGAGAGACAGACGACTTCGCTTCTGAGATGATGCTGCCTTGTTTCCGGTGCCATTTAGGCTAACGGTTCGGCGGTTAGAGTGCTGTTTCTTTTTTCTTTTTTTTTTCTTTCTTTTTTTTTTGTAACCAAGAGACAAACGGACCGACCAAACAAATCACGGAGCACTCAGTAGAGGACAGAGCCGGGGACGCTCACGCCGCTGTCAGAGATGTCCCTGCTATGTGTGGGAGGTAAGAGAGAGGACATTAAACGGGGGATATTTAAACCCCTCTATGGTTGGTGTTAATGAAGTGTCACTTGCTCGTATTGAACTGCACCAGTTGTCTGACTGAGCCTGCGGACTATCAGCTCCGTGGAAAAGTGTGTGTAGCCCGGGCAGAGCCGGCGGAGGGTTTGTGCTGAGCAGTCATTAAATCACACAGCAGCTCTACACACAGTGAGGGGGGGATGCCGCTGTGTGGAGATACTTTTTGTGGCTGTATGACATGTCTGTTTATTTAATTTACTGTTCATCTGCGAGAATGAGTTCCCTGACAGCTAAGAGCAGGGGAAGAGATGAGAGCGAGAGAGAAACAGCATTGTTGTCGTGACTGTTAACATCCATGGGCTGAATGAGTTTCCTATAAATGTCTACATGGAGGAGGAGGAGAGCCACGGATTCCTCCCCTGGAGAACACTGTTGCGGTTTCTCTCCCTGTGTGTGTAAGTGTGTGTGTGTGTGTGTGTGTGTGTGTGTGTGTGTGTGTGTGTGTGTGTGTGTGTCATCCACTCTGTTCATTCATGCGTGGGCAGTCAGAGGAGGACGAGGAAAAGCCCCTGCCTGCCGCTGCCGCTCCGCCGCACCGCTCCGCCGCGCCGCACCGCACCGCCGCCTCCGCGCTGCCGCTCTGCTGTAGTCGTGAGGGAATACTCGCCGTCGAGAGGTGCTCGTCACTCCTCAAACCTTTTCCCTGAAGCGATGCGTCACCTCCTCCTACCAGATTTCCTGAAAGCACCTGATGCTGCTGACACTGTTTGCCTCTCAGGGCGATGAATAAGCATCTGCTGCGATTGCTCATAAAGTAACACCGCTTCCAGCTTCGCATCCTGGATGCAGTATGTCGATAAAGATGATAATCAAAGGGGGGGTGTGGGGGGGGGACAGCCCGAGCTGAGATAGAGAGGACCCCTTGTAGTCTTGTACTGGACAGATGGGGGTTGAATCAGCATAATTGCATAAGCAGCTTTCTCAGAATTGTGATTTTGTTGTGTTAACTAAAACTGGAGGAAACGGGAATGATGGTTACCAAGGTTTTACTGGGGAGTTTGTCCTCACATGACCCGATTTAGAGAAGAGAAGGATCTAAAAAGTATACTTATAATGTCACTATTGAAGCTGTCATTCAGGACTCTGATTGGAGCTGCAGCTAATAATGAGTGTAACTCCCACATTTTTATCTCTATTAATTCATCAGTTGTTGGCCGGCAAGATGTCAAAAAATGATGTAAAAATATCCCAAATTTGGGCTGCACAGTGTTGTGTCAGCATGTGTGGGCATGTGCAGTGGTCTTGTCGCAGAATTTGCAATGTCAACTTGGCTTTCGTGGGTCTAATTTTTCCATGAATATTCTACTAGCGAAGTCTTTCTGGCATTATATAAACTTGGTAGTTAGTTTGATGCTTCTGTGCACAGCCAGCCATATTCTTGATCAATTTAACAACCAAAGCAGAGCTGACACTGATTGTCTCACTACAAAATCCCCCCAATCATACTTGAATGATTAATCTCAGAAGCTATGTGAAGGAAATTCCTGCATTTTTTAAATATCACAGATAATGTATATATTGCATTATTAGTTCTTTTCAATATCATGCATCCCTACTTGGTTGATTAGTCGGTCAAAACAAAATTGATTGGCAGCTACTTTGATGATTGATTTGTTTTTCATGTTATTCAGTTTCGAGGATCTTCTGCTCTAGTGTCTGATAGTAAATGGACCTTTAGGTTTTGGACTGCTATAGATGGTCGTTTGTCGTAGATGGAATAATGGCACCTTCGGGTACAAAACAGAAGTAACAGGGGTTTCAAAGTCACCTTTTATACGTCAAGCCCATTTTGGATGCCAGCCCACCTCGTCCTGTCCCACCAGGTCCACCCACTGACTGTCCTGCACTGAGTCAGACCCCGGTGTCATTAAGACCCCGAGTGTTACTCATTCATAAACACTGGCTGCGGCTGTCAGTGTCGTAGACTACGAGACTTGGCAGAGGGCCCTCTTTCTGTTCCTGTTACATCATTCATGCTTACCTGACTGGAGCTATTTCTGGCCTCGACAGCACTTCAAGCCTCTTGAATAGGCAGCATTTCTTTGGAGCATCTGCCTACAAAGCAGAATTCAGACACGGATACAGATTAACTCTGAAAAACTTGGCTTCTTTCTCTTGCAGACATTTCACATATACTTTCAAGTCCAGTTTTCTCCCTGCTGATTTGGACACTAAAATCTGAGAGTGTAATGTCTCTGTCAGCAGTTGGGAGGAATCCTGCAGATCTGCATGTACATATAAATGATCCTTCAGAAAAAAGGCACTACTGTCCATCTGAATCATGTCAGCCATCGTTTTGTCACTGGATGGCTGAACTCAGCTCACCCGCTCCCTATTTTACATTCCCTGACAGTTCAAGTTGAAGGGTTTGCTTGATTCCCTGTCGACTCTCTGTTTTCTTGGCAATCGGCTTAGCTCCCATAACTCAGAGTCTGCTGTGTCAGAGGTACTTCCTGAATGAAGTATCTGTTCAAAAAAAAAGGGGGCTTGCACAAAATTTACTGTTGGACCACACAGATTATGCAGTGCATCCTCTGATTAAAGAATAAAAAACCCAAGCACCGTTTGATTTGTTATGTCCTTTAAGTTGTTTAATCAGATGGTGATAGATAGTTATGTCTTTGACCTCGTTTTCTCGATTTAGGCTACTCACCCATAACCTACATTTCAGCCAATTGATTTAATGTTATAGCCCTCCTCCACGGGCTTATTGTTTATGAGTTATAGGTCTTACATGTACAGTATCTGTATGTGTGTGTTTGCATGTGTGCGTCGGGGCTCGTCCCGTCTGCCCAGATACATGCAGTTGTGACAAAATACTGTTTGTGGGGCTTGTGGACATTTCTCATCATAAGTCACCCTGTCAGAGAGATTTATGACTGTGTGGTATTATTAAGCTTCAGCTTTCCACTGTCGAAAATCCAATTCCTTTTTTATTGATCCTCCTCATGAACTGATATATTTCCAGGGTGGTTTTAGTGTTGGCACTAAAACACAGCAAGGGGTAGGCTCTGATGTGGTCCACCTAAACAATGTAAAGGACTGCTGAGGACACTGTTGTTGTTGTTGTTGTTGTTGTCTTCTCTGCACTGAAGTGTTTCATTTTCATTTATCATTTACCGAAAACTGGACTTGAATTTTTACTTTAAGATGCAAACTCACAGATATACGGTTACACATATGTTATATGACTTTTGCAACAGGGTGAGATTTCAAAGTACAGTAACCATCTTAGATAATATCATAGTTTCCTGGTATCATAGTATATGGTTTTACCAAATTACCAAAATGACTAAAGGAGAAATTCACCCAAATATGAAAATGTAGTGATCATTTACTAACCCTGATGCTGAGGGGAAGTTGGGTGAATTTCCATATTCTGCAAAACATGTCTGGATCTTAAAGAAATGTTAGTTTTTTATTGATCAACTAATTTGATAATGGACTATGTTTTGCAGCTCTGGTATGTTGCAGTTGACAATAGGTTTACTGAGGTATGAATGGAAGCAGAGATGAATATTTATTTTCATTGCTGCAGGTGTATGTGAGTGAGTCACTGCAGTTGAGTGAGAGTGTTTGCTGATGTAACAGCATGGCACTTAAGCTGCAGATTTAGCTCGAGAGTGTGTGTGTGTGTGTGTGTTTTGCATTAAAGAAATATGAAGTAAAAGCAATGAGAAATGGAAACAAAAAAGTGCTTCGCCAACTCAGGGCAATTTCCCACCAACTTTTAATTTTGGGGTTGTTACCGTGGCAACCGGTTCTGGTGTGGATGGTGATGTTTCAAGATAAGCCACGAATTCTCGTTCACGTCGCATTTCTCAAGCGGGCGATAAAGGCGCGGGTTTTCGGCTATGTGGCGCGTTGAGCTTGCGTTTGCATTTTATTAATATAAACCTGAGTGTATGGTGATGTGTGCTCACCTGCAGAGTGGTCTGTGTGGGGAGCTTCTGATGTATGTGTGTGTGTAGGGTAGAGAGCAGCATTAAATATGTATGTGTGAGTTACGTCAAAGCTGGTGAAAATGTGCTGCAGAGAGAGAGCTGAAGCTTTAACTGTACGCTGAAAAATCCTCTGACGCACGTTTGATAGAGTTGGGAAGTTTCCCTTTGAATGGTTGTACGGTAAAAACCTTCCTGGAGTCAACAGACACAATCAGGCTACTGCAAAGATGTGTTTAATCTTAAAATTCAGAAAAATGAAATGAATTCCTATAGGGCTGCAACTAACCATTATGTTCCTAAGTGAATAATCTGCTGATTATTTTCACCAGGGATGCAAAATATATATATTGGACTATGGCCCAGTATTGGGAAATGTATATTATGGGTTATTTATCGGTACTGCTGGATATTTTGGTGATAAATGCAGTTAATGATGATACAGTGGGTGGCTGTTTACACCTTCAACGTTGGTTTGTGATACATGAAGAAGCAGAAGAAGAAGGAGAAACTAGGTATAGCTACTGTAGAATAGAGAGCCACACATGTCAAATCTAATCTTATAACAGCTATGAAGCTAAGTCATTCATGGCTCACCACATGTAAGCCCTTCTTACCCAAAGGTTTGCATTAACTATGAACTTCTTCACAAAAACTGTGAAATTGTCTGTCATCTTAACGGTATCGACCATGACAAGAAAAGCCTTGTCATACATCCCTCATTTCATGATTATTGAATAAATCACATAGGCAAAGTTAAAATGACTAACTCCTCAGATTTAAGAGGCTAGAGCCAGAAAATGTTTGACTGTTTTACATACATACATTAACACAATTTCTTTGTCAGTGATCCTTTAAATGTGTGTGTCAGGGTGGCAGTTAAACAATAAACCTTATCGTATGTGCACCGAAACTTCTATATTATGGTTCTGCTAAAAGAAACAACACAAATGTTTTCATGTTGTACCTGGTCAGGTGGGCTCTGACAAAACAATTGGCAATTAATTCACCTCTTATTGACTAAATCAATTCATCAACCAATCATTCCAGATCTAGTTTTATACTTGATTCGACACCACATCCACTACTTTTAAATAGAAAATATATATATATATATGCTTTGGTCATCTTTGCTTTGTGGGTCTTCTTTTACTGTACTTTCTGTCTCTAAATCCCACGCTGATGAAGCGCAGCGGGAAAGCAGCCCATGTTTTTCGAGCGTTGTTTTTTGCCACCACACTCAGCGCCAACATGTCTGGACCTTATGGCAAAAAAGGCTGAGCACTGTCCAAATCTGCATAGTTGCATTTTCAGTTTCAGTATATGCTCTGCCAGGTAGCAATGATGGGAAAATAAGTCTCAAATGTATTAGAATTCTTGGCTAACAAAGTGTTTTCAAAGTAATTTCCACAAATTAATGTCCTGTGTGTTTTATCTAAATTCACAGACTGCATTTTAATTGATCACCAGCATCCTTTTTTTGCCTGTTCACTGTGTAAAAGCCAGAAATGAGGATGCAGGACTATTCAGAAGTGAAAACAGATGGCGTTCCTGTGTGTGACTTTGTCCCTCTCTGTGTTTCCACAGTGAAGAAAGCCAAGCTGGATGGACCCCAAGGTAAGACCTGGCATCCTGGAAATAGAAAGATCACACAGGAGGGAGCGGCTCGCTGTTATGTGACATAGATGTTGAAGCAGAGTGTGGGAGAATTACATGCCGCAGCCATGGATGGAAAGAACATGACATCTTTATCTTAATCATGTTCTCATGCTGAGGTGTTTCATCTCTCTTCTCCCCAACAGAGAAGTTCAACACTTATGTGACTCTGAAGGTACAAAATGTGAAGAGCACAACCATTGCTGTCAGGGGCAACCTGCCCAGCTGGGAGCAAGACTTCATGTTGTGAGTCCTTCATCATCTTCAGACTAAACTCTCCTCTCGTCTCCTTCTGTACCTCTCTCGCTGTCTCCTCTGCTTTCATCCTCTTCATCTACTCTCCACTTCAGCTGCTTGAGTGCTTTTTTTTTTTTTTCACCGCTCGCGTTCTATCAGCCTCTTTTTTTCACTCCTCCATCCCAAGTGCCCTTTATCCCTGTATTGTTTCGCATAGCTCTTCCTCTACTCATCCGCACATCCGCCTCCAACAACTGCCTCATCCTCTTTTTCATCTGCTCTCCCTCGACGCCTCTGCCCCCTCTCATCCTCCTTCTCAACCTTGGCTCCCTCCCAGCCCTTCTCTCCTCTCCTCTGTCACTTCTTCTCAACGCAGCTCCTTGATCTTCATCTACTCAGCCCCTCCTCCTCCTCCTCCTCTGCCTCCTCCTCTCCTTATTTCTACCTTACTTTCCCCCACATATTCACACTCCACCTCTTATCTCTGCTCTGTAGGCATCATTAGCAACATTTCCCACTCAATTAGTTTGTTTGAGCTTGCGCTTCAGTAAATATTGGCACTAAAACATTATACAACACAGAGTATTCGACTTGCAGGGAGATCCGGTGAGGCAGCATATGGGGGATGAATGGCGAGAGTCATTTAGCATGTGGGATGCAGCAGGCCAGGCTGAGTGCGGAGTCCTGATGTTCGGAGGCGTTGAGCATTGTGCCGGGGTTGCATCAGTGAAGCAGAGTTATGTAATGTTTGGGCTGCAGAGAGAGCCTCATCACCCCCTCCTTCAAACTACCGTTAAACGACCGTGCCCCCTCAGTCACAGCCATGAATCAAACAGGCACGTTTCTTAAAAGGAGTCACCACCGAGACGGGAAATCCAGTCCCCCCTATTTCTTAATTAAAGTTCCCACTTTCTCCCTCCAGGCATGCGATACAATCACCTCCTCCACTGCCTTCATCATCTCCTCCCTCCCCTTATTCTTTCTGTCCTGCTTCCTGCTGTCTTGTGAATGTTTTATGCTAGATCCTCACAGGCTTTCTCCCACAGAGATGTGTCTTACATTTGTCACGGTGAAGCCCACAAGTAATTACCATGCAACCTATGTGTGTTTGAGTCTTTAAACAGTGCCGGAAGATGCACTCAGAACCTTAACTTAATACAGTTAAACTCCTACCTAAAGGAACAGTCAGCCCAAAATTGAATGTTCCGTCATTATCTACTCACCTTCAATCTGATAGAAGTTGGGTGAAGTTTTGTCGCCAGCAATACATCTCTGGAGTGCAACGGCAAAACGACGCTGCAGCAGTTTTCTCGACTACAAAAACAACAACTACAGTAGTAAATCAATTTGGGATCTCAGGGCTTCTGGTAATGCTGTATTTTGAAACAAGTCCCAATCCTCTTCAGCTGTTAAGAAATAAATGTTTTGTAGACTCTAAAACTTAACCTGACTTTCCAGTCCATGACTTTATGTGACTGGTTCCCACTTGAATAGATCATCAGGTGAGGGCTGTTGAATCACAGTTGCATCATACGTGTGTATTAAGTTAGATGGATGGCTTTTAGCTACATTAAATTTTTTGATTTCAAAGAGCCTGAGTTAATACAAGGGTCTGAAATAAAGTTTCATATAATTGAAATCCAGTTTACATTTGTATATCCATCCATTCATGCATTAAATACATGTGAATTAACACTCCTTCACTGATGATCTGTTAAGTGTAAATCAATCACATAAAGTCAGTGTAATTTCATTATTAGTTAAAAGACAGGAAAAATTAAACATCTCGCAACAATTCATACATCAGATCATCATTCGTTGGTTAAACTTATTACTTAAGTAAATGATTTGTCACCCTATTATGAAAGTAGAGAAATATGAAGTACTAGAAGTGCAAAGTAGCGAATGAATATGAGTATGTAAGTGAATTTATTAGTTATTTTGACCAATTGTGTTCAAATGTATTTCATGAATGAGTAAGTTATTTTCTTCTGATTTTGAATGTCTCTGTTTCTCTTTCCATCCAGCGAGATTAACCGGCTGGACCTGGGTCTGACAGTAGAGGTGTGGAACAAAGGGTTAATCTGGGACACAATGGTGGGCACTGTGTGGATTCCCCTCCGTAGCATCCGGCAGTCAAATGAGGTTTGCCACTTACCACCGCCACCACCACCACCACTTGAGAAATACGCTCTGTGCACAGCTATACTTAAGGGACTCGCTCACTCAGGGTTTCACTTGTTTTCGTACAGCGTGTTGTTTGTGTGTCAGCTGCTGAATGTCTTTGTGTACGCAGGAGGGCCCAGGGGAGTGGCTCACACTGGACTCTCAGGTCATCATGACAGATAATGAGATCTGCGGCACCAAAGATCCCACTCTCCACCTGGTGCTGCTCGACACTCGCTTCGAACTGCCTCTCGGTGAGAAATCAATGACCGTGACGTCAAAATAAGAAACTGTCAGTGGGTGAGAGGAGATGAGAATATGAAACTATTGGAAATTATCAATGCTTGAGGGAAAGGGGGAGATGACTTATATAAATGACGCCTGTGTCACAGGAAACAGTGACATATGAAGGCCAATAATCCCTCCGACTAATTGATTAACCTGACCTAGTTTTCCTGATATGTGTTCAAGGCAGCCCGTATGTTTATGTGTCAGGGAGAGTGTTTGTGTCCTTTCCATCTCAGTGATCAAGCTTCCTCTTAACATTGATTAGGTGTCATTTTCATACTGTTTCTCTTCCCTCCAGTCAATACTGTACACCTGACTCCTTAGTTTGTGGACCTGACCTATTTATAGGGATTTGGCTGTAGGGCTCTAAGTGAAAAGGCCAATGTTCAATGTCACTGTGCTCTGCAGTTCTACACATGAAGCTCAAACAATCACATCTGGGTCAAATGATATTTGCAACTGGGTTATTTTATCTTACATTGTGGTCTCACAAAAAGTTTTGTGAATAACTGTTTCAGCAGTCTATGAAGCTGGACCTCCATTGGGGTTGTTTTTGTCACCGGATTTTGTCTGGCTTGTTGTTTTCAGATATCCCTGAGGATGAGGCACGATACTGGGCCAAAAAACTGGAGCAGCTCAATGCCATGAGGGACCAAGATGTAAGCTGTCACCCCGTTTGATTTAATAGCCCAGCTAGGGATGCACCGATTGGGAAAGTCTGTTCAGATACAGATGTTAAAAATAACAATTTGGCTAAAAGCTGATGATGATGTTTTATTTAATTGTTAATGTTAATTAAATTAACATCCAATTATTTTAATCATAGCTATTTTACATAACTGTATTTGCATGTTATGTTCAATTATTATTATTTTCTATTGAATAATCCACCATACTTGCTACATGTTTTTCCAGTCAGTGGTGAGACAGCCTTTTCTTTGTCAGTATATCTCATTTTTTTTGTTTCTTTTCCTCAATTTCTTAGATTTGTTTGGACTCATTATCATTGTAGAAATGTGTCACCCCTTAATGATCTCATGAGTATAAATAAATGTTGATTGATTGATGACAATCTCTTTTAAAGAGCTCATATTCTGTCATATACTGTAAATCTATGAAGCAAGCTTTAATGGCAACCTTTAACATAAAAAAAGTTGTCTTTTGTCTTTTTAAACTGATATACCATTACCTAATGAATTCAATTAATTATATTCAGTTCTTACAAAGTCTTACAAACCAGTAGCATGGATGTCATGAGCCAGTAGCTCATGAATGTGCCACTGCAAAATCAAAGCAACACTATCAGTGACTGCTATCTCATTCCTCAATAGGCCAGCAGCCGTCAGCAAGGTGAATATTGGTTGATACTAATGTTCAGCAAATAAATCGTCGCATCCCTTACCCCAGCATATCCGCACTTGATTAATTGTGGGAATGACTATATTGCACATAATTCATAAATCCAGCAAGGACTTTCTGACTAAAATTGAATTTTTTTTCCTGTGTCCGACTCCAGTATTCCTACCAGGAGGAGCAGGAGCGCCCTCTCCGCGTACCAGGGACACAGTGCTGTAAGTGACCAATCACTGTTTGTACAAACCAGTCATTTGTTTGTGTTTAACAAGAGAATAATGTGCTCAGCTGTTTGGATGTAATTAGATTGCTTTAGCTCAGTGTGTGCATTATGTGTGTAACCACACATGGGTTGGTGTGTGTTAGAGGGGAAAAGGGCCCGGATCGCTGCACTGTAAAGGATCGATAGTGGTGTCAGATGTCTGGAGGCGAGCTTCTCCAGGATGCTGCTGTGCTTCGACTATTGGCCCAGTCTGGTGATTCTGCTGAGGCAGCTGCCTGCTGCAGGTGGAAAGACTTTGAGGCTCAGCACTCCCTCTGCTCCCTCTTTCCATTCAGCTGCTCCGTCTGCAAACTTTGAAGTGTTAATGCTGTGAAATCATATTTATGTTTAGACAGCAATGTAATTCATAATCAATACTGATACCCTCCTGTTTGTATTACAGGTAACTGGAGTCTGTGGGGAGACCAACAAAGTAAGTACACATACTGTACATACAGTGCAGTCTACAAGTATCCTGAGCAATTCATCACATTAGAACAGAAACAGGAAGGTAGAGGGTAAAATTCTGACTTTCAGATTACATTTGAGGGTGTTTGCATACATAGTGACAGTGTAGGACTTGTATATAGGCAGCTGAATGTACATGAAATGAGCCACGACTCCCACTGTTCACCTTCAAACACCCTTAAAGCTGAATGACAGGAATTTAAAGGGCCAGTGAGTCATTTCTGCCACAGAGGTCTCTAACAAAAGAAAACAGAAGATGTAGTGGGACATGGGATGTTGTGTTTATTGTTAAACAAACACAGTTGCTGGTGAAAATCTATCTGATGTGACATCAAACAAACAGAAGACAAAAATGCATTACCTTGCTTAGCAAACACTACTTTGTTTGCACTGAAAAGGTAACCAACTACACACACTCAAAACTCGGAGACATAAGTAAATGCAATTAGCACTCCTCATTTCCACTCTAAACTGAAGCTAAACTAGTGTTATCCTACTCTCACTGTTTAGAGTTTATCACAGCTTCGTGTCACCTTTCTTCACTGTTCACTCTATTTTATTGCCTATTTTTGTTTGTTTCATGCATACAGTCCTTTCAAAATAAACTTCCGTTTTTACAAGACACAACAAAATAAGAGCAAAATACAAAGGCAAACTCGTGCATTAGTGTCCTTTACACAGATAGTTTTGGTTGCATTTGCCAAGTTTTAGCCCTCTCTGTCATATTTCCCACCAACCACCTAACAATGAGTTTAAATTAAATCTTATTTGTGGTGATCACAGCATTAAAAAAAATCACATTTAAAAAAATTAAACGGCAACATCTCTCTCCAGTACTTGTTACTTGAGATAATGAACAGACCTCATTGACAACAGCTTAATTTGGTGCAGTAATTTGGGTGAACAGACTCTTAAACATCAATCATGGTCACAGTTGAATCCAATACTCTGCAGTACAGAGCCGCTATAATGAAAAACACGTCCCTGTGCAATTACTTATGGACTGGACTGTCAGTAGTACACATGGATATTTATATATACAGTACATACGTTATAGATATATGCAACGAAAACCAAAAAAAAAAACAACTCTCTTTTACATCTTGTTGTGATTAGCAGATGGTCTTATATGGGCATCTGTCAGACTCACTGCAGCAATTCATCTCATCTCTCGTCACTCAGAGCAAAAAGGAAAGAGCGGGGGAGTAATGATAGATGACGAGCTGATGAAGTGAGCGAGAGAGAGGAGGGGAGACACGTGAGGACACGGTTGAAGTGAAAAACAAAGTTCGATGCCTTTAATTAGTGTTTACACGCCCAGACAGATGAAGATGGTGGTGTAAGTGGCGCAGCGGGCGCCTATGTCAGAGCGCGATAGTGATGAATAATTAATAGATGCTGGTTTCGCTTTTGACTGATTCAGCACCGTTAAAATCTCTCATCACTTCCCTGCAGGATGTTAATCTATGATCTATGGACACCACAGAAAAATAAAGCGTCTCTTTAACGAGCACAAATGGATTTATGTTCAGTTATGGTGATGGGGAGGAGAAGGAGGCCGCTGATGTTCATCATGTGCTTCATGTATGGATGAACTCTAAATGACCTGGGTCTGAGTCTGATAGTGGTGCGGCAGTGGATGGCTGTCATCTCCTCTGTATTATCTTTAATTAACATAGTGCTAAAAGATTGCTTCAGTGCTGATTAGAGCCCCACATCTCTGAGCCACATTTAACTTTCATATTATTTTTGCTTTCTCTTGCTTTTATTTTATAAAAACCAAGAACTTCTTCTTCTCTTGTGTTACTTTGTGTTACTGTTCTCAATCAGGACACCATCAAAAGGACCAATTCTTTTTTTCTTTCCATGTGCAGATGAAGACCAAGACAGCGCCGTGGACGACAGAGACAGCGACTATCGCAGTGAAACCAGTAACAGCATCCCTCCTCCCTACTACAGCACGTCCCAGCCAAATGCCTCCGTCCACCAGTATCCCATCAGCCACCAGCACCGCAGCTCCAGAAGCTTATCTTACCCACGCTCTGGCAACAGCCAGGACCTCGACTACAACCATCAGAGGACTGTCAGGTGTGTGCCTGCTCCAGTGTAATTAGAAATTAATGATTGGTGTTATTATCGATTCATTTTTTTATTCACTCACCATTGAAATTTCCCTCAGAGTTTCCCGTGCACAAGGTGATTTCAAATCACTTTTGTATCTAACCAACCGTCCAACTGTCATTCAGTTCATGATGATTTATCACAGAATAACACAGCAAATTCTTATATTTGAGCTGGAAGCAACATATAACACACATAACATGAACAAAACATATAAGAGAAGAAATAACACAAACTTCCTTTTACCAATGAAAACTTTAATTCATTAGCAATTAAGTTCATTACAGCTAAATTCAAAACAGTAAGAGGTTTTTCCACTTATACTTGCCGACTAATGATGATGTTAGCTAACGTTAAGCATTCAGCAGTTTGCCATTATTGCTAGCCATGGCCACAGAGGATGCTATTAAGCTTAATGATTAATGAACCAATTGTTGGAGGATATGTAACAGTGATGATGACTTTAGGAGTTAAGGATATTTAGATTTTTGGTAGACTTCATGTATTCTTATCAGTGTTTGGGTTTTTCCACAGCAGACATATAGAGGGTTGAATTGGATTTTTGGATATTGCAGAAAAATCCATTGACCTCAAGACAATGAAACCAGAAGTTAACCTTTTTAGGGGGTGTAGGACTCTTTGTATGACACAGTAGCGAAACCACAGGTATTATTAATAATATTAACAATGGCCTGAATGATGAGGTGTCTCAGTAAGCCATGACAGTGTGACAGTGAGCCAGCCAACACAGTGCCAAGACCCTGAAACCGAAGCAGCTAAATGGAATTCAGCCATCATTAGTTTCATTAGTCACAAGTGAAAAAGGCCCCTTTACTGTTTGAATATAGTCAATGAAGTCCTGTTTGTCTTTCAGGTTCGTTTACAATGCTGCTTAATTTCTCTGGTTTTATTGACATGTTTCTCTGACTGGGAATGAAACCATGCATCTCTTACGTCTTGCTTTATGAATTATTCAGCCGGCAATCTAATGGTCAATACTGCACATAAGATTAGCTGCTGGTGTGAGTGTATTGGACAGGGCAACCTCTCTTCACCCCCGCCCAGTCTTCTTCATCTCCTCCTTCTCGGCTCTCTACACTCCCTCCCTCCCTGCGCTCCACCACTCCCTTCCTGTCTTCACTATCTCCCTCTCTCCCTCATTCATCCTGCTTCCCTCCCTGTGCCTCTATTCTGGTTTTAATAGGCCCATTCATCACAGAGTATAAATACTTTTTCCCTGTTTGTTGCATTTCTGAACGCTTGTTCTTTTCCCTTTGTCAGCTTTCTGGAGGCCTCTCACCTTTCTGTTCTGCTCTATTTCTTGCTGCTTGTCTGGTACTCTTGTATTTCATCGATTAGCCATCAGCATTATTCCTGGCCACCCTGAGACATGTAGAGAAGGTTTTAAGTGGGGCTGCCTGAAAGAGTACAAAGCGTACAGGCCATTAAGCTCTAATATGATGCTGTGTAAGCATTTTTGTGATTATGCTTCATAAAGGGAGGGTGAACCATTCATTAATAACATGTATACGTACACATGCAATGATAACCAGAGTGTCTATGTTCATAATAAAACTGTATCCTTGTTAAAACTTTAACAATCCATCTCTCCTGGGATACTGTGGTCTTGCAACTTAACTCTGTTTCTATTTTCACTTCGCTCCTCCTCCCTCCAGTCCCTCGGGGAGCTATGCCTCCTCTGCAGAGTTGAGTCGGTGCAGCAGTCAGCTGAGCGAGGAGGACTATGGCGGGGAGTATGGAGAGAGGGACCCCTACGACGAAAATGACTCCTACCACTCCTGCCACTCCTCAGTCAGCTACAGCAAAGGCTCTCCAGACTGGGACCCCGATGAGACCCAGGGGGCATACAGCGATGAGGGCGGCTACAGCAAAGATGGAGGGGAGGAGGCAGCTCTGTATGAGGAGGATGATGGAGGACTGTATGAGGGAGAAGAGGAAGGCCTCTACGAGGATGAAGAGATGATGTATGATGATGAGGATTTGTATAATTTGGATGGGACCCTCAGTGAGGACATGGAGCCTCCATTCACACCCACCCCAACATCAACAGCCCCCGCAGGTTTAGATGTTCCCAGCTCTAGACCTCCTCTAGAGAAACAGCCCTCTTTACACCAACAGCAGCCTCCAACTCAACCCCCTAACCAAACATCAAACCAGTCTCATCCTCCTGGGACGGCCCCATCAGCACAACTACCCCCTGGTCAACCAACAGCCCAGCCACCTAAACAAGCCCAGCCCCAAACACAGCCCCAGCCCCAGGCAGCCCCGTCTGCCACTTCTTTCTTCTCTATGGCCAAACCTCTAACGGCTGCAGTCACAGGTTTGGCCTCTTCTTTCCTGTCTTCTGTTCCCACCGCACAGCCTGCCCAGTCTCACCCTCCAGCCTCAGCCATATCTCAACAGCAGCAGTCGGCTGCAGCCAACGCTATGCCCCCGTCCCACCCAGCCACCATAGCTAACGCAGCCTCCCAGCCACCATCCACTGCCATGGGCCCTTCTTCCCAACAAACCCCGTCCTCTGGGCAGCCTCAATCCCATCTCAACGGCCCTGCCACTGAGAAGTCAGCAGCCCCTGAGGACCAGGCTCTCCAGCTGGAGGAAGAGCAATGGCTAGAAGAGGAAACGATGATGGAGAGGGAGGCCAGGACACCCCCGGCTCAGCCAGATGAGGAGCTCCCCATGGAGGAGACAGAAGAGCATTATGAAAAGAGCAGGCCGCCAACGCCAGAGGAGGAAATGGAGATGCTGCCTGAGAGGTAGGAGTGAAATGGAATCAGATCGATGAACTTAGAATAGACTGGAAGTGTTTGAACAACAATCCTAGAAGTGTATCAGCTGAAGAATGAAAAACTGTTGTTTGCTGTTTTAGTCCTCCAGTCATAGAGGAGCCCAAAGAGCCAGTGGATCCAGCAGTCAGAGCCAAAGAGAACTGGCTAAGGCTCTACAATAAAGTCTTAGAACAGCTGCGGGAGGTAAGATCACAAGTTCATCCCAAACCTGGTTTCAAATTCCAGTCCAGTCCTCCACTACAGTCCAGTTGAAGTCCCAGAGCTGGAGGCCTGATTCAACTCCACCCTGTAATCTAAAAGATATACCGGAGTTCAAGAGGCTCTAAAAGTGTCTACCAGGTCTTTGAAATATGTATGCGCAGTGCATTATTTATGTGCAAAGACAGGGTACATGCAGCAAGTTCTTGAGTTCTATTTTAATGGTGCTTTTTGCAGACTTAATACGTTTCATATTCTATGATTGCTTCCTTTTGGTTTGCAGAAAGTAAAAATACTGATGGCTCCACAGACAGCACACATTTTATTTTAGTTTGGGTGCAGCACCACACCACTCCTTGAAAAAACTGCTTGATTTTATTATGCACATTAAGTTTTGCTTGATCCAGTTTTCACTTGCATATTTTACTCACATGTTATGTTGCTGTTCATTACGTTTGAATTCAGTTGTGCAGAGAATTAATCACTTGCTTTGATGTTTATGTTGATGTATGTCGCGTTGCGTTTCTTTTGTACATTTGGCTTCCCTTCGTTCGTCTTTTTTTTATTTTTGTTTGTTTGTTTGTGCCGACCCACTTTGTTTTCTTTCCAGTTTCATGTCATTGCCATAGTGACACTCGCATGCACTTTGCTCGGCCATCATTGGAGCATGCTGAGAGGTAGGTACAACCTGATTGGTAGTTTGAGAGATAAAAGGAAATGCGTGATGTCTTGAGGCACCTTCACTCCACTCATTCATCGTCACTGCAATCTGAACTTTTTTGTTGTAAGAGCTGTCTGATTATAAGCATCAGATTCTCCAAAAACATATTTGATTTAATAATCTACGCAGGGTGTTTTTGCATAGTTTTTGGTTTTTTTTTTTTTACAAGTTTATATTTTCTATATTGAGTGAATAAAGATAACCTTTCCTGAATTCTCGGCAGATTTCTTCAGCTTTATTTCCCAGTTGTAGAAATTGTGTAAGCCCTTGGAAGATTTTTGAATAACGTATTACTGACCCAAGCACCAATGCAATAACTAAAACATGGAATGGGATTTAAGTTGTGAGGAGCCCAATAAAGCAGTTTCATGGTCAGATAATTAATGTGCATCATTCCTGAAGTATATGAATGCTAGAAAGAGCTACAGGGATAAATTTCAGATTGTTTCCTCTTCTGACATTCCTTCTTTGTCTCTCTCAGGCCCGAGGAGAAACCTCCAGCTCGCTGTGGTTCGGTAAAGGAGGGTGAGTGTCTGTTATGTGCTGTCCCTAACATGTACCACATTATATATCACACCGTGTATTAGTCGAGCTAATGCTATAACTCCAGGATTTAAAGTCAATTTAAATTATCCTCAGATGACCGTGGAAACCTGCCACCGCCGCCTTAGATTGAAAATGCCCTTCTTTAGTCCGGGAATCCTCCGTTCTTTCTCATTCTGATCCACAGGCTTATTCAGCTCATGGCATTTGGCCAGTGAGTATTGAACAGCGGTGGGCTGCCCTGACTTAGCTGGCAGGTCATTTGTAGATGAGGCAAACCTCAGAGTGGAACTGAGGCTGCATACTGAACAAGTGCTATGTTAGCTAAATTGAAACCCAGCAATTATAGCCAGGTGTGTAGAGTGTGATTGCCACTGTTTGAGACGAGGCAGCCTGTGTAATTATGTTCTCTAGAAAAAGTCCTTGACTGGAGAAGCATTAGAAACCATGACAGAGGGAATTATATCTGACCCCATTACTAATAAGAAATTTGGTTGCACTTGATGGTAAGAGCTAATGAATTATGGGTGCATGAGAAATCAGGAATTCATTCATGTCTTCTTCATATCCAAGGATGGATACCCAAACGCAGCCAGCTGAACTGAACCCTGACATCATTTTTAAATGTGTCCAAGTCTGGTCACGTCGCTGCTTTCAAGATCTTTTACTGCTACTAAAGTGTAAGAATTAATTAGAAATAAAGTAAAAAAGGTTTAGGCCCTTTTAAATATATCTTTCGACATCATCATTTCGAGGAAAAAAAACATATATTAATAATGCATAAGCAACAAATTGCTGACACATATGATGTCACTATTATACCACTAGTAATGATATGTTATACATCAGCGTTAAAGAAGATGAAGTCACTAGTTAATATGAAGAGCATGATAAATAACATCATAAATCACTGGGTGAAATACCTCAGTATTTGCATCCATTAACATATTGTTCATGCGTTGACATGCATTATGTGATGATTAATGTACTCTTAAAAGGTTGATAATTAATCAAAATATGATTGAAATCATTGGTGCCGTTTAGCCCAGTTGGTTGAGCAGCGTCCCATGTACAGAGGCTTTGTCCCCGCTGCAGCGGCCCTTTGCTGCCCCCTCTCTCTCATCCTGTTTCCTATCATGTCTTCAACTGTACTGTCTTTAAAGCCACATATGGTGCCGACTCTAACATACATCTGTCAGTGAAAACAGAGAAAAGCTGAAAATTACCATTCTCACTAAAGTTATGCCTCCTGTCACAATATCTTTCAAGATAATCACAATAGGATCGTTTGTCTGCATCGCGTTCGGCCCCACACTCACCATGAAGTACACTCACAAATGTATATGAGAGAATCATTTTAGATATTGTAAGTATTGATGAACACGTTAATATGAATGTCTGTGCTTTCCTTGCTCAGAATGGGAGGTGCACTCTACAGTATTGACAGCATGCCTGACCTTCGCAAGAGGAAAGCCATTCCTCTTGTCAGAGATCTGGTGAGGAACAAACATGGACACACGTGCAGTCATAATACATAATGATTTTGTGCTCTTGCTCTTGAACCATTGTGGTTTATAGTTAGTGTTTCTCTGAAAACCAAAGTGAATATACTCATTATGGTAACTAATGCTGATTTCTGAATGCTGCCCCCTTCCACAGCGGTATCACATGGCTGATTTGCCGATTAATCAAACGCTTGCAAATCTGTGGTGTTAATCTAACTACAGTCATTAATCAGTACAGTACACTGTTCCCTAACAGAGGTCAGGGCGTAGCTGTCATTGAAGCTCACATACTCACACTCAGTGAACACAGCTTGTTGTTTGAAATTCCTAAAATAACCTCACATTTTTGTCTCTCTCCTTTCCTGTTTAATCTCTGCCTGGTCTCATCAGGCGATGGTGAGCACTATTTTAGCCCTTAAAGAAACATAAATATGAAGTCCATTGTTTAGTTCACATTCAAACATAAACACTTTTCGTTCGCCCTCTTGTTTTCAGTCTCTAGTTCAGAACTCCCGTAAGGCTGGAATCACCTCCGCCATGGCGTCCACCACCCTCGGCAATGAAGAGCTGGTGGGTTTCCTCACCTCCGTTCAGTGTTTTCTGGCCTTTAATCGCCGCTGGTGTCACACTAACACATCTCATCTCGTTTTCGTTTTGTTTTTCAGAAAAGTCACGTTTATAAAAAGACCCTGCAGGCTCTGATCTACCCCATCTCTTCCACCACACCACACAACTTTGAGGTGTGGACGGCCACCACCCCCACCTACTGCTATGAATGCGAGGGGCTGCTTTGGGGGATCGCCCGGCAAGGCATGCGCTGCTCCGAGTGCGGTGTCAAATGCCACGACAAGTGTCAGGATCTGCTCAATGCTGACTGTCTGCAGAGTAAGGATCGCTGCGTCATCACATGCACAAAAAAAAACACTTTTAAACTTGTGTGTCTATTTTTATTTTAGTACACAGGAGTCCACACAAACTCCAAACCTATTTTAGCTCCTCCTCTGTATCCTTCTGCCCGATTGACATCCCATTATTCTTGTCCTCTATCCACTCTCACATTCTCCTCCCTCTTCCTTTCCAATTTATCTCCTGAGTAATGTGCTGTCATAGCCCTGCCTCTCTCCTCTCTCTCTTTCTTCCTCCCTTAGCCTTTGCATCCACACTGCTTTGTCTAATTCTGCTCCACAAGGGGTGACTTATCCCATTCCCATTCTGATTTTGGAGTCAATCTATGCAATGCATAATTCATCTTTCTGCTGTCTCCAAAGAGTCTAATAAGATCTTGACGCCAAAGACATCTGTTGGACTTTTACTCTTCAAATGTTTCCATTTTCCTGACCACAGCTGGAGCCACGTGGATCCAGTTTCCACTGTAATGTTAAGAGGCCCTTAGCTTTAAAGACATGTATTGGAAAGAAACTCAAAAGCTGCTAGACCTTAGCATAAACATGTTTTTAGGGGTTTGTGTTTGTCTTGAATATATTTTAAACTAAAAAGTTCTCCTCCTACGTCCCTCTCTTCATTCATCCGTCTCATCAGGAGCTGCAGAGAAGAGCTCCAAGCATGGAGCGGAGGACCGAACCCAGAACATCATCATGGTCCTGAAGGACCGCATGAAGATCAGAGAGAGGAACAAACCAGAAATCTTTGAGCAAATCCAGGAAGTGTTCGGCCTCGACAAAACAACGCACGGCACGCAGATGAAACAAATCAAGCAGAGCGTGTTGGATGGGACTTCCAAATGGTCGGCAAAGATCAGCATCACAGGCGAGTAAAAAGTTTGACACCATTGGAGGTGTCATATGTCGAACAAATCATGCAGCACACTGGGGTAAATTTGTGATTTTGATTTATATGAATGAAATTGACATACTGTTGCCGTATGTTTGTGATATAAATGTTATGGTTCTTGGCAAAAATGCATCTTTTTGCTTTTGCTGCAATTGATAAAGAATCATAAATAAATTTAAAAAACACATAAATAATAATAAAAATGATATTTGTCAGACATTTGTGTAGGTCTTTGTTGAAATGTCTCTATGTTTTTTCCTCAGTGGTGTGTGCTCAGGGTCTGCAGGCTAAGGACAAAACAGGCTCCAGTGATCCTTACGTAACTGTTCAAGTTGGGAAGACCAAGAAGAGAACGAAGACCATCTACGGCAACCTCAACCCCGTCTGGGAAGAAAACTTCCACTTGTGAGTACAGTGGAACTCATCTATGACAATTAAACCTGCTAATATAATGACTATTTGATAACCCTATTTTTATGTTTTTCGATCACCAATACTTATAACACTTCACAATTCTGCCTCATCCAGTGAATGCCACAACTCATCAGACCGCATCAAGGTGCGCGTGTGGGACGAGGACGACGACATCAAGTCGCGCGTGAAACAGAGGTTCAAACGTGAGAGTGACGACTTCCTGGGTCAAACCATCATCGAAGTCCGTACTCTGAGCGGCGAGATGGACGTTTGGTACAACCTGGGTGAGTTTTCAAGATAAGAGAAAATAAGATGGTGAATTAGAGACGGATGAGAGGAGCGGCAAGTCGCGCAGAGATAACAGAACAAGAAACAGATAATTGAAGTGCTTGTCTCTCGTAGATGGAACAGATTTCCGCCGAATAAGGAGGCATGTATTTCTTTCATTCGACAGACAAGCGAACTGATAAGTCTGCTGTGTCAGGAGCCATCCGGATGCACATAAGTGTGGAGATAAAAGGAGAGGAGACAGTCGCTCCTTACCACGTCCAGTACACCTGTCTACATGAGGTCAGTCCTCCGACTGTTGTTATGATTACTTGCACTTGAAATGTAACATTAAATATGCAAGAGCGACCTGCTATTCTGAGTTTATTAGTTCCAGTCAATTTAATTCTGGGGTTCACATTAACACAATCAATCACCTTGTAAATTCTTTGTTTCTGCCTTTCTACCCCAGGAAATTTGCTGCCTTTATATATAAAAAAAATAGTTGCGAACATTGGGATTTCTGTAACGATTTAACACTTGAAACCATTAGTAATTGTCTGGAATTATTGAGCCATTTTCACCAAGATAGGGGGGAATGGACTTTCTGCGTATAGGACAGACGCTGACACAATGTCATATAAGAGACTTTCATGAAGTCCAATAGACTACTTCACAGTTTTATATAAAATGTGTTACACTCTAGGATTTTAACGACTAATACAGGACACCTAAACTGACATAGATTTGACTACAGGACCCTGTTTTAAAATAATTTAGCTTTTCAGCTTTTTCTGTTCTGTTACAGAAAGTGTGTGAAACCCATCCAAATTAGAAAGGCATTCCGTTACTGTGTCACTAACAGATGGAGTTATTGTCCTCGGGACGTCCTGGAAGGAACTCTTTGAAAACCACTGATCTGAGGCACTCAGCTGTGTTTAAATGATTAACTTCAAAGTCAAAATCAAGCTGGATCTACACACATGCAATTACATTGTTTGGGTCTCGGGCCAATAAAAACCTGAGAATTAAATATTGGCCTGAAACGAGCATTTCAACCCAAGTGAATTTGTCTTAGCGAATAACAAGATCCTTAAGTTGGACATGCAAATGAGTAACTAGTTTTCTTAGTTTACCCAGTGATTATTAACATTTTGAGCACTATCTGCCTTTGAGAAGAAAACAGATCATTTTAAAGTCTTCATATCATAAATATTTGTGTAATCAAACACATGAGCATGTTGCTTTGTGCTACCTCAACGTTTCCCACATGACGTAATCGAAGGCTTCTGTCTGTCCAAGCTTCAGTCCTTCAGTACTACATGTATTTGATATGTATTCATGTTTTTATCAATTTACAAATGATTATTTTTTGCCTGAAGTCCTTCCAACTGCTTCAAGCTAACATTGATAATGATAATAATAATAGCCTGAGGCATAAAAACTCATCTGTACCTGTCCTTTGTCTCTGTCCAGCATCTGTTCCAGTACACAACCGAGGAGCAGAATGGCGGCGTCGTAAAGATCCCCGATGCCAAAGGGGATGATGCCTGGAAGGTGTACTTTGAGGAGACAGCTCAGGAGATAGTGGACGAGTTTGCCATGAGATACGGAGTCGAGTCCATCTACCAGGCCATGACGTCAGTCCCACATCCATTACTCTGAATGTTTGACTTTTCAAGTTAATTAGGAGAGATGTGACTTTGCTTACCAACACACTTAAGTGTAGTTTATTATTTGTTTCAATACATGAGTGTCGGGAGCAAGTAAATTCAATAAATGTCTAATTTTTGCCACTTCCAACCAACAGCCACTTTGCCTGCCTGTCATCTAAGTACATGTGTCCCGGAGTGCCAGCTGTGATGAGCACCCTGCTCGCCAACATCAACGCTTACTACGCCCACACCACCGAGTCCTCCAACAATGTTTCTGCCTCGGACAGATTTGCTGCATCAAACTTTGGCGTGAGTCCCTGATGAATATTTCTCCCTTCATCATATGTGTGACTCTATACTAGAGGCGTCTCATATTATAATTGAAGTTTGCTTTTAAATACTCGTTAGAAATGACTTGCTGTTGTTCCCTCCGGGGCTGTAGATGAAACTGTGTCTCTGCCTACTTCTCCAAGCATCCAATCAGCTGAGCCTTATCAGATCTGACTTCGGGGTTTGTTTACTCAAATGTTAACCGGTTATCTCTCAGTTGTGGTGAGTTTTTGAGTGGTTTGTCCTGTTTTGGTGTCTTTTCCTGTGCAGAAGGAGAGGTTTGTCAAACTGCTGGATCAGCTGCACAACTCCCTGAGGATCGACCTTTCCATGTACCGGGTACTGACAGCTTCTCTCTATCATAACGAATCCAAAACAATCTGTGTGTACATGTATTGGAATGCCTCTTCTCTGATCCGAGCCTGAGATGAAAAGGATTTCACCTTGACATATTCACTGCTGATATTTCCTTTATCTTACTACCTGAAGAGAGAGAAACAATTTAAACTTAAGTGAACATTTTGTGCTGCTTGTGATCTGTTCTTGTGAATGTACTTTCAGAATAACTTCCCAGCCAGCAGCCCTGAAAGACTTCAAGACCTCAAGTCCACAGTTGATCTCTTGACGAGCATCACATTCTTCAGGATGAAGGTAAAAATGTCCTCTTTTCCTCATTTTAGCGGATTTTGCAGCCATTTTAACCCCAGCTTTGCCCCAAAAGTGCTCTACAGACATCACATAAACTTCTAACCATGTTTGAGCCAGTTTGGGCTGAACCAGATGTCAAAGTCGGGCATATGTTGCACCGAAAATGTGAGAGATCACACCAAATGCTGTCACTCGGTCCCCATCACCAGAAGTTCCCCTCCGACCATGCTGGGGTTAACATGCGATTAGTTTGATTTAAGTAAACTGCTGATCCTCGTCCTTACGGGAAAAAACATCTGAGCTATCACATTACTCGCTGCAGTCTACAAGTTACTCTAATCTGGTCGTCTCACCTTGAACAAAAATGCTCTAGTTCTAGTTTAATTAGCTTTAGGGGGAGATCGTGGTTTGACCATAGCTGCTTCATTATCATGGTAATAATAAAAAACAAAACACCATGTGGTTATTAGGTCCTGGAAGTGTTGACAGTGAAACAAGTTTCACAACTTGTCTTCACTGTAGCACTCTAAAATAAAGTTTCCAGTACTTTCTGTTTAGTAGCCTACGGCATAAACTTACCATTAACCTATTCAAACTGAAGCTATTAGCATAAAACTGTGTGTGTGTGTGTCAGGGTGTTAATGTATTTTGATACAATTTGTGCCGCTCAGTGAGTTTATGGTTAAACTCCCACCGAGATAACCACCTGCTGAGACTGCGCTTGTGTGTTTGTATATATTTGAGGTGAAATGGATTCAAACATATGTTTTTTGTCACATTTGTGTTCAGGTCCAGGAGCTGCAGAGTCCCCCCAGGGCGAGCCAGGTGGTGAAGGACTGCGTGAAAGCCTGTCTGAACTCCACCTACGAATACATTTTCAACAACTGCCATGACCTCTACAACAGGGAATATCAGACAGACCCTGTAAGTCCGTGTGTGTGTGTTTGCAGATGATGCAGTTGAGAGTTTTACTGCTCTCACTACAAAGAGATCCTGGATGAACACAGCCGCTGAGATGTGAGCTCATTATCTCTTTGTGTCTTCAGTCGAAGGCAGTCCCTCCAGATGAGCAGGGTCCCAGCATCAAGAACCTCGACTTCTGGTCCAAACTCATCACCCTCATTGTCTCCATCATAGAGGAGGACAAGAACTCCTACACTCCCTGCCTTAATCAGTGAGTCTCTGGTCATACATACATGAAACACACTCCTGATTTTCATGGGAGTCTCCCTGTTTTTAACCCCTTCTCCCACTGTGCTCCTGATTGGTAATTTCCCAATTTAATAGTTATACCAATCAGATAGGAATTTCTCAGTTACTGGTTGAATGTGTGTTTTGATATCTGGTAGTCTGAGTGTCAATCCTTGCTCAAGCCCTCAACTCTGTTGTCCCTGAATTTGGACAAATCAAGTCCTAAGAGGAAGAAATACAGTTCCAAATGTTACTCACTTGGTGAGAGACTTTTCCCTTTAATGAACTTCGAACTATCGAACTCTTGCGAACATCCTGTAGACTGTAGTCCTGCATCATTTTTTGAAGGGTGTAACACACTTTCTCACAGTGTTGTATTTTTTTGTGACATAAAGTGTAAATGTTGACTTTTGTTGACATTTTCTGGTACGTTTTGGCGGAGGATGATAACAGCTGAATGGGATTTGTTTAAAGGTAAAACAAATACCTAAACCAATAGAATATGAGGATGGAAGTGTCAGAGAGAAACAGAAACAGACCAAAAAGACAAACAAACAGTCTGTGTTTGTTTTGAAGCCACAGGGTGTGTCCTGTCAGTTCTGACCTGGAAAATAACAGACATGTGTTTACAACATCTAAAAACATCAAATACACAAAAGCATCCAACTGTACATTACCAACAACAATATCTCTCTGTATTATAACGCTGTGACAGAAAACAACCTGCATGTACATAGACAGTAAATCCTGTACAACAGCTATTTTGGGGTTGGATACCACTTTTTAAAACTGTTATTTTAATAGTTATGATATATGAATATATAAACTTAAAGTGTTTAGTACGTCTCTGGTGCATTTTCTGTGCTACCTAAAAATATACAGAGGCTGGAGTTACATAAAAATGAGGCTGGGTTAACTCGTTAAATAATAGAGTACCATTACTGGAGCTGGACTTAACGCAGCGCACTGCCTTTTACAGGTTTCCCCAGGAACTGAACGTGGGCAAGATCAGCGCCGAGGTCATGTGGAATATGTTTGCACAAGATATGAAATACGCCATGGAGGGTAAGTGTTTCAGTGTGTGTTGTTGGGATGGGGCTTGTCCTGTGTTGAAGTGTGACTTTCCTCATTTTTTTTCCCTTTCTCTTTGATATTCAGAGCATGAGAAGAACCGCCTGTGTAAGAGCGCAGATTATATGAACTTGCACTTCAAGGTCAAGTGGCTCTACAACGAGTACTGCAAGGAGCTCACCACCTTCCAGAAGCACGTTCCTGAATATCCAGCGTAAGTATCATAGAAACAGCATCCAGGCCTTCCTCTGTACGTTTACCACTGTGGTGCAGAGACTCATGTTCTCTCTCCTCTGCCCTTGTTCTGCAGCTGGTTCGAACCATTTGTCATCATGTGGCTAGACGAGAATGAAGAAGTGTCCCGAGATTTTCTACACGGAGCCCTGGAGAGGGACAAAAAAGACGGGGTAACTGCTTTCATCTGTATTCATCACATATAAAATGAAATGACTAATTTGATATTTTCCTAATACATTTATTTGCTCTGTGTCCAAGAGTTAGTTGAGAAGACTGATGCCACACTCATATAAAGCTGCCACCAGAGGGCGCTTAACTTAGCTTAGCATAAAGACTGGACACAGGGGGAAACAGTTAGCATTGGTCCATCCAGTGCTACCAAAATTCAACTACCAGCAGCGAGGGATGGGACAATATAGGATTTAATCATGAATCTTCACATGAGTTACTTAAACAGGCTGAATATGAAAATGCTAGATGAAGTGATTCCAGTATGTTTAAGTACCATTTTAAGAGTTTTGAGCATATTTTGATTATTGTGATAGTATGTGAATTGCAACTATTTTGGCCAAGGATTATACAGCATGCCTGACTTCTAACGTCAGAGTGTTTCAGGTACAAGACACGAGAAGTGAACAAAGAACTTGGCTTAGCAGTCTAGTGTGTAAATAGAGGAGGAAGACGACACGTGAGCAAACAGACGTCATTAAATATTTTATTTTATGGTGCTATAATACTTCCCTAGCCGTTTACAAATACTGTAGTCTACAAATACGCTGACGCATAAGTAGGAATTCCAACTTTGAGTAACTTTTTCGAGGTAGCTTTATATTTACCACACAGGCATGAAAGTGTCATCAGTCGTCTCATCTAACTCTCAGATTCATTTCCCAAATCATCAAACTAGTCCTTTAACAAATGATGTCAGCTTTCTTTAACAAAGTGTGCAGAAGAAGAAACAGGCGGTCACGCGACACTAAAGTTTCACTTCAGTTCAGCAATTCAATTCTGCTGAGGCTGTAATAAAATGTAGTGCGGAAGTTTAAATCTGACCTCCTACCTGCAGCATCTTCAAATCCAAGAAAATTATTCAGGCATTTCTCATGCAAATTCAAGCAATTCACATTCATCTCTCCTGACTCAGCACATTCCTGGCTGAGAAGAACAAGTTGAAGGCCTCAAGGCAATCAATAATGACTCAATACCAAAGGCAGAAAAGTACGTTACACGCACAAACACACACACCACGCGGCGTCTCATACTCTCACACCTAAACGTCCACGCAGCAGGAGGGTCGATACAAAGCAGCTGAAGATTCTCCCGGCTCATATGTCAGGAATCCTTTGGGTCCAATTACTGTCGCCAGAGGCAGCTTCTGCTTCCCTGTGTCAGCGAAAACAGTGGTTCCCGCTCCCAGTCACATACCATCACAGTGTTCGCTAATGGCCGGGCTGTTAATGAGTGCCCTGCTCCCCATCATAACCGTGTGATCGCCTCCGTGGCTCTCATCCAAACCACTCTGAATCACTCTGCAAATAATTGCAGTCACATGCAGCTGAACCGGGGTCAGTTTCATTGTCTGTGATACTTGGTGGCGCTGTGCCCCGGGGGGGGGAATCGAACCCCTCACTTTTCAGTGGTATTCAGATCACTGCCGCAGAGCAGCTTCTCATACTTTTCCCCCTCTGGTTGTTTCTCTCTTCAGTTCCAGGTCACATCAGAGCACGCTTTGTTCTCCTGCTCCGTGGTGGACGTGTTCTCTCAGCTCAACCAGAGCTTTGAAATCATCCGCAAACTGGAGTGTCCCGACCCTCAGATCGTGGGCAACTACATGAAGAGATTCGCCAAGGTGACTTTCAGCTGCCAGCGCTCTCTTTACCTGAGTGTGATCAAGTTCTCGCTGTAACTGTGCACTTTCTCCTTTATTTTGTTTTCTTCCCTCTCAGACAATCGGCAACGTCCTGCTATCTTACGCTGACATCATCGCAAAGGACTTTCCAAATCACGTCAAGAAGGAGAAAGTGGTAGGTGTTTGTTCTAAGATGGAAATTTCTAATGGTGGAACAAACAGCAGCCACTGATTTAATGGTTTAATTTGAGCACCATCGAGACTTGGTTTTAAGATGTACGCAGTTTGCTGTATGTGGTCAGGTTGATTATTTCCAGCATAATAAACCGCTTTTCATTGTAATAGCCGTGCCCAGGTTGCAGTGTTTCAGAGTGAATTAGGCCTGTGTAATTAGCTGAATGTGGTGGGCTGAGCTCCCACAGAGACCAGGAGCCCCCAGAGGAGCAGTAATTACTGAAAACTCCTGCTTCTCCTGCCTCACATCACCAAGAGTGTTTTCGCCAAAGAAGCAATAAAAGAAGTTAGAAGGACTAACCTTGATTGATTACAATAAAATGCTGGGAGCAGACAGAGGAAAGGGAGAGAGAAGTGTGTGTGTAATGATTTTTTCTCTGTCTCCTCTCAGCCGTGTATCATCATCAATAACATCCAGCAGCTCAGAGTTCAGCTGGAGAAGATGTTCGAGGCCATGGGAGGAAAAGACGTGAGTGTCCATACATGCAGTTATTGTTGTGATTGGCCAAACACGACGTGGCTCCTGTATTCAGCCCGTTTTGTCTTCTTCCAGCTCAACGTGGAGGCCAGCGACTTCCTCAAGGAGCTGCAGAACAAACTCAACAGCGTCATGGACGACCTCAGCCGCATTTTCGCTGTCAGGTGGGCGTGTGTTTGATACCTGTGTGGAATCAAGAAGTGCTGTAACCGTCTCTGCAGCTGAGTTTCAGGGCCTGTTTTTATGTTGTTCTGTTGTTGTCTGGTGATGTAGTTTCCAGCCCCAGATCGAGGACAACGTGAGGCAGATGGGAGACATCCTGGCCCAGGTCAAAGGGCAGACTGTGCCGGCCAACGGCAGCGTGGTGCAGGAGGCCGACAACGTCCTGCAGCCCATCATGGACTTCCTGGACAGCAAGTAAGTGCAGCTGGGTGTCAAACATTAGTGCAAACATTAGCAATTCTTACGACTTCTGTGAAAAAAAATATTTTCCTGAAACTAAGCAGCTGAAGATGATTTTGTTTTGATATTAGAAACTCAGGTATTGCTGAAACACTTGTAATAAAACACTTATTAGACTAGTTTATACATTAATGTCTGGACTCAGACAGTCCAGTTATGGAACAAAAAAGTGCTCTTCATCATCAGTCTGACGAAGAGCAGGTTTAAACTCAACATGTCGCTACTTTGGTGCGTTAGATAAATAGATGCTGCAGCTCTGCAGTGCGCTCGACATTGTTTTTGTGTCATTTTTGTGCTCGCTTTGAACTCAGCACCTGCTCTGTCTGTGGTTTGGCTGTGCGTGCACACTCCTATTTTTATCATTTCGTACACTGAAGTTACCACGGCCCCAACAGACACACACACACAACCTATAAATAAATGAAAATGTGTGTTTTGCCTCCATGTTGAGGGATTGTGTGTTTTTGTTTCAGTCTGTCGCTGTTTGCTAAGATCTGTGAGAAGACGGTCCTGAAGAGAGTGCTGAAGGAACTGTGGAAACTGGTGATGAACACAATGGAAAAAACAATTGTGCTTCCAACACTCACTGACCAGACGGTATGTGATTAGAAAATAACACTCGTCCTCTTTTCCTCACCCTTGTTTCTTCTTCTCTGCTTCTGAATTTCATTGCTTTTCATTGCTGGGTTCCAATTTAATTGAACATTAACCCATCTGTCCTGCCGTTACTCCATTCTCTCTCCCTTCCTTTCCTCTTTTAGGTTATTGTAAGTATGTGTGTGTTTGCGTGTGTGTGTGTTTGCGTGAGTGTGTAGCCTTTTGTTAGCATGAAGAAACACTCTATTTTTAACAGGAGCCTCAACACCACCGTCTGTAGCCTTTGTCATTCTTTTTTTAAACAATTCGTCCTTCTTCTCTGTGGACGTCAGTGCATCAAAACATGATTGAAACGGCAGCACGGCGCACCAGAGGCAACATTACCTGCCCATGAGTCCCTGTAGTACTGACTGTCTGTACACCAAAGCACCTGAACCTTCTCTGTCTACCAGGATGACGCCTGTTCATTGTGAATGTTTAATTGAAACATATATAAATGAGGACAGAACTCTCCCCCCCACCTCACTCTGCAAACTTCTTGTATCTGCAGCTGTCTGTCTCACTGAACTCACCCCTCACTCTGCAGACACCTCTCAAACACCTCTCTTTTCTCCTCCCTGCACCGTTCTCACTCGTCTGTCCGTCTCTCCACAACAGGGCACGCAGATGATCTTCAACGCTGCTAAGGAGCTGGGCCAGCTGTCCAAACTCAAGGTGATGAAAACGGCAATAAAAAGACAGACAGGGCTAGTGTTTTTCAGATACAAGCAACATTTGAGAAGTAACTGTGGTGTGGTGTCCTTTGTTTGATCCGTCCTGCAGGAGCACATGGGAAGAGAGGAGGCCAAAGCTCTGACTCCTAAACAGTGTGCAGTCATAGAGCTGGCACTGGACACTATTAAGGTATTGTATGATGTGTTACACCAGCAGGACAGCTGACAGGGAAATGATTCTAACTTATGTAGAAATGTACAGTACTCACTTCAGTGAACACAAGGCACATTCACACTTTGAGCAATGAAAGTGAGAACAGCTGTCAAGTGTCAGACTCAGCACAGACATCGTTCTACACAGTGAAGCTCAAATATTCAACTGTACGAACAGGATGAAAAACTGGAGGGAGGATTTGAGTTTGTTCTGTTTGCTCAGCACGAAGAAATATTCAAAGAAGTTGCACCTTGTCCTGCAAAAAAGCACTGACAGACAAATTAGACTTTTCTTTCAAGCCACAGAGGTGAAAAGAAAGTCAAACCATAAAACCAGATAATTAACAAAAGTTCAGAATTAACTTAGAACAGGTGAAGATCTTGAACAGAACACCCTATATATGTATTTTGGACTTTTTTCTTTCCACAAGTGTCAGTGTAAGTTCTGGAAGCGAAAGAGCCCCAAATCTAAAACGTAACCACTGCATGTAAAAATGATGTCATCACCTGATACGTCTGCCCTTAAATATTTGTCTGAATTCGTTCTGATAAGAATATTTAAATGTGGGCATCATAAACATCAATAGAATCTAAATGTTATAGTTTTAATACTTAACAGCACTCACTGAACATCTGTGCAGGTTTAGAGCTTCAGTCTCATCACACTGCTGCTCTGTAGCTCCAAAGCTGACGAGCTAGTTCCACTCTACTGAACAGTTTTGTTACAGATCGTCCACTCTGTGTCCTTCCCTCTGTCTGCCTGCCCTCTTCCTTCTACTATAAGCACATGTCACGTCTCATCTGTTCACGCAGCAATACTTCCACGCCGGTGGCGTGGGCCTGAAGAAAACCTTCTTGGAAAAGAGTCCAGACCTGCAGTCTCTGCGCTACGCCCTGTCTCTGTACACGCAGGCCACAGACAAGCTCATCAGGAAGTTCGTCCTCTCACAGAACGCCCAGGGTACGACTTCAGACGGCAAACACACACACACACACACACACAGTTGCACAGCGGGTTCAATCAATTTCACACAAAAATGCTTTCAGTTACTCTCAAAGAGCTCCACTGCTTTTTCTTACTGTAACGACGGCTTATGGAATTAAATGGGATTATGAGATTAAACAGAATAACTCGCTTACAGTGTTGGAAGAAAATGTTTAATTCATTCCTTCAGTGAAGTACAGTGGCTGCACTAAAACTACAATTTGCATTTACCGGTTTTATTTATATGCAATATAATGCTAAAACCCCCCAGATGGATTTAAGATGATCAGAAAAGGGGGATTATTATAAAAACTTTTATGTCAAGGACATCATTTTTACCAAGGTCTTTAAACCATCATCACAACTCTTTAGTCTTTGTCAGTATGGATGTTTTGTTTGCCATCTTCTGACGCTGACTCTCTTCTGTCTCCTCTCAGTCCACGGAGGAAAAGGCATCAGGTGCACGGCCAACGAAGACACGCCACCGGAGAAACGTACGTGTCAGCTGTGTTATGTAAAACCTGCATGTCCCCCCGAGCAGCCGGCAGCAGCTCCGACGTCTGTGTGATCAAACTGTCATCAACCACAGATAACCAGAGACAGCGAGCAGTGTTAGCCCTCAGCACAGCCCCGACTCTCTCTCTCTCTCTTTCAACTTGTTTTTCCTCCTTTAGGCTTCCTGTTTGAAATCTTTTTCTATCAGCTGATTGAAAAAAAGGCACGACTCTTTCGTAGACCGCTTGCGGTCGATGAAGCCTGTTACATAGAGTGCATGCAGAAAGTCAAACAGCTGACCAGGTGAAAACAGCAGCGACTTGAGATCAGGGAGAGCGTAGGATGTGCAAGACCCGATGAAAAAGGGAGAAAGAGGAGAGAGGAAGGAAAGAAGCTTGTGTTGCAGTTTGGATTTTTTTTTCAGTTTCGTCTCCTTTTTTTTTTTTCTTTTTCCCTTCAGCGTCAAGAGAGTGTTAAGAACGAATTACCAGCCATTGCTGCATTACAGTTTGCAGTTTGCTCAGCATTAGAGCTGGCACAGAATCTGCTCTGCCCAGCCAAGCCCTGCTCGTCTGATTATCACAGAGAAACCTGTGTGTGTCTGTGTGTGTGTGTGTGTGTGTGTGTAGTTTGTGCATGTTTAAATTTAGTTCACAATCTGCTGATGCATCCCATTTTCTTCACGTCATATATCTCAGCTGTGCCACATTATGTCCATCCAGAGACGAATGGGCAAACAAACACAATGGACCACTTACTGTTTGTGTCTTCACAGCATCCGGAGTGGACGCGGTCGGCGAGGTGGTCATGTGCGTGGACATTCTGCCTCAGCCTAACGGAGAACACAAGATCAACGTGAAAGGTGAGCGAGCGGAACAGGCTGTCCCATTTCTCCGATATGGCTCAGTTATTATTCCGTACTTCTCGTCTCTTCCTACTTTAACTCAACCTACTTTGATCCTCCAGTGGTGGCTGCCAATGACCTGAAATGGAAGGCGCAGGGCTTCAGGCCTTTCGTCGAAGTCTACATCATCGGTCCTCACCTCAGCGACAAGAAGAGGAAATTCGCCACCAAGTCCAAGAACAACACCTGGTCGCCCAAGTTCGCCGAAAGTGTCCAGTAGTGAGTGTTCACCGTTTCTGCTTTCTCTTTGTTTCAGCTTCCTGTTCAGTTAAACTTAGGCAGTTGCTTTGGTAACGGGACAACACGCGACAGACAGAATGCCTTAAATAAATACAGTGTACACATGTTATATTTAGTCAAGTTCAGACGTCCTTCTTCACTCTCTGATGAATCATCTGGCATTTACACAGAAGTTAAAGCAAACAAATGACTTGTTACTTTGAATAAAAGTGTTGGAAGCATTTGAGATAATGTGAGTACACAACTCAACAAAATACAAAACAATTGTCCAGCTGTTTTTAGACATTCGACAGTGTAAATTTTAAATATTGTATCTTTAAAATGTACAGGAAGATTCTTGAATGCTTGAGCTAAATCATGGCTGCGGTTCCGTCTGGTTTCAGCTCCTTGGGCACTGAGGTCGGTCCAGAGAGCTACGAGCTGCAGGTGTGCGTGAAGGACTACTGCTTCGCCAGAGAGGACCGCACCGTGGGCATGGGCGTGCTGCAGGTGAAGGACATAGCCAGCAAGGGCAGCGTCACCTGCTGGATGCCGCTGGGCCGACGCATCCACATGGACGAGACGGGCCTGACGGTGCTGCGCATCCTCTCCCAGCGCAACAACGACGACGTGGCGAAAGAGTTCGTCAAGCTCAAGTCGGACCAGCGCTCGGCCGAGGAGGGCCGCAGCTGAGGGGGGACGCAGTGTGTGACAGACATAGTATTATGCACACATATAGTACTCACACCTCCATAGATAGGCACACTCATGAAAACGCTCTATTGTACATATATCTGCATACATTATGCAACATTTACATTGCAATGTTATCAATGCAAACATGGAGGAATACGTTTATAAAGATCATATTTCATTTTGAGATATTTCCACAGCTTTTTTCCACTCTCAGTTTTTAGGGTTAGCCTCACGTTAGCAGCACTTGTCCGTCGCTCACTCAGTCTTTCCTAAAAACACATCACACCTTTTATACGCTGTCCACGTGATAGGAAACAGCGCAGAACAACGAAACCATGTGAATAAATTGAGAACGACCACTTTGCACTTTTGCTTCTCTGTGTCTTCAGGAGAGCAGTCCTCGCCTCGCTATGCTCTGTCCCTCCGTCCGTCCGTCCTCTTCGTCCGTCCGCTTGCCTGCCTGACTGTGTGTCGTTCTTCCAGTCCGTCATACTCTCCAGTTGTTTGCTCTGCATAGTCCCCCCCCCCCCACACGGTGTGATGTGTTGTGTTCAGATGGAGTTCAGGTGCAGATCTAAGATCAGCTTCCTATTTGCCCCAAAAATCCCAAATAAAGAAGAAGAAGAAGAGAAAAAAAAACACACATACACACAACAAACTGACCTTAGATCAGTCTCCAGGGGCGACATCACTGCTAGTCTGTCCTGTAAATGTACAAACGTCCTGCATGTTGACCCCAGGAACACTGTGATTCACTCCCCCTCCCACATAAAAAGATGGGTGCCTCCAGTATTTTACCTGTGTGAGCATGGTGCATATATAACCCTCAGTACAATACGGTTTTTTATAATGACCTGACTAACCTTCATTATCGTGGAGAAAAACACGCCGACGGTGGAGAAACGCTGAGTGTGATGTGTTGATAGAAGCGAAAGTTGTGGCATTTTTTATTTTGTTTATTTTGTGCTTTTGTTTTTTTTTAAAAAACATTTTCTGCTTCACGTCACAACAAACCGGAGCAATACCCCAGCGTCGAACACATCCACACCCCTAGAGTGCACATTAACTCCTTTAAAAAAACAAATGAGTAAAAAAAAAAAGGAAAAAAAAAGGGCTACGGGATCAGTGGACTGGGATGTCAGTTTACGCACTAATACATGCCGTCCACGCTTCTGTTGGCAAAGTGACCCGTGAGGTTTCCCCCCGTCGTCGTCCACCTGCTCAGCCACACACACTCAGAGAGTCTGGAGGAACCACAGGAAGCCTGAAGGACTCATCCTCCCTCCTGCACACGTCATCCAAACCCACCTCTTTAAGGCAATAGTGGTTTTGTTTGTGTGGTTTTTATGAAGAACGAGCCCTCTGTGAACACTGCTGTGTCTTTTTTGTTATTGTGTGCGTGCATGTGTGTGTGTGTGTGAAGGTTGTGAGCGTGTGCAAAAAAAATAATAATAAATAAAAAATGGGCTCTGAGATTGTGAGCAATATACTGAACCTACATACCCCAAAATGTACTGCGCTGTCAATATAACCACAGCAAAACTGCAATATCCAGATCCGAGGAATGGGAAACTTATGATTCTTCTTGAGTTTGTATGTAAATCACTGAGATATTTTTTATTTATGGAGTCATAAAATCCCCATTCCTCTTGGAAAGCTTTTTTTTCTCACACATTTTGAATAAGAGAGAAGGAAAAAGTGTTCTGCCTTTAGCAGGACCGGATCTCAAAGTTTGTTTTGTTTTGTTTTTAGTTTTTTAGTTTTGTTTTTTTTAAACAGAGAAAGAAGCCATCGGAGTCACCGCCAAGCGTTTATGTTCCAGTATTAGTTTCAGTCTTGTCATGTGCGTAAAATGAACCTGTTCACACTCGCAGTCCTCGCTCGTCTCGTGGTGTCTCTGTGAAATGATGTCGGTGGCAGTGAGTAAACCGTGTGGAGCTGCACCAGATGTCACTGCTGGCCTGTCACATGTTGTCTTTACTCAAACATTTCTACCAAAAAAAAAAAAACAAAAAAACAAACAAAGCTTCTGAATGTTATTCAGCCTCAGCAGAGCCTTCTTCCTGTGGTCAAAGGGACAGCTTGCCTTTTTTTTAAAAGAAAAAAAAATTGGGCGTCCAAATTCCCCTGAACTAAAACAGATCATGGGTTCAATCCTGCTTGATTTTGCGGGTGAATTAGCCTTTAAAAAAACAAAACAAAAGAGGAGCTTTTCCGCCACACTGACCGCTCAGTGCAGTTACATTGTGCTGTCATGAGTGATCCCAGGACTCCAGACAAAAGCAACAACAACAACAAAAACTCACCAGTTCGGGGCTCGTTGGCTGCCTGCTTCATGTATGTTCGCACACAGACACACACTGCTGCACACACACACACACACACACACACACTACACACACATCCACAGCGACCTCTGCTCAAGCACAAAAGGGCACATGTAAGATGACACACATGCATGCATGCACGCCGACACAACTCTGTGGAGACCAATGACGCCCACCCTGTGAATAGAATCAACGTACAATTGCATGATGGGAAACTTTATCGTGCCAGCACGTGTCTCTTTGATGTTCCTTTTTTTTTTTTTTCACTGTTTGTTTGTTTAGTTTTTTTTTTTTTTACTTTTGATTTGATTTAAGCTCTGTAATGATGAGTCATCAATGTTTTTTTGTTTTATAAAAGGCTTGTGAATACGTCATCTGTAACCAATATGAATGTAGTGTGAACACAGAACTCGCATGAGAGAATTATTTTCTACTGAGGATGTTTCTAATTTGTTTCTTATCATTATTGATCGTTCTTTAATGAGGAGGAAGTGGAAACTGGGATGCAGCCTGATTGTGATCTGCTTCCTATTAAAAGGACATTTGTGTCACAATCTAAACGGCTGTTTTTATTATTCCTCCTGTCACACGACTGCACTGTGATTCATTCAGTTATTACGTCTTAAAATACGTCTGCGTCGCACATTTCTAACAGGCAGGGCTGGAGAACGTACTCAGAAGTACATATTTCTTGTTCAAGTCTTAAAGTGTCTCGTATGAAATGTACTTAATTTTAAAAAGTATTTTTCTGTAAATAAATGTACTGAAAGAGCAGCTCAGCCCCACCAGTTCAGGTCTTGAGGAGTGAGTAGTTTAAAGCCTTTTTGTGGGTTTAGAGGAAGCTGATAGAATGCATCTGGTGATGTCACTCAGTTGCATTGTGGGTAATGTAGGCTGCGTTGGAATGAAATGGGTGATATCTCTGGTTCTGCTGTATCAGTATGTATAACTTGTTGTCCATGGTGAGTGTTATTATCACTGTGACGTCAGACTGCTTTTCAAAACATGGTGCCTACATTACCCACAATGCAATTTAGTGGAGGCAATTCACATTTGTGGTATTACTCCCCAAGACTTGTAAACACACTTTGTGTTGGCTGAGTGACCTTTTAGGTACTAAAGGCACAACTAAAAGTAATTTATACGTATATTTACGTGTCTGTATGCACCATTACGGGTTGAATTATTTGATACTCAGCATTAATTATAGAACATTTAATTCTGAGATAAAATTTATAACATAAATGTGTTTAAGAAGTGGCCTGCTTTGGCTTTGGTAAGTAACAAGTAACTGAGTTATTAACTAAATGTTGTGGAGTAAATGTACTTTATTTTCCTCCATAATGTCGAGGAGTACAAGTATAAAAAAGCATGTAAAGTACATTTTAACTCTGATGTAATCCATTACATTGACGATAAAAGTGCTCGACTCTTCAACAAGTCCTGGAGAAGTTGTTCATTTTAATTACTTTGGCTGCTGAGCGGCGCTGGACCAGACGCCGCCTCCCGTCTCGTGAAGACAGCCGGGTGATGCATTGACACGAAACCTTCAGTTGGAACAATCAGCCTCCACTTCAGTGAGCCCAGTCTGCTCTCTGCGACCTCTGACCTCTCTGAGGAGGAGGGGGAGGTTTGTGTCACCCACCACCACTTTACACAAACTGAACCAGATGTTTTTGTTCCTGCTCAACAGAACTACACACCGTGACTACATGTTACTCTTTAGATTATAATCATCATGTGTTAAAGGTTCAGCTCCCTTCTTTCCAATTGTTTATCTTCTTTTAGTCTGGCTGAAACTAACAGTCTGTTATAGCTCTTAAATCAGCTGATTATTCTCTCTATCAAACATTTGCACTTTAAAATGTCAGATCTTTATTATGAAGAAAAAGAGAAGCAGCAGATTCTCACACTTGAAGAGCTTTTGCTTTATAAATAATTACTGTTGCCAATTTATTTGTTGTCGACTGATGCGTCATTTACCTTCAGCACTATTTCAGTTAACAAAAAGGCCAAAAAACTAAAAGCACAATGAATAACTTCAGCTGGAATATCTCCAGAATCCAAACTGACGTCCTCAGTTTACTTGTTTAGTCAGACCAGCACATTATAACCTTCAGGTGAGTTCAATCATAGGGACAAAAAAAACAGGAGAAAGCAGCTGATCCTCCAGTTTTAGAAGCTTGATCAGGATCTTTAGACACTAGAATTAAAATGTTTTTTCATAATGATTTCATCTCTTCGTCTAACGACACAACACACGTCGTCTAAAAACCAAAGTCAATCTAAATGTGAGATCCAGGAACATCCGAGCCTGCGATGAACTGTCTGGTCTCAGATTCTCAAACAAACATGTCTGATCTGCAGGTTTCACGCCCTGCTGCAGGTGTGTGTGTGTGTGTGTGTGTGTGCGCGCGTGTGTGTGTGCGTACTGCCACCATGTGGTGATGAAGCGAGCTGCTTTTTGTCTGCAGCACCTTTTTTGTTTGTTTCCTCCTCTGCACAGAAAATAAAGACACAAACACACGACTTCTTATTTTACAGTAAAAAAATGAAACCAAAAACAAGACTTTATTAAAGAAGCATAAAAAATAAAACTCTTGATACATTTCTCATAACCGTCAAGTCAGCTCAAATCATATGATTATACAATTCTCCCGGCTCACGGTTAAAAGGTCCATAAACTTTCAAATAAAATATATTTCAATTTTAAAATTTCTTCAATAATTTTCTCATTTTGTTATAAATTGCCTATATGTAGTACACAGGAAATAAGGAAAATAATAATAAAAAAAATGGAAAATAAAAATAAATTTGAAGTAATAAAAAGGGTCACATTATTGTCTGGGATATTTAGGTAAGCAAATAAATTGTAAAAAATAAAATGTGTAAAAAGTTTTTTTTTTTTATCTTAAAAATTATTAGCTAATGCCAGGTGGCTTGAAGACATGCAGATGGTTAACTTACAAATAATGATACATGTTCTTTAGAAACTACACTTATCTTCAATTAAGTCATTTTGCTTTTGAAAACAAGATCCCAATGATTGTATTCAGGGTATATACACACACACACAGGTCAGGCCCGAAGCCTCGTTTGCTGACATTTTACATTTTGGTTCTGCATACAAAGAGAATTAAAGCAAAAAATAGGAGAGCGGAGGCTTGAGGGGTGTCTGTCACCCCTTACTGGCGTGGCTCTCTTCGCACCCACCCCCCCCTCTAATCACAAAAAAGGTCAGAGGTCACTGGCTAGCATGCCTCAGGAAACCCTGTTTTCAAACCTTAAGGAAGGAAATGGGGGAGGGGGACACGTTCAGCTAAAAAAAATAAAAATCAGCAGTCGATCTGAAAAAATTTGTACCTTTTTTTTCCTTTTTTTCTTTTTTTAAACAATTAAACTACTGTACATTAGACCCTAACATTCTCTCATTGGCCAGAAAACATCCCGGTGCAACATCCCGAGGATTTACATCAGACTCATCCGGCGAACAACAATACGTTTGTTTTTTTTAATTCCTCGAACACGTCGACTTGGGACAGTTTAAAGAAGGGCTTCAACGACCGGCCTCAACAGGCTCACACAACAGTCACGGCTGATCTGTTCATTCAGACACACGCGCAGCCCTGCGTCTGCTCGGAGTGTTGCACGAGACGGAAACAAAATAAAATATGCGTCGACGTTTGACAACATCGGGTCCCGACTGGGAGGAGGACGGGACGCCCGTTTCAACCACGATGAGAACAGGGTGGAGAACTGAACGAGGCCTCCACACTGCCGACTGTTCATCACCGTGTTTCAGTAGGGAGATGCACCAAAGCACCATGGGATAGTCCTCGCACAGACTACCTCTTTTGCTCCTGGACAGGTTCTTCCTACACGTGTGGACACATGAATTAGTGCACTGCTGCGCTCAACCAGGACAGCAACTTATTGGATTCCTCTGTGGAGCTACTGCCCTCAACACCTCAGTAACAAACCAACAGTCAGACAGCAAATAACATGAAACTGGCTGGAGCACCAAAGCACAGCAGCAACTGCCCGTTGACTCAAGTAGAGTTACCCTTTTTTTTTTTTCCTCTTTACCCCTCGATATCAAAACTGCGACTACCTGGGGAGGAAACACTGCGACTGCAACGCCCCAACGAACAGGATCCACATGTGATGGCTGTGTGGGGGACAATTAGAAAAGAACCGTTAATAAACACAAGCAAAACATTCTGCAGCTGCTGGGATTTGAACACAACGAGTGTCTGGAAGCCCTGGATGACCTAGCTACTAGCTGCCATAAAAAGGATAAGTTGACTTCTACCTACTCTACTTTTTTTTTTTGTGAGCCTGAAAAATGTGATCGTGTGTCTGTGCAGTCAAGAGAGGAAGCCCTTTGAGAATTAGCTGTGTCGTTTAAACTCCTGTCGTCATGGCTTGTCTCATTCTATGAGCTGATTCCATGTATGTTCGAAAGGGGCCGCTAATCGCGCAGACGTCGCCCAAAAATCATACGAACAGCATTAACACTATTGGAGGCAGTTACTGCAAACTCACACTGAATTTTTAAAAAAACAACACAAACACAAAACAGGATGCAACCGCCTCGTCGGGAGTCACTCAGTAATGCTAGGAAACATAGGACAAATCTCAAAACGACTAACCATTTAGTGCACTACATTTAGCCAGCAGTGTATGGGTGTGACGGTGTGTCATCACAGAGTGCCATACAGCTTTGCTGCGAGAGTGGGGTGGAAGACCGAAACTACCAAAAACAAAAACAGTACGAGGTGTTTCTTTTTTTTTTTCCCCCCCTTCCTTTTTAGAGGGGCCGCGAGTTGAGCCCCTTGTTATTGTTTCTTGTGGGAGGAGCAGACGTTTCTCCTGAACCTTTTATTGGACAAAAAAACATTCACGTGTGGCGTCAGAAAAGCCCTATCTCCTCCTAGAGTTTGACAGTCGAGAGTCAAAAAAAAAAAAAAAAGAAGACTAGTAAGAAAAATGCTCAATGAGCCGATCTAAGTGTAACAGACGAGAGAGAGTGAGGGGGGGAAAATGTCCCGGTGTGGATGGATCAGAGTATCACTATCCCGCAAGACTGTGAGTGAAGTGAAGAGGAGGGGAGGGGAGGCAGGACAGGAAACCTTCTCATGCTCATGCTGATGTAATAAACAGCATGAGTGGGCATTGATCTCACACACACACACACACACACACACACACTCGCACACAGAAAGAGAGAGATGTAAAGGGATTGTCAGGCTGCCCAAACATACAGAAACTGACCTCAGACACATTTCCTCAATACAGGATAATTCATGTGAATCGATGCAGACGCCACATTGGAAACGTGGGGCAGACTCATCAGAATTCATCCGACACGTTACTGAATTTGATCGAGAATCAAGAGACGTCTATTAATAGCGTTCATTTGGCATCACGGATGGCTAATTTTTTTTTTTGTGTGTGGCAACAAGAAACAGGAATTCATCCTTCAGAGGTCCCTCGGGTGTGTTGTTTCCGCTTGGTGCCTGACTACATGCCGACCTTTAAAAAAGTTCCACGCTTACAGAAAAATAGCAACCCCGCCCCGTCGTGTCACAAACAACAGCATGAGTGAGAGCAGAGAGAGAGAGAGAGCGAGCGAGGGGGTGGGGGTTCGTTGGAACAGTTCTGTCAAGAACATTAAAATAAGGAGTAGAAAAGTGCAGGCCTCATTGACAGCTTCATCGAAAAATATCTGTTAAGTACAAAAGTGTCAAAAGGAAAGGCTGTGAGAGAGAAAGCAGGCAGAGATCTGAAGAAGCCAGAATGAAGACATGTCGAGACAGACCGGCAGGCCAGCAGTGCAGCCTGCTCCGGCTCAAAATGAAGGCCTGAAGAGAGATAAGACACTAGTTTCCTTCCATAAGTTCACCACCGAGAGACTGTCTGAGCCCCAAAGGTCTGCAGACCAGTTTCAATTAACTTCACTCTGAAAATAAGTCATTATTATTATTATTATTGTTATTATTCATCTTGACAGTTATCAGCAATAAATCAACATCCGTATAGTATCATCATCTCTATTAATGCATTTATTATGGTCCATCATGTGTGTGTGAAGGTTATTAGTGTGTATCCTTCCATCATCTCCGCCACAGCTGGTGCCCCACTCAGTCCTCTTCCTGCCGCCCTCATATTCACCCCACCCCCGCGCCCAAACCCCGGCCAGAGCATTAGGAGAAGATGCGGATGCACTGTGTGGTGGGGGTGTGGCAGACGGGGCACTCTGGCTCGGCGGACTGGCAGATTTGCCCGGCGCACTCCATGCAGAACAGGTTGTGGCCACAAGGCACCAGGGCTGCTGTCACCTCGCTCTCGTAACACACAAAGCAGTCCCTGTTGATCCCGGGGCTGACGCCGACCAGACCCGCGACCCCGGGGCCGGTGCTGCCTTTCAGTCGGCTCAGCATCCCGGAGCTGAGGCCCACGCCGCTGCCGCCTCCTTCGGAGTCAGTGGGTGAGCCGCCGGGCAGGGAGGAGGCCGAGCAGGAGGAGTAGCCGGTAGACGAGCCGCCGGAGCTGGAGCTGGACGCTCCGGAGAAGGAGCCCCCTCCTGCGCTGCCGGACTGCAGCCAGGAGAGAGTGCTCAGGGGGTCGCTCTGGGCACGACGGGCTAACGGGTGATCCATGGGGCCCACGCCCGTGTCCTGAGGCAGAGTTGGAGACAATCGTGGAGTGATGGCACCGCCGCTGAGGCCGCTGCTGTTGCGACGTAGCTGCTGCTGGGAGGAGCCAGCCGCCTTATTGCCTGCCCCACCGTTAACGAAAGGTGCCCAGATGTTGGAGGCGCTGAACTCAAAGCCCAGCTCCTCTGAAGAGGGCAGCCCTGGGGTGGAGTCGCCCCCAAAAGAGAATCCTCCTCCAGCACTGCTGGAGCTTGTGCTAAAAGGGCTGGTGGGGCTGCCGCCATCGTTGGCCTTGCGGGTGGCGCTGAAGGTTTCTGAGCTCATGCCGCCGTTGTGCGTGTGATAGGCGACCGAGGAGGACATCTTCCGGCCGGAGGAGTGGTGCATGGACATGGGAATAGCAGGAGGAGGGGAGGCTGGAGGAGGTGGAGGGGGTGCAGAGTGGTGGCCGGTAGCCCTGGACCACAGAGACGCCCCCAGCCCCCCACTCAGGGCACCCAGACCTTCTAGACTGACATCAGTGCCGTTGGAGTGGAAGTCATTGTCTCCCTGCAGGTCCACAAAGGTTCCAGTCCGCAGGGTGATGTGGGTCTCGATCTCCTCTCTCGCCCGGTCAACGTTCTCCGGCATGCCGGTCACCTCGAACACCGGGTCCTTCTCTCGACTGGGTGTCACGATGTAGGTGTGAGTCTGCTGCTGGATGCGCTTGATAGTTGCTCCCTTTGGTCCGACAACTAATCCGACTACTCTGTAGGGCACCCTGACCTGGACCAGTGACGAGAGAAATGTTTCAATGTTTATCTCAAACTACAAAATTACATTTAAAACCCAACATCCATTTATTTCTTTGTGACCAGGCAGAGTGAAACACAAAAAAACAGCAGGGCTGAGTGGCGTCTGTACCTGTATGGTGGTCTGTCCAGGTAGGTGTGGTGGTCCGGGCAGAGAGCCACCGCTGCTGCCGCCTCCTCCTCCTCCACCTCCTCCTCCAGGAGCTCCAGCTTTGCAGCGGGAGGCCCTGATCATGGAGAAATGCTCCGCCGCGGAGACTATCTCTCGTTTGGCCATCTCCACATCCTCCCTGCGTCCCGTCACGATGAACACCGGCTCCTCGCCTCTGACCGGAGTCTTTATGTAGGTATTAGTTTTGGCACGCAAGGCCTTGATCTTACAACCTGGGACAGTCATACAGAGAAGTTTGGTTATGTTATAAACGACTGGTTCCAAATTACACTTAGAAGTTTATAAAGTACACCTTGTTAAAGCTAATGCAGTCTGACAACACATCCCGTCGCTGTGGGAGTTATATAGTTGAAATTAAGTTGTTCATTTAACTGTGCGGGTGGTTTGCGTGCTGCAGTTTGTGGTGCTGTTGTTGTTTCTTGTACTCCGCTGCTCTATTTCATGGGGGTGACCACATTTTTCCTCTAGAAAGCCTAAAACTGAGACTTAATGCTGGACAAGGGGCCCAAAAGAAAACACTTAATCTATATTAGTAGTGAGGGGTCTTGGAGGATTTTGACCTCCTATGTGGGGGCCAAGTAGAGCCTGTCCTTATTTATATAAATATTAGAAACACCTGTCAGTGTAAAAGAGAGCAACAGCACCACAAAACTGATCATATAGTTTGATTAAACGTTCAAACAATGACTGAACTCGGGTTGCAGGTATGAAAGGTGCTGATTATCATCCTGTGTATATTTTGCAGATGTGATATTGAATTATCATAATCAAAATGAATGATATTTCTGTCAAGATTATAATAAAGTGTCATATTCTTTTAAAGAGACACTACATAATCACATTTAGAGGCTCCATGAAGGCTGGACTAATTATGAAATAGTAGAATTAATTCAAACTACAGGTGTGTCAATAAACTGAAACCTGTTCTAAAAATCTTCAAATTAATAATGAATTTATGAAAAAAAAAACAAAAAAACCCGCAGGATTTCAGGGTGTTAGTGGCCAGTTCACGCATCGTGGTTGTCTGAACGCGCGCGGGGAGACGCGGCAGATGTGCGGGACGAGCACGAGGAGGCCCGTCTGCCCCGCAAAACACACACACACACACACACGCGCGCACAGAGTCGGCGTCTGCTGCACCGCTCGTGGCAGCATCCAGCCGCGCGCACCGCCGCTGTTTCTTTAAATATGGACGCTCGCTCCTCGGCGACCAATAGGGCGCGCGGAGTGTGATGTCATCCTGGGAAGCAGAAAGCATGGCTTTTTCAAACAAAGGGAACAATGCCGTAACGCTGCCGCGGCGGCTAGCGACGGGCGAAGCGAGCCCACAACACCCCTGTATGTTAAAGTCGAGGACGATATGTCGACGGAGACAAAGAGGGGACAGTTTTTAAAAAAAACGCGTATGGATCAGACGCGAGGGAGAGAGAGAGAGGGGGGGGAGAGAGAGAGCGGCAGACAGCGCTGGGTGCAGGGCGTAACACCGCCCAGTCCCGTGTTTTGTGCGCCTGCTGCCCCCGTTTCTGCCTTAAAATCTTCCCCCCCGGAAAGCGACCGATGATCCGGGATAATAAAAAAAAACCCTCCGTGACTCGGGGAGTGCGAGCTCGGCGTTTCTGCGGTGCCGCTCTGAGATCCGCAGCGCAGAAAAGCGGCGTGTTTGGGTCCATTTCCTTTGTTTGGTGCAGGCTGCTAGACATGTCCAGACTCCCGACAATCTGCCGCTTTGTCTGACCCTCTCCCACCCCTCCCCCTCCATCCATCCATCCCTCCCTCCTGCTCATCAACCACACTCACTCTGTCAAGGCATTGTCTAAATACTCACACTAATAATAATAATAATTAAAAAAAAAAAACTAATAAAACGATATATGGCTGCTTCTTTTAACCCGCATTATGTTGGTCATTAAAAAGCAGAGCAGAGGAGCAGCAGGCTGTAAAAGTTCAGGGACCCTCCTCTCTCTCTCTCTTTCCTTCTCCTCTCAGGCAGCCACCCAAACAAAGAGCCAGCAGGCTGCATGCTGCCTGAACATCACGTCCACAAACACACACACACACACACACAAAAAACACCCCACTAAATTATTCCAACAATAAACAAGCAACTCTTTTACCTTGTCTCCCCACGATCTCGGCCACATGTTCGGAGCTGGGCACCGGCACACATTCAGTCATGTTGACACTTCTCTTCCTGTTGCAGAGGACGGAGCTTTGTTCCCCGTGGAGCATGGGGTGCGAGCCGGCCATGTGGTACCCGCCCGAGCCGTAGTACTCCGGGGATGGAGAGCAGGACGTGGGCGAGTCCCGGGACCCGTTGGGATGCTCCAGCATCTGTAGATCCACGTAGCCACCTCCGCCGACACCGTTGCAGCCTTCGGAGCCGGGACCCTGGTTCCCATCCAGGCTGTCGACCAGCCCGCCGCCTCCGCCGCCCCCACAGTCCACCTTCTCCAGGGCCATGAGTGACAGCTGGTCCAGGGCGAAGCGGAGCGCCTCTTGGTGGTCCTCTTCCCGCGACTCCTGGTCTGAATCCCGGGGCAGACCGACCCCGTTGTGCTGGCTGCTGATCACCACGTCGTGGTCCATAATCTCGGGGTGGAATAAAGGGCTCGGCATAGTCTCTCCGTGGATCTCACATCAGATCACGGATGCCTTGTTGTGTTGTCGGGAGTGAGCTTCACCCTCTCTCCTCTCTCTCTCTCCTGGAAATCGGAAAAACAAAAAAAGGAGGAGATGAAAAAAAATAAATAAATACAGTGTTTGTTTAGGATTAAAAACACACACACACACAAGAGCAAGTGTGGAGCTGTGCACCGAAGGGGCAGCGGGTCACGAACAGAGAGCAGCACACATGAGGAGTGTTGATTTGGGCGCCTTGCTTTGTCTGTTGTTGCTCCTTGTCTGACAACTGGAGACGTCCAGGAGGCTGCTGCCGGAGTCAGGAGGCGGCGTGCCCGCCTCGACACCGCCGGACAAACCGGCCCCCGGCACGTACGTGGGAAACCATAGCGACACTAACACCAGCCACACTTAAAAAACACACCGGCGCGTTTCTAAAAATGTATATAAAAGGCAGCTAAAAGCGAGCTGTTGTTAGCTCCAGCCCGCCAAGCTAACAGGCTAACAGTCCCACACAGTCGGCACTCAGTCACGTTGTCGACCCCTTTGTTTGGGAGCAGCGCAGCTAGCTTCGGCTAGCCGCGGCTCTGACAGTCGGGAACTTGTGCTCATTCACAAAGGCAGCCGCGTTGTTGTTGTTGTTGTCGCCCTGTGACAATTAAACAAGCGCGAAAACCGCGAGAACTTACTTTATCTTGCCTCTGTCGACGGTGTCCTCTCCCTTCGCTTGTCGCCCAGTTTCTTGAGAAGGGGGAGAAAGATGAGAAGCGAAGCCAGGAGGAGGAGGAGGAGGAGACCTGTGCTGTGCTGTGCTGTGCAACGCTAGGAAGCTAGCGGGGCTAGCTAGCTAGCACGCTAAATGGGGGGGCGTAGGAGGAAAAAAAAAAAAAGAAGAAGAAGACGTCTAAAACCGAAAAGAGGGCACTGTTGTTGTTTTTTCTCTTCTTTCTTCTGTCTGGAGAGTCAAAGCATAATCCTCGGGAGTGTCACTGGGTCTTCATGCTGCGTTTCGCCCGGGAGACCGTGGCTGAAATCCAAGGTTAGCAGTTACCTTTTTTCTTTTTTTTTTTTTTTTTTTTGGTAGTTTTAAAAAAAAACAGTGGTTCTCTCTTCGTCGGCTCCTCTGCTCGCCTTGCTTGCTGCCTGACCCCCGGTCGGTTCGCCGCCTTTGTCTCGCCAGGCGCACGCCGCTCCGTCTCCCGCACACGGCACTGACGTCACCCGCGACACAACAATGGGTTCAAAGGCCACATGCAGCAAGAGGAGAGCATCAGCGCAGAGACACCAGCACCACCAACACCACCATCAGCACCACCACCACTGCTGCTACTGTCACTGCCATTGTGTCTGTCTGTCAGTCTGCAGGGTTTTTATCCCCCCCCCCCCCGCCTTTAATGCATGTTGTTGCATCCTGACTGCATTGGTACATGTTTGTGTGTGTGTGTGTGTGTGTGTGGTTATGGTTGGGTGTGTTCATCATGGCTACCAATGAAGTGTTTTGGGATGGTCCAACAACAGCATCTGAAGGATGCTCATGCAAAAGTGTGTTGTGCTTTCTAGGTAATAAAAAAAAAAAAAACAGAAAAAACAAATGCACATCATTAATAGTTTAATGGAGGAACTGTGGCTTCATGTAAATTAAAGGGTGTGTTCATGTTTTTTTGTTTTGTTTTGTTTTTCCAGTTTCATCATCAAACAATGAGCACATGTCCACTGTGTCCCCTCCATGGGCTTCCTTGCTGAACTGGGGTGAGATGATATTGATGCAAACAGGAGAATTGAACCCCAATTAAATTTAAAATCAAATTACATCGCCTCAGTGGGCTTTACAGTCTGCGGTGTGTGATACACTCCGTCCTCACACAGGGAGGCTGCTTACTGGCTTCGGTTCAACAGGGACGGCAGAATTTGGAAAAGAGAAATCAATACAATAAACATATGGACGTGAGAGTATTTTTTATTCAGATGTGAAAATCATTTAAAGAACAAAAGGGCCTGGAACCTTGATTGAATTTCATGGCCTAAAAAAAAAACACATTTTAATTTAATTACTTAACACATTATGAAAATGAATGTCAACAGGAAGGTGGAAAAAAAAAAAACAGGTTTCTCTTAATTTAAATCACATGCAACACAAAATTGCAATAATCTCTGTTGTTTAAAAAAAAAAAAATACACCTTTAAATCTCAGGCACACCTAGTTTTGACCAATTAAAATCAAAATATTCAAAAAAAATATTGCCTTTTTCCTTTTGGGGAAATCTAGATCCAGGTCCGCCTTCAACAGCCTCTTAAATTTACACATGATAATAAAACAAAACAATGAAGAACACCGATCATAAAAGAGTTGCATTTATTTGACAGTGACACAGTGGTACGGAGACAAATAACGAGACTTGTAATGAGGTACAGTACATCTTGTTCTGAGGTACATCAGCGTTGTTATTGTATTTTCTGGAGGGTATGCACTTTCTCTGTTACTGTCTGAATTCAAATGAAGTTGGCAAAAAATAAAAAATACTAATCGTTTTGTCAATACGAACACCATGACTTGAACTTTTAAATCCATGTAAACTGAGGTTATTATGAGAAACAGCACTATGTTGAAAAAAAAAAAAAAGACAGTTTTAATCCAAAAACAAGCTAAATCTGAATATTCACAGCCACAGGAGCAGCCGTGTCGATGTAAACATACTGCAAACTTCCTATGCTTCCAAACATAAAACACACTACCTACAGTGCCAGAGTAAAATATAAAAGAGCAACAATGTTCTTGTAGAATAGTTAAAAAGAAATACACTTAAAGAGGTTCTCAACATCACACACACACACTTATCAGTCACAGGCATTAGATTTGTGTTTTTAACTTTGAGCTTGAACAGCTGTTAACTAAATGTAACACTGTATTGTATAGAGCACCATCCGTAACTGCCATACATTAGTAGAGGTAAACATGAACTGAAACTCAAAGCACCGTTGCAGGAATAAACTGTCACATATAAAAAGAAAAAAGAAAAAAAACAAAAAAAAAAAACAGTCTTTGTTTAGGTTAATGAAATCTGCAGAGTGTCTGCAGTTATGAACTATTTCAGTTAAAACTGCGTAAAAAATAATCACGGTGCCAGTCATGTGGAAAAAAAAAAAAAAAAAAAGTTTACCAGCAAACTTCATGTCAAACAAGCCTGCGGGAGAGACGAGAGAGAAGGACACGTTACAGGTGAAGTGGAGGACGATCAAAGAGCGGCAATGAATGAACCAAGAGATTCAGCGTCACTGGGAAGTTGTTTTACCTTGGCTATAATTCCTCCTTCTCCACCTGCTCAACCTTCTCTGCTCTGCTGACTTCTTCTTCCTCTCCTCCTTCTCCTTCTCCTTCGGCGGCGTCCTCTATATGAGCCAACATGTCAGCCGTGAGGGCTTCCTCCAGACGCCTCCTCACATTCTGCACGAGGTCCTCCTGCTTCCTGATGGACGCACAAGGAGAAAGTTAAAAAAAAAAAAAAAAAAAGGTTGAATAATAGCAAAGACTTGGATCACGACGGAGAGAATTTAGTTTCATCATCCCCACAATTGGTTACAGCCCCGGCTGCTGGTTGAGAGTCTGCTGTGTGGGCTTGATATTTACACCCTCTATCTGTCTTTGAGGCTGCCAGAGGAGCCGGCTGAGGGAGCTGATTGCAGCAGCAGCCCGATATGGAGCACCTGGGCCTCTGGGGTATAAAAGTCTGATCCTCCTTGCCAGCTTCAGTTTTGTTGAACTATTGTTGTCTACACCTACACCACAGCAACTACATAACTTATCTTGCAGTTTATTATTTAGTTTTCTATGTTTGTTATAATAAAAAAAACTGTATGAACATCTGCGCTCTGCATCCTTTTTCTGTTTTTGTCGTGGCACATGGCCCGGGTTATGACATTTGTCTGTTCTGGGCTACTGTAGAAACACGACTGTCCGCATGAGAAAGGCTCAATTCAAATCATATACATCCCCCTTGGCTCCTACACACTGTCGAAGTGTCCTTGGGCAAGATACTGCTGGGCCGTCCACATGGAAACGCGTTTTTGTGTAAACACGTTTTGGCCGATCGTCCACATGGATCCTGTAAACGCACTTTTTTGAAACCTGGTCTCAGGGTGAAAAAAACTCCACCCTTGCGTTCTTGTGTGGACAGTGAATCCACATACTTCGCTTATTGATGACACCATCGACCTCTGAACCCGCCACATCTCATAACAACAACAACAACAACAACGGACTACATGCTTGTGTTTGTTCTGCAGAGGATACTGAGCTCATCAGGGTTACTAGTGTTGTGCTCGGTTTCTCCGTCTACTGTCTGTTTGTATACAGCGCACAAGCTTTATGCACATGCTCCGGCTCTTCTTCTCTGTTTTTGGTGAATATTAAGCGCCACCTATAGGCCTGGAATATGAACTAAAGTGTGTTGAGTCGTTTCCAATGGATCCATTTGGACGCAATTACTCTTGAAACGATGCTGAGGAAGAAAGGGGGGGGGGGAGAAGATCGTTCTGGTACGTGTGAACCCCAGATCGCTCCTGGTGGTTCCTTCATCGGCGTTTGAGTGAATGTGAACGGTTATCTCTCCTCGTGAGCTTTGCATGGTAGCCTGAATGTGTGTGAACGGCTGATACCGACTAGTGTTGTAAAGCACTTTGAGCGCTCAGTGAGACCAGAAAAAGCATTTTATAAATTCAGTCCGTTTACCAATTACCATAGAATAAGTGTGTTTAAGTGGTATTATTTGTTAAAGAGGAAGTTGCTATTTTCATTCAGTGACAAGAACACTACACTAGCTTTGTGGCTATTTAAGCTTGGTGCTCTTCTCAGGACTATTGGAGAAGAAATGCAAACTCAGAATATTCCTATTTACAATATTAATGAGGTAATAAAACAAACTCATACATATTAATGTTTTCCATGGCTAAATAAACAAGCCGCTCTCACAGAAAAACAAGGTCCCCAGAACACTGCTTGAAGCTAGAAGGGTGGCGGGGTCCGCCACATATTAGCAAAGTAAACTGTGTTGTTCTTCAAGGTCAGTTTATTTACTCAGTCATTAAAATGAAGAGTTTGGGGGTTTTTTTAAGTTTCTTTAGGCGTTAGAAGAAATCGATCTTCATTTACTGGATTTCTTCAGATTAAGATTTCTTCCCTAAAACTACAGAGTGCACCTTTAACTCCATAAACATGTCACACTGTTTCATTTCTGGGTGTATCTGTCACAATAAACTGCACCTTTACAGTTTATTTGATTCACATTTGACACATTGAAAAGAGTTCTGTATCTGCTCAAAAGAACTTGACGATAAAAACAAACATGACGGTCAGGGAGCTCCAGCCGTGTGAACGTTTTACCTGATGTCTTCATCGGTCACTACGAAGGCTTTGCACAGAGGTTGTGCTGTGTTGAGCCAGACTCCGGGGTTTTTCTCCACCGCGGCTGTGAGCTGTCCGGTGACAGGAGCGGGGCTGGTGTGCAGCGCGCTGGCGATGGCAGAAAGCAGCGTTTTATCTGAACTCGCAGGTCCGACACCTACGCAGAGGACAACAAGGGGGCAAAAGTCAAGCTTCTTGAAAAGAAAAAAAAAAAAAAAAAAACAGCTTTGAATCATATAAAGTTGTGATATCTTTTGGCAAATCTCACCCTGTAAGCCTTTAGGCAGATCCATCGTTTTCACCAGCTCCTCCGCGATATCAAAGGCATTTAACCCGCTCAACTTCCTCTCCCAGAACAGCTGCAGGTTGAAGCAAACCAAAACCAGAATTACCACCTTGTTTGCCGTACAGAAAACCAGCCAAGTTGAACAGTCAATCAATCAGTCTTTATTTGACTGCCACCAATTCACAATAAAAGTCTCGTGACACTTTCCACATTGAGCAGGACTGAACCACACTGCTTGTTCAGCGACACGGCGATGTTAGCGTTTCCTGAGAAAATGTGAAGCGCTGAAACGTGTTCGTCCCTCTGACTTACTTGTTTGGGTTGGTCCACAGCCTTCTGCGGGTCCGTCTTCACCTTGTTGTTGGGATGATTTGTTACCTTTGTCACTGGTTGTTTGAAGATGGACGCCGTCTGTCGAACTGGTAGTGTCGTGTTTAAATCAGGCTTGGCCTTCAAGGGAGACAACGACGGGAATTAACGGGGAAATATTCTGATCTCCAGTTTGGATAAAACCTTTTAGAGTATGACTTGTGAGAAGTTACTGTACACGTCTAAAAAGGGTTGTACGACAGGTTTACTGTGAGAGTGAAAGGACGATGTGAACATTACAATAAACTGGATTATTATCATGATTCAAGAATAGTTTGAAGGAGGAAGTCTCTCCCTGAGATGAACAGCAGAGATAAAAGACTGTAATGATGTCAGTTTTATAAGGCACTAAATATCACAGCGCTGCCATCAGTCAATCATAAACCAGCGTCTGTGGGAGAGATTTACCAACAGAGAACAAAGCCGTTTCAGGAAACTCTTCAGCAGCTTCAGGGTTTCAAGCCCCGATCTAGAGATGAAGGTGCGACTAAAAAGGTCTTTGACAGTAACCGTGTACATCATGTTCGTGAGTTATCATATAATATACATGTTTACATCTTTATCAAGCCTTGGGTCAAGTCACAGTCTGGGAACAATTTGGGTTCAACCCGACTGAGAGAGGGGAACCGACTGACCCGAACGAGCCGGCATGTCCACTTTGTTTAAAAAAATGGTGGCAACCAAAAAGTGTCAAAACCCAAATTCCCCTTTTCTGAAATGAATGATTGTCTAAACTCCTGTGCCAAATTCATCTAAGTTCAATTTTGGCTACCAGAGCCAGAAAGTCCATTTTATTCATTGTTTTGTTAATGTGCTTTTGTTGTATTTATGTTTAATTTTTCCAAGATATTTCAATATATTTTTCACATTCCAATTCCAAACGTCAGAATATTAAGATAAACGTGTCATTGCTCTTTCAAAAGGGTGTACTTGTATCATTACGCTATTATATTACCATATTACATCACTGGAGGTCTCAAAATGACAATAATATCGTTCACCACAATTATTTTGGGACTATTATATCATCCAACAAAAGCAGTCATTGCCACAGGCCTCCACTACAGACAACTATTAAAAGTTTAGCATGAATCATAGTAATTCATGACGGGCTGATTACAGACACATCTACTGTTGCCCGGGCATCTATCAGCTGCAGCTTTATGGCAGTGTGGCAAAGAACGCCTCAAGTCTCGTGACACATCAAAGAGCGTTAGCCAAAGGCACGCGGGAGACTCTGAAACAAGGAGGAAGACCTTCGCACGCTCTGATGAGGACAGAACTGAGCTTTTAGGTCGTAGTAATTACGCTGTACATGATGTGTATGTGTCCTAGAGTCTGTAAATCAGCCCAGAACTTAATCAATCGTGATTTTAGGGCAGGATGTCATGAAAACTGACATGTCAGAATTGAGAAAAACTGCAGTATCAAGATGTAGATACTGTAGCTGAGACATACATATTCAAATAAAGTCAAGGCTGTAATAATCACCAAAATGTCCCTCCACGTACCACTTTAAAATATCTGTTTTGTTGGTCAGAAACTTGGACAAACAGATTGTTCTACTCATTCAGGAGGACACAATGAACACTTGTGTTGGGGTTTTCCCTTCTGGTAGCCCTGCGGAGTCACAAATGCCTCATAAATACCAAACAGACTCACCCTGATTTGATGGTTGATGTCATAATGATGCTTGTGCCTGCTGCGCTGCACTTTGGTCATGAGCGAGTGTCCTGCGATGGCCTGGCTGGGATTCACATTTGTGTGAAGGCTGCTGCCCAGACTGCGGACTATCTGAGGCTTGTTGAAGATACGCTTTACAGGTAATGTAACACTGGAAAGAAAAAAAAAAGGACAGGAAACAGATCATCATCACACGATGGACCGCTTTAATATTCAAGCAATTATGGCTTTGGACCTCTTCACAGGCTGTGGTGGATTTCAGAGGCCACCTGATGGATCCAAGTTCACCTATTATAATCAACTTTGCGCTTGTGTTTCTGTCAAGACGCTTACAAACATTTGTACAATTCTTTCCCTCCTGTTAATAGAGTTTAAAGGCCCAGTTTGTCCTGTTCTTGATCAGCATTCAACCCTGTTGCTTCCACCGGTTTCCGTCTGAAGAGACAGATCTTCACTGACTGACACAACATTTTCACACGGTTTTAACTTGTTTTTATGTGGCGGACCCTGCCACCTTTCTGAGAGCAGCTTTCCTCTTTAGTTACAGAACAAATTTATGTTTCTGAGTTTGTATTGTTTCCTCATTTATACTGTAAATATCAAAATTATAAGTTTGGATTTCATCTCCAAAACTACATACTGCCCCTTTAAAGTGCATATATCATTAGATATCTGAGGACTTTACTCAAAGAATTTACTCAAGTACAAGTCAAGTATGATTTCTGGGAACAACACAGCTCACTGAGATACTTGACAATGTTTTCATGGTCATTCATTCATTTATTTGTTCACTCCTTGTTGGCCGGTTTGTTTTGTTCAAGATCCTTCGATCAGGGTTTCTGCATATTTGAACACATCAAATTTAAGACTTTTTAAGACCATTTTGAACTAAATTTAAGACCTACACAAAGTATGAAAAGTAAGGAAAAGTGTGGTCCCAGAATTACATTAAAAAATAACCAACTTTTTTACATCCAAATCTGTTGCCAAAATGTTTAGCAACGGTGTTCAAAATCCAAAGCACCTCCGCTTTCATCGTCGGAGCTGAGATGAAGCTGGTTTCAATGTCGCTTGAATGCCTGACGGCAGAGGCAGCGCAGGGTTCGGGTCGAGCAGAACTGGATGAACTTGGACTGGGAACTGGTGACAAGTGTGCCTTCGCTGGAGACTTTTACATGCCAACTGGTGTTTTTCCCGATTTTGTGTGTGACACCAGCGCTTTCACACCAAGTGTGCCCAAGTTGAGGGTCCTCTTGCAGAGCATACGCTGAGCTTCAGATTCATTATTAGTTATGGCTTTTAACCAACTTAATTCTGGTTGTTCGAGCCAACACTTGTTCAATTTACACTTTCCCATAGTTGTAGCAGATTCCTCTATCGAAGTCTTTCCAGAACTGGTGAAGTGTCCGGAACTAACTGTGAATCTCACCAACACATTTCCCCAAAACACAACAACAAAAGGGGGACGACGGAAGCGGTAAATTAATGCATTATGTCATTTAAGACCTGTATGCAAAATATGGACTTTTTAAAGCCTAAAATTGAGGCCCAAATTTCAGCCTTCATAAGACTTTTTAAGATCTGGCAAAGTCTGGTATTTTTAAATGACTCTCTTGAAATGCAAACACATTCATAAATATAATGTAGACAGAGTATAAATCAACCAAGTGGGCCTCTCTCCTTCTGTGAAATTGCCTGTTTGGGGCTCTTTTTATTCTTTTTAAGAGCCATTGCTGCTTCTTTTGGGGTCGTTTCCTCTCACATGACCTGGCAACAATGCTCAATAATAAAAAGGTGCTCTAGCAGGACAGGTGTGATGACAGTCATGAGATGTCGATGCTGCCCATTCACACACGCCCACATCATCGCTCCCTGGACGGTGTCGTCAGCTAAAGTAAGTGAAAGTAGGGATGGTTGTTGTCGAGGTTTTGTAGGAGGAGCAGCAGCAGCAGCTTTGTGACACAAACGCCTCGCTGTCTTTTCACGCGCACCAACGTGCGGAGAGTAATTAAGCGAGCGCTAATTTGAGGCTCATGCTGGCGGATAAATGAGCGTTAAGAGACAACATCTTCTTCATGTCGGGGTTTTTAACAACATTACTGCTTCCCAGTGGAGATGTTTCCACCGTGTGTTCAGTGCTGCTGTGACTGTAAACCTCGGCCCGACGCACCGCAAGTCAAGCGTGTGTAAACAATGAAACTTAGCTAGCTAATCAAGCTAGCAGCGCTCGTTTTACGTCAACGCCGCGGCAGCCGGCGTCTTTATCGCCGTGGTTTAAAGCTGCGCGTCTCCTCACGCAGCCTACTTAAAACTATCCGAAGTCTACGTGTAGCTAACGTGACGGAAAGTTGGGACATCCACGACCTGTTCATTAGCTAAGCGCTGCTCTCAGATGCAAAACAGTCGCATGCATGCGTGCATTTCCTGCAAGGAAACTTTCATTTTTTTTTTTTTTCCAACTCCCTCGACTCACTGTACGTTTAAAAGTCCCACCTTTTTCTCTCCATGGTCCCGGTCGGGTTGATTTGCTTGCTCTCGGCGGTGGCTGACGGGGGGATAAGAAGCCAGCTAGCTGCCTGTTAATGCTGTCATAATAATTCTCCGAGTCTGGCTTGTTATCGATCCCCGCTGTCTGTCGGCTGACTCCCGTCAGGACCTCCGCCGCTGCAGACCGCTCCGCCGGCCCGTCACCACGACGCCATGAGCGAAGCACATCCGCCACACTCGCGTTAACTAGTCCGAAAACCCAATGACGTGGTCTTGCGGGTCGAACCCCGCGCAGTCACGCGCTGGAAAATAGCTGAACTCGTGTAGTAATAAGTGGTTCGAGAAAAAAATAAGGTGAGTTAAAGTAAAGATGCCATGTTAAATGACGTCATGGAAGTCCATTTGTGCCAGTTTAAAACAAACGAACAAACAATGATGTGAAAACTAGCTTAATGAAAAATAAAATCCATAAATTATAATTCTGAGACAAAAATCAACATTCATCTAATTTATATATGTAATTAATTTACAATTCTCACTTTCTATCTCAATAATCTTGTAATTTCGACTCTTCATCCGATAATTATGACTTTTATCTCATATTTTAGACTTTATATCTCTTAACTATGACTTTCTATACCATAATTTAGATTTATATAACCAAATTAATTATTTTTTTATCTCATGATTTCAGTTTTATGTCTCATTACTAAGACATTATTCTCTTACATTTGACTTTTTATGTCATAATTATGTCTATCACAGGGGATTTGTCTTTTTTTTTATATCATGCCTACATTTTCATAATCTTTTGGACCTCCCATATGAAAAGAAAAGTAATTGAGTCTTAAAGTCTAAAAGTATGTGATAGTAAAAGTAAATCATAGCCTACATATATTCACATGTTCATATATATACTGTACACTGTGGATCAACCGATCATTGGATGTGATAGTCAGCATTTTACTGATTATTTTAATCTATGTTTTCTTTATTTATTGCAAATAAAATAAATGAAAACTGCAATGTTTTGGCTGTGATACAATCGGTAACTAATGAAGTAACTAGTGACTGAAATTAACAAATAAATGTATTAGAATAAAAAGTACAATATTTGTCTCAAATACAGTGGAGTGGAAGTACAAAGTAGCAGAAAACAGAAATACTCCAGTAAAGTAAAAGCACCTCAAAATTGTCCTTTAGTAAGTTTTCTTACATTCCTTAACTGCACTTCAAACGTCAGTGCATTCTTAACCAACGAAATAATTTAATCAAAATGAGTACTTTTACTTGTTATACATCGTACATGTTGCTGATTATATCTCTGCACTTTTTATAATTGTACTCCTGGACTTTATCTGGTTTAAGTTGTCCCTTTAACATTATTGTACACAACAATTACCTCTACAGCAGCACTATGTGTGTGATTTATAATAAATGTTTAAACTCCACAGCAGCATTCACCTACTCCTGAGGAAGTACAAGACTTCTACACACTTAAAAACAGATATATAATCATAGAAAAGCAGCATCGCTACATAAAAATAAAGTGCAGAATAGAAACAAGGATCTCAGTCTCACGTTTGGCTGCTCATTTAATACATGTGTGTGTCTGATGCTTATAAGTGTTTGTTTATATCACTCAAATATAAAACAGCCCATAACAGGAGGACAGGATTTAAATCATTGCGAGTGAAATAACTGCACACAAACACAACAATGGGACAAATCTCACATACTTTACTTGTTCCCCAAACAACATAACACCACAGATTTATCCATTTGTGATTCAGGATTGATCCACAGTACATACGACACTATAGATTCAAATAAATATCTGACCCCAAACTGAGACGGAAAAGAAAAGAAAAGTCTGTTTATCATCTGTTTTCCATTCACTTTTGCCATCTCCAGTTTGGATTTGAGAGGATGATGATGGTGGTGAACAGTTCAGTGTTGACTTGGGCTGCAGGATGAAGATGACACCTTACAGTGACCTGGCATGGAACTGGGCTGGAGTACACGGTACCAGCGGCAGCGGTTCTTGTTCAGTGTTGAAGTCCTGGTGTTAATAAACAGCAGCGACCTGATGGGGAAAATAAAGCCATTAAGGTTGTGGAGCAGAAACAGTTCTGTTGTGACGAACAAATCACAGCTGGAGGAAAGTCAACAAGTTCAGTCGATAAGAGCGGTTTGAGAATGAGCCTTTCATTTCAAAGCATTTATTCATGAGTGACTGTTTTCATTTTCAAAAACAGTCACTTGTATCCTGATCCAACACTGTTCACAAACACTATCACGCTTAAGTTTCCGTGCCAAATAACTACGCTGCAGAGTAGTCGAAGGTTTTTAAGGCGTCCCAGTCTCATTAGAAGCTGCAACATATGGTCTTAAAATAGGCCACTGTCCTGGATTCAGGTCTCCTGACACCTGAACTACCTGGCATACTGTCTCTGAACCACTTACTCTTTCATCAGTCCCGGCTGTGTGCCATCACCACCGTCAGGTTTCATCAATGAAATGGTGTTAGCCAGGTGATGAAATTTACCTTTTATTTTAGCAGAGGAAACACTTTGTTGAACAATTCTTGTGTCAGACAATAGTTATCGATCTAGTTTAATATGCTTATCCCAGATCAGGATGTCTCATGTGGAGATGAAGTGTATCACTCGATTAATTATAATTAAATCTTTCAGATTTTTTACATTTAGGTTCATTACTGTGCAACATGTGCTTTAACTGTGAAGATTTGCTCTGAAAATTAACATTTTCAGTTGTCTTCTACACAAACAAATCAATCCCTGTGCCTGAGGTGATCTCCACTGTCTCAGTTATTTCAGAATCAAATACACATGTTAAATGAAATAAACAAATATGATTAAGATGTGGGTTTAATAGTTTTTTGTACAACAATGTAGTTGCAGATGGAGACAAAAGCTGATCTGAAGCTGTGGCTACACAGACAATGCTGTACTTGATAACAGTATTCATTTATGAAACAAGGTCAAACCTCTACCCAGTACTGCCTCTGGACTCTGGATGTCCCCGATTCCATTATTAAGGCGGCATGTATGTGAACGCTGCTCTTTGATTTTATATTACAACAGTTCTCTGGCAGTGAGGCCACATTATGTGAAAACACTCAATGTGAGGAGTGGGTGTGAATGGTAAGAATGATCACCTTATCACAATCACACAGTAACCTTCACTGCTGCAGGTAGACTGTGGTGTGCATTTAAAAGTCATGTTCCAACTAAATTTGCCACAGTTGGAACAAAAGCATAATCTATATATCACATGAGTATTAGAGCAAGCAGCATTTTGATTAACTGTCTTTTTCTGTCTTGATTAATAGAAACAAATTGCTCAAGCACATCTTGAATAAAGACAATATCACAACATATAAAAGATATGTGTGGACAGATGTAGAAGCCAGTCTACAGCTAATTAATGTGTAAATGAACAGACAAATTCTACATATGTGCAGCAGCCAGCAGCCTCTGGTTCTTGTACACAGAGTGTGCAGGAATAATGATGGGAATTCTGTGACAGAAACAACAAGTAATGTGATGATGCAGCAACTGTTTTCATTCTTCAAGCGCTTACTTCTACTCGTCCTTCTTGAATTTGCCGTTGACGTAGGGCACATAGTCCAAAAACAATCGCCAGTCTGTGAAGTGGACCAGAGCTACACCTCCAACTGAGCCCCACACAGCCAAAGTTGGGACCCTGTGAAGCAGAAAGCATTGTCGAGATTTATTCTTCAATTTATTAAAGTGTATACACCATTAACAACAACAACAGCAATCAGACATCATTTCAAAATCAGAATTGTAATTCTCATTTTAAGACCTGAATATTAGTGGATGGAAACACAAATACTGATTCTATCAGAGGTTAAGTTATTATTGTTGTGAGTATTCTGTAGCTGGAAAATGACCAGTTGGCTCATCACAAGGCGTATGTCTGCAAGTACAGTCATTTTGACGTTATCACCGACTCTTACAGACAGAATGATTATTGGAATAATTATCTCTCTGACTGATCTATAACGAAAACGACAGCTGTAGTCCTTCAAGATACACCAGTCAGCTAGCTAGCTAGCAGCTAGCAGCTCGAATTAAACGTATTCACACTGTGAAATGAATGTATGAAATACGCATTTTAGCTACGTGATCAGGGCGAAATACAACAGCCATTGAGGAAAATGCGATACTTTCTTCAAATTTGCCATTTTTCAGCATATGTTTAGCTGCCAGGTAGCTGAAGACAACACGTTCCCACAGCAATGACCTCGGCTAGGCTAACAGCTAATGTTAGCTAAGGACACACCGAGATTCTGTTAGCCAAACTTTGATTTCCCTTCTGCCTCCTCACGATTGTACGACATAAAAAGACATCTTACCATGATTTGGCAATGGCTATATACTTCTGACCGATTATTTTGCTGAGCATTGTTACTGTATTAAGTCCTCCAAACAGAGGACGCGCCGCTTTAAAGACTAAGTAGGACTTCCGGTTTTGGTTTTCTAACTTCGCGCAGGGCGTCAAGGTACTTCCGGTTATCATAAAAAAAAGGTCCAACCTCTTCTTCTTCGAAAATAATCCGGTATGCTGTGCACAGGTGTAATACTGCCCTCTACCGTCACCACGGAGTCACAACAACTTTTACCCCCCAGGTTCTTCAAGGAGAAAATGATGATGTCAACGATGATTTTAAAAATAAAAGCTCCCAAGAATTAATTAAAGATGTCAGTTAATTATGCCTTAGTTATAAATCAGTGTATATTACATTGTTCTAACTCTGACTGATTCACACACAGCTTTAGTGAAACACTTATTGTACCTTGTAACTGGTAACCTCAATTTCACAATAAAATATTGAGATCAACCACTATACTACTTTGCATTGCAGAAAGGATATCAGTTGTGGGTTTCAATAAAGACACTGGTTCAACGTGTTTTTTTGTTATTAAAAATGGCACATTTATTGCTACATTACTGTTATATACACAACAGTTCTCGATATCTACTTTATATATAAAAAATAGGAAACAGGAGGCACTTTGAGGACATAGCCTACATAGATGCTGTCCCCAAACATGATTGAAGACAGAGAGATCTGTAGCGGGTCATCTGTTGTGGAGGACAGAAAGGGTCTGTTAACAAAGAATATCAGGTGCATCTTTTGATACTTTTCATGTGAAGAAATAAAAGTCTTCAGTAGCGACCTTTTATGTCACAACAACACCAGGTTCTTCTGCAGAGAGGCGAGAGTAGCTGACAAAGAAATTGTTTTGGGCTAGTCCATAGGGCAAGATCTGTGACCAAATGACAGGTAAACCAAATACTGTCACATATCAGAATCAGCTTACAGCGATAAAGCTGATGAGGACATATCGTACAGCTGTACATACATATCAATGCACATGCCAGTCAGGGACAAAATTATATTTAACATAATCAGTTCAGAGAAGATGAGAAATTTTAAGTACAATTTTCTGAGTCAGAGCTGTAGACCAGGATATTAGTCATCTTACACTTAATGACACGCAGACACTGAAGCGCTCGGCGTCGCTGAGTGTAACTCTTCATTTAGATGCTGTCAGATGTTACTGAAGTATTTATGTTTCGATATATCTGTATTATAAAAAGGTAAAACCTAAAAATCCTCAAATGCAACATCATCCACCATGTAGCAGATAAGTATTCAGGCACTGGTGAGTTACCATTATCAAAACTCCTAAAGTCAGGAAAATGACTCAGGCCAGCCTTTTTGATTCATTTTATGCTTCACATCAGAATGAAAGAGAGAGTTATGTTGCAGATTTTCCAGACCGCCCCTGCTGCCACTTCCAAACTCATCAACAAGCTCATAAGAGAGCTGGGTGTTAGGGAGAGGAGACGGGGGCGTGCCGAAGAAAAATATTAAATTCATTTAAAGAGAAACTGTCGCAAATACCAGAAAAATTCAATTACAACTGGCCTGACAGGTTTGTTTTGAAATGGGCATTCAAAAGCAACAAAAGAGCAATATCACAACATGTGATGATGTTACAGCCAGATAATCTTGTCTTCTCTAACATTTCTAAGCACCTGGCACAAAAGAAAAAACACCTCACTTTGTTCCTGGAATCTAAACTGAGAGTCGTCTTACATTTAAACAATGTAAACAAACAAAAGAAAGAAAGTAAGAAAAAAGCATTCCAAATGATAAAAACAAAACTCATACGTCTATCTTACAAAGTATAAAATAAAATTTAAAAAAAAAGATAAATCAATTCTACAAAAGGAAGATCCTTACAACAGGCTTTGCAAATTGTTCAAAAGGGGGGGAAAAAAACACCAAAAATGCTCAAAACAGAGCAACAACCACAACAAGTCAGTCAATGGCGATTGAGTAAATTCTCCACAATATAGCAGTAACACTCATGATCCCTTTCAATACTCAGTTTTTCAAAATGTCTTTTACCACAATACAAATTGCTCTGAGACTTGTGTTGAGTGAGTTCACCGTGCTGGAACAGTGTCTTATGGTATGATTCGACTGTCAGGCTGATGTGACGCTGGCTGTATTCGAGTGGCTGAGACTGAAGGATGCGAGCAGTGTCCGCCAGCAGCCTCACCGAGGGAAGGTTGGGATTTCAACTTCGCTGTGGATCCAGGATTGAGTCTTTGCTCGTGTTTGTGTGTCTGGCTGGGGTCTCTCTCCGGCAGTCTTTTTGCTCCGCTTGAGTGGCCGCGACAATAACACATGTAGAGGAGATAAGACTCGGGGATCCACAGTCAAAAATAAACAAAAAACAACCCACTGCACATGTGAGTCGGCGACTGTGGCACCATTACAGCCAAAGCAAGAAATTTAAAAAATACAACCAGAGTTACCAGCATATCAAAAAGAGAAGCAGGCTCTTCGATTGACCAGTCAGAGGGCGGATGTCTTCAAACCTACATCTGTAATTCAGTCATCACATGAAGACTCAGACGGCTGTTTTTATCTTAATCAAACACTTTGCATTCGGCCTCTTGCAGGCTTAAACAGGTTTGTTCAATCATAAGATATAAACCCGGCTGTCCCTCTTTGCTTGTGAAGAATGTAAGACCTCCTTTTCAGATGGGAATGCCAATAATTATCCAACAATGCAAATCCTAACTCTGCTCACGTGAGCAAAATTGATCCAAAAAGTTTTTTTTTTTTGATCCAAAAAGTTTTTGCTCCCAACGTGTAAAGCAACTTTTCAAAATGTCTTACAAAAACACGCGAGGACGTCCTCGTATCCAATTTCCACTGTCTCCAAAACAGCGTCCTCGGTTCTAAGTATTGTCACGTAAAGATTAATAAATGTTTCCTCTTTCTGTGAGAGTGTGCTTGTTACTTTTGTATTCATCGTCAGGAATGTGGCCACCTGCCTTGTCAGTAATGAGGTGTGTGTGCGTGTGTGCTTTCCCAAAGTTGATTAACACACACTGAGATGCATGACAATGATAGATTAAGGCCACGTGTTCTATGGGCTGTACAGGAACTGCAACAGAAAGAAGAAGAATGAATTAGTATCTTTCCACAAATTTGTAAAATGTCTGTTTCATTGTTGATTAGACTGGGACAGAGTGTCTCAGCTGTACCAGTACAGCCAAGTTACATCTGTAGTCCAACGGCAAGAGACAGATAACTATTCACAGCAACACAACATTATTGAACAGATTTCATGAGATTACATTGTTTATGTTTTCTTCCAGGCATCACAAACTCCACTGTACAGACTCTGTAGACTAACCTGAGAATTACATATGTCCATCTCCTCCCAGACCGGGGTGACCCCCACCGAGCTGCATCTGAGGGTCAACACCTGAAACTTTTTCCTCCTCTCTCCTCTTGAGGCAGGCAGCCTTTGGATTCAAATTACGCTCTTTGGGGAAAAAAAGGACAAATCCACAGATTAAAAATAATCAGGAAGGAAGTGTGTAATAATGCTTCGCCCTCAGAAAAGACATTAGAGAGTTTTGAACATACAAAAAGGTCAAAAATAGACAAGGGGAAAGCAAGGAAAGCAGGAAAATGAAAGGTAGGATGAGCATTTGGCAGGAAAGCAGGGACATACTTCCTCTTAAAACTCCCTTCCTTCTCCTTTTTTCCTCATTTCTCAATGTGTTATCAGCAAATAGCAAACAGAAAGCCAAGGTGGATGCGTCACAGCAGGCGAGAACAAAAAAATTAAAGAAGAGACTTTCCTGGTGACTTCTATCCAGCTATGATAAGAGGCGGTTGGTTGTCTACATGGATCAGACCTTCCTGTATTGGCTGACCTACCTCGCACCTGCTTCTCCAGGCCCAGTATGACCTGGACAGCCTGCTGCAGGATGATAAGCTTGGTCTGGGCCTTGTCGCTCTGCAGGTGGACCTGACACATCCTGCCCAGCTCTCTGAAGGCTTCGTTAATGTCGCGCACGCGCACCCTCTCCCTAGCGTTGTTAGCCAGACGGCGCTCACGCTCCCTCTGCTCCTTCTCCTCGGTGGTCAGGTTCTCGTCAGTCACCGAGACAACACTGCAGCCAGGAGGAGAAGTGTGGGGGGGTTGGAGGGGCTGGTTAGCAAACCCAAATCACAACCCTCACTGAACCTAATACTTCAGTTGGAGTTTAACTTCCTTTTTCTGTTACCGTTGGATATATTTGATCTTTTATGTTTGTCTATGTCTTATGTAACTTCAAGCTCTTTGCCCAAGAAGATCCCAGTGGAGTGGGGCTGTGTTGCAGGAGAGTGAGCGGAAGGGTTTTTGTTTTTGTTAAACTGAATGGATATTTATTCAATCAGTCACAACTTTAAGTGTTGAGGAAGCGCGGCACTAAATGACTTCAAGCCAATAACCTATATTGGAGATTAAGATACAACCAAATCTAATAAATCTGTCTGAAGTCCGACCGCCCAATATTTTTTTCATGGTCATTGGGGTCCAGGATGGAAGTCGTCGGGGATATGGTGACTGTCCAGCAGAATGAGAGAAGTAATGAGGAGGAAGAGAGAGAGAAAGGGAGAGAGAAGAAGCAACACCCTCTGCCGACATAGAAAGAGCCACGGAGAAAAAAAAAAAAAGAATAAAAAGCCAAGAGGAGAGACTGAGGGCATCATGTTAAATACATCAGAAGGAGATGTATTTATCTGAATGTGAGGAAGAAGAGGCCACTGTTGTTATCTGTAAAAAAGAAAATGAACGAGGACGGGGAGTAAATGGAGAGGTGGAGAGGGTTGTTTCGGGTACAGGGTGGTTAAATAAGAAGGTTAGAGGCTGGGGCATGCAGCAAAGAGACACTGCAGACAGGTTAATAAACATGATGGCAGACAGACCCGTTTTCATGCTGGGGTGCCAGTGAGCAGACATCACAATGCTGAAATATCTTATTTGAAATTAAAATGACTTCATAGTTCAATAAAAGCACAATGAGGCAACAGTGGAAAAAGTAAGTGAGACGACACAAAAAGATGTGTTAATCGAGTCAAAGAGTGAGGTGGAGAGACACGTAAGCATTTTCACAGACAGCCGACTGTAAGACAGTGCAACACATACTGCATCAGAACAAACAGTGGTCCTGTATGTGTTACCAGAAAACCTCAGGGGATGAACTGGAGAATGGTCTTGAAAACAGTCACACAGCTTCACTTCCTTAACCAGTGTCATCACTTTGTTGTTCATTTTTATTGATGGACTGCATCAAGGGTACTAAGCAGGGATCATTTCTTTACCACCATAAGTGGAATAAGTTACCGCAAATGATTCTGAAAAGATTTTAAAAAGGCTAGCAGGACACGCCAGGAGCCAGGAGGTGAAGCTGTGTGGGAGTTTTATTTTGTAAAAGAGGCCCTTCCCCTCCTCTTCCTTCCTCCCTGGACACCCACTGACCTCGAACTTGCTGCTCCAGGTTGAGTATAACGTTAACGGCCTGTTGCAGTATGATCAATTTGGTCTGCTGTTTCTCATTGCTCAGATGGAGCTGAACCATGCGGCCCAGCTCCTTAAAAGCCTCGTTGATGTCCCGCACACGTAGCCGCTCGCGGGTGTTGTTTGCCAACCTCCGCACTTTCTCCCGCTGAACCTTAATCTCCACTGGCAGATCTTCATCGTCTTCCCCATCATCCAGACTAGTGAAGAGCCAATTGCAAATAAGGAGGGAAGGAAACAACAGTATGGGTATAGTTCACTGAAAATTATGGTGTGAAATAAATTTTCCTAACAACGTTAACATCACATGGAAAGGAATAACTCAATGATAATGACATACACTGCTACAAAAGGTGGGTCACAAAAAAGTCTTTGGTCCAGACAATTACTGGATTATTAAACCTGAAGGATCTTAAATGAGGAACTAGAAGTCACTCCTATTTCCACCAGCACCATTGGTTCCAAGAAAAGGTTTTATGGTGGGAAAGATTTTAGGGTGACCTAAGACTTTTCAGGGCCTACCAGGCACAACTCCAGAAATCTTATCATCTTTAGAGGTGTGTCCGACTTAAAGCTTTCAGAGTAAAAAGGACTGCTCTAACCTCAATCATTTTCTAATTCATTAAAAGCGGATTTAAGAATCTGAATAAAAGTTACTGCATTCTCACTTAACCTCATGTGATTATAGGGTGGAAGTTGCTAGGTAAGGCAATATCTATAATTGGCATAATGTAATACATGTTTCATTACTCTTGTTGAATAAAATTTAAGAAAAGACTAAGAACCATATCTAGAAAGTTTGAGAGACTTTTCCTGACACATGTTATACTTAAACCACTGCAGCATTATATGCCATGTAATTTCATGCAATGATCGATAAGTATAAATGTTATGTGGGAAAAAACAATCAAAGGATTTAGACACCTTGTTCCAAGACGGGGCTTCACGTCTTTTTTCTCATCCTCTGACCTGTCAGTGATGGAGCAGTTCTCGTCATCCTCCTTGTCCTCTCGTTTGATATCAGCACTGCTGGAACGATTCAGACTACCAGACAGGCCTGCTAAAAGAGTTCCGAAAGATACTAAGTAAGACACAAACAAGAGTCAGAAAACAGTCCAGTGGTGACAAAGAATCAGTACCCTTTGTGACATGAAATATAAACAGATTACAAAGAACCAGGAAGTCTCACCGGCAGGCTGAGAGCCTGGCTGGGCAGACGCTGAGCCATTGTGACCATGCAAAAGTCCTCCACTAGAGGGCAGACCAGAGTCCTCATGGTGGCCGGACATCTTCAGGACAACAATTTAAACATGATCAATGTTTCAGTTATCTTGCAATAAGATGCAGAAACAGGTGTACAAATCTCACTGTTTACTTCAGTTGAAAATATAAAACTCTATTCATGCAGTCATCTGTGGATAGATTTTCTGTGCTGATATTCATTAATCTCACCAGTCCTGGCAGGCGACTGGCCAGTCCAAGCGCTGCGCTGGTGAAGGCTGGAGGTAAACCTAAGCCAGACGAGAGCAGATTGTGCATTTCAGCCAGGCCTGGTACTCCTTGTCCGCTGGCATGACGCTGAAGAACGTTGATGGCTTCGTCCAGATGGTCCTCCATTTTACTCGCCTACAGAAAATGAAGAACAGCAGATGATGAGACTGCAGAAATATGCATGTAAGCTGCCTGTTTTTACCTCTGTGATCTACTTCAACAGTCTTTGGTTGCATCCCTCACATTGAGGAGAATAAAACAGACACGTTGACTCACCATGGACTGAATTCCACCATCATAGTTGGGTGAAGGTGTAGCCTGGCCAGAGGACCGAGTCCACTGGGATGCAGAGCCTAGGGAAAAGAAGATCACAGGGAACATTTGCCCATGTTCGCTATATGATCCGGATGTATGCTCTAAACTGATATGAACATTTTAACACACACGGAATGCTCAACACTCAGCAGTGGATGTTTGTTGATACTCTATATTACATTTTCTGGCTTCCCACCACCCACACTCCAGAAATGTGAGGATGTTCAATGAGAAACACTCCTGGAAACGAGCTCTTGTCTTACTCTTAAACACTACAGAGCCGATGACTGATGCAACCAGGGCTTCAGCTTGAATCTACTTTCGTGACGTATTTTTGGAGCAAATTTTGGTTAAATGCTGTATGTAATGCTCACTCATTTAAAGCCAGTAAAGTTTATGCAAACATTTTTGCTTTTTTTAAGCCAACCACATGCAAGAAAAATGATGTCCTTTAACATCCTGAAAGCTTCTTTTGTTTATATAAATGATACATATGTGAGAGAAACTAGGTGAAAATCATGCCTTTTGATACAATTTTAAAGATGTGAAACTTATGTCAGGGGGATATGAAACTGATGTCAATACAGTAGATATGTGATGTACATTTTTCAGCACCGCTTATTTTGAATCAAATCCACAATTTCAAAGTGAGGTAGTTCCTCATTTCATTTTTCTTTGGGATCAGGATCCCCCATTTCCACTCATCTCACCTTGTGCCTGCAGCAGTATTTGATGGATGAAGTTTGTGATAAGCTCATGTGTGAACTCAGCAGAGACAAATAGGGAAGTGACCCCACCCTCTTTTTATTTTTACTGTGTTTTCCCTTCCTCTCTCATGAGTTATATTTGGATAGTGTGTGTGTGTGTGTGTGTGTGTGTGTGTGTGTGTGTGTGTGTGTGTGTGTGTGTGTGTGCTTGAGAGTTTGTGTATGAGTGTGCCTGAAAGATCAAGTGAAGGTTAAGCTGTGGTCGGTGTACCATGAGTTAAATGGAAGACATTTTAATAACAAATATAGACATAATACCAACAGAAGCACCCTTTCAATCCTGGACAGACTGCAGTTAATAGGTGAGACATTTCTTACAACTTGCTTGCTGCTAAATTAGATGGCCTATATGTCAAGATAGTATTGCGTGCCAAACTTATGTTCGTTCTATGTTTGTTCAGTGCCAGCACAAGAAAAAGGTCTGGGTGAACTCAATGACACAGGTGAGAGAAAGAAAACAATCTGGGTCATTTAAATTTTGCAAACAAATCAAATTCAGCCAATACACAACAAATATATTTTATATATATATATATATATATATATATATATATATATATATATATATATATATATATATATATAAAATCCCTTAATACAGAACAATTCTGGCATAATGTTTTACTTCCACTTTTGACCCAATAGATGGAGCTACACTGTCACCAAGAACCATTCAGGCTTATTCTGACAATGTATCACCCCCTTACACAACAGGAAAGAACCTGTGTTGAACAAACAAAAAGCACAAAACAGTCATTTGACCTTGAAGCCTCCAGGGTAAAAAAAAGAGAAAAATAAAGACTTGAGCTACTCCCTCACCTGATACAGCCTGTGGAGAGCCAGAGGGAGTAGACGGGGACGGAGGGAAGGTATTACTGTTTGGATCTGAAGGATAGATCTGGACAAAAAAAGATTTTTTTTAAATAACAGCTTAATCTTTTACATTTAGTATGCTATAGAAAGATCATATAGGACATTTGAGGTATTGGATACTACTTACAGATGCCAGGGCTTTTCCAATTTCATCACCTGAACTTCCAGGTACTGCTCCACGATTGGCTTTTGGGGAAGACAAAAAAGCTTTTTAATGAGGTCCTATGTGCAATAATACATTTTCCATGTTACAATGTTTAATGAAAAAGCAAACACAAAAAAAGAGCACTCAATATAGGGTTACCCATAACGGTGTCGGTGCCAGCGATAGGGGGTGTGTGGCTGGGGACTCCAAAGCTGCTGGAGCTAGAGTGGAGGCCAGCGGGATGAGCCCCGCTCACTTCACTGCCATGCAGGGGGTAGTTTTGCGGAGAGAGGGGCAGGGGCTGTCGTTTCTTGGAAGCAAAGACACCACATGATTTAAATGCACAGCCAGAAAAAAAGCCCTCAATGATGCATTAGTCAAAAAGTGTCAAAGACCTCATTATGCCTTCATGGAAAAACAAGTCCAAAGTGTGAAGGCACAGCTCACCAGTCTGTCTTGAGGGTTGATGGCAGTGAAGGGAGCATGCTGGCTCAGATGGGGGGAGTTGCCCAGCATGGCAGAATAACCGGGCTGAACCATCGACCTAGCAGAGCCCCATGGATCGGAGGGCGGGTGGAGGCCTTCTGTCAGGGGGCATCCAGCAGAGGGGGTTAGGTGGGGGCGAGGGGTAACCATCCACAGGAGATGACGAAGAGACAATGAAGGCCACATATGAGACATGTCACATTACTGTGATGACTTCATTCAACTGTGATGCACTATTCAGCACCCACACTCCACAGGGTGTTCACTAACATACAGCTACAGCACCTAAATTCATATGGACTTCCATGAGCGCAATATGGTGAACTAACTTCACAACGATACTGGTTATAAAAGAATATTCCTGTCAATTTTTATCAATGTTGGTGTGTGACACATTTAGCCGTATGTCTCAGTCAGGCTGAACTTTTCAGACCAACAGAATGAATGAGGACGCTCTCAAGGCAAACTCACTGACCTTGCATGTAGAATGGGTAGACGTTTCCTGCCTTTGAGGCCGGGTAGCCGGCATTGTCCCTGTTAAAGTCCTCTCCCGAGGCCGGTGCATAAACCTACAGAGGGAAAAAGGAGTGAAACTGCTCAGTTACTGCTCGTAAACATACCAAATGGTGTATTTAACTTGTGGCATAAATTATACACAGTGCATAGTACGGCCCCCTTTACATGACAACAGTTATACAAAGAAATTAACCATTTTTCCTTCATGTTTTTTTTAAGAAAGGTTCTGCTTTCATACAGCAAAATTGTAATAAATGATCCTTGTGCACCCAAATCTGCAAAAAACAATTGAAAATGCTGCAGTATGTAGGCCAGGCCAGTAGTTGGCAGTACAACTTTGCAATAAAACACCACAGAGTAACACCACGCGCCTGCTAAAATACGTTTTCTTCTGCAGAACGGTGAGCCATCACATCACAGTTAAGGTGCAGCAAAATGTACACTTTGCTGAAGGACGGTAAAAAAGTCAGGAGAGTGAGCAGCACAAACAAAGCTCAATAGTCTGCCATTGTTCTTGTTGTTCCATTTGGCATGGCTATTAGGCTGAAAAAATATCTCATATGCATGAAGCGAGGCCCTTTTGTAGGTTTCACAGGAATTGCATATTGCCAGTGCACACTACAATGGTAAAGGTGGCGTTTTTAAAGGATTACATGTTGGAACCAGGTTTCAAAAGTCTGCCTTTTTAAAGCCAACAAAACGCTGTTGTCATGTGAACGGACGGTCTAAACGCAACAAAAGCCTAGTCTAAAAACCATTGTCGTGTTCAAGAACTTGAACGTGGAACATGGAAGATGTTTCTTTTGAGATACTCAAACGTAAGTGTGCTGGGGACAATAGTACTAGGACCTCAGCAACATTTAAAAAAGAAGTTGTGTTTATTGTGTTTATTAAAAACCTGAATAAACACAGTTCTTCCCAGTATGTGCTTTGTCTAGGCTACAATCAACTTTTAGTATCTGCTTTTATTGCTTAATTCAATAAACAGGCTGTTGCAACATTTCTGCAGACTGGAGCACTGAGAATCATGTACTGAATGTGCAATGTCAGTGTTTTTATTGGGCTCAGTCTCCCTTTTCTGTAATGCTTTTATATAGTACCCTGTAAAACACAAACCTTCTGAAAATGCTTTAGAGATACATAATTCACACTCTTTACCACAGTGAGACGTGGCCACACAACGGGAGATGCAGTTGGATTTGGTGCATGGTATAATGAATATAAAGGAAGCAGTGTTCTGAACCACCGTATCATTCTCAATCAAGACTATTCTAGACGCAAAGCAAGTATCAAACTGTGTCTGCAAAACTCAAATCCAAATGGACTGAAGTTTTCTTCTGTAATTTGATTAAACAGAGAGAAAAAGGAGAGGAAAAAGAAGGGAGAGGAGAAGAGGGAACGGAGAGATGCACTCCTAATTACTGAACCATCTGCCGAATCCTGGATGGCAGCCAACTCCACTGGCAGCTGGGATAGAGGGATGGGGGAGGGAGAGAGAGAGAAAGGGGAGGGAGGCGGCGGGAAGGAGAGGGAGGAGGCGTGTGGGTGTGGGGTAGAAAGGAGGAGGGGGAAGGAAGAAACAGAGAAGAGGAGGAAATAGGGTGCCCAGAGAGCGAGAATGGGAGGGAAAAAAACGAGGTGGAGTAAGAACCATCAAACCCCAGTATGAATTCCCTTCAGTGATCTAACGAGTATACTTGGCAGAGGGGAAGAAATGTGGCCGTAAAGTAAAGGGCCCACAAATACAACACACTATAAATATATGCTGCAAATGAGCGACTGGGTGAATGAGTGGCTTCCCCCCCCTTTCTTTTTTTTTTTTTCTAAGTTCGGTGGTGCAGATACACAGCTGTAAGAGCTGGAAGTCCTGTATTGCAGCTATTCTGCTGCTTTGCAAGCCAAGGAGAGGCTTAAGATGCCAAATGGAATGTGAAAATGGGTCGTAAAACACAAAAACATGGGCTCCCATCGACTGACTGTGAGGGCTGAGATACAGTTCAGGGCGGCAATGTTTCTGGATGCTAACACTCACCGAGGAGGGCAGGCCAGGGGGCACCTTCCTGATCTTTTTTGGCTGCGATTCTAAGAGAAGGAAGACAGAGTGAAATCAAATGAGCATGCTAACACACACAAAATGTAAACTTATTGTGGAATACAAGCACAAATAAAGGGATTCATTTATGCAGCCCCCTTCCTTCTGAAGTCCTACTGAACCAATCTATCCATCTGTCTTGTGACTACTCATTAATGCCTAATCAAAAGGTATTTTAGTCTGATGTTATTCAGTGATTTTCCTTGTTGAGATCTCACAGCGGTTTCAGTCTCAAACTAAGCAGAAGTGAGATTTTTCAAAGACTTATAAAAAAACTCAGCAGGAGAAGTGATGATATATGCAGACCTAAATATAAACCAGAACAAAGGATTTTTTTCTGAAATAAAATCTGTGACAAATGTGTTCAACACTATGCTTGAAATGATCCTTTAAAATCTTACCAATGGGGTCCTGTGCAGGTCTCCTGCGAGGGTTGTTTCCCTCATAAGAGGAGTAAAACTGGGAGTTGGACTTCAGGCCAGATGGGGAGATGGCATTGGGACTGGGCATGGGTATCTCACTGGGCATAAAGCCCTGCTAAAGACAACATAAAAAAAACCAATAATTATGGAAATCAAATCAGAAATATGCAGGAAAAGAGAACTGACTGAGGGACAGGATTTCTCCAGAAGAGCCTGACTGTCTTTCTGACTGATTTACCTGAGCTGCAAACGACGAGTATGGCCCTCGCTCAGCCTTCCCTGGTAGGAGAAAGACATATAAAAATCAGGTCATGATCGTGAAAATTGGGCGTTTATGTCAATATTAAATCACAATCTGGCCATTCCCCTTTCTCCATTTGGGTGCCTCCCATCTGTTGTGTGAGTGTATATGATGATGTGTGGTATTTATGGCTCTGGACAGCAAAACAACAACAAATTGGCCCATTATAAATGGTTCAGGGGCAATTGTGCCCAACCTCTGTCCCCTCCCCTGACAGTTAAACAGAGGAGAGCTATAGGCTACCGTAGTCCCGAGGGAGAGCCTTGTTTGTGCATGGGTGCCCTTTACATCCCCCCAACCCCCTCCTGCCCTGAACACACAAACTGAAACACACGGACGAACCCCTCCTCCACATCCTCCCAGATCACTCGCTCCCTGTACCCATTGCTACCTAAGCATAAATATGTTATACCCTAAAGTCGAACATTAGTGTTCAAGACCAGTGGCTCTCTAACAACAGAGACAACAAACAACTCATTGTTTTGGTTGAGTCACAGAGTCCATTAATATAAACTTGTGTTATTCTAATCAGTCCTTTTATTAGAAACACAGGCCAGAACTCCCTTGATTCTCTTTGGTCTTTAACAAAAAGAAATTCAGTTTACACATTCTTACCAACAAGCCCTGGTCCAAATATGGGGCCAGACGCAATGCCTTGCTCTTGCTCACTGTAAAGGCCTTCTTCTCCATAACCCTGAGGGAAACACAGAAGAGGCATTAGGGATATAAAAATACAAAATAAAGAAATTCCATTACTAACAACCATTTTCACACCAAATCAATTGAAAGGAAACCCTTGTGTGTTCATGCGAATTGGTCAATGAGGATTATTCAACTCCGACACCCTCTGGCAGGCTTGGGTTTTAGACAGATCAGAGACTGCTCTGTTTTGGGATGTAAGGCTGGAAATTGGATTCCTCAGCAGATACAGTATCACTAGAAATACAAAACACACTTGAACCAATATTTCTCATCGTGGTCTCATGACAGACAGTTTTTGCGTGTATACGGAAATGATGTGTGCATGTGGACGGATTGATATGTACGTCAGAAAGGTCTGGTCACTGGCAGCTTTACAGACTTAAAAAGTAAGTGTACCAAAGAGCTGCACAATTAATTCACTAGTTGGCAACATTTAAACATGTTTTAATCAATTAATCATTTGAGAATTATCTGAATATTTTCTGGCTTCTTTACATTGAGATAGGCATCCTGGGTTTTGGAAAATACCAAGACATTTTCCCAATTTTTCGGCATCTTATAGACCAAAACATTAATCAAGATAATAATGGATACATTAACCTGAGTGGAAATGCTGTAATTCAGGGAAAACAAAACAAAAAGCAGTTTTTTTACTCCATAGTGGAGATTTAGCATCACCAAAAAACAGTAGTGAAAGAAACCAATATTAATTGACATTTTCTTTTTCCCAGTACCAGAGGATTTGCTCAAAATTTGTTCAACATTTGGAGAGGAATTTAGCTAATGACTTCCCTCGTCCCAAAGTTAGCATGTGGGCATGATGTAGTTTTGCAGCTGAGTCTCAGATGCCTTTGCTGTTGTTTGATGATCATGTGTCAAATGTCTCTTTGTGCATTTAAGTTGTCAGGAATCCCGAATTCCTGATATATCCAAAAATCTGCAGCTGATATTGGCAGTCAAGGGTGTTAAAACTAAGGGTCTGGAACCAGGGAACAAAAAGCTGTGTATCAAAGCTCAATAACATGATGTCTTCATGGTCAGATTCAGTGTACTACGTGAGGATAAGACGTACTCTTCCCTGGTTGAAAGATGGACTGTTCTGTTGTCCTGGCCCCCAGGGACTGGACACACTCCTCTCATCTATACCTGGAAGACAAATAACTGGGTTAGGCCTATCAACCACGATAAGGCAGTCATATTCTTCACAGGGATTTACACTTACGCTTTGCAAAACTAAGTCTAACTTCAGAGAATGATGATGTTGACCTGCTTTGATACAGGTTTTTCAAGCTGCTCGAAGTAACCTCCATTGAAGAGCTTCATTTCACAGCTCACACAGAGACAGCATAGTGACAGCGCTGTCACATAGCGTGGATATGAGCTGTAGGAAGTTTGAATAATTAACACCCAGTATGAGTCTCGCAGAATCATCCTCGACATTCTTCATTCTCCCACTCCACTCCTTTACATTTTCCATGGCAACAGTCATTCATCCCCCATTCATTCTCTCACATTTGGCCTACACCTTCACCTTAACACAGACGCGAGGTCTCAATCTTACATAGCTGACACACTTTATCCAAGGCCTGAGCACACCAGCTTTCAGAGAGGTGAATGTGTTCGAAAGGAGTGATTTTAAAGATCGGTGAAGCAGAAATTCCTGCCCGTCCCCTTTCTCTCAATCTCCTCTCCTACTGCAACACAGCATCTCTGGGGGAAAGCTGAAGCTTAATTGTGTGCTGATTTGCATAATTGTGCATATTAATGAAGCTCAGCTCTATGAATATTCATATTTTTGTTTTGTTGTCTAATTAAAAAGCGGAGAGGGGAGAGGGGAGGGGGGTAGAGGCGGTCTAGAATCATGACAGGATCAGCAGTAGAACAGAATGATGGGTCCACAGCGCTGAGAGCTGCTAGATTGCCGTGACAACTGTGATCTATACGCACGACACCAGCAGAATAAGAGATGAAGGAGACAATGTCTTGTCCCCTCTCTATGGCTGACTGTCACTCTGCACGTCAATCAAAGACGATAAAGAAAATGCATGAACCATTTGTTTCCGCTATAAGTCGTCAGCACCCAAGCTACAGCTAAGAAAAGCTCCGATTCAATATTTATCGTTTGTGACTGGGTTACACTGTTGTTGAGATGTGGATTACAAGCAGGATTTTAAGGGTGAAGCTGTTCATAAGCAGCACATGCAAGAAGCCTTATTTACTAACTCTGTTATTCATAGTTAATTTTTAAAAAAGCCAGGTACCATGTCAAACAATACTGCTGTGTAAATGTATGTTTTATACATAAGAGGAACAAGGTTTAATTTGGGTGAATACACCATCAAAGCTCAAAGCCATGTCGCATATCAGAAAACTTAAAAATGAATATCATTCAAAGCTAAATGGCAAGACACAAACGTGGTTTTCCTCATTTCACAGGACTGTGACAGAAGGCACTAGAAAAAGAAATGTCGCCATTTATTCCACAAATAGCAGGATATAAAAAGGACATCTCACAAAACGAACTCCGTAACTCCTCTTGAATGAGAATCAAAGGCTGTATAAAAAACTGACAGTAACCTCTTGGAAGTCTGAGGCATTTCCGTATTGGGGTGACTCCACTGAATGGAAAAAAAAACAAAAAAAGTCTGATTGTTTGGGAGTCAATGACAAAATGACCCAAACTTCAACTTGATTCATTACGTCAGTCAGCAGTTTCCTATTGAGATTATGGTCTCAATAACTTCTGTAATACAGTATGATGTTTGTTTTTAAAGTATGGTCTCATTAAGGAAAATGGATGATACAGCAGGGCATTCTATAGGCCATGACTACCTTGTATTTGACAAGTCACTACCACAGGGACGAGTAATGTCTTGTTTCAGATGTACTAAATGACAGTCTGAGAAATTGGCTTTTTTTCCAGAGCAAGCTTAAATTAGCATAACATTTAACGTAAACTAGATACATCTAGCTGATCAAGTTTGCTCGCTAGTGCTAGCATCAGCAGATAACTGTCCTTGGGTTCTCCCTAAGATCCACCCGTCGCACAACACAATCACTTTTTCTCAGAAGAAGAGAAGATGGTGATTGCTAAAGCCAAATTTGAGGCTTCAAAACGATAGCCCATAAGCCAATGGGTGATGTCAGGGTGGCTACGTCCATCTCTATTATAAAAGCGCCTCTTTCCAGGCACAAGAGCAGAATAAACGGGTGTTGTGTATGAATTTAGAAACAGATTTAATGGAATCAGTGAATCATGTAGGAGACATAATGGAAGGATGAATGTTAATATTTACACCTGAAGGAATAGCATTATGGGATTAATGTTTTTGACATGGGAGACCGAGCCTAGGATGAACTAGGTGCATTGCAGAGTAACTGAAATCAATATAAACAAACCCTATTATTCTTTTCTAATTAATGCATCTGATGATAAGCAGGTTTACAAAACTGAGCTGGTTTTCTAAATTGTTTTATTTAACAGCTTTAATTAATAAGGATCAAAAGTAAAAACCAAGTGTGTGATTGCACTGGGTTTCTATCATTCTGGTCAGTGTATCACATAGACTGTGTACGTAATGTACAAACACAGTGATGTTACCTGGTATCGCCAACTGTTTTGTGACTCCTTTTATTTCACATTGATTGGTAGAGGAGGTGCTTTCAGTTGACTAGATGGAAACAAACAGTTCACTTGTTCTGCTCACTGCAGTCAATCTTATCAACGTGGTCCAGGAAAACACCACGTCTTGTTTTCTCTTTTGAATTCCAAGCTGTGTCTAAGTTGTTTTCTTGGGCCTTGCTTGTGTGATCCTTGCTGTGGTGAGATAAAGGTCTTCTTAATGTGCTTGAAATGTAAATAATTAAAACAGTCATCTTTAAGCATAAAACAGACCACAAAATGTGACCCTTTGAGCAAAATGTTGTGGTTTATTTATTTAATTGTCCAATTTAACAAAAAAGTATGTGCTCATACGAGGACTCAGCAGTTAAATAACTGCTTTTGATTTGTTTAACAAAGGCAGATGTTTTAACATTTATGTCTTTACTTATGAAAAACCAACAGAAAACAGACCTGTACCCCACTACCTATTTGCCCTACTACCCCTACCTATAATGAAAGCATTATAAAATCATTATCATGTGTTTTGAACATGAAACACAAAGAACACAATGATTTTTCTCAAAACTGGGGTTGGGAGTTTGTTTCCTCTTCCTCGCTATACCAACAGGGTTTCCTTGATTCAGACTTGTTCTGGTCTAGTTACTGTTATGTGCTGCCTTTTCTTTCACCACATAATGCTTTCCTCTTATTCACACACATTCAAGTTTTTGACTCTGCCCTCTCATATTTCTGATTCCAAACTTTGTATATCCTCATTGACCGTGCGGATGCGTGCGACACAAACTTACACAATCATAATTAAAAGCCATCCTATTATTGCATCTACATTCAATTTCTACAGAGATATGAGCTTTAATTTGAGCTAATTTTGACTGATAAATAAATTACACTGATTCTTGTGTCATATTAACAGAATGATTTCCATTAGAGTCAAACATGAAGGAAACCATGAGTAGTACACTACTCAGACAGACTTACAGGACTAGAAAGGGAAAAAAATGAAAGAAAAGGGTGAGTAACATCAGACAAATTCTCTGGTGAACCCCAATGCACTTCTCCTCCCAGCATGCAACGCCCCTTTAAGCATGGCTAGTCTATAATTACACAGGAAAAGATACTGGGAACAGACAGCCAGCCTGAGTCATAGGCTTCATGAGCAAAACTCCGGCACATACATTGACCAAACTTGCAGACACGTCTTGGTTTTTACAGGCACACTGCCCAAGGCACCTATAACTGAGTGTGCCTTTCTGTCTACACACACCTTCTTCCTTCCCTTGGCAAAGTGAGTCACACAGACACAAAGCATGATGTCAGATCAAATCTCAAGAGAGTGAACACTGTTAATGAAATACTGAACAATGTACAATAACACACGGCTGGCTGTTTTAACCTGTGAGTCACCGGAGACTTCTCAAACATAAGTGTGCTCTCACACACACTAACAAATACAGTTTTAAATGCCCCGGTTCTGTCACAGTGTAAACCTACATACATTTCACAGCAATAAGTGCCAGAAATTCCACTTTTAAACAGAAAATCTTGTCAGTTTATTTTTTATGATTCACTCAAACATCTGTTTGAAAATGAAACATTTCATGCAAATCTGAACTCCTCCTCTTCTGCATTTCAGCCCATACCAAACTTTAAAAATACATTTTAGGATTCTCGGTTTCCAAAGACAGAAAAATGAAAGTGCACTGAAAATTAACTGACGAGCAAAAGGGATTGAACAGGCACACACTGTAACACCAGAGCAGAGATATCATCACCACTGAAGGCTCTAAGAGGGAGGTTCCCCATAGCCACACATGTTAAACCTCCACATATCCCAAACCTTAACCATACTGGGGAAAAAGTATTTAACTGACTCTATAAGGAAAACACGTGGCAGCTGCTCCACAAAAAGCAGGGCTACAATTTTACCAAGTCAGGGTCTTTGAAACTACTCATACTCATCAGTAGGTAACCAGATTTACAGAATATTATTTGCAACTTTAGTACATATAGACAGACATGAATCATTGTGGAGGTGCCCTTTTCTCTGAAAATATTTTTTTACCCACATAAGCCACTTCATTTCTCTGACCTATCCCAGGTCACTGTCAAGAATCTAAAGCAAAAGGTTTGGTTGTATGCTAGGAATAAAATGGAATAATTCAAGATTTAACATTTGGGGAAATAGGTTTTCTTTTCTGAGATTCATTTGTAGACATGCAGAATTGAACAACAGACTAAGATAGATGCATGCTTTTTCTTGTTGAACAATAGTTTATCCATCTTTCCAGTAGCTCTGTGCAGCGTCTCTGGATACAGCATGGTATCTGCTACTCATCGGCAGCTAACAGTTAGCAATTCTAACTATCAGCAATATAACACTGTGAAGAGATGGGTAACTATGATGAGGTAGCACTCTGCTGTAAACAGACAGTAGTTGTCAGTTCAGTCTATGATTCGCTAAACGATACTCTCCTCGTCCCAAAACAGATTTTTTTGTCGTGCTGACGGGGGAATGACAATATAGCATTCGTCTCAAGCCCCCCAGTTGCATTTTAGCAGTATGAAGAGAAACGGTCTTTATTTATCTCACTAGCTCTTTTGATTTGTCTTTATTTAGAAAACCCACCAAATAGACAAGAACAAAACTTGGCCGATGACGATTGATGGCACCCTTAGTTTGTAGACTTGCCATTTCCCCCACCTTCTAGGATATTGTGATATGGCGTATGTGTTGCCTTTTCATGGTTTTAAAGGCTGTATTACAGTAAACTGGTGCAATCACAAAAACATTGTCACAATATCGAGATATATAGCCAAAATCAATGTGATGCTGATTTTGTTGTTCACTCCTAGCATTTATGATGTATGAAGGAGATTTTAAAATATCAAGATAGATGCATGTTGCCAATTATCATTGGCTAAATATCCCGGTGCTATACCCATTTACATTGATCACTATGGAAATCCACAGTAAATAACATGAACTAAAGGAGACCACAGTAGCTTTTATTCATAAAGAAGGAAACAACATTTTTACAGCTGGCAAGGGTGAGTGTTTGATACTCAAAGGAAAAAATTGGGGGGGGGATATATACTTTCAAGGATGAGGGACAATACCATGACCAGCAGTTGGATTGATAACATCAATGTTTCTCTGTTGTAAGCACACACCTAGCTGTGACAAAAGAACGTGTAAGTGGCCCTCAAGTGAATAGAAGAAATAGAGCCCCCTATACCCCACCCTGTCACTGCTTGCCTTGTCTTTCATCTTAGCTTCAATATCCTGTTTCATTTTCATTGCCAGCAGATAGACCTACTGCACTTCTAGAGACACAACGGTGACAGAGAGGGTGCTTGTAGGGCAAGAAGATATACTATCTCAGAAAGAGAAATGGGCATGTTGACATTTTTACTAGCTTACCACTGTCTGTGTGTGACAGCAATACAAAAGGGACTAGCAACACCCAAAAAATTAAGCAAACAGACCACTGTAGAGGATCTGATGATGATGACTATGTAAGTGGATAATATCTCCAGGTGAAAATGAATTATGTGAAGACAAAAGTAGGGTGCAAGTTTGCAAGACCAGGGAATACACTTTGTCAAAAGGTAAGCGAGCACAGAGACTAATTAGGCTGTTACCATAAACCCCCACCCTCTGCCTTTGTACTTAAGTGATTGAATAGCAACAGCTGAGAAGGTGAGGGAAGGGACACCTGCAGGGTGAGGGTGAGGAAATGTAGAGGAGATGACGCCTGATCTACATAACATAAAATAACCTGGCAATCTTTTCTTAGGTCCCTTACAATAATCTGTGATCTCAGCCATAGCTTTAGGTGAGAGGAAGGATGGGAGAGTGAAACTTTCCTTTCTTTCTCATGTTCAACATTTCTTTTTTTAATTAAAAGAATCAGATCCAGTATTTATGTTAGGAGGTAAAAGAACAGAAAAATCTGTAAAATCTGATTCTGAATAGACAGCCAGATACACAATGTAAGTCAGAGAGGAAATAGAGTTTAAAATTCACAAGACAGGAAAAAAAATGAAAGAAGTTCGTTATAATTTGTTTTTGTCTTACCAGATCCTCCAAACTGACTGCTGCCGAGTGTGGTCGGCCGATTTTTGCCATTTGTAACTGGAGGCTCAAACATCTGAAATGAAAGAAATGATACTGTAAACACACCAGTGCAAGTCCACCCAACACTGCGCTATTCGCTCTTCTCTTGTGCAAACTTGATAAGGTTGTCATTTTAGCTATCCTATCTAGCCAACAGCTACAATGGGCAAGAAACAATCTGATCACTTCACATTTCCACATATATAACAACTGTTCCATAATAATTAAGAAAGTTAAAATCATTTGTCATTCTGGGAGCACAAAACGAACTGTACAGGATGCATACTTGACAAATTTAAGCAATCTTCAGAGAGATCTTACCGCGCTAAAATCCAGCAAGTCGTTGAGCTCCTTGTCTGTTTCCACTGCAGCCATTCTCTGCTGCCGTTCACTTGGCCCTTTCAGTGTCAGCAAGCGACTACAAGTAGAGGTAAGGAGAACATGAGTATACAGTATTTTATCCATTTCTAAGATGGTTGACTATTTTGAGCAGCAAAGGTACACAGAAGGTCTCGACAAAATTTTAATTAAAACCAGAGGGAAGATGAGATGAGTTTGGAGAGAAATGTTGACATATAAACCAAAACAGTGTAATGCATTAACTGTGTACTTCACTCAGCGGGAACAGTTCATCTAAAACGGAGTAAAATGAATGACGTGACTGCAGCCCTTAAAAGTGCTATTTTCCTGTTCATTTCAAAAGTAAGATATTATTTTGATTGTTTTGTTTATCATTCTTATCAGTTGTGACATGTTATTCACCAGCTGCTGTGATATGAGGACATTACACAAAAAACACACAAAGGGACAACACACACGCAACAAGATTTGAGACAGGTTTGAAACAAGTCCAATTAAAAATAATCTAAAACACTGAAACTGTTAATCAAACTGTGCCCTAAAAACACCCAGTGGATGTGGCAGAAGTAAGTAAGTAAGTATAAACCTTGACCTACTGTGCTCATGGTAGCTGTCCACATAAGCATGTACATAATGAAGCAAACAACCAAGTGTCATCCTTTTTGCTGTAAATGGTTCAAATAAACTGGAGACTTGTTTGAACCGGTCAGAGTGCCTCTTGTTGCCTCTTCCACTGTTGTGTCCCCGCATCTCAACAGTAAGGTTGGTAGATAAGATGTTGTCACAACCAATAGCACAAGCTTTCAGAGAAAGACTGAGGATGTAAAAATAATGTGTTATAAAACAGGAAATATCACCATAAACACAACTCCAGACAATGTCTAGACTTATATCACAATGTCAATCCACTATCAACTTCTCCCAACTTTACACGGTTAAATGATTCATGATGGTTAATAATTCTGGTAGATTACTCAAAAGCATTCACTTTGGTTATGAGAATAAGGCCAGCCAATTAAACAACATCATGGGAAACCTGACAAGTAGGACACAGGTAAACTTTTCTACCAATGAGGTAACCACTCTAGAAGTACATTCTTTCAAGACCATCAGAGTATTACCAATGTAATGAAAAATCCAGACAGTTCTAAGAATTTCCCTGGTAGCCCACATCTGACATAGGTTGCCATGGTTCAGCCACAGGCCACACTGCACTTGTTGTGAGCCAGGCCTTGGACTCCGGCAGCTTCTTCTACCTCAAAAACCAACCAGCGCTAACAGCTCTTTGAAAAACTCAAGAGAAATAACACAGCATGCAGGGCGCTCACAGAGGCGGTGTACTGTGTGACCAGCTCATATCAAAGTAAATGCAGGCCACGCATGTGCAAAACATCTAAATAACTATATTTCTTACATGTGTTGGAGAAACCAGCATGGATACTTGGATATTTGGATATTTCAGTGTTGTGATTTTGTTTATAGTCAGAGATGTTGATTAAATTCAGAGTTTTGATGCCATCAAGACATACAATTAAGCACTTTCATTTAGTAATATTGATGGTTTGCGTGAACGCAGTTTGTCTGAGTCTGGAATTCCTTATCATTATCTTTAAAACTATGCTACATTAAATAATTTTGCCTTGTTCACAAACACTGAACCCTGTGTACCGCTGTAGATTGTCATGAAAGCTGGCTTAAAAGTGTTTAAGGATGTCGTACAAAACACAAACTAGATCTGTCACCATCGCTTACATAGAGCCACTTTAAAGCAACACAATGTAACTAAAAATAAAAACTTCAATATCATTTTAATGGTACGCTGACTTGTGATAGAGAGAATGTTGCTTCTATCATTGCGACGCCTGTTCTTGCACTACACAGTTTAGGTTGACTGGATATTAAGTGCAGTAAGTGTTTAAGATGCTATAAGATGTGCTAAGATGAAGCTAGGTCGGTATTCTTCCTATGGAAATCATAACAGAGGTAAAAAGAGAAGATGATGTTAAGAGGGAGGCTAAGAAAAAAAGAAAGAGAAAGTGACCGGGCAAAAGGCCAGACCGGAGTAAATCTCTGACTGGCTTTTAATTGATGGCGAGGATGAAAAAATCCAAACCTGCTAAATACAGTTAGCAATTCATTAATTATCCTTTCTGACTAAGCAAACTAATGCAAGTTTGTAAAATGTTTACATATTGTGCTGACATTAGCTGTAGTGATCTGTCTCATGGCTTGTAGAGTAACAACGACAATACAATAACAGTGTTCGTCCCTACCGGTGTTATCTATGAAAGACTGTGATGTTGGCTTCAACTTTATCAGTGTCATCTCTGTCTCATGAAGTTTTGCGGTTTTCCCACATGCTAAAAGACATCTAGCCTCAAGTGTGCCTCGGGCTGGCAGGCAGATAAATAAACTCATCTCACACTGAAAGACGTGGTCCTAATCATTCTCAAACCAAGTAAACCTTTAAAGTTATCCAGCCATGCAATCTCAGCTAGCTTGAAATAAATACTGTCCAATGTATATCATGTAGAATTAATCATATTGCCACCAATGATTATTTAAATTACACACATACTCCACATCAATCACTTACCAAACAGTGTACAGGGGCTGAATATAAGCAGCTAGCAGTATCTGAGTCAATCAGCACTGTATCCTTTTTCCTTTTTTGTAATGTTAGTGTTCATCTCTGAAGGCACAACATACAAAACCACATGGTTCTTTGGAAATGGCAAAGATGACATCAGAAGCCAAATACTTCACCAAATGCACCTGCAGAGCTGCCCATGAAGTGTCAAGGTGCAATTTATATTTACAACAGTGTAGTAAAAGTGAACTGCACTTCAAAACTGTAGGGGTACTGAAAAATATAGATTATTGCATAATAGTGCTTTCAACACTACAAACTCAAAATGTATGTAAAACTCTGACGGTCAACAAAAGCTGGCTCCTATGCATTACTCCACATTTATAAAATCACTTGAATTGTGGTCATCTTAATCGATTAATTTGTCAATTGTTTTGTTTTGCTGAGTATTTCAATATTTTAAACAACGGGGGGGGGGGGGGTCAAGTTTTTGCTTGACCTCAAGTACATCAGTAAAATGCTACTGAAATGATTCCACTTTTACCACTTGAATAACTCCCTTTCAGAATGTGACTTAAGAATCGCTTTCAGTCTTAAATAATATACAAGAAACAGGAAAGGCTGATTGGTTTCAGTTATTTGGGCTGTGCAACTGCAAAGGCCTCACCTATTGCATTCAAATGCATCTATTTATGTGTATTGTTTTAAACTATTTCCAGTGATAGTCCTTGAACAGTTGTAAGTAATGTCACTGCTTTTGTGAACAAGTCGTATAATGACAAAGGCAACACCAGAAATCAAAAGAACTGAATCTGACTCTGAAGGAATTAAATAATGCAGGCATTACATTAAGTCCAACCAGGAAAAAAGCAATGTAAACAGTGGTAGAATGTGCAATAATAACACCATAAAAGAATAACGACTACTGAGAGATGTGTTATTACATTAGAACAAGCCAAATCTTCTGAAACTACCTAATCTAATAACTTCAGCCTCTCATGGCCTGAGGTCAAAATGGGGGATAAGTGCTTTAGCCCCTCCTAATAAATGGAAGTTGTGTCTTGAGCACCCCCACCTTCAGGCCTGACCATTTGGCGAAAAGTTTTATGGCAGAAATAGCCACACAACATCACATACCTTTCTTTAAAAAAAAAAAAAAGATGGGGGGGAGAGACAATCTGGTATCAATAAATTGAGTTTTCCGGGCTCATCTGTAGATTAAAACCCTGCGGGGTGTTTAAAAGGACTTACAAACCTGTTGCCTGCCCTCACGTCGAGCAGGAGAATGGGACACCGATGAAAACAAAGACTCGGACCACCAAAGTTTCAGTTTAGTCGACAAAACGCACAAAATGGGAATTTTTTAAAAATCACATTTTTCAAACAGCAAATGTTCAAAAATGTGTTTTATATCACGCAAGGATTGGCGTGAATAAGGCTTAAATATATTCTTGTTGCATGTTACAGTGGTGGTGTGCTGTTGGTAGCTAGGTCGAAAAGTGGACGGGGGTGGAGAAAAAAAAGAAATACCGTAGAGACTAAAAAAAAAAAAAGTTAACATTGCATTATTTTATGGATTAAACGTATGAGTACGGTGCCAGGCTGCATTAGGGGGGGACTCTGACGTTTTGATAACATTTGAAGGAGATCGCAATTTTAGCCACAAGTAGGAATGTTGTAGTTAGCTTAAACAAACCAACAACGGCTGTCCGTGTTAACGGCTCGCAGCTAACGTTCGTGGAGAAAAACCTACATACTAGTACTACAGATAGCTAAACCCCGAGGGGAAAGCTAACGTTAACTCGTCTGGTAATATGCTAATGTATTGTAACGTTATAGCCCCTTCAAGTGAACAAAGGAGTCTTTTCCACCACACATAAGCTTGTAATACCGAGTAGTAACACAACGAAGCCCGGTCAAGCCGAAGGACCGATAAACGCCAGACCCCGCTTTTCCCGGCTGTGGCACTCGGTCACAACTTGAAAACGATGCGCTTTAAACTTGATCATTACTCCGCTTAACAACGTGGCAGACAACTTCTGCGCGACGTGAAAATGCTCGATGCGAATGTGCGTGTGTCCACATATTTACCTGGGTTCAATTATGTGGCATCCAACAGGGAGAAATCAACGGCTGGAGTAGAGAGAAAAAAACAAAGTTGGGGATAGGATCCTTCCCCCCGTGGTCCGGACTGTGGGCTTGATGAAAATGAGGAAAGACAATATGAAGCACTCCTCCCGACGCCTCGTCTCGCTCTCGTCCTCGTCACGAAAAGTAAATTAAAAAGGGGTAAAAATCACGCCTCTATCGCACAACCATAACTCTTGTCTCGGCCCGTTTCCTTATTGTTAGAGAAATTGTACCCATTTCATTTTCCAAGTAGACATTTTAACAGCCTCCACATTGTCGGTTCACTCCGAAGTATCCCTCCGCGGCACAGCCTACGGGAGGACATGGACGCTGAAAACATCAACGGCGTCTCGGTCCGAACTGAAAACGAAATCGCCGAACGAAGCAGGGTTTTACATGCCCCGTAATTACGCGGCGATTATCTAAAATAGCGCAAATGTGTTGCAAAATGTGAGCAAGAGTTAGTGCCGATTCGCAAAAGAAGAGAGGGGGGGGGGCCTATGTCGGCTGGCGGATGAGGACAGCGGAAAGCCCAGCGGATTACACCAGCAGAGGATGGAATGATAATATCAGAGGGAGGACCAATTGGATACAACGAACACTTGATTGGCAAGCGGGGCGCCCAAATATGTTTCATCATCGACCTTTAGGGCAGCCTCGCCGTGCCTACGGCTCGACTGCACTTCAGTTTAGCTCTGGAACAGTGCCGTGCTCCGAAAAATATCAGCGCTTGTGTGTGTGAGAGAGAGAGAAAAAGAGAGGAAACGAGATGGATGGGAGTTCAGCTCAGTGATGCCAAACACGGTTGACAATTGTAACAAAGCTTTATCTCTCGAGGTCGAATGTTTTGGACCACGTCTGTCAAATTCATGGCCAAAAAATAAACACATAAAAAAAAACCCAGCAGATTGTGGGGTGACCTTGTTGGGAATAACTCCCTGAAAAAAAAATACACTCATCACAATAATGATACTGCAATATTAAAGATGCACTATCTAGTTCTTGAGAGGGGATTCAAACTCAGTAATATTTATTTCTTCCATATCTTCTCAAAAGGGGTCCCCTAAATACTGTTTGAAGCTACAAAGGTGGCAGGGTCCGCCACATATAAACAAAGTTAAAGAGTAAGAAGTTGTGTTAAGGTCAGTTTGTTTATTCAATTTTAGTCACTCATGAAAACAAATAGTTTATTTAGTTTGGTTAGACAAAAACAAAAACAAATTAGCCAGTGAACATCTTTCTTTTCATAGTGCACCTTTAAATAAACACATTCACAGTGCCAGTTTTGTTTTTCTGTTTAGCCTCAATCTACTGTGGAAACATTGTCATCCCTTAGAAATAACTGCAGTAATTAACTGACCCTATGTGTATAATCGTTTGTGCAGTCTTGCAGTATCAGCTACCATGTTTTTGTGTCCATTGTTTAGGATTTACTTGCATTTACCCGTCATCTCATCCCCGGCATTGTAGATAGAAAAAGGCTCATTCTAACGTAACAAAAGCACAACAATTTCAATGAACAGTAGCTTTCATTTTGGTCAAAAGATCCCCCCAAATCCTGCACACATTCGACCTTTTAAAAGAATAGCTCCCCTAAACATATGTATATCTATCACAGCAGCCTATATGTGTGATGGGCCGATTTGAAATGTTGCCATATATGATTACATATTCACAATTTGTCCAATACTTTTGGCCTAGTTTTAGTTTAAAGGTACAGTGTGTAAAACTCCACCCCCTCAGATTCACACTCAAAACAAATCAGGAGAAACCTCTCACCAAAATAACCACTAACTGCTGCTTAGTGTAGCTGCCCATAGGTAGTTAGCTCAGTTAGACGTGCAGCTAGCAGCTCAAAGTTGAGTGTTAGCAGAGGGCCTTGGGACTTTGATTGGCCAGGGCTAGCCAGTTAGCATGCTAACTTCAGTAGATAACCCTGTAACACAATACATATACATCATAATGTCATGTGTATTCACATTCTGTTGACAAATTTTGCCCATTTTTTAAAAATGTTTTCAACAAAAAATTCCAACATACAGCCTCTTTAATGTTGAGCAAGAGGAAAATAAAACCAAAGCAGCAGCATGCTGAGATCAAACTATGTGAATGCACGAGTGAGCTTTTATCTGTATGGTGCAGAGAGAAAGAAAGTGGTTGAAGAAAAAAATAAAGCAATGGAACGGCTACTTCCTTTTGTCAAACCAGAATGTAAAGACCTGAGTTCACCGCATGACCCAGTATCTAACTCATGAGAAGGGCCTGGCTGCTGTTTTTTTTCGTCTCTACCTTGGTGGTTTTGTAAACAAGGCTCCAGTTAATGTGAGTTTGTTTTTGAGACTTTCTAAAGAAAACCTCAACTGGTTTAAGGGGGGAAAACCTAAATACCATCTGTGCTGGCCTTTACAAGAAAACTCCGCTATCCGCTTTTGTGGTTCACAAACACACACACACACACACACACACACACACACGCACGCACACATATGCTCAGCATGCATTGCACACATGCACCTCGACCACAAACCTGTGTGCTATTATTAACAACATGACTAAAGTCTGGTTGTCATGTCCTTTAAGAACTTAATAAAAGGAAAAAAACCAAAAAATAGACGGGCACAGGCAGTGTGTGCTGTGCATTGTTGGAGACAGTTTCAGTTTAATACAGCTCAGATCTACATTTTTGTCACAAGGAGCATCCAGTCAGTGTGAGCAGATCAACCCCATTATGACAAAACTGGTCTCATGTCACAGATTCACTGGCGGCGCTCCTGCAGTACACCTGGGTAAAGAAGGCGCATGTATTTGCCTTGGAAGTGATCGTATCACAGCTCTACACAAAACATCAAACAATGTTTGGTTTGTTGCCTTTTAAAAAGTAGGACGAAAGGCATGGAGGCAACACAACAAAACACACAAGGTTGTACGATAAGGCACACACACACACAAAAATCTATATTTAGAGTGGAACTCTATTTTCCTAACCCCCAAAGTGTGTACCCTCCTCTCCACCCACTCTTTCCTGGGCTCTCTTCTTCTTTTTCTTCTTCTTCTTCTTCTAGACGAGCACTATATGTATAGCTTTGTAAATGGGTTACCCCCATGCAGCCACCCACGCATCAGGTACAGTGTGAAAACCTGGGGCATCCTGTTATGACTTCTGGTTTCCTGTTTCCTGTGAAAAATACAGCCCCCCTCTCTCAGACACAAACACACTCATGAACTCCACCGCTCATCTCACGCTGAACACAGCAGGCCTCGGATCAGCTGCTGAAACGCCACATTCTACATCTATTAGTCTGAGTGTTTGTGCATACAATCCTGGCTTAACCTTCATGCTGCTAATGATACAGTGGCGTGCTGTCTCTTTTTGACATTATTCCTATTATTCCTCTTTTAGCCATCGCTGTGGTCAGTGTTCAGCCCTCTGCGAAATATACTGCATCACTGTGAGGAAGTCATCACGCTCTAAGGTGACAAGAACAGATGTTGTCCCCCCATTCTTGCCAACGTTTAATTTGTTTTTATTCCTTGTATACATATCCTCATTTCACATGCCAAGGAGGAAGATGTACAAGTGTCGAGGGACCACTGAAACAGCAATAACAGCAGTGTGTGCTCACGTGTGAACTTGTGCACCCCCCCCCCCCACGTTTGACACACACACAGAAAAAATGAAAATAACACAGTTTGTGACGCGCAGCATGCCGCCACCGCACACACACAAGAAACCTGCCAGTATACCTGAGCATCTCTCTCAACAGGGGTCAGCCACATCACTCTTAATGAGCAGAAATCTCTCTCCCTTCCTGCGGTGGCTCTCGCCTGCCATGCTGAATGCTCAGTGACGGTGTGCACGGTTAATTGTCTTGGCACAAACTCACAGCCGTGCTCTCTCCTCTTTTATGCTGTGCTCAAACAGAATTTCAGCGTGCTCGCTTTCGTGCCTTTTTTTGTGTGTGATTGTGTTTTTTCTTTTATCAGCTGTGGATGGGCGTTGTCATCTAATGCCTGTCTAGAAAGCAGCATCGTTCAGTGATGTCTTCTGTTCAATACCTCCTTTACATTCTACCGACCACTCACCCACTTTTTCACGTTTTTTTGCATGGAAAAAAGCACAATGCCACCCTGTTCTTCTTCCTAATTTTTAGCTCATCATCCCCTCCTCCTTTCTTGCAGATTTGAATTCATTAGCAATCAAAGAGCCACTGACAAACGCCCAATCTTAATTACCCTCTCATTTGCATATTTGCATATTAATGACTGCAGACTTTGCTGTTTCTCTGCTGCAGCAGTCCCCCTCCCATCAACACTGCTCAGACTTCGCCTCCCCACATGCTGCAACACTACGTCTTTCACCGAGCTCAAGGCCTCACACTTTTCAGCCTGAAGTTGACAGACATTCAAGGGAGGACATTTCATTATCACTCCACACATGAGCCAAACAGATGAATCATTGTGCTCGTAATCTACAGGGAGGACTCCAGTATTTCAGCAGGGGCTTTAATTTAACGCACTGCTCTTGCTTTTAGTCAATATACGCATCACTTGTTCGCAGCAGTGTGTACACAATACACCCACAGCACAAAGTACATTTTGATATTTCTGTGTGGTAGCATGCTTTAGTTTGTATTTCTACCATAAGTCCATAATTGCATTGCAGGTGTTATACTCCCCCCTTCTGGTGAAATAAGACAGTGAAGTCATGTTTTGACAAATGAAGACATCATGTTTCAGGGTTACAATACATAAAGTAAACTGACAGTCATGACTTAATGGAGACAAACCTTTTCATGATTTTATCATAAAAAATAACTATTCCTTGAGACAGTTAATGAAAGGACGATTTATGGTAATGAAACCAAACATGAAGGAGTGAAATGCCCCGATCCTGCCTCAGCACAGGATGCACTCCAATGGCAAAACCCTGTATTGTTCACATAACAGTGAACACAAAGAAATAACAGTATTCAGTGAGTCGCAATGAAGCTTTCCCAAGACACAAAGCAGTCTTGTTCCAGCAGGTACCGTCCAGGGATTTCCACTGTAGCTAATCCGAGGCTGATGGTACCCGAACAAGCTGCTTTAAATTAATATCATAAAAAGGGAGCAGTGAGTGCATTTAAGGTTGCAACTTTTTTATTATTTTTTGGCTTTGACATGAGGGTCATGCTTAAATGTTTGAAACATTGTGCTTCACCTCAAGACATCTCAAAATTTGTAGAAATCAGTCAACAAAATGCATCCCCTCCCGAAACAACAACTTTCCTCAACTCAATCATCTCTTGCTAACAGACGGACATAACACAACCGGTTTACTAAAATAAACTTATTCTAACAATTCTCAATGTGCTTGCATAACACATATAAAAAAGAAATTATGCCTGTATCTGCCTGTACAGTTGCTTAACCGTGATTGTAATAACTGCGATTGACACTCGTGCTGTAAGCCTCAGAACACCTCTGAGAAATTCCAACAAGAAAACTGAAAGGCAGAATCAAAAGACGTGTAATCAAATTCCACAGCTATTGTATATTCTCATTTTCTGTTTAAGGGATTTCTCTCCATGCTCAATACAGTAATGTGTAGTCTGTATGACAGCAGGATGGTAGGTCAAGCTGAACAAAAGCCTAATGGCTTTTAAAATACGCATTTATAATAATAATAATCCCAATTTACCAGTTATCTTGAATTGAACTCAAAGGGGCACTATGGAGTTTTGGAGAAGAAATTCAAACTCAGAGTGTTAATATTTACAATATTACTCAGGTAATAAATCAAACTCAGAAATATTCATTTTTTTCCACAACTGAATAAACAAGCTGTTCTCAGAGGAAAGTAAGGTCCCAGAACACTGAAGCTAGAAAGATGGCAGGGTCCGCCAAAAATAAACAAGTAGTAAAACAGTGTGAAATTATGTTGTCCTTTAAGGTCAGTTTGTTATCAAGATTATTCAGTTATGCAAATGAAGAGTTTGTTTATTAGTTTGTTTTGTCTTTCTGTAATTAAAGTGTCTTCCCTAAAACTGCATAGTGTGCCTTAACACAAATTAGGAGATGAACAAAGTTCTCCATGTTTCCAACAAACATTCAGAAATTGTGTTGTAATTGATTTAAGAGGTAAAATGTCTAGGTAACAGAAACCCTGTGTACTGACTTCAGACAAAAGGTGGAAACTGAAGAAAGAGCATATTTCCTAGCATGTGATCATCTGTTTTACATGTCAATAGAGTTCCTTTGTTAGATGGAGACTTTAGAGGTTCACCTGAGGGTGGATGTGGCAAACAAGGTGTGTATGTTTAGGCAGCAGCTTCTCCATGTTTTTACATGTACATACTGGTGTGTGTGTGTGTGTGTGTGTGTGTGTGTGTGTGTGTGTGTGTGTGTGTGTGTGGTGTCTAAGTAAGTACAGAGCGGGTGTTCAGTCTGCAGCACGTGTGGGAGTTCTAGGTTGGTTCAGCCCCATGGTTTTACAAAGCCAGCCGGCGAAGTCCACCTCTTCCACCTCCGACCGTTTGATATACGTATGGCTCTGCAAACAAAATGATAATGAAATGAAAATGAATTTAAACGAATAGACTTTTCTGCTTCATTCTAACTTCATAACTCAGTGTGACTGAGGTGACGGAATATTTTGGTTTAACTGAAGATTTTCTATAAAAACTATTTTTGTGGTCTTGACCTTCAACCTGTCAGGTATTTAATGTGTTTCTTGTGCAAATAGGCCAAAAGAGACTTGTGTGATCTGAACTTAAGCTATGGTCTAAGTGCAGACACTCACCATCAACATTTTCAAGTCAGCTCTGTCTGCTGGATTTTTGATGAGACTGGAAAGAAAAAAAGAAAAAAAAACAAAACATTGGACTACTTGTCTACGACATGTTCTGAGAGGTAAAGTACACACACAACAAAGATTATCTGTGTGTGTTTAAAGGATTATTGAGTTATGTTTTCAGGCTAAAATGTCATCTCACCATTTTGTTACAAAGTCCTGAAAATCAGAGGTGAAGATGCCATGTGGTAGTTTGGGAGGGGGCTAAAAAAAGAGAGCAAAGTTTAATGACCATCTAATCATAGTAGGGAAGGTTCAGCTTCCTGATTTTACAAGCATGACACTAAATACTGTACGTTGTTCTTCTTTGGACAACACCTCAAGATTCCTACCTCGTTTACTATGTAGTCAAGTAGTTCAAAGATGGCCATTGCGGGTCCATGACCTGGAAAAGGAGCTGAGGTTAATGTGACTTATCTTCAATATTTCACACAAGACTGTTGAATACGAAATCATTCCACCAGCTTAAACTGAGGAGCTGCAACAGAATCCTGCACCCTGGAAGATTGGTTCCTATTTTGCCATAAATTAGATTACAATGGCAGATTTATACATTTGCACCTACAATGTATAATACTATGCATTTGTATTACTGTTACTTGATAATGTATATTTGCATACTGTAGATTGCATATCTACATCTGGATATTTCAGTATTCTTACAGTGTCTTTGTGTGATATTTTAAACTTTAATCTTTATGTTGTCATGTTGTAAAAACAGTGCTGAGAGGGAAGAATTTCCATGTACAGGTATTTTTTTTAACTGTGCCTGTGACAATTAATGCTTTTACTGTTGAAACTGTTCAACCAGCAGGAACAGATAAATAAAACATTTAAAACTGAATGAAATCTGTCTCAGAGGAAACTCGAATCACAACCACTACTTACATTAGACTGCATTATAACTCATGCTGCAACCTAGAGTGACTTAAATACAAAAGTTGCGTATCACAAAGTGTTAAACTGTGTGTTGCTCACCGCTAACAGGTCTACCTGTTGGTCTGGGTCTGGGTGAAGTGCTGTGTGTCTCTCTCTCACTACCATCCAAGATGGGACGTCCAAATATGGCCTCCAGTTCTTTGGCGTCTGGGGGAGGGATGGGGAAGCGTCCGATTGACAGCTCTACCAGGGACAAGCCCATACTCCACACATCTGACTGCACAGAATAGTGGGTCCCCTGCAGTCTCTCAGGCTACACAGCAAACAAACAACAACCAGCTATTAACATTATTTCAACAAATGCAAAGATGCTGCTCTGAGGTTTCTTTTTTGTCGCACTGTGTGTGAATAAGGCCGTCCATGAAAGTTTAAATTAGAAAATTGTTTGTCTAAGTGTCCTCGGGCAAAATACTGAACCCCAAATTGCTCCTGATGAGCAGGTGGCGCTTTGCATGGCCATCAGTATATGAATGTGTGTGTGTTGGGTGAATGTGACAAGTGTTGTAAAGCGCTTTGAGTGGTCAGTACACTGGAAAAGCAAGACCATTTACCATTTTATCTTTACATAACGGCACTGGTTGAAGTTTGGTTGGATAATAATTTACTGGAAATTTGAGGTCTATACAATACAGTGAAGAATGAGAGGAGGATAGGAGGACCAACTTACTGACATGTAGGACCTTGTACCAACAAAGGAATTGGCCATAGAGTCTATGAGCTGCCCGCTCACACCGAAGTCACACAACTTGATCTCCCCACGTGAGTTCACCAGTATGTTCGAAGGCTTCACATCTGGGGGTCAAAAGGACATCCTGAAAACTTAACACGACTGGACATCTCTTTTTTGATTAGCTGTGATGAGTCAAATGAAACTCTACTTGTGAAATACAAGAATCAGGATTGAACAAGTACCTCTATGCATGATTTGGTGCTTTTCTCTTAGATAGGCAAGGCCTCTCAAAACCTGTTTCAAAAAGAGGAAGTTACACAAGTCAATAACTGTATCTAACCTTTATGTGGAAACAACAGTCAGAAACAAGCATGAAATACATCCAGGCCCATGCTATCCACTGTTCATTTTGAGCTCATGACAGTCAAGATCTTGATGAAAGAGAAAAACAACTTAAACAAACTGTTATATCATTAATGCCAAGAATAATAACATAACGTCCCGTGCAATATACAAGAGAAATATACACTTACAGCAATGCTGACTTTGCCCAGGATGTCTTCTGGGATCCTCTTGGCTTCTTTTAAAACCTGATCCAAAGATCCACCATCCTGCATAATAAAATGACACCACAATGAATAACATGTCATAATATAGACTGCTAAAAGCACATCCCGTCAAAAACTGAATTTTAACAAGATCACGTTTCCCCTTGACTGCAATGTGCACTGGGTTCATTTACTAAAGGAGAACAGTGGTTCATTACCAGTGAAACATATCTAGCTTATTCCTCAGCCCCCATGATACTGTGTGTGAATAATGAGACACTAATCCTCCTTCTAAGAGTAATTTGTGCAGCGTATCATTCGTTCATGAAGATCCATTCTAGCGACATTCTAGCGACATTATTAGTACTTCTAACACTGCAAGTATTGCTTAGTCCACCCAGCTAATGCTTTATAAGCATTGTGGCGCTGGTGCATCAGTGATTATGATGCTTTGTTACCAGACGTATCAACCATCATCATTTCCTCAGTAACCTCTCGAGTGACATCCCCAGGAAACTCGGATACATCTTTTTAAGAACTGTCTAGTGTGGCACTGTGTAGTTTCAAGTCATCATTTACCAATGTGAATTTGCTTTACATTTTATACTGTGAAATCACAAACAAGGCAATTTAAATCTACACGAAATCCATTGGTAGATGCTTTTGTCCAAAATGATGTACAAATGATGCTGTTCAACATTCTTTACATTGAGAAAGAAAACAAAACAAAAACATAAGTTTTGCTGCTGACACATGAGCGTATGCAAAAGGCAAAAATAATTAATTAATTAATAATTGATATTCTCACCATGTTTTCCATACAGATGCTAATCTCTCCGTCGCTGTAAAATGCTCCATAGAAGCCCACAATGTAGGGAGAGTTACACTCATGCAGCACCTGAAGCTCCCGGATTATCTGGTTTCTGATAGCAGGTTTAATTTCAAGATGAATAAGCTGAAGAGGAAAGAAAATGGTTATATGAAAAGTGTTTTTGTGATGATACCACCAGTAGGTAGAAGATCAACATGCTGAAATCCCAACTGGTTCACATAAATCTCATTAATCGAACAGTGTGTCTGTAGCTGACCTTTCTGGCCATGATAATTCCTGAAGGTTTGTGGCATTCCTTATTGACAACTCCTCCATTGCCTGCACCCAGCTCACAGATGCGCTGAAAGTCATCATCTCTCATCTCCCCCACTTTGGCCTTCTGGGTCAGGAAAGCTTCTAACCTCTTCTTCTGTTGTTCATCCAGGTCCAACTCCTCCAATATTCTCTTAAGTGCCTCTAAATTAGCCCTGTGAATATGAATACAGAACAAGAATCAAGCATCTACCAGATGTCACAAATGACTACAGTTTAAAACAACATATGAGGATACTGATGTGGTTCCTGGATGAACTTACTCAGATGCAACATCAGAGTTGGTGGAGGTGGATAACCCATCGCCAGAAGGTGCAATATTTAAGGGCATTGGTCTCTTTTTAGGAGCCATGCTAACTTGTGAGTCAACTATGAGCTTTGTGATACTTTTATCCGAGCTACAATTATTATCTAACACCTCTCCACGTAGAGATTTCTGACTGGGAAATGACTGACTGGGCAAAATAATGCTATGTGTGATCAGCACAGCAAGTAGTTTTATATCTTTAGCCAATATTCTGAGGTTCAATAGCGCACTATCTTGTAGATGCTATCTGGACTTACGTTAAAGATCTATTAACCCGAGTTAATTGTTAGCTGTCTGTTATAAGGTATAGTTAGCACACTTAAATATGACTCAACTTAGGGTATCTCTGCTTCACAACTCAATGAGCATAACGGCAACTTTGCAAAAAAAACAACAACCCAACAACAAAACAACAACAACAGAGGGGTAGTGTAACGGTACCGTTAGCTAAATGCTAATGTAAAGTTCACGTTAGCCAACTGGACTGGGTTGTTTTAACAGCTGAGACGTAACCGTGTATAAGCGGGTTAGCGGGATAACTGGCATTACTGTCACTGCATTAACGTGAGAGAAGTGATTGTAAATTCACACACGCTGAGCTAACCGACTAACTACAACGTAACGGCCAACAGAATGTTGTCAAACGCAGAGCCATCACTAGCAACACTTCACGTTAGCTAGCTTGCTAACTTCATCTGCCGACTGTTGCCTGGTGGCAGCGTTACGACATATAACGCGAGCTGACTTTACAAACACTTCCAGTGCCGTTGCCCTCCCAATCGCTCAAGCTACGAGCCCCAGCCGAATGAGGCTGAAGTGTCAGTTAGTTTATCCTTGCCACGTCTTTCCGATGGCACTGGCAGGTGTGTGGCTGCAGCGGCAGAACGGACACCGGGTCCCAGAACTAAAATCAGCGGCAGAGGTGGGGCAGTACTGGGGCCTAGCAACACTCGAACTCTCGCGATATTTCCAGTGTTGACAGTCAGCTGTGAACGGGATTATGTAATGACCCCTCTGTCCACGCATGCTGGTTAATAGAAAATAAATCACGTTTTATATTTGTCACATTTACGCTCCAAACCGTTATTAACTTGATTTGGTCATGTTATGACATCCCACTCTCATGACATGCACATGTACAGAGACCCATTGATCAACCAGTGTTGGTATGCTATGAGATTCATAATAATAATAACATATGTGTCAATTACTGTTTGTTAACTCAGCAGTATAACCTCATGAATATGTGCCAAGAGATAGTAAGAGAAATAATAAAGGTGTTACAACAAGGCCCCTCTGTTACACAGGGCCACTGTATTATAATGCAGCATGCAGCAACTTCCCTAACGCATGTGAGATGAATCAGATGAATAAAATCAATTTAGACAGCGTGATCCTGGATGTTTTAGGGTGTGGAGTCCTGGCAAGTTTTTCCTGTCTCTGGTTATCTGATAATCCAACTGTGGTCGTCATCAGCGGAGGGGACAAGAGGCAGGCACAAAGCTACCAACTCTGATCACCCAGAAAGAGTACTCCCTGGTTTAAAAAAGTAATCTCTAGATGCACATGCAGAATAGTAATCCTCTTTCATCCCATCAGTGGCTGTTTTGAGTTAAAAACTACTTAAAATGACATTGTTGAAGTCCAAATTACAACAAAAGTTATCTCATCATCTCATTTCGAGTGGTGGGGGGTATAGATCATACTTGTGATTTATTTCATTTTTTTTTTTTTTTTTTGGAGACCCAACATTTCCCTCCATGAACAAACACGTGGCAATACTGGCATGAATTAACTGGATTGTTTTTTTTTTAAGCCCATTTGAAATATAATTTTAGATATTATCATTCTTGTATATAAGTACACTGGTCAAAACCATCAAATTTAACTTTCACTCTGTATACGTTTGTATAATAAAAGGTACCCATACCATATCCATATACCAAAAATCTATTGTCATTGAAGTCATAGCATGAAAACATAATGCTCCATCTTACAATATTGAGAAATTGTTCTAAAAATAACCCTTCTTCACAGCCGAGGATTGAACTGTCATTAAAAAAGGTTTTCATACATGTTGGTAACAAACAGGATCAAAGACATTCAGTGCATCAATAAAAAAGTGTGTTTATTAGACAACAAACATTTATCGTGGTTTTAAACATATGAGTCTTTATTACGGTTACTAATATTTTCAAGTTGACATAAATGTACTTTTCATATTCATGAATGTGAAAAGAGCAGAGAAGCTCTGAGGCTCTCTCTCCTGAACAACATTAATGTCCAACCCATCAGAAGACACAGCAACACAGTTTGTGTTTTAAGGGCTTTTGTCTTTAGACCGATAGACTCTTGCTGTCTAATGTTCTGTCAGCAGGGGGAGCGGTTGTTCCTTTCTCTACAGTCTCCAGTTGTGTCTGACTGGGCAGCAGCTGTTTTCTCTGGACAGCAGCAGAAGCAGCTTTAAGATACAAAGAGACACAGAGAGAGATGAAAGAGAGAGACGGACTGTTGACATGCACATTATCACAAACAAAGAGACAAAGCTGCCGTGCAGTTCACTCTACAACATGTTCGTCTCTTTGCTGTACAGATTTCTGATCAACACTATTTGTTCATCAGTGAAAATGCTGCTCCAGACCTGCTCTTGATGCAGTAATAGTAGTAATAAAGTCACAAGATTTTGTTGCTTCAGTTTGTTGTCTCACACTTGGAAGAATTTTACTTCCTTTGTGTTCATCAACAGTCTCACACACAGTAACTTACCTTCTGATGGGTCTAGTCTGGCTGATAAGGTCAGGAAGTTTGCTGTTTCTGGTGTCTGGCAGCAACAAGCCCGCAGCAGCAGCCATGAGGCAGACTGTACCAAAAATAATGTACGGCAGGACCCTGCTGTAAACACCTGTGAACAGAACGAAGGCCACTTTACTGACCACAGTCACTGATCTGTTCATTTCCATGGGTTCATCACCTTTATTACATCAATCAGTCATACAAAATATTATCAAAGACACTTGCCCATGTAGATCACATAGGGAGACATGATGGAGCCAGCGAATGCAGCAGTGGTGGTGATCCCTAAGCCCATGTTCCTGACCACAGTGGGCATCAGCTCAGTGAAGAACACAAAGAGGAAGATGTAAGCACTAGTTGAGCCCATCCTTCCAACCAAGGTGAACACCTTGAGCATGACAAGCATGTCTGAGAAAAAAACAAATGTGATGGTTAAACAAGGCATGGGCAATTTACAAAAGGACTGTGTCATCTTCTCCTTTAAGATATTCCTGATTCAGTCAGTGTTGTACTGATTCAGACCTTCAGGAACCAGCTGGATGAGCAAGAGCATGATGCCACAGAGGATCAACATGCAGAAGAGGAGAGTGGGTCGAGGTGCACGGTTGACCAGCAGCCCAGTGGCTACATAAACTGCAATGTCAATGGCTGCTGAGAGGAAGCAGTTGAGGTAGACGTTTCCATTCAGGTTACTGGTGTTGAGAGAGAGACCAAAATAGACCATGGCAACGGACATCCTGCAGAAATACAGAATCAACACTGCATGAAGAGGGAAGACACTGTGCTGAAATGATATTTTCATCTTTATTTTATGTTGTTGAATTATTGACAGACAGACTAACATCAGATGACAAATAAATCAAAGGTTAACTTTGGTATCTTGGACCCCGTTTAAATTGTTTGTGTCTAATTGATGGGAACAACATTTTATGAAACTGGTCCACTATTGAACAAGACTGCTGCAGCCAGCAGCTGTGACATGAGCTGCAACTTCTGTATTGTAATCCTGCAGGAAATATTGTACCATCAAAATAAGAGAATTAAAGTTCTTCATATGGCCACAGACTGTCATGGTTTGAGTTATTTCCTGTTTTATTTTGAAGTTTTCTCCTCATGTGTCAGGTTTTGATTTCCCCTCTCCACCTTTTTCCTTTTCACCTGGGTTTTACAGTATATTCAGGAAATCTACCAATGGAGAAAATAAATACATTACCCTATAAAAACACCTAGAATTGTAATATTCCTCATGTTGGGGGTGCGTACCAGGTCCAGATAAGTGTGTGTCATCTCCTCTTCACCTTTATCTTTCTGTTTTAGACACATGAAAAGAAACAGAACAGTCGCACCTGGTTATCACAGTTTGAGCCATATTTTATTCTGTACCTCAACAGCTTCCACAGCATGAAGAGTGAAAATGGAATAAATACCTTTAGCTCCAAGCACTGGCCAGCCCTGAATATCACCTCAGGCACGGGGACTCTGTTCCTTTTGGCAGCATTTCGTATAACAAGTTCAGCATCGTCAACCCGACCTTTCTGCAGAAGCCAACGTGGAGACTCAGGAATGACCCTGAGCAGAAGGAGAGAGAGACGGAAGTTCATTTAAATTGAAAAAATGTGCACAAGTGTTGAACCATGTTAAATATTGACATAAGAAAGCCATCTGAAAATGTTTAAAAGCTTCAAGGGGATGTATTTGTATCTGTTAATACATATATGTAATCAGTTCATACAATCAGAAATCAAAACATGTAAACTTTGCAGAGAATATGCACCAAGTGTCAGGACTGACATCAGTGTCTGATCTGAAGAGAAGCACTAACAGGGTGAAGACATACAGACCAGTTCAGGATCCATGAATACATAAAGACAGACACTCATTTACACTGAGAACCGGTCTGAACCAGCCAAGTCTGACTGTCTTGGTAGAGACACAGAGGTACATTCTTATTATTATCCAGTTCTGCAACGACCTGCAGTCAACTTACATATCTGCATCTGCAGCTGAGTGAAGAGCTGACCTGAGCAGAAATTCTTCATCACCTTTGAATAGATTATGACTGAACTTTGGTTTTGACAAACTGATTTCATGTGTTTTCTAAAAAACTGTTTGCGACATCAGAATTGTGTTTGTTGACTTCAGCTCAGCATTCAGTACCGTCAAACCCATGATGGAACACGGCCCACTCTGGGCTTCAGTACCACACTTTGTGTTTCTTTCACTCTCAAAACAAATACACATGCTCGCCAGATCAAGATCTTCATGACTGGAGGTGGTGGTTCTCATGTTGTCAACAGGAGCTGCCAGAACAACAAACAACTGATCCTTGAAGAAGCTTTAAATAGAAGAGGGTTTGGTATAAAGTGACGGTGATATGTGACATGGACCACCGATCAATAGCCCTTATCAGCTGATCACTTACCACCACACTGGAATATATATCAATCCGGGGATGGCAGAAGCTACCAGCAGCATCCTCCAGCCTCGTATGAAGTAGGCAAAGAGCGGCAACAAGGCGTAGCCGATGCCGTAACATACACCTTGGGCTAGCAGACCGAATTTCATCCTGGCAGACGGGCCCAACATCTCAGACCCTGATGAAGAGGAGGAACACAAGCACGGCATTAAGATGAGGCACAACATGAACGTGTAGATCGAACTGTCTGCAGACATATTGAATTCACTGGTTCAGGACAATGCTGCAGTTGAGAGAGAGGTAGGGACTCTTTTGAGACCGACAGAAGTGTGTGTGCTGCCTCTCTCACCCAGTATGAGCGATGTGCCATAGTTGGAGACTTGGCCAAGTCCTTTTAGACAGTTGAGGACACAGAACATGACCCAACTGACGGAGGCGGCCTGGATTAAGGCAGTGACTGACTGTAAGACCATGGTGAAAAAAAACACCGGCTTTCTGCCAAACCTGCGAGGCGATGCACAGAAACATGAAGTTAACAGATCATGGGTGATCTTTACGTACACGTCCTCACACTGATGACATTTAGCTTCTATCATCTGATCAGTCAGTTCTTCTCTTCTTTGTCTGCTAGAACAACAGTAAAGTAAGTATGATGTAAGTAGAAATGCATTAACAAATATCAGAGCTAAAACAATACAACAATTTATCAACTGGCAGATGTTGGCAGAAGTTGTCATCCAGCTAGAAGAAGTACATCAAGTTTAAAAAGTGTCGCTGTTACCTGTCTGAGAAGGGACCACTGATGAGGGATCCAATCAAGACTCCTGCAAAGAATAAGGAGGTGGAAAAAGGGACCTTCCATGCATGTTCACACACCAGATCCCACTGTCAGTGACAGGAGAGAAGACATCATTCAGGTGACAGCAGGACAACTTCCATAGAAATCTGACATTCTCTGAGTGAAATCTAAATGAAACTGAAGTCACAGAAGGGAGAGTTTCACCTCAGACACAACAGTGGAGCTGTACATCTCAGTGCTGAACACCCATCCATCCACACATTGCTCTGTGTCATTGCTGAGTCCAGCTGTCTGCGTCCAGCTTCCGTTCACTTTGTACCGGGAACAGCTGTCAGGTCCGATCCAGCTGCGCTGCTCCACATCTGTGCCGTTGCGTGTGGAGTCGATGGACTCTTTGCAGTGATACTCTGGTGTATCCAACACGAAAACCACGATCACTCCCATGTATCCAGTTGGAATTGCAGCTAAACTGAGCAGAACAATTATTAAAATCTGAAAAAGTCCGTAGTCTCCCAGAAAAGACGTTAGTTCATCGAAGTCTTTCACTTTTGGGTCCGACATGATGACTGACTGCTGGTGCGCAAAGTGGATCCACAGCAGGAGGCTGTGTCGGATGAGCTGCTGGCTTTACAGATAGTACATCTCTACCTATATAGGTGAAAAACAGCACAAGTAACTTGTTGAACTGGTTGCAAAATGCAACTGATTACTCCCTCAGCAATGTAGCCCAAGGTGCACTGCATATATGACTAGCCTGTAACTGTGAAACAGTCAAACATACACATTTGTGATGTAGCTTGAGGAAACAGCCAGGTGTAGTCATCTGACATGACTACTGAAGCCTGTTTTTAACAGACAAGTCAACTTCGATACATTTGAGTATGATTAAACATAAATCATTTGAAAGAAGGCCCACTCAGCCTAATTTCAGTCCTTATTATCATGATTTAATTCATTATTTTCAGGGGGGAAAAACTCCACATGCAGTCAAACACGTTACTTATATGGGCCACTTACAAAACACACTGTTGAAAACCATGAAGGAGCCAACGATGCATACTGACATGGACCTGTCAGAGGCACACACACACACACACACGTCAACTCCACTACATTTGTAGCTTTAGCTACCAGTTATGACTGAGTATTTCTACACTGTTGCACAGATACTTTTAATTAAATTAGAAGGCACAAATATCTTAAAAGGCATGAAGATCTCGAAAGGCATGAATATATTTCCCACCATTTTCATTTTTAGGGCATTTTATCTGACACTTTTTTCCAAAGCGACTTACATTAGTTCATACACTGATGCCATACACATCAGGAGCAGTTTGGGGTTCAGTGTCTTGCCCAAGGACACTTCAACATGCAGACCAGGGGAATCGAACCAGCTCTATCCATGAGCCACAGCCGCCCACTACTGAAGAGGACGCTGCACCGACCTGGATATTCTGTCTAATAATATCCATAATTACAACACACCTGACTTCAAGCACAGTCCTAAACATATCCTGTTGATGAAGGTCTGTAGTCATCCAGGTTTTGGTAATTAGACCTAATCATATCCAGACCCATTTTTGTTCCGTATAGGGAGGTGAGACCCTTAAGAGGGGTCTACAAAATGTGACTGTGTTAACAGAATATTAATTAACACAAACTAAAGACGCTGACGCACAAATGGCAGGTAAAATGACCAAAAGACCAGTTTAATTGAAGGCACAGTGCACTGCTGCAGGAATTAACCGGTTCATACCGGTCACACTGACGGGCGTTGTCCCCCAGCAGTTACAGCAGTAGGATCCAAACTCCTTGTCAAGACACAGATTCAATATTTAACTGTCATTTACTGTAACAGCGTTACATACATTGTCAGCTGTAACATTCACAACATTTGTTTTTGGTATCTATCTGTTTCCTGAATATATTGGTATGAGTGTTAATGTGTAAATGAGAGGCATTCACTTCCAGAGCTTTGTGGAATGGCGCTTTAAAAAGTTAACTCCATTGACTTATTGCGTATTAGTTCACAGAGCAGAGCTGCCACATCCAATATGGCAGCCGCGCAGATGTATGATGGGCAGGCCCCCATAGTGAGGCGTCCAAGTATATATATATGTCTATGGTTATATGTTTATGTTTCTATGTTTATGGTATTTATTTCTATGTAAATATGTTTATGTATACACATCTATGTATATTTGTCTATGTTTATACATCTATATATACAGTATGTCTATGGCATATATGTTATGGTATATATGTCTATGTATATATGTTATGGTGTATATGTCTATGTATTTTCATGGGATATATTTTTATGTATACATGTCTATGTGTATATGTCTATGGTGTAGCTATATGTCTATGTATAACTAAAGTAAGTAAAGTATTCAGATAAGAGCACAGCTGTTGCCTCCAAGCTGTAGTGGAGTGGAAGTATAAAGTAGCAGAACATGACAAAACTCAACCCGAACTACCATAACACTGTGTCTTTGTACAGCTCTTGACTGTGAAGTTGCACATGCTAAAATAAACAGCAACATTTCCCCACATTTAGCAACAAACCATGTTCAAAAAACATGTGATTTTTTTTTTTTTTAACTCTTGATCAGATTTGCAGCAATATTTGTGAACTATGTGATATTTACCTCTCTTGTAATATAATAAAAATATAATTTCAGTGTTAAATCTAAATAGGTGTTCCTCGGGTGGTCAGACGGAGTGAGTGCGCTGCTCTGTCACTGTCTCCGTGCTCTCATGTTGCCTGCCAACATGTCAGTAGACTCAGCTGAAAACATTGGGCCGTGTCGGCGACAGCAGCCCCTTCACAGAGGTAAATATCACAAAGTTCACAAATATTGCTGCAAATCTGATACAAAAAAAATCACGTATGTTTTTTTTTTTTTTTTAACATGGTTTGTTGCTGTTTGTTTTAGCATGTGCAACTTCACAAATGGCGCCCCCATATAAATATACTTAGTTACATTCCGTCACTCAGAGTGAGTAACCCAAGCTGTTTGGAAACTCCTGGGAGGCAACAAGTGACAGCTTGACCGTCTGATACGAACCTGTTCATTGCTCAACAGGTTGTAACTCATTTGTGTGGCAGCTGTGTTTTTTCAACATGTCCATGGAGTGCAGAGACAGTTTGTGTTAGTTAATAATCTGCTGACATGCAGAAAATGTGTGTGTGTGTGTGTGTGTGTGTGTGTGTGTGTGTGTGTGTGTGTGTGTGTGTGTGTGAGACGGCGAAGGCACTGGTGAATGTAAGAGAATTATTTGGCTCTTCATCAAACACCGCCGTTATACTTGTGTATCAGTAAATGATTTGACATTCCTTGAAACAGGACTTACAACCAGCAGCTCATCCGACACAGCCTCCTGCTGTGGATCCACTTTGCGCGCCAGCAGTCAGTCATCATGTCGGACCCAAAAGTGAAAGACTTCGATGAACTAACGTCTTTTCTGGGAGACTACGGACTTTTTCAAATTTTAATAATTGTTCAGCTCAGTTTAGCTGCAATTCCAAGTGGATACATGGGAATGATCGTGGTTTTCGTGTCGGATACACCAGAGTATCACTGCAAAGAGTCCATCGACTCCACGCGCAACGGCACAGATGAGGAGCAGCGCAGCTGGATCGGACCTGACAGCTGTTCCCGGTACAAAGTGAACGGAAGCTGGACGCAGACAGCTGGACTCAGCAATGACACAGAGCAATGTGTGGATGGATGGGTGTTCAGCACTGAGATGTACAGCTCCACTGTTGTGTCTGAGGTGAAACTCTCCCTTCTGTGACTTCAGTTTCATTTAGATTTCACTCGAATGTCAGATTTCTATGGAAGTTGTCCTGCTGTCACCTGAATGACGTCTTCTCTCCTGTCACTGACAGTGGGATCTGGTGTGTGAACATGCATGGAAGGTCCCTTTTTCCACCTCCTTATTCTTTGTAGGAGTCTTGATTGGATCCCTCATCAGTGGTCCCTTCTCAGACAGGTAACAGCAACACTTTTTAAACTTGATGTACTTCTTCTAGCTGGATGACAACTTCTGCCAACATCTGCCAGTTGATAAATTGTTGTATTGTTTTAGCTCTGATATTTGTTAATGCATTTCTACTTACATCATACTTACTTTACTGTTGTTCTAGCAGCCAAATCAAACAGCTGAAGAAAAACTGCAGGATTGACAGAAAGACAAAGAAGAGAAGAACTGACTGATCAGATGATAGAAGCTAAATGTCATCAGTGTGAGGACGTGTACGTAAAGATCACTCATGCTCTGTTAACTTCATGTTTTTGTGCATCGCCTCGCAGGTTTGGCAGAAAGCCGGTGTTTTTTTTCACCATGGTCTTACAGTCAGTCACTGCCTTAATCCAGGCCGCCTCCGTCAGTTGGGTCATGTTCTGTGTCCTCAACTGTCTAAAAGGACTTGGCCAAGTCTCCAGCTACAGCACATCGCTCATACTGGGTGAGAGAGGCAGCACACACACTTCTGTCGGTCTCAAAAGAGTCCCTACCTCTCTCTCAACTGCAGCATTGTCCTGAACCAGTGAATTCAATATGTCTGCAGACAGTTCGATCTACACGTTCATGTTGTGCCTCATCTTAATGCCGTGCTTGTGTTCCTCTTCTTCATCAGGGTCTGAGATGTTGGGCCCGTCTGCCAGGATGAAATTCGGTCTGCTAGCCCAAGGTGTATGTTACGGCATCGGCTACGCCTTGTTGCCGCTCTTTGCCTACTTCATACGAGGCTGGAGGATGCTGCTGGTAGCTTCTGCCATCCCCGGATTGATATATATTCCAATGTGGTGGTAAGTGATCAGCTGATAAGGGCTATTAATCAGTGGTCAATGTCACATATCACCGTCACTTTATGCCAAACCCTCTTCTATTCAAAGCTTCTTCAAGGAACAGTTGTTTGTTGTTCTGGCAGCTCCTGTTGACAACATGAGAACCACCACCTCCTACTACTGTACAGCGCAATGGGCTGGATGACACTATGATGCTGCACTAATATTGCCATTGTACTGAATAATACTCTTGCTATAATTACTTACTAACAACATATTGTTGTTCTGTTACACAAATTGGAAAGTGTTCTAAATATGTATATCTTAGCTTGACAGAGGGCGGGTGCACAGGGTGTGCAGCATCTCCCTGATGTATCCCAGCTCAGAGGTAGCAGGGGGAGGGACTGTGGCAGTGGGCTGGGCGACAGCTGCTGTGGGCGGGGAGGGTCAGGTGCTGCTGCATAGGTCTGCTGCTGATGCTGTTAAGGGGGGTGGTGGGCAGGCACCGAGGAGGGGGAAAGTAGTCTCCTCTGGTTGTGTTTCACGGTGGTGAGGTGGTGGGCATGTGGGGAGTGGGAGGTCCAGGCTGAGCTGTTGTGTCTCCTCACAGCAGGGGGGATGATCCTGGGTTGGTGATGGAGAAGAGGAGGTCTTGGATGGTCTCTGAAGCTTCTAGTAGTAGAGAGGGTGGAAGGACTGCATCCTAGGGCTGCGTCTTTGTGGGTCTTTGCAAAGATCTTCACCTTCTCTTTGTGAAGATGGAGTCCATCATAGAGGTCCCAGGTGCCAATGGTTGGGTGGAGGGCCAGGTGGATGTTGGGTAAGGTGGCACAACCTCCTCTGATCTCCAGACAGACTTCAGACCCTGATGTCAGTCCTGACACTCGGTGCATATTCTCTGCAAAATGTATATGTTTTGATTTCTGATTGTATGAATTGATTACATACATGTATTAACAGATGCAAATACATCCCCTTGAAGCTTTTAAACATTTTCAAATGGCTATCTAACTCCAGCTTTTAATGTTGTTCAACACCTGTGTTGCCAAATGCACATTTAAATGAACTTCTGTCTCTCTCTCTTTCTGCTCAGGGTCATTCCTGAGTCTCCACGTTGGCTTCTGCAGAAAGGTCGGGTTGACGAGGCTGAACTTGCCATACGTAATGCTGCCAAAAGGAACAGAGTCCCCGTGCCTGAGGTGATATTCAGGGCTGGCCAGTGCTTGGAGCTAATGGTATTTATTCCATTTTCACTCCTCATGCTGTGGAAGCTGTTGAGCTACAGTATAAAATCTGGCCCAAGCTGTGATAACCAGGTGCGACTGTTCTGTTTCTTTTCATGTGTCTAAAACAGAAAGATAAAGGTCAAGAGAAGACACACACTTATCTGGACCTAGTACGCACGCCCAACATGAGGAATATTACAATTCTAGGTGTTTTCATTTGGTAATGTATTTATTTTCTCCGTTGGTAGATTTCCTGACTATACTGTAAAACCCAGGTGAAAAGGAAAAAGGTGGGAAAGGGACAAAAGTAGAGGGGGAAAATCAAAATCTTGTGGTCTGCTGTTGGTCCACTTTGCTCTGTCAAGAGTTCAACCACATAAAATTTAAGCTGCAGCTTCTTCGATGTCACATCAATAAATTGTGTCAGCATTTTGTAGTAAAATTGGGAACATTATCGCAGCTTTAAAAATAATTTGGTGATGAAAATATCATTTCAGCACAGTGTCTTCCCTCTTCATGCAGTGTTGATTCTGTATTTCTGCAGGATGTCCTCTGCCATGGTCTATTTTGGTCTCTCTCTCAACACCAGTAACCTGAATGGAAACGTCTACCTCAACTGCTTCCTCTCAGCAGCCATTGACATTGCAGTTTATGTAGCCACTGGGCTGCTGGTCAACCGTGCACCTCGACCCACTCTCCTCTTCTGCATGTTGATCCTCTGTGGCATCATGCTCTTGCTCATCCAGCTGGTTCCTGAAGGTCTGAATCAGTACAACACTGACTGAATCAGGAATATCTTAAAGGAGAAGATGACACAGTCCTTTTGTAAATTGCCCATGCCTTGTTAAACCATCACATTTGTTTTTTCTCAGACATGCTTGTCATGCTCAAGGTGTTCACCTTGGTTGGAAGGATGGGCTCAACTAGTGCTTACATCTTCCTCTTTGTGTTCTTCACTGAGCTGATGCCCACTGTGGTCAGGAACATGGGCTTAGGGATCAACAGCACGGCTGCATTCGCTGGCTCCATCATGTGTCCCTATGTGATCTACATGGGCAAGTGTCTCTGATAATATTTTGTATGACTGACTGATGTAATAAAGGTGATGAACCCATGGAAATGAACAGATCAGTGACTGTGGTCAGTAAAGTGGCCTTCGTTCTGTTCACAGGTGTTTACAGCAGGGTCCTGCCGTACATTATTTTTGGTACAGTCTGCCTCATGGCTGCTGCTGCGGGCTTGTTGCTGCCAGACACCAGAAACAGCAAACTTCCTGACCTTATCAGCCAGGCTAGACCCATCAGAAGGTAAGTTACTGTGTGTGAGACTGTGTTGGAAAACACAAAGGAAGTAAAATCTCAAACAAATAGTGTTGATCAGAAATCTGTACAGCAAAGAGGCAAACATGTTGTAGAGTGAACTGCATGACAGCTTTATCTCTTTGTTTGTGATAATGTGCATGTCAACAGTCCGTCTCTCTCTTTCATCTCTCTCTGTGTCTCTTTGTATCTTAAAGCTGCTTCTGCTGCTGTCCAGAGAAAACAGCTGCTGCCCAGTCAGACTCAACTGGAGACTGTAGAGAAAGGAACAACCGCTCCCCCTGCTGACAGAACATTAGACAGCAAGAGTCTATCGATCTAAAGACAAAAGCCTTTAAAACACAAACTGTGTTGCTGTGTCTTCTGATGGGTTGGACATTAATGTTGTTCAGGAGAGAGAGCCTCAGAGCTTCTCTTGTCACATTAATGTTTATAGTTTACATTTATAGCAACTTGAAAAGATTTAATTGTAAAGAGCTTGATGGGAAACATTTTTCAAACCACTATATTCTGTTGACTAATAAACAGACTAGTTGTAATGATTATCATTCTTCCTGTTTGTAACCAGCATGTATGAAAAGACTATTTTGATGATATATTTAAAGGATTTCTTAACATTGTAAGATGTATTGTATTGTCATTCATTGTATTGTTATTCAAGTCAGTGCATTGTCATACCTGTCAAAGTACAGATTAGCAAGATGTATTCTGAAAGCAAAACAACATCTGAAAGCAGACAGCTGTGTTATCTGAGTGTGACAACAATCTGTTTGTAGTTTCCATGGTGTTGTTACATGTTGTGTCTATCACAAGGGGCTATGACAGAACCTGCGGTGCGTTAAGGCAACATTATGTAACTATTTGACATTAAAATAACAGCTTCAAAATTATTTTTATGTTGTTTTAGTTAGTAATTTGTAATAGGGAGAATTGTGTCTATTGCTGTGTTTTCATGGACAATATTATTCCAGTAATAATCAGAATAGACCACCCCCCATCATCTTGAAACCACATCACTTTATCACAAAACTGCTGGTCCAAGACTTTGATTGCCCCCCAGGTGATACATGACTCAGCGGCCTTTTTAACGGAAGCGTCTTTGGGGGCATTGCAGGTCCTGGCTGGCAACTTTTGGTCAACATTATTTCTCCACTACCAGCCCATCCTCATAAAAGCTGTGTGGTATTATCATTTTCTTTTAACTTAACTAACACATATTATTTAATTGTTAGTACTTAGATTATCAAAAAAATCACTGTATTTATAAGAACAATTGATCTAAATCAGTTGCATGTAAACGTTGGTGCTTCTTATTCCCACAGATGTCACATTTACATGTCAGGACCTGGTTTATTATAAACACAGATTCAATATTCAACTGTCATTTATCATCACAGTAACAGCATTACATACATTGGCAGCTGTAAACACTTGGGTTTGGTGCCAACCTGTATACTAACGAGTAGTTAACGTTTATAATCATCAGAGAACAATACAGACGTTGTTTTTGGTATCTATCTGTTCCCTGAATATATTGGTACGAGTGTGAATGTTTAAACGATAGGCATTACCTTCTAGCACTTTGTAGAAGGGCGCTTTAAAAAGTTCATTCCATTGACTTGTATTAGTTCACAGAGCAGAGCTGCCACATCCAATATGGCGGCCGCGCAGACGTATCGCAGCAACGGTTGAAGTCCCATAGTGAGGCGTCTATGTATATATGTCTATCAATATGTATACATGTCGATGAATATATGAATACGTATATATGTCTATGTTTATATGTCTATTTATATATGTCACTGGGCTTCTTTATTGGGTACAGCCAGAGTACAGCAGCGGACATCAGGCGCACCGGTAGTGACGCGTGCTTACGGCGACAGAGGGAGAGCCTAGAGGACCCCTCCTGCCTTCACAGGACGCCTGCGTAGAATGACTGGCTGTCGATCACCGGACAGTTGACAGCGAAACTTACGGGACCATTGTAAACTGGAGCAGAACATTCTAAGTAAAATGCACATGTATACACACATTTTTAAAAGTCAGCATGCGAATAAAATGCATTTCTTAAACAATACGTTACCCTGGCTCCGATGCAGCATTTGTTCTGTAGAGTAACTGAAGTTGTCAGAGTACAGCTGTTGCCTCCAAGCTAGCAGAAACATGGAAAAACTCAACCCGAACTTCTTCAACATTGTACTTTAGTGTAAAACACTTGAGTAAATGTACTTAGTCACATTCCGTCACGCAAAGTAAGTAACCCAGTCTGTTTAGTAACTGCTGGGAGGCAACAAGTGTCAGTGTGACCGCGATACGAACAGGTTAATTGCTAAGCAGGTTGTAACTCGTTTGTGCGACAGCTGTGGTTTTTCAACGTGTCCACGCAGAGACTTCATTTTGGGATAGTTAATAATCTGCTAACACGGTCAAAACATGTGTGTGTGTGTGTGTGTGTGTGTGTGTGTCGACTAGGGCACTTGTGAATGTGAAAATATTATGTGGCTGTTAAATGAAGCCTCACGTGACAAACGCTGGCTCTTCATCAAACACCGCCGTTATACTTGTGTATCAGTAAATGATTTGACATTCCTTGAAACAGGACTTACAGCCAGCAGCTCATCCGACACAGCCTCCTGCTGTGGATCCACTTTGCGCACCAGCAGTCAGTCATCATGTCGGACCCAAAAGTGAAAGACTTCGATGAACTAACGTCTTTTCTGGGAGACTATGGACTTTTTCAAATTTTAATAATTGTTCAGCTCAGTTTAGCTGCAATTCCAAGTGGATACATGGGAGTGATCGTGGTTTTCGTGTCGGATACACCAGAGTATCACTGCAAAGAGTCCATCGACTCCACGCGCAACGGCACAGATGTGGAGCAGCGCAGCTGGATCGGACCTGACAGCTGTTCCCGGTACAAAGTGAACGGAAGCTGGACGCAGACAGCTGGACTCAGCAATGACACAGAGCAATGTGTGGATGGATGGGTGTTCAGCACTGAGATATACAGCTCCACTGTTGTGTCTGAGGTGAAACTCTCCCTTCTGTGACTTCAGTTTCATTTAGATTTCACTCAGAGAATGTCAGATTTCTATGGAAGTTGTCCTGCTGTCACCTGAATGACGTCTTCTCTCCTGTCACTGACAGTGGGATCTGGTGTGTGAACATGCATGGAAGGTCCCTTTTTCCACCTCCTTATTCTTTGTAGGAGTCTTGATTGGATCCCTCATCAGTGGTCCCTTCTCAGACAGGTAACAGCGACACTTTTTAAACTTGATGTACTTCTTCTAGCTGGATGACAACTTCTGCCAACATCTGCCAGTTGATAAATTGTTGTATTGTTTTAGCTCTGATATTTGTTAATACATTTTAACCTTCATCATACTTACTTTACTGTTGTTCTAGCAGACAAATAAGAGAAGAACTGACTGATCAGATGATAGAAGCTAAATGTCATCAGTGTGAGGACGTGTACGTAAAGATCACTCATGCTCTGTTAACTTCATGTTTCGGTGCATCGCCTCGCAGGTTTGGCAGAAAGCCGGTGTTTTTTTTCACCATGGTCTTACAGTCAGTCACTGCCTTAATCCAGGCTGCCTCCGTCAGTTGGGTCATGTTCTGTGTCCTCAACTGTCTAAAAGGACTTGGCCAAGTCTCCAACTATGGCACATCGCTCATACTGGGTGAGAGAGGCAGCACACACACTTCTGTCGGTCTCAAAAGAGTCCCTACCTCTCTCTCAACTGCAGCATTGTCCTGAACCAGTGAATTCAATATGTCTGCAGACAGTTCGATCTACACGTTCATGTTGTGCCTCATCTTAATGCTGTGCTTGTGTTCCTCTTCTTCATCAGGGTCTGAGATGTTGGGCCCGTCTGCAAGGATAAAATTCAGTCTGCTAGCCCAAGGTGTATGTTACGGCATCGGCTACGCCTTGTTGCCGCTCTTTGCCTACTTCATACGAGGCTGGAGGATGCTGCTGGTAGCTTCTGCCATCCCCGGATTGATATATATTCCAATGTGGTGGTAAGTGATCAGCTGATAAGGGCTATTGATCGGTGGTCCATGTCACATATCACCGTCACTTTATACCAAACCCTCTTCTATTTAAAGCTTCTTCAAGGAACAGTTATTTGTTGTTCTGGCAGCTCCTGTTGACAACATGAGAACCACCACCTCCAGTCATGAAGATCTTGATCTGGCGAGCATGTGTATTTGTTTTGAGAGTGAAAGAAACACAAAGTGTGGTACTGAAGCCCAGAGTGGGCCGTGTTCCTTCATGGGTTTGACGGTACTGAATGCTGAGCTGAAGTCAACAAACACAATTCTGATGTTGCAAACAGTTTTTTAGAAAACACATGAAATCAGTTTGTCAAAACCAAAGTTCAGTCATAATCTATTCAAAGGCGATGAAGAATTTCTGCTCAGGTCTGCTCTTCACTCAGCTGCAGATGCAGATATGTAAGTTGACTGCAGGTTGTTGCAGAACTGGATAATAATAAGAATGTACCTCTGTGTCTACCAAGACAGTCAGACTTGGCTGGTTCAGACCGGTTCTCAGTGTAAATGAGTGTCTGTCTTTATGTATTCATGGATCCTGAACTGGTCTGTATGTCTTCACCCTGTTAGCGCTTCTCTTCAGATCAGACACTGATGTCAGTCCTGACACTTGGTGCATATTCTCTGCAAAGTTTACATGTTTTGATTTCTGATTGTATGAACTGATTACATACATGTATTAACAGATACAAATACATCCCCTTGAAGCTTTTAAACATTTTCAGATGGCTTTCTTATGTCAATATTTAACATGGTTCAACACTTGTGCACATTTTTTCAATTTAAATGAACTTCCGTCTCTCTCTCCTTCTGCTCAGGGTCATTCCTGAGTCTCCACGTTGGCTTCTGCAGAAAGGTCGGGTTGACGAGGCTGAACTTGTTATACGAAATGCTGCCAAAAGGAACAGAGTCCCCGTGCCTGAGGTGATATTCAGGGCTGGCCAGTGCTTGGAGCTAAAGGTATTTATTCCATTTTCACTCCTCATGCTGTGGAAGCTGTTGAGGTACAGAATAAAATATGGCTCAAACTGTGATAACCAGGTGCGACTGTTCTGTTTCTTTTCATGTGTCTAAAACAGAAAGATAAAGGTGAAGAGGAGATGACACACACTTATCTGGACCTGGTACGCACCCCCAACATGAGGAATATTACAATTCTAGGTGTTTTCATATGGTAATGTATTTATTTTCTCCATTGGTAGATTTCCTGAATATACTGTAAAACCCAGGTGAAAAGGAAAAAGGTGGAAAAGGGACAAAGGTAGAGGGGGGAAATCAAAACCTGACACGAGGAGGGAACTTCAAAATAAAACAGGAAATAACTCAAACCATGACAGTCTGTGGCCATATGAAGAACTTTAATTCTCTTACTTTGATGATACAATATTTCCTGCAGGATTACAATACAGAAGTTGCAGCTCATGTCACAGCTGCTGGCTGCAGCAGTCTTGTTCAATAGTGGACCAGTTTCATAAAATGTTGTCAGCATTAGTCAATTAGACACTAACAATTAAAACAGGGTCTAAGTTAAAGATATCAAAGTTCCCCTTTAATAACTTTGACTTATTTATTGTCCTGCTGTTTGTCCACTTTTCTCTGTCAGTAGTTCAAACGCTTCAAATTTAAACTGCAGCTTCTTCAACTTCACTTCACTAAATTGTGTCAGCATTTTGTAGTGAAATTGGGAACAATATTGCAGCCTTAAAGAACAATTTTGAGATGAAAATATCATTTCAGCACAGTGTCTACCCTCTTCATGCAGTGTTGATTCTGTATTTCTGCAGGATGTCCGTTGCCATGGTCTATTTTGGTCTCTCTCTCAACACCAGTAACCTGAATGGAAACGTCTACCTCAACTGCTTCATCTCAGCAGCCATTGACATTGTGGTGACTGTAGCCACTGGGCTGCTGGTCAACCGTGCACCTCGACCCACTCTCCTCTTCTGCATGTTGATCCTCTGTGGCATCATGCTCTTGCTCATCCAGCTGGTTCCTGAAGGTCTGAATCAGTACAACACTGACTGAATCAGGAATATCTGAAAGGAGAAGATGACACAGTCCTTTTGTACAATTGTCCATGCCTTGTTTAACAATCACATTTGTTTTTCCTCAGACATGCTTGTCATGGTCCAGGTGTTCACCTTGGTGGGAAAAGTGGGCGTGGCTGGTGCTTACGTCTTCCTCTTTGTGTTTGTCACCGAGCTGATGCCCACTGTGGTCAGGAACATGGGCCTAGGGATCACCACCACTGCTGCATTCGCTGGCTCCATCATGTCTCCCTATGTGATCTACATGGGCAAGTGTCTTTGATAATATTTTGTATTAAGGTCCCTGTATTATCCCTGTATATAGTAATAAAGGTGATGCACCCATGGAAATGAACAGATCAGTGACTGTGGTCAGTAAAGTGGCCTTCGTTCTGTTCACAGGTGTTTACAGCAGGGTCCTGCCGTACATTATTTTTGGTACAGTCTGCCTCATGGCTGCTGCTGCGGGCTTGTTGCTGCCAGACACCAGAAACAGCAAACTTCCTGACCTTATCAGCCAGGCTAGACCCATCAGAAGGTAAGTTACTGTGTGTGAGACTGTGTTGAAAAACACAAAGGAAGTAAAATCTCAAACAAATAGTGTTGATCAGAAATCTGTACAGCAAAGAGACAAACATGTTGTAGAGTGAACTGCATGACAGCTTTATCTCTTTGTTTGTGATAATGTGCATGTCAACAGTCCGTCTCTCTCTTTCATCTCTCTCTGTGTCTCTTTGTATCTTAAAGCTGCTTCTGCTGCTGTCCAGAGAAAACAGCTGCTGCCCAGTCAGACACAACTGGAGACTGTAGAGAAAGGAACAACCGCTCCCCCTGCTGACAGAACATTAGACAGCAAGAGTCGATCAGTCTAAAGACAAAAGCCTTTAAAACACAAACTGTGTTTCTGTCTTCTGATGGGTTGGACATAATGTTGTACAGGAGAGAGAGCCTCAGAGCTTCTCTTGTCACATTCATGTTTATAATTTACATTTATAGCAACTTGAAAAGATTTAATTGTGAAGAACTCGCTGAGCCACATTTTGTTGACTAATAAACAGAAGTGTTAGTCTTGTAATCATTATCATTTGACCTGTTTGTAATCAGCATGTATGAAAAAACTTCTTGGATTACATATTAGGCCTCGGGCCATGATCAATTGTTATTTGAAGGATTTCTTAACATTGCAAGATAGGTCATTCGTTTTCATGCACTGTTGCAACTGACTTGAATAACAATACAGTTCCATACATGCCCTGAGTGTCATGTATGGTAAAACCATTTATAAAGTAAAAGGAATTGAAATCACACTATTTTGTCCAATGTATACATATACAACCCAGTCTCACATGAAAATGTGTAATAGCTACATTGGTACAGAGGGCAAAACGTAGAAGTTTCACAATAAGGCCTTTTAAACTGTGAGATGTCTCTTGTCTGCGTCCTGGTCACATGACCGTCAACTTTCTGGCTGCAAGACCAAAAAACATGGCCTCCAGTCGTTTTATTTCAAGTGAACAAAGCAACATTTTTATATAGGTAGTACATTAGAATGTGTTTTGATTACATTTCTATCGAGAAATATGCACTTTATCTTACGTAGTGTTTTATTTTTAGGTTATTGCAGGTTTCGCCAGAAAGCTGTTTACATATGATATCGTTGCTATGGTGGTTGCTGTAGACGCTGCTACGTTGCTATGGCGGTTGCTATAGACTATACTATGGTGGAAAGCACGGCTTGCACGTTACGAATAAGATAAAGATCAAGTGTGTGTGTGTGTGTCTTTTTTTAGGACTCTAATTCGCGCCATACAGCAAAAAAAAACTTCCGGTCCTGCGCCCTAACAGGCAACATGGCGCTGCGGTGGTGGGCGGACTTGGCCCGTTCAACTCCAGTTTTAGCTAAAATCAGTCGGCGATTTGAGGGGTGATGCCTTCCCTCTTGTTAGCAAAATGACCAAAAAGCATCCCCCTTGTAACGGTTGCGCAGACGAAAGCTGATGTTTCTCCACGTAACTATGGGGCTGGAGTTGTAACCATAGTAACAGGCACGCAGGCGCTCTTGTTTTCTCCGTTCATCCGGTCATTGCTGAACTGACGATGCATTCAGGTGCGCTCTCAGACAATGGGAGATGGGAGGTGTCAAACCTGGTGGGACCAGATAAATGAGATAACAATAAAAAAAAGGGACCTTTAAAAAAAAAAAATCACATTGACAATTGTTTATCTGAGTTTGTCCTGTTAAAATTTGTTTCGGCCTCCTTTGACAAGAGAGATAGAGAGATTACAAGAAACTGGATGAAGTGAAGGACCAGGACTTGAACCCAGGGTGGAGGCAAAGTCTCCGTTTACAAGATGCCTGCTCTACCAACTTAGTTAAAGATGGGTCACCGACTTTAGGACTCTCTGGTTGGATCCACGTAACCACTAAACACGTCTGGCCCACAGACTTTCTGATGAATGCAGGTGGTGCGTGCCAAAAGGGGCGGTCTCACGCGTTTCCCACCGGAAGTTAGTGCATTTCCCTCCAAAACTCTGGCCAACTGCCGGTATCACTCCCTGATGGATCTTCAGTCTGGTCGGAGCGACTCTTCTCTGAGGACACGAACACGGTCAGTAAAGTGTTTTGAACCAATCTACTTCATGTGTACAGTTACCTGCTCAGCACAGGTGTATTCATGTCTGTGTGGGAGGTGTACAGATCAGTTATTTCCTACCGCTCTCAGGTAATAAGCCCAGGTGATGTTCCTCCATATTTCAGTGAGCTCCACATAGTAACTACGTAAATGCTGTCTAAGCTCAGTAACTTCTACATATGTGCGGGTTTAAAGGGAGCCAGCGTCCCTCTCACGTTGGTGAAATTTCCTCAAATGTTTCTGAAATAACTCTGAACAGGAAGCTGAAGGCGTCTCATTAAGGTTGAGGTAAATTCGGCTATAACATAATCTTCTAACTACATCCAATTAAATCCGCGATGGACACTGTGTTTTGCTCGGTGCACCAAACTTCCATTGTGATTTTGTCCGTTTTATCTCTGCCGTGTTTATTACATAAATAATGCTCAGTTGATGAATGTAGGTCACTATGTCAAAACAAATTGTTAGTGTCGGAAAATCGGCATGAAACTATTTTGAAATGTGTGTATTCTTCTTTGCATACACTTTAAAGGTGTATTTACTCATAACCTTAATACGAAGATAACTGGTTAAAATTGAATTGTAGATTAGAAATGTCACAGTTATGGTTACGTGTTTTGTAACAGTGCATTCTGGGGGGTGTACAGGTGTGTGGGGGGGGAGTGGTGCTCCCATTGGGAACCATTTGAACCATACAGCAAGAAAACTACAGCTTCTGGTCCTGCGTCCTAACAAGCAACATGGCGCCTCTTGAGGGAATTAGTCTGTAGAGGTAATTATTTTTTCCCTAGAATTGGAAGTTGTAAAAACTGAATTATGAGTACAGATCTATTACACATTTTCATGTGAGACTGGGTTGACATACAGTATATCATATACTGTATAACTATATTTTAAGTACCGTAATTATCAGTAGGAACCTTTATTGTATATTTGCTAATTCATACAACAAAATGACATAGTGAGCTGTGAAAAACTGAAAGGTAATATGAGTAGATTACACTGTAAATCGTAGGCTGTGAAGTGCCACCAAAAGTATGATCACTACACTTTGGTTCAGGGGCCACAGGAGTATACGAGTAAACCATGGACAGAAAGTAGACTAATTATCATGACCCTACAGTAGTGCTCCATCAACTTTCTCTCATCTGGAGTTACTTCTAAAACAAACCAGAAGAATATATAAAGTGTTAGATATGTCCATCTATGGATGTCAGCTGAATGCGCAGCAGCTGGATGTTACTTTACCTGCAGCTGTGGTATATAAACATACAGCAGCAGTGCAGGTGACCTCAGGTAAAATGGTGTTTTGTTTATCTTGTCTACCAGGATGTGATTTATCTGTGTATCAGCCGTGGTGTTTCAACATGTCGATGGAGTGCAGCGTCTTTAGTTTGTGTTGGTCAATGATCTGTTAACACAATCACATGTTATAGACCCATTTTGAGGTCTCACCTCCCCATACGGAACAAAAATAACTCTAACGTAGTTTAAGGATATGATCAGGGTTGTGGTTGGAGTTAGGTGTGTTGTTATTATGGATAATGTTGGACAGAATATCCACTGACAGGACTGAGAAACATCCTTAAAGAACCCATTCCAGCACTGGCGTGCACAACCAACCACAAGATGGTGCAACACAACACCAAGTAGTCGGTGATGTGCCATGAAAGGCACAACCGTACGGTTATGTATGGAAAGATAAAAAAGTCAAGCCTGTCTGATGTTCAAAAGTTGAGATGAACGCTGTGGTGGAATAAGTACTCATAAACTGTATTTATAGGATCAATACCACAATGTAAAGATACTGTCACAAGTAAACAACCTGCATTCAAAATGACACATATGTAAACCTGCAAAATCCAAAGAATCAAATAAAGTATCAAATATTTGAGTGTCAACACTGAAAATAATCATTCTGAAAAAAGAAAACTGGTCCCTGTGACTGATATATTAACTTATACAAAATTATTGTAATGCTAAAACTAATGCACAGTGACCAAAGAAGTACAGGAAACATTTATTTGAGTAAAAATAGTTTTAATAAAATATAGAAATTCTCCATTCCAAGTAAAAAAAAAAATTGCTTTCAAAATTGTACAAAAAAGTAAAAGTACAGAAGGATGAGCAACATGATGTACTTACAGTATAAATATTAAAAATACTCATAATGCAGAGTGTTATACTATTCTTATAAATGTTTATGTATTGATATGTAATCGATAATCAGTACTTTGATGTTGATGTTGCTTAAGGTGGAGCGAATTCAAATTGCTTCCTGTGGCCTCCGTACCTTAATTTTTATAACAGTGCTTCATATTTTATTAACTGATTGTGCAGTTTTATATGTGCAATCAAATTCAAAAGGGAGGCTGTAAAATAGATAGATAGATAAAGCATAATGATTAAGTGAAATACAAATTAGCATGTAATGGAAATAGAAATTAAAAATCATACTTAAGTACAGCACTTGAGTAAATGTAATTAAATGCATTGCATCACTGGATAATTGTGTTTTATTTATGCAACATGAGAAGACCGGTGATCATGTGAACTTCAGAGTGCAGCTTCTTGATATCCTGTTTTTATCATATTCTTCACACTTTCCTGAAAACATTTAAGTTGTTTATGTTATTAAATCATATCTTCACAAGATATTTGTATAATCTTAGGCTTTAAAAAATATGTCTTCAATAAGATCATTTTCATACGTCAATGGAAATCTTGTGACTCTCAAATCAGAAAAACTATTTAACATTTTAATACGTTTTCAAAATGTTTTTTTTTTTTAAATAAATGGAGACACTTCATTTGCTTGAAGCCGTGCAGTTTTGCATGAAATCACACTGGGGCGGCAGCTGGATCTGGTCGGACGTGATGCCACAGCAGTGCTGCCTGGAAAAAAAAAAATGTCCAGCGCAACCAAGTCGAGTGACGACACGCCATCGCTCACGGGCAGAGTGACCGCGCTCCCCTTGTGATCGCCACACCTAACCTTTCTCCGGCCAGTGCTGTTACCGTGGCAACCCCTCTGTGGCCAGCAGCGTAGCAGTGCCCTCTGACCCCCAGGAGAGTTGACCTTTGGCCTGAGGGTCATCAAACGGGGTCAGGGGGTCAGCTCTTGCTGGAAGACAGTAAAAGCACTTCACTGATTGGCTATCATTTGCCCTTTCCATACCCTCATCTATGTAATTGGCATATTGACCAACTGGCTCTTTGTACATTGTTAGCAGCACCTTATCCAGTTTACATAGTGTTGGAGGCTGGTATATGAGATGTTTACACACCTTTTTGTAAAGGTGTGTTTGTGTGTATGAAGCAGTCATGGGTTTAGATTTTTTTATGGAGGGGTGCAGGGGACAAATCCCTCTCAATGTTCAGGATGTGCAAGAAGAACAACAAAGTAGAACAGGACTTTTTATTTTGACGATCCACTAGATCAAAAAAGTAGTAAAGTAGGTGGTGGCAGGATGACCTTACATTTGATCACATTTTTTTGCAGTTTTTTTTCTGTAACATAAACAAGGACATTTCCATCACACATTGATGCTGAAAAGGCTCAAAGTTGGTGCATAAACATCCACCTGAATGCAGGTAATTGCAGTGTTTGATGCTCAAAATGAGACTGCCTCTGACCCCTTTATCACCCACTGAATAAAGTCCCATTTTCTCCATCTTGCGGCCTCTGAGTGGAAGAGGAATGAAGTTAACTGATGGAGGACTTCTGACATTCGACTTCGGTTGAATTCGGCTGTGAAGCCGCAGATAGCGAGCCAAGTGAGCTGCTGTCGGGTGGATGATAGGGAGACCCCTCCGTCCATTTACTCTCCCTCCCTCCTGATGATCTATGCCTCCCAGGCCCATCACTTGTCAATATCTCTACATTAATTTGAGAGACTGCATGGCAGCGGGGACACACTGGGGGTGGGGGAGGTGCTCTCTGAGCAGGTAGAGGGGAGGCATGGGTGGGGGAGCAGTGGCACATGGGAGACAAGGACGTAGGAAGGAGAGAGCCATGCAGTTGGAGGAGGAGAAACGAGAGGAAAACGAGGAAATGAAAGCGGAATGAGGAATGGCAGAGCTGAGTGCGGGTCAGAGGGAGGACTGGACCAAGAGGCTGTCTGTGTTTTGGCCATTAGGCACTCCTCGACATGGCTCCCCTCGAATATCAACAAAAAACCTCTCCATTCGTCCAAATGAGCTCTGAAGTCAGCAGGATCTGTAATGATAATGGCTGTTTGAGAGCCGAGCCCCAATGCAAGACAAATCCATCATTCTCCGCCTTCAAATCTCCGATGCCTCTGCAAAGAGAAGTCGGAGCGGCGGCAGTGATTCACTGCAGGAAAAGTGCCGAGTTTTTGTTTTTGATGCAGACACGTCACGCACAGCGGCACCCAGTCCTTCAACCCCACCTGCCGTAGTGAAAGACTTCCGGTATGTGTGAGCTGACAATAGAAATGATGGCTTGTTCAATAACCATCCTCTTCTTTATTACCCTGACATCCGTCCTTTGGGGTCCGAGGTATTTTCCAGGACCAGGTGACCCTTCACCTCGCACCGCTAAACTCTGACCCCCACCCTGTGCGGTCCGGATTAAACTGGGGAGCCGCAAACCTGGTGACACACATAACAAAGACACCTGCACCGATATCATTATAGTTAACTTGGGGCTGGGCAGTATAGCTCTATCATGTCATCATCGTAATATATAGCTTTAGATTTTGGATATTGTTATATTCCGGCATATGTGTTTTTTTTTTTGTTTTTTTTTGTCTTTAGTAAAGTCTCTGAACTGACCAGACTGCTCTACCTAGCTGTCACATCCACTTTACTGATAAATGTTTAGCATAAATGTCACCGTGTTAATATTGTGTGAAAGTACCAATGGACATACAGTATTTACAATACTGTTGCCATATCAGGGTCTTTGGTCGAAATGATGGTGATATTTGATCACACAGCCCAATGTAATGAAACGCTTTTGAGGATATTTTAAGTCTGGAGATGTCTAAAGTTTATAAAGCTACACGACAACAGGGAGGGGATCGCTAAGTTCACAAAGGAGAGGAAGTTAGCTAGAACAACAACAACACTTACAGCAGCTTAACGAAAACAACACATCACTGTTAGCAACATGGCTCCTATTAGCAGCCCGGCTACATGTCCAGAGCATAAAACAACTGTATTAATCCAAATTTGACCTAAAAACTGTGACGTCAGTAGGCACGTAGGCACGTTTTGTTGTTTACTGGTCTAGCATGGATTACTGGTTTTGAACATCTCATGTCCAGGTGGTAAGGCTGAACACATATCAGTCTGGAAACATATTCTGACACAACACCGGAGTGCTCTCCATCCAGGGAACGCTCTTGTTTTACCTCCGTTTCTGTCCCTCCTCCATCAGCAGGCTTCTTTTTCTGTTGCAGTGCAGAGAATCCACAGTTATTCCAGTCGCTCCACCGTTAGCTGGGGACAGTGACCGGGGGAAACGATGCCTCGTCCTGTTTTGGCTGTCCTCCTGACAGTTTAACCATGATAAAAATGAAATAAAAGCAGCTTAGATAAAAATGAAAATATCCAGGAAGTGCTGAACCTTAGAATAAATAAATAATAACATTTTTAAACAATAAAAACTCAGCTAAAACAAGACAAACCAGCTCTGAACTGAAAACAATAATTGCAAATGAAAACAAAAGCAAAAAAAAAACAAACAAACAAAAAAACACAGAACTTTAATAACAGAGTTTTCTCCCAGTGTTCATTTCTCAGGCCTGAGGGTCCGCACTGCTAATAGTCATGTTTGTCATCATCTCATTATTTCCACAAGATCTTACATCATTTTGCTGCTTAATGCTCCAAACACACAATATTGGATGTTGGATGCTGACAACATTTGTCTTCCTGCAGCCACACTCCCTCCCTCCCCCCCTAAAAAAAAAAAAAAAAAACAATTCACAGAAAAGCAGTTTCTGTTTCTTTTCCTTGCTTTCTGTCTGCGTTTAAGTGTGTCACCTGTTTCTAATAGACTTATTGCAGAACATTTTAAAATGCTGCGGGGCCGAGTATCGAGTGAGACCTGCTCCAGTGAATATTTCAGCCTGGAGGAATTCTGTGAAGTAATGGTCTGCTAAGTAACTTCACTGCATTGAGCTCAATAGTTCCTCCACACTGCTCACAGGAAGGATTTCTTTTTTTCTTTTCTTTCGCGTCCGTAACCATGCTTAATTTGAGAGGGAGAAAAAACATATTACAGGTGTGTGTGTGTGTGTGTGTGTGTGTGTGTGTGCAGCAGGGAAGGGATTTCCAGATTTTCCAGCTCTCCTGCAATCTAATGGGTTATTTGTCATCTGCAGAGTAAAGGATTTTTAAAAGTCAAGCCAGGACCGACTCCCTCCCTATCCTTTCTCTCGCCCTCCCTCTCTTTCCCACTACCCCCCTGACACTCGCAATGGGAGATCGATAGGTTATTGATCAACTCTCTCTATCGCCAACCCACCAGACTAATCACCTTAACACCAGCCCAACTCTCTCCTCTCCTCTCCTCACTCCTTTCCTTTCCTGCCCTTTCCTCCTCCTCCTCCTCCTCCTCTCTTTCTTCCTCCTCCTCTCCTTCCTTGTTGTTCGTGCTCTGTTTCACACTCATTCGCAGAGTAAACGGCGTCTTTCTTCTGCGTTTGGAGCTGGAAAGACAGCCTGATGAGTGTTTTCCCCTCTGAAGTAAACACACACACACACACACACACACACACACACACACACACACACACTTAAATGGACATTAAACGTTCATCCCTGTATCTCCCTCTCGGATCAGGAACAGAATCGGCTGTGCTTTAGATAAAACAAGAAAATGTACGGTTGTGGCCGCCGCTCTTCATCCATCTCTCATTTCTCCTCTCTCTCTCTCTCTCTCTCTCTCTCTCTCTCTCTCTCTCTCTCTCTCTCTCTCTCTCTCTCTCTCTCTCTCTCTCTCTCTTCTCTCTCTCTTCTCTCTCTCTCTGTGTCTTTGTTCGAGGGCAAAATCGATGGAGTGTATGAAACCAGCATATTTCTCTGCCTCCTGCTGTAGGAGACCTGAGGGAAACAAGACATGGAGAGGCTGGTTTGAAGTCAATCTGTACAATTTTGCTTGTCTTTCATTTAAAATATATATAGCCAACATATATATTTGGTGGTTGGTGGTCAATTTCTAAAGTATTTGAAGCTTTAAACACAGAGGCTTTCGTACAAAAACAAAATAAGAAATCGTAAATATTTTCATGCAGAAGTTAGAAGGTGACCTAATTTCCTCTATGGGATTAATACAGTTATCTATCTATCTATCTATCTATCTATCTATCTATCTATCTATCTATCTATCTATCTATCTATCTATCTATCTATCTATCTATCTATCTATCTATCTATCTATCTATCTATCACATGTAACCCCTCGGATTCATTTTAATAGCTAAACAAACTAAATAATCAAACTCTCTTTGTTTTCTTGACTGAATTAACAAACTGACTTTAGAGGACATACAGTTTCACTCTGTTTATATGTGGCGGACCCTGCCACACCTTTCCAGCTTCAAACAGTGCTCTTGGACTTTACGTTCCTCTGAGAATAAAAACAAATATTTTTCGTCTTTTTTTTTTTTGCTGAGCTTGTTTCATCGTGTTTATTACCTCCCTGAGTTTCTGAATTGCTTTTTCCAAAACGACATAGTGCACCTTTAAGTTGTGTTGTTTTTAAACATTAAAGGGTTTTTATCTTAAAGCACATCAGTCTGTACAACACATCACTCGACACACGTGGTTAAAAATGACCTTTCTTTTTTGGTGCACTAACTAGTTTCCACAACAAAGTCCAGAGAGGTCAGGGTTGTTTTCGCTTTTTTTTTTTTTTTCTTCCAGTTTTCGATCCAGGGGGCCGACAGAATGATGTCCGATGATGTCCCTTTTGGGTACGGCCAGCATGAGGTCCTCCAGCCGACTGTATGGTGGAGATAAGAGTCTCACTCATAAGCCTCAAACTGCACCTGAGTGATGCGATGTAAAGCGGATAATCCCTGCAGGAGGCGCGGAGGGACTCGTGACCTTTGGGTGTAAAACGTTTGAAGACGGCGTCGGTCTCGATATTAAAGCGACAATAGTGCAACTTTTAAAATCAAGTCTGGGGAAAGAGCTGATTCTTGAGTTTCCCCCAAAACGTTTTGGTTTAACGCTTCAGGTCAGACGCCAAAAATGCCGGTTTTGTTCTTGATTTTGATTGGTGGTATTTGGACGATCCAGGGCACGAGACTGGCGGACCCCGCCGCTCGTCCAGTGTTGGACTGGATCGACTCCAGCGTCCTGCGACCCTGAAAAAAAGGACGAGCGGTTGCAGTAAAAGATGGATTGATGGAAAATGGACTCAGCTCAGGAAGTTACATACTGTGACTTTAAGCAGCTGAAGATAAAGGGCTATTTCATA